>NW_022147212.1:9589-1209589 GCF_002938485.1 Sitophilus oryzae | reverse complement strand
TTGTTGCTGTAGAACAAAATTCATATTTTTTATTGCAAAACTGCTTCAAATATTTAACCAGAATGAACAAGAGTTCATTGCTAGACTTATAAATCAATCACCTCACAATAGGAATTGACCTCAAATCCAAGGAAGCAATAGAGAAAGAGGGATATATCCTCTATTATAGATACGGGACAACAACGGTATCAGGTCTAAGAAAAGACCAAGTTAAAGAGGTGGAGAAAATGGAGACAGATCCTGCAGTCTCCACCTCATGGGTTCCTCAGCCGGAGGCAAGCTCCTCGACTGTGAAAGGCGGCACGGAGGGCCAAACTCCAACCGTGGAAGGGTGTACACCCTCGGATGAAGAACTGTTGTCCAAAGGAGGATGGGAAATACCCTGTCCCCTCTACAACAGGGGTATGATGGGTTATAGACTGTGTGGTGACTCAAGGAAGGAAGGCACAATAGATCTTTAAGGTCGCATTGATTAACCCCCCCCCCTCTTACATTCTAGACTTATAAATTATTTTACTCGAGAAAGAGAAACTGAGTTCAAGAGAAAAAATGTATTATTTTAGATTCAAGTTTCCGTTTTAAATTCTTTACGTCTTAAGGAGGGCGCGCATTGAATGAGTATCGGCGCGAGCGAGCGGCACGTAATTTTCAGTTTACGTTGAAATAAATGTAAGCCCTCGCACCGCATTAGATCGGTGCGCTTCGAGCTATCGGCACCATTCGAGCTATCGGCGCCATCAGGCGAAATCAGAGATTGCATGGGAGGGGAAGGAATAGCTACGCCGAGCGACTGTTTTTAGTGGAGCGGTTTTACATTAAACATTTCGATTAATCGAAAGTGTACGAAACCATATCATACTTAATATGCGGTTTTTTATAAAAAAAAAATCTTACAAGCACGTAACCCATATTGTTCAATACACTTATTCAATAACTGAATTAGAAAACCTTCCGATTAAACCCATTTATTTCTCATCTCGTTTTGATTATCTCACATTATTATGGAAATCTAATTTAAATATCGTCAAAAAACTTATCATATTATTTAATTTTTGGTTTGTTTTGACGTTAGTAATAACAGCTGATAAATAATGTTACTATGTTGATCACTCCGTACAAGGTACAAATAGAGAAAATAATATTTATGTTTAAATAAAATATTTGTACATATATCTACCGTATGATAAAAAACGACGTCCAGTTGGTTGGGAAATGACGATTGATGACATTTCCCATATAACTTTACATATAAAATGACACCGACCTTCATTTCATGGCCATCGCTGATGCCGTGTCTTTTCGATCATACGGTATTATAAAATAAAAACTATATATTTTTTCTTTTTTTAATTTTCTTTGACTTTTTTATTATATTTCAAAGTTTTAAAATCTTGGTTTTAAGTCAGTAGTGAATAAAACAAAACTTTTGTTTACATTTTGTTTAATGATTGACGTTTCGACCAATTTTAATTCGGTCTTCTTCAGAATCTATAATATACAATACTATTTTATCACTAACAATGTGTTTAATATATAATTTTTCTTACCACAAACGTAGAACATCATTCAGGAAAGGTATATTATAGATTCTGAAGAAGATCGAATTAAAATTGGTCGAAACGTCAATCATTAAACAAAATGTAAACAGAAGTTTCTTTTTATGTACTACTGACTTAAAACAAAGATTTTAAAAACTTAAAATAAAAGCTACATATAAATGTTTGTAATGACACTTATTTAGATTAAAAACTAAAAATAGAAGTTTTATTTGACTATTTTCATATTATCTAGCTTTGTTTTTAAAGAACAAATTAAACCCTTTTGAATGATACCAAATTTGTTAAAATCGGTCAAGCTAAGAGTCATGTAGTATATTTTATCCCCATCTTCCACTCTATTTCACTAATTTTATGTGGTTTGATAAGATCTAAATATTTTATTGTGTGTGTTTGGTTAAGATCTAAATAATATTAATTTCCATCATAAAGCATAAAATATAAAAAGTTGCATAAAAATATAAATAGTAATAATACTTTATAATTTTTTGAAATGTCGAATGAATTTGACTAAATTTGAATAAACTTCTCCTCGTCTATGCTCAAATTTATGCTGGTGACGTACTCTCGACCGTCGATCGTGCGACTCCAGTGCGCGGCTACAATCGACTTTCCGACCGGTCGTGCCGCTCGCGCCGCTCGCACCGCTCGCTCTCGCCGATACCCCCTCAGTGCGCGCGGAGCTTTATCGTGAAAAGATTTCGCGAAGGAATTCATGAATAAGTTGTCAGTGTAAAACAGGCTTAATCTAAACTTATTATTTTTTAATTTAATATTATTTCTTCAAAGCTGATTTTCTTTCGAACACTCCAATTAAAATAATATTTCGACAGAAAAAATAATGTTTTCTGTACGGCTTTGTCGTGCGAACGAAAACAGTACCTGACTGTTGCAGAACGGGAGTTAACTCGAGTTTAATGCTAAAGCGACTTAAGGAGATGTGCATAAGATATTAATTTCAAGTTTGCGGTGTGTCCCCGGGGCGTTTTAGATACGAGGCACCTGAGAAATTAGTCTGGCGAGCCACCAGACACACTCCCACCGTCTCACTTTAATTAATTATGTATTTTCCCGTAATAAATCATTTTCTTGTAATTAGAGTAATAATGAGCCGGTCATCTGTAATTAGATTAGACATAACACATATAGTTCGTACGAATTAAACATTTAGTCACGTGATTAAGCTTGACCGGCACAGCGTTGTCAACTATTACATATTTTCTTTTAATCAAAATATTTTAGGAAACAGAAATAAATTAATTATAAATATATAATTAGATATTATTTACATCAACAAAACTGACCACCTTAACAGCACTTAAGCACTACCGCTTTCACGTTTAAAATATTCCAATGAGGTTGCTATGAGTTTTTTGCAACGGCTATTAAGCTACGCAAAATGTCTTAAGACGACAATAATCATTCCTCTGCATAAAGGAGGAGACAAAGATGAAGCTTCTAACTATCGCCCAATTGCACTCCTTCCAACGCTATCTAAGATCATAGAAAGGTTGGTTAAAGGAAGGCTTGTATCTTTTCTGTTTAAGTACAAAATACTTACTGAACATTTTGGATTTCTAAGCAACAAGTCCACAAATGACGCTATGTTTTCCCTCCTTAATAAGGTTTACTCCAGTCTAAATAACCATCATTCTACAGCAACAATTTTCTTTGATTTTTCTAAGGCGTTCGACTGTGTAAACCATAAGATCCTAATTAATAAACTGCAGCACTATGGATTCAGGGGAACATCTCTCGAATGGTTTAAGTCGTATCTGAGCAACAGAAGTCAATTTGTGAGGGTGGATAACACGTTGTCTTCTAGCAAGCAAATAGAATATGGAGTACCACAAGGTTCAGTGCTAGGCCCCATTTTGTTTCTTCTTTTTATTAACGACATTGCTAACATAAACATCAGTGGCAAAATATGTCTTTTTGCCGACGACACTAGCTTCACTTGGAGCAACAAGGACGTCACGGCACTTCATAGGATTATATCAAATGACTTAATCACCATTAAATCGTAATAAAGTGCGATTCGAACCTCCTGTGTCTCAACATTTCTACCAAACCAAACTAAAGCTTTGTCGAATGAAAACTCGCTGCAGCCTTTTGTACTTAACAACACAACCATTGACGTCGTAAAATCTGTAAAATTCTTAGGGCTTATTGTAGACAATTCTCTGAAATGGGACATGCATATCGAAACTTTGTCGAAAAAATTGAGCTCTGTCTGTTTTGCGTTAAGATCTGTTTCTAAGGAGCTTAACTTGTCAGTGGCTAGAACTCTTTATTATGCACTTTTTGAGTCGCACCTCAGGTATGCCCTTCCATTCAAGCCAATGTTCTAATAGATGATACACCTATGGAGAGAGTACAAAAATATAAATAAATAAATAAATAAATGCCTTTATTGTCAAAAAATTTTTCAATTTGTGGACAAAGGTAAACTAACAAACAAAGTAAAAAATAACAAGGTACACAAACAAACAAACAAAAGATAATACAAAACATTATACAAATAATATTGTCAGTCTTATTGTTAAAATAAACATATATAAATGTTTACAATGTCAAAGAACAAAAAAATTAAAATAATATTCAAAAATATTTAGCCAGTTTATAGCAAAATATCAATGACCTCTAAATAAATTAATTTCGATGTCATTAGTAAATATAGCAATAGCAAACATTAGACCAGTGGTTTCAAGATCAAATTCGATTTTCAATTCAAATATAATTCATTTACGGCGTAGAAAGCCTTGTATAGTAAATAAGAGTTCAATGCTTTGCGAAATGAAAAAAATGATGTTATGGATTTGATTTCAAATGGCAGGTGATTGTGCATTTTTTTCGAGTTGTATAATATTGAACTTTTAACTAACTCTCAGCGTGGGGTAGGTAGATAAAGATCTTGCTCCGCGTTCCTGAGTGGATAAGTGTGAGCTGGCCTTTCTTGAGAAGCTGATACATGTTTACTTATTAGGCAAACGGATTCAAATATAAATAAGGAAGGAAGAGTCAATATTTTTAATTCTCTAAAAAAGCCCCGGCAATGAGTTCTGCTGTTCAGTCCCAGTGAATATCGAACAGCTCTCTTCTGGAGCTTGAAAATGCGGTCAAATTGAGCCGCACAACACGTACCCCAGAATGGAAGGGCATAAATAAATATTTAGGCAGTTGGTTGACCGAAAACTTGAATCAATCAGCAGAAATAAAAGCTCGAATAGAAATAGCCAGAGCAGCCGGAGACATCAACTTAAAGCTTAGGTTAAGAATGCTAAGGGGTTACATATTTGCAACTCTACTCTATGGTTCAAAGGCTTGGACACTTAAAAAGGCCGAAATGGAGAAGCTTGAGGCATTTGAAAGATGGTGTTATCGGCGAATGCTGAGGATTGCATGGACTGACAAGGTTACAAATGTAGAACTGCGACGCAGAATTCAGAAGGACGAAGAGGTGATTAACACCCTTAAAAAGAGAAAACTTAAGTGCTTTGGACACATAATGAGAGGACCTAAATATGCCCTGCTGCAGAGCATAATAGAAGGAAAGATAAAGGGCAGAAGGAGCCAAGGAAGAAGAAGAACATCATGGCTCAAGAATTTGAGAGAATGGTTTGGAATGACTTCAAACCAGTTATTCAGAGCAGCCGTTAACAAAGTTAGAATTGCCATGATGATTTCCAACCTCCATTAGGAGATGGAACCCGAAGAAAAACAAACTATTTTTTTTATTTGGTTCATAACTGTATTATTTCTGAAACGTCAAAATGTCTTTAATAAAAAAGTTTAGTATCTAACACGAAAATGATGATCGACTGTAAATATTAGAATGCACAAACTAATAAAAACACAAACTATAAACACAAATCACGAACTTTCCGATAAATCAGGAATATCTGAATTATTATTTAATTAATGATTATATGATTATTACTGATATATTAATGATAACTTGACGGATTATCAACATTTGTTAACTAGACCAAAACCAGACCAAAGACGGTAGTCAACATAGAGGCTGTTATGTCATCTTCATATATAAATTAGAAACCTGTAATTTAATATATCTTGCGTCGTCAGGCGATGCGAAAGAAACTAAATTTGTGGTTCTATAAAATTACTGTTGAGTGTCTAGAGCCTGGGTAGATTCAATGGCGCTCACTTAAGCATAAAAACTTATTCACCCTATAATGCTCTTCATGTATTATTTAAGAAATATATTTTATTATTACGTTGCGTTTCAATATCTCTTTAAACGCTTCATGGTAATTAAAACTCCCGTTATTGTTTGACTGTGAATAAAATATTTTTATACATTTCAATATTTAAATGACGAATGTCACATTCAACAACGTTCAATACGTTTAATGTAGCATTTTTCACCGTCAAAATATATTAAAACTGAAATAAATTTTAATCCAAAAGTAATATTTTATAAAACTGATATTAAAATGAAAATTAAATTAAATCAAAACAGATTTAAGCTTCATAAATTTTTCTAATGCCAATTTAAAATCTGACTGAAAAATTGATATCTAGACTTTTTGAAATATCACCGCACAGACAGATAAATTTTAGTAAAGTCGAATCATTACACAAAGGCACGTAAAACGATTTGCCTAAATATTGTACGTTTCACGAAAATAAACATCCAGACACATGAAATATATTACTAAAATATTAAACAAAATTGTCAACCATTTGCATTTATAAAGGATTCGCTTTTATATCCCTTTTTTATTTTAAAATTTTATAGTTCGGGTATTTGTCAGGGAGATAAATTATTCCGCAATGTCGGACATTTTTCAGAAACTTTTGTCTACGTCTTTGCGAGAGTTTCAAATGGAATTTTAGTACGTGTCGACGATGACCAGGTTCGGATTCAGTTTTACACATAAAAGTAGGGGTTCCATATGTCCGTATTTACCCGGGCAAATATGAGAATATAGTTGAATTTTTCCCAAAGTTTGTTTTTTCTGCATCTTGTATCAATATCAGCCTGGCGTTTTATCGTTGAAAGAGCCACAAGTAATAAAAACGCGAATATTTGCGAAACCGTTAAAAATTTTGAAATACTTTAAATTCAAAAAATATTAATTTTTTAATTCTCCATCTAACAAAGGAATAATATACTATTAAAAAAAAACCGAAGAAAAATATTTTATATTTTAGAAAGTTTGGCATAGAATTTTAAACAACCTCTGGAAAAACATTTCTGTAAATAGTTTCAGAAGTACACTCAAATATAAGCCCGTGTTATAAAATTAGTTCCCACGTTTTCTGAAAAAAAAAACGTAAAAAACACACAACCAATCACGACGCGTCTTGATCGATTTCAGGAAACGTGGGAACTAATTTTTATAATACGGGCTTATACGTATCGTACTATTTTGTGAAATAGCACGAAGTAATCAATGTCAAACACTGTGGTGGCTTCAGAAAAATAAGTAAACATGAAGCATGAAAAAATATCATTAGTTTGTAATGGAGTGTAATGTAATACCACTATATTAAACTAATATGAAACATCAAAAACAGTACATTTAGAAAACAGTTACCGATGGTATTAGATTAAATTGGCTATTCCTCTAAGGTTACACAAGAATATTGAGTTTTAATCATTGTCTAATATTATTAATTACAATATAGTAAAAACATATATTTCCAAAACTTAAAATTGTAAAGCCGCTGGGCAATACGCAGTGACTAACTGTTCTGGCGGTCCGCCTTTTATAGGTTATAATCTACGCTGTTAAACTATTCAAAAAATCGTCTAATTATTTCTGTTATTATGCTATTATTACATATAACAGTATCTTTTATTAACATCGGGTCAATCAATAATTTTTCCAATCAGCTCGATATATTGATGATGTCGCCAGTATTACTCGTCAAGCAATACTACTGTTATATTAATCAATTAAGGCCGCGTAAACAAACATAGCATATACAATTTTATATACTAATTCATTATAATAAAATTAATAATAAACATATTGTAATTATATTCCTGCAGATTGAGTGAAAAGTTTTGTTCTTAAATATCTACTCTACATATTATAAACGCGTGTTCAAATATTAATTTTGTGGAATATATATCAACGTAAAACGAGATGTAATTAACGAAATATCATCGTAACAACAGCTATTTTAGAAACGTCTAGGTTTACTTATTTCACTGAGGTTTATGAAAAAAAAGTCCTTTGCCTCGGGCACCGATACCGTCACGTTTTGGAAATAGCTCAAAACGAAACAAAATTGAACGAGGCAACAGGAAACGCCAAAAAAATCCCCCCACTCCCTCCTCACGAGTAGTTTTCAGGCGCTTTTAAGAATCGAAAGTAGGTCGAGGCAAACCGAAGTGGGTCAAGACAACTCGAAATAAACCGAAATCCGACAAAGTTGGGCGACGAAATGCGACCTTGACCTGTTTCGAAGAGTTCTCAGCATAGTGTAGAGGATGTTTAAGAAAATTTACAAAATAAAGTAGTTATTTTTTGTAAACACTGCTGTGTTAATCCAATGGGGACCAGTTTGTCAGCAGTGATTTGCTAATATACAAATTTGCGGACAAAAAATTATTAATGTTTCGGGACGTATTTATTTCTGTCGTCTGAAGCAAAAAAATACACAAAGAACAAAGAAAAAAAAAACTATTTAAAATATCTAAATACAACTATTCAAGAACACTAACTTGTTTCTTATTTTCACTTATGTTATATTTATTTATGTTACGTTCATTAAAATTAAAAAAGCGTTTGCCACACATTACTAACCTCTAAAGATACCTGAGCAATACATTTATTTTTATTAGACTGTATTGCCTCTTTTATTTTTCGTTTAGGGGCTATCGCTTCTTTCATAATAATTTTTGCATTGAAAATCTACTCTGTCCCCTGTGTCCCATGAATGCTGACAAATCTGAGATTTGTGAAAATCGCCCTTTCTTAAATAATTTTTTTGTTCTTTAATTCGAACATTTAAGGGACTAGATGTTTTACCAATGTAAAATTTATCGCATTCACATGGTATTTTGTATATTACATTTTTTGTTTGTTGCTCAGTATTCATTGGTTTAGTGTGTGATAAAATGGATCTAAGTGTATTTTATGTCTTGAAAGATGTTCGTATGTTATATTGTTTCCCCCTTCTCATTATTTTTTCCGAAACGCCTCGTATGTATGGAATTGTAAGTTGTATATATTGTGTATTGTTATCATTATATGTATTCTTCCTGTGATTTGGGGTTTGTATTTCGTTTAATGTTTTGTCAATAAAATAATAGAATTAATATGGTTTATATCTTTGTTTAGTGAATTATTGTCTGAACATATTGTTGTTGCCCTTTCATATAATTTTTTTATAACACCTTTTTACGCTTATGCTATGATTATATAATATTTTATTTTTTAGATTTTCTTACAGTGGCGAAGTACCCATAGGTCATTCAGTGTTGAAAAATATGTGGAACACTTTTTGGAAACCGACGTTTTCACCCACGTTGATATTATTTGCAGTTCACATATCAGGTTTTAAGTATTTTAATGCCACTTTTTTACAATTTTTTCTATACAAGGGTTTCAGTTACAGTTTAAATTAAACTCTCAAGATCACAATAACTTTGAAAAAGAATGCTTTATACACTTTTCTGTATTTTTCAATAAGAAGGGTTTAAATTTTTGAAAGTTTGTTGGGATTTTTTAATTTTTGAAGATGCTTTGACAAGAGAAAATGCTTTCTGTCCTTGATTGCGGATCCAAAACAATTGTTTTGCGAGAAGCCGAACATTTCCAATCTATACCGGGTGCGTCTCAAAAGTGGCTCACCCCTATAACTTTTTTATTTTTTGAGTTTATAAAACGAGATTTGGTACGTTAGTATATGACGTAAATTAAAATTGATTGACGTATTCAATTGTTTTCTGTCACTTCCTGTTTCACCGGATATGACTACAACATTTGATTTTTAAATAGCACCCTCGGAATTTTTTTTACTTTATTCGAAAGAAAATAACACTCTGAGTAGAATGACATATCATAATATGACAACTTTTGACATTTTCGTTTATGGTTTATTTGAAATTATAACTTGCGGTTACTAACGAAAATTTGACTCGAAATGTTGTAAAAAAATGCCTTTTCCAAATATGCTAATGAGCCCCACCCTCCTTCCATTTACACGTATTTATAAAAATACGATTTGAGCATTTTCTAACTGGCCAGGATAAGATATTAAAAACTTTAGTCGATCAAATTTATTTTTCCGAGGCTCCTTGATTAAGAATTAGTGTTTTTAACATAGCCATGGCACTCTAGATTGAATTTTAAAGTATGATTTTTTATTAAGCGAGAAGGCATTTCCGGTGAAACAGGAAGTGACCAAAAACAATTGAATACGTCAATCAATCCTAATTTATGTCATATACTAACATACCAAATCTCGTTTTTTTATCTAAAAAAATAAAAAAGTTATAGGGGTGAGCCACTTTTGAGACGCACCCGGTATTTATTTCCTCTACATAATATTTATCATATCTATTAGGAAATAAAATCGAAATGTTATTACTATAGAAACGCGTTTTGATTTTTGGTACTTAAAAAATTCAACTATAATTTTACATTTTTGTATTTTTCTCTTAAAGGATATGGAAATTTGGAAAAATATAAATGGAATTAACCATTTTAGAACAAGCAAAAACTTTTGTAAAAAGTTAATAATAAAACAGTTTTTTCTCTTTTAAAGACAATCCGGAGACATACTGTATATTTATAAAATATTTTTTTACATTCCTGAAGCCGGCTCTGACGAAGAATTTATAAAAAGCGAAAACAAGGCCTCGAGTTTATGTTTGAATCAAGAAACACCTACTTGTCGTTGTATGCAGATTTTTGCATATTTATGAATTTCATTTTGCAGTCGTATCAGTCTAAATCTACGGGAGTAAATCAACACGTAGGTAATTTAGTCCTCTGATATGAAAGCACCAGTTATATTTAAAAAAAGTCTTACGCTTTGTTATAAGACGGAAATTGCTGTATACTATTTATAAAATAAACACAAACTCAGGCACGAGAACATATTATTCATTAAATAAAGGAAAATATATTACACTGTATTTATTTTAAATTTAAAACCTTTACATAAAATTAAAAAGTTTTATACCTACTTCAGACACTAAGAAAGTTTTCCTTATTAATCTGTATAACAAAAAGTTCACTCTTACATTTTTAAAATCCACTTGCTCTTTATTTAATAGCCATAAGTTGCAGTTTTCTTGTCCGTTTAGTAAAATAATTATAAAACACTGCAACAGAAAATTTTCGCGAATGCAGAAGAGCAGAAAATAAATTATTGAAAGCGCTTTTTGTCATTTAACGAGCGTCTAGACGTTCAAGAGATCAGACACGAAAAAAGACGATGTTTTAATGAATAATTTTTGCTAAAGAATTTAAAAAATGGCGAAGATAGGTAGGTATATATTTTTACAGAAGGTATCTTTGTCAAAGACGAATATTTTTTATAATACAATGATTTACTGTTGAGATCTTTTTATATAGAAACGAAATTAAAAAATATAAATTTTTTTATGATTCAAATATCTTAAAAGTGAGAATTACGTTTGAAAAAAAAAGTCTATATACATATACCGGGTGCGTCTCAAAAGTGGCTCACCCCCTATAACTTTTTTATTTTTTCAGATAAAAAAACGAGATGTGATATGTTAGTATATGACATAAATTAGGATTGATTGATGTATTCAATTGTTTTCAGTCACTTCCTGTTTCACCGGAAATGACTACAACTTTTGATTTTTAAATGGCACCCACGGTATTTTTTTACTTTATTCGATAAAAAATGACATTCTGAATAGAATGACTAATATGTCAACTTTTGACATTTTCGCTTAATAAAAAATTGTATTTTAAAATTCAATCTAGAGTGCCATGACTATGTTAAAAACACTAATTCTTCATCAAGGAGCCTTGGAAAAACAGATTTGATCGTCTAATGTTTTTAGTGTCTTGTCCTGGCCAGTTAGAAAATGCTGAAATCGTATTTTTAATTATATCCCAATTTTTTCAAATGGAACGAGGGTGGCTCATTAGCATATTTGGAAAAAGTATTTTTTTACGAATAATTTGATACCACACACTTGGTATTTCAAGTCAAATTTTCGTTACGAACCGCAAGTTATAATTTCAAATAAACCATATGCGAAAATGTCAAAAGTTGACATATGATATGTCATTCTATTCAGAGTGACATTCTCTATCGGTTAAAGTAAAAAATACCGGGGGTGCCATTTAAAAATCAAAAGTTGTAGTAATTTCCGGTGAAACCAGAAGCGACTGAAAACAATTGAATATATGTCAATCAATCCTAATTTATGTCATATACTAACATACCAAATCTCGTTTTTTTAACTAAAAAAATAAAAAAGTTATAGGAGTGAGCCACTTTTGAGACGCACCCGGTATTTTTTTAATTTTTTGATTTGTTTTGATTAGTTTTGAATAATTTGATACCACACACTTGGTATTTCAAGTCAAATTTTCGTTACGAACCGCAAGTTATAATTTCAAATAAACCATATGCGAAAATGTCAAAAGTTGACATATGATATGTCATTCTATTCAGAGTGACATTCTCTATCGGTTAAAGTAAAAAATACCGGGAGTGCCATTTAAAAATCAAAAGTTGTAGTAATTTCCGGTGAAACCGGAAGCGACTGAAAACAATTGAATATATGTCAATCAATCCTAATTTATGTCATATACTAACATACCAAATCTCGTTTTTTTAACTAAAAAAATAAAAAAGTTATAGGAGTGAGCCACTTTTGAGACGCACCCGGTATTTTTTTAATTTTTTGATGTTTTCATTTTCTACATCATTTTATTAATTATATTATTTTTGGTTTCTTGTTTTACTTTTGTTTTTATTTTTTTGATTAGGTATTATTTTTAATTTTCTTAATCTTCTCAACATTTTTGTAGTATGTAATGGTAGTGTTCATTTTAAGCATTTGCTTAATATATAGGATTTTAAAAAAATTACACTAAAGTTTTAGTTTTTGAAATAAAATAATCTATTTTTTAGTTTAGTGGATTTTTCATAAGATATTAATTCTAAAAATACAATAATGTCACAATATAGTAGTTGTTTTTAAAATATGAACATATTTGGACTAGATATACGGACAGGGTTTTCAGTGATATTTAGTGCCATGCAGGCTTACTTTTATAATACTTGCAAGGTTTTACCTAAGTCGCCAGAAAAAAATACAAACTATACAGGGTAGAGTTTATAAGTGCAAATATTTTGAGGGCTGGTTAATCTCGATAAAAAAACATATTTTCTCTTTACCGTTTTTCAAATAAGTCAGAAATAACAATTTTTTTTACTTAAAAAAATATATATATATTTTTGCTAAAATTTTGAGATCTACTAGTTTTTTTCCGGTTTTTTGTTTTTCTAAATATAATCTACTAATTATGTTGCCATATTATTAAGATAATATTTTCTTTCAACTAAAGATTATAAAAATTTCCAATTTTTTTTTTTTCGAAAATACATAATTTTTATTTTTTTTGTCGAAAAAACCTCAGATACGTGTTTTTGGGGTCGAAATATACCACCCCTAAAAATATTTGCACTTATTTAAGACTCACCCTGTATATATAGAAAACTGGAGGAAAAATATCTTTCATCAAAGTTACTTAAAGTATACAGTGTGTGAAGTTGTTTGGTTAAAAGTATCAATATGGAGTCGGTATATTAAGAATACCAAATATTTTATTTGGAGAATATTCTGTATTTATGTATATCGTGAACTTCCTTAGTTTTTGCCCAACTTTATCGTTGTTGTTTATTTGCACAAATTTAATTATTTATGGTTTACTTCTTTTAAATAAAGCACAAAAATATTAAGGTACGTAGCAATATTTTGTAGAGAAAAAAGATAGAGATGATTATAATATTGGAATATATGATTTCTGAATTTAAATCAATCTTGAAAGAAAATCTCTAATTTAAAGATTACTCTATGACCATTGCCAGTAAACTTATGTGGTGAAATTTTGATAAAATAATTTAGTATTAACTAAGAACATGGTATGTCGCTAGTGGTAGGAAAACTACTTTTTAGAGGTTACTTGTTTATTTTGTTGCCTATAAAATACATATGATGTCTTTTAAATGTATTTGGCATAATTCCCAACTTGTCAATGAGAAATAGTAAAATAAAAGTTCTATTAAATTTGGACCTGCGTCGAAAAAATACCGGTTTGCCTCTGAATTGAAAACATAATTGGCATTTATGGATTTACGAAAGTCTTCAACATCAAAAGGTAAAGTTCTTAAAATTGTTTTATTACACTCTCTTGAATATTTTTCGTATAAAAAGTGTTTACTGTAAAATTACTACCTTTATAAAATTAGTCAATGTAATTTTGCAGTTAGCAGTCAAAGAAACATTCCACATATAAACAAATATCGTTCTAAATGTTTGTGGATAGGGAAGTGGGCAGGCATCAGATAGTTTTTATATATTTCTGTTAACTATACTTATTGTGATTTAATTACTAGCTTCTAGACAAAATATATTTTTAATAAGCTGTTAAATTTATCTATTTTTATGTTTTGTTAAAGTTACTTTGATATACTAATATATCAGAGCAGAGGCGGATACAGGAATTTATTTTAGGGGGGGGGGCCAAATCAAAAATAATGTAAAATATGCCTTTTAGGGTGTCATTTTTAACCCAAAAGGCTAATATTTAATCCAACTTTCAGACTTTAGGGGGGCTCGGGCCCCATGGCCCCCCTCTGTATCCGCCACTGTATCAGAGTAACATTAAAAATAAATCCTTTGAATTCAAATATAAATATAAAAAAAAACATTTAGAGCAGAACAGACAAAGGCGCTGGGTTAAACGTAGTCTTGATTAAGAACATAGAGGGACGATTTGGCCCAAAATGTTACTATTAAGTTTCATATCTATCTTAATAGATGGCTATTTTCTTTTATCTATGCTCTATGACAATGTGAATGGCATTATGACAAAAGCAAAAAAAACTCTGTTACCAGAATAAACACTAATCTACTTGACACCAATATTTTTAGCTTAAAATTATATTTATCAATTTTTTAAAGAACCTACCGTGAACTTGGAGAATGATGGGTTCGCTTATATCACTCTGCTCTTCACCCTTGATGATATTCGTCACTTTACACCGCCATTCCCCTTGAAACTCGTAGGTAATGTTACTGATGTGCAGCTTGGCTTCTCTGCCTCTCTCGATAATGCTGTCCGCCATGGCCGATTTCCTTCTTTGGATCCACTGGTAAGTCGGAGGTGGATTACCCTCGCCCAGACACTCAAAATTGACAGGGGAGAACAGGGTTGCCGTCTTCACTCTTTCGCGACCGACGCTTATGACTTTTGGTCGATCTGGAAAATAAAAAACAGCGAGGGTTAAATTAGTTTCATTTTGTTTACAGGGTGGAGTTTTGTGTGAAATTGGTTTGTTTTAATAGAAAACGCATATTTCCTGAATACATAGAGCAAAATCGCTATACAGGGTGTCCCAGGCTGAGCGTGCATTAGAAGTTTCTAGAGAACTGCAACATCTAGCTCAGAGATTTTTTGCACATCATAGTTTCACAACGAGATCTATCGATTAAAAATATTTTCAATATGGCGGCACTTCCGGAAGTACAGGAAGTTGACAGCAACTTTCTTATTTTAAATGGGTGCCCCCATTTTTTATTACATACTTAAATTCTCTGCAAAATTTTATGAATTTTGATATTAACACTCTAAATCTAACATTAAACGTTTTTGAGGAAAAAATTATTTAAAATTTTTGAACGAAAAAATCTGCCTGTTAAAAATATGTGTCTAGTCTAACGTCAAATTTAGTGATTACCACAGCCACTGTGCCATAAAGAGGAAACATGTGGCTATCTTTTTCAAATATTAAATTGTTCGAATGTTATATAATAATGGCCGCAGCTGTCATAGAATTGAGCGACTAAAAAATTATCATAAATCATTTTTTTCAAATGGAATCCCACTTTTTTTATTTCACTAGTGAAAAGGCTTTTCAATTCGTTACTTTTTGACTGTTCATTAGTGTTCATGTTCCTATACCTAAAATAAATCGTTTTTAAGTTATTTAAGATTTAGTTTTAAAACGTATATTTTTTCTTGATTTTAACCAGTAGCCTATGACTTTAAACGTCAAGTGATGTAAAACAGTAGATCTGGCCATGTGATATTGTGACGCTTGATTCAAAAAGCAGCATTATTTCCGAGCCAACTTTGCGCTGTTTTTTTTTCGATCATACGGAATATTATTAATATCAACTTTAGATATATCACTAAAGAGCGAAAATACGAACAAAAAAATACACTTTTTAAACTCTTAAGCATACAGTATTTATAATATAGGAAATTCAAATAATTCGTTTTCTGACAGATGGAAATAAATTGTCTGACCTTTTGACACTTAATGTCAAAGGAAGCTAGATAAAGTCAAGGAAAATATATGTTTTCAAATTAAATCTTAAATAACTTAAAAACGATTAATTTTAGGTATAGGAACATCTATGGTTAAAAAGTAACAAATTGAAAAACCGTTTCATTAGTGGAATAAAAAAACTAGGTTTCTATTTGAAAAAAATGATTTATGAAATTTTTTTAATCACTCAATTCCATGACAGCTACCGCCATTATTATATGACATTTGAACAAGTTAATTTTTCAAATAGATAGCCACATGTCTTCTCTTTATGTCACAGTGACTGTGGTAATCACTAAATTTGACTTTTAGGCTATACAAATTTTCTTCACAGGTAGTTTTTTTCGTCCAAAAATTTTAAATAATTTTTTTCTCAAAAACGGTTTATGTGAGATATAGAGTGTTTAACATCAATATTCATAGAATTTTACAGAGAATTTAAGTACATAATAAAAAATGGGGACACCCATTTAAAATAAGAAAGTTGCTGTCAACTGCGGCCATATTGAAAATATTTTTAATCGATAGATCTCGTTGTAAAACAATGATGTGCAAGAAATATCCGATCTAGATATTGTGGTTCTCTAGAAACTTCTAATGTACGCTCAGCCTGGGACACCCTGTAGATGACATGGTCTCGATTTCTGAGACATGCTTAAAGTCATAAACCACTTGCCGATATTTTCACTGCGAACCGAGATATAGGGTCGTTTTGAATTTTAGCATATTAATAATGTCGCTCTATTGAAAGATCATATTATCATTGTCTGATGGCTGTTGGGCAGTTACTCTAGTAGAGATGGTTTTAAGTCCAGAAGTTATATCCGCTATAGTAGCTTTAATTGAAGATGATAAAGATCAAAATTAAGACGCTAACGAATTTAGGTGTGCACGAAGTACAGTGCAGTAGCTTCCCCGAGATAAATTCATATACTAGACGTCCAAGAACCTTCGTATGGAACTTTGAATCGAGACGATTGACTTATTGTAAGTTTATCGCTAAGAAACCACCGTTTGCCAGCTTTTCAAATTGATAATGAATTGCACTTAAGGAACGTACATATTATCTAACGGACTATAAGAAGAAGATTAAGTGAAGCAAATCTTATGTCAAGAAGGCCTGCTTCGGGAACACAACTTACTAGGTCTGTTGACTAGGACCTGAAGCGAAGGCATAGTTTAATGTAAAAATTACGAAAAATTAGCCTAACCTAACCAAAGCGAATATCTCTAACAAAAATGAAGCTATTGTCATGAACGAAAAAACAAGCTATCGAAAAAGGATGTATCTAGATGATAAAATTATTTTTAAATTTCTTGCTGTCTTAACATATTCCACAGGGTGTTTCAAAATATCAACAATATCATCAATTCACCAAAATATCAACATTTTGTTTGCCCTCATATAATTGACAGATGAGAACTTTCATTTTTAATTTAGAAAGAGATACTAAAAAGTCAAATAATTTAGCTACAAATTGCTTAAAAAATCATCAAAATCGACCCACTAGAACAAAATATATTAAACTTTTAATTATATCAAAATTTAAAGGTGCCTATTTTTCGTGCCGGTGAGTGTATATGTTACATTGAAAGTCGGAAACTCGGTGATTGTTAACATTCACTAGGAAATGCTAGCAATAACGCATTGGACCAGTAAATGTGGTATTTTAAAGAAATTTGTTGAATTTTCCTAGTAATTTCTAACATTCACTAGTGAAACTAACATTTACTAAAGGTTGCCAATAAAAGTTATTCTATTGTACAGGGCGAGTGTGGTGAGGAAAAATGTATTATAGTTAACATAGTAAACATTTTAAAGTGTACAAAACAATTAAAAAGACATTCATAAACATAAGATTACTTATTGGTACAAGTTTTTTTTTAATAAAATTCTTTATCGTGGACACAATATAGTATGATCGAATTTTCTTCAACGGGAGTTATTCGTTTTTCAAACCCGCTATTTGTGCATATCGAAACGTTTAATAAGTTCATAGTCACTAGGTTCATTAATATCTTTTTCTTTTGAATGCTTAACTTTTGCCATGACTTCATTATATTGCAAAATTGAAAAACAAGCACTATGACATTCTGGCGAGTGCTTAGTTTACCTTAATTTTTCAAAGAAAATTTCTTCCGTAGGGAAAATAATGAGAGCACTTTTTACAACGATAACAAAAAATTATATATAACCAGATGTCTGTTAACGGTGCCAACTTTTAGTCCAATTTAATATTATCCTTATATTGCCTATTATTCAACTTATCCTTATTTATCGTTATATTTTAAAACATGTGACAACCGCGCTAGCTGACTCTTTCAAACTCACTACTATCATAGTATAAGGAAACTAGTAGCTTGTCAAATCCTTTGTTCTTTTTCTGCCACTTTATATGACCTTGTTCTCGCGTCTCGTGAACACTGACGTAGCTGTATAGTCGTGGTCTATAACTAGGCAAAGTATAGTCGTAGCACTTGCCATAGTTTCACAGATATGTATTTAGGAAAATATGAGTTCACGATAAAATAAAATAAAAAAATAATCATCGAGTAAAGATTTGCTTAAAAACAGAATATTTTCACATTTCGTGTAAGTAACAATTCTTCTGTATCTAAAAATCTTCTGATGGGAAGAAATGCGGAAAAAATATATAATGACATGTTTTTATATTATTTTCGACTTTTTTTTAAATTAAAACAAGTTTTATTTTAACATTAATGTGTTTGCTTTGTAGTAATATATCGGTTAGGTGGTTTATATACTATTATTAATACATTGAACAACACATTGTACTAACTAATAAAATAACATATTTAAACTTCAATAATTGCTAATAAACATTACAGAAATTTCAAAAGAGAAAAAAAATGAGAAATAGCATCACTACTTTCTCAGGTAATAAAAGAATATTTTTTTAGTTAATGTTACCTAGTCTCAAATGTACCGAAAGAACTGTGAATTTCCGGTTCTGAACCCTTCTTCTTCTTAAAGTGCCTTCTCCATTCAGTGAAGATCGGCAACAACCATGGCAAATTGCTCTCTATTTTTCGCTCTTCTCAGCAAAGTATGTGAGTCCAGGCCTGTCAAATCTCTGATGTTCTACAGCCAGGAGCATTGCCGTCGTCCGGGTCCGCGCTTTCCCTCAATTTTACCCTCGATGATGAGCTGAAGGAATTCATACTTGCTATGTCTCATGATATGGCCCAAATAGGCTGCTTTCCTCTTTTTTATTATGTCGAGGAGTTCTCGGTCCTTGTTCATTTGGTTTAGAACTCGTTCATTCGAGACACGGTCAGTCCATGGTATTCTCAGCATTCTGCGATATGCTTCCAACTTATTCATTGCGCTTACTTTGAGTGTCCACGACTCAACCCCGTAGAGAAGTGTGGAAAGTACATAGCACTTGACGAAGTTGTCTTTTATATGGAGGTTGAGACGTTTATCGCACAGTAGGTTCCGCAATTTTAGGAAGTTTGATCTAGCCATCTCAATTCGAGCTCTGATCTCAATGTCTGGGTTTAGGTCTTCACTAATCCAACTGCCCAAATATCTAAACTTTGAGACTCTTGCTATTGGTGTCCCACCTACGACTACCTCCGTTGCCTGTCTTGCATCTCTATTTATCACCATGACTTTTGTTTTGTTTGTATTTATCCTGAGACCCATTGAGTCGCCCACCGAGGACAGTCTATCAAGAAGTCTTTGCAGGCCCTCAGTGGTGTCTGCAATAACGACGGTATCATCAGCATATCTCATGTTGTTAATCAGCCTGCCATTCACTTTTATGCCGTCTTCTGATCCCTCAAGCGCATTTCGAAATATTAGTTCGGAGTACATATTGAAGAGCATAGGGCTCAATACGCATCCTTGCCTAACTCCACGCTTGATAGGTATTGCTGTTGTTTCAGTGTCCTGTAGTTTTACTGTCGCTACTTGTTGTTCGTATAGCTTTTGGATAATTTTCAGGTCTTGGGTATCCAGGCCTCTTCTTTCAAGGATGCTCAGCAATTCCCTGTGGTTGACGCAGTCGAATGCCTTCGTGTAGTCTATGAAGCATAGGTGTACCTCCTTTCGTTGATCTCTGCACTTCTGCAAAAGCACCGATAGCGCAAACAGGGCTCTCTCGTCCCCAGTCCCTCGCGAAATCCCATTTGCTGTTCACTTATGTCTAGCTCACATTTTCTTCGGATTCGATTATGCAGAACCTTTAAAAACAGCTTTAGGACTTGAGTCATCAGTACTTATTAAACGAAACTCATCACATCTTTTTGCACCAGTTTTTTTAGGAATAGGTATAAATGTCGACCTTAGCCAGTCCTGCGGTATATTTCCGGTATTGTATACAGAATTGAAGAGGTTTATCAATAACTTTAAATTGTCTCCGTTTATTAGTTTTATCAATTCTGGGTAGATGTTGTCCAGTCCAGCTGCTTTCCCGTTTTTGGTGTTCTTTAAAGCTCTCTCGATTTCTGAGATCATTATATCTGGACTATTTTCAGTTTCTATTTGGGAGTGAAAAGAGGGGCCACCGTCATCGAACAGTTCCCTTATGTAATTGGTCCATACCTCCTCTAGTTTTTGTTCGGTTAGGATTGATTTATTCTCACCGTCCACGATTTTGATACATGTTCGAGGTCTGTGTTTCCCAGTGACTTCTTTGACTTTTTTATGTAGGTTAAACAAGTCATGTTTTTGGTGGAGCTCCTCGACTTCGCGGCACCTCTCCGTCAACCACAGTTCTTTGGCTTCCTTGATTTTATTTCTGATAAGCCTGTGAGTGTCTCTATATCTCTGAGGGTCTGTGCCTTTAAAACTTCGCCGCTTTTCCATGAGGTCTAAAATTTCTTGAGTCATCCACGCTTTATGGTGCTTCTCGTTATTATTTGTTGTTAGTTGTTCTTGTGTTTCCTGCAGCGCTTCTTTAATTTTCTGAACCCTAGTTACCATATTATCAAGAAATTATGTTTTTAACTAAAAAAATTTCCAGATTTTTTTTTCAAAAAAAAATTGCGCAGGAATATCCTCATATTTCTGGGGCCAAAATATACTATCCCTAAAAATATTTGCAATTATTTAAGACTCACCCTGTATAGGGTGATTCACATTATGATACATACTATATTTATCATACATACATAACATAAAATATAACTAATACATTGAGCAACATTATACTAAACTACCTGATAAAAATGCCCACTTCGCTGTGCATAAAAATTTGGACGATTTATTTCTTTATACATCTTGCAATGTTGGTATATTAAACACAGAAGTTAGACGATTAAACTATTCCGACTGGACACGTGAATTATTACTTTAAATTGCTAATATTTTTACATAAAAAACATTTCTATAGAAAGGAGATATTTCTACAGAATTGTTTCTATAGAGGATCGGGGAATAAAATTTCTAGATCTGGAATACGCTTCTTCTAAACGTCAAGTACGTTTAGCCATTAATTACCATTTTTGAACATCAGTAATTGCTAATAAACATTATAGGAACTTCAAAAGAAAGATCAATAAGAGATCGCTTCTTATTTAGAAGAGTTTAATTTTGCCCGCTAGAAAGTATCAATGGACTTTCGCATGTAATAAAAAATATTTTTGTTATCATTTTTTTCAATCCGCCTCTGTGCTGGGACGCAACGCTCGAACCTCGCAGGTCGACGGACGGAAATCAACTGAAACGCACTGCAATCTGCCGATATTCGACAGATTGTAAAAACTGGCAGAAAATATTTGGGAGTGTAAAACTACTCTTTTCCTTCTACTATGCTACTATCGTCCCGGGAATGCTAGCATTCACTAGTAAAAGTCGGTTTCATAAACAGCTGTTGAACTTTCACTGGCGTAGTCTTAGCAAATCAGTGAATTTGAACTTTTACTAGTAAATGTTAACAATCACTGATTTCCAACTTTTACTGTAACATAAATACATAAATACATAAATGGAAATCATAGTTGGCTTTGAACTTCAAAAAATGCCCATTTTTAGCTATTTCCAACGATATCAAGTTCTGGGTTGCAAATATTTAGCTGTTTTCTCTATCAAAAAAGACTAATTTCGACCATCCTGTACCGGTCTGCACACAATGTTGTTTATAAATTTAGAAAATGTTATTCAAATTTATTCTAAGGATTTAGGTAATTTTGACAGCTTACAGCTATAAATGTTTTTGAAAAACTATCGTGAAAATATCCATTTGCGCTGTATTTCCCACGGTAAATGCACAGCTGTTCACGCCCATTTCAAATTATCCGAACTGGGTTAATCGGTCCTGTGCAGGTGAAAATTTACATTCATTATCCAATAATAAAGGCAAATAATTCTTGTTTCCTTCGAGCTTTATTTCCTCGAATTATACCTTTGCTGTATTATTTACACGACATTACGTTGGCGTAAATATGTTTTCTTCTGTCATCTATCATGATTTATTTAGCATTTTACTTATCGCTGCTGTATATTTACGAAAATATTAGTGTTGCTGGTAAATATAAAACTCTAGATCGATATTTATTACTTTTCGTATGTCCAGGTGGAAAGGGGGTGACTGCTGTCAGAAAATTATTGAGGAAATTGGAATAAGACAATAGGAAAGAGTAGCAAAGAATATAACTCCTAGAATAACAAACTTGAGAACTTGCAAACCTAAAGTGTGTACTAGGATATATTTCAGGAAAATATTTTAACTTCTATAGGGTGGCTCAAAAAAGCGTGAGTGAATCGTGATAATTTTTTTTTAAACAAAACACCCTGTATATTATTGCATTTTTGGCTTTCTTTCAGATCACTTTACGTAATCCTAAGATATAATGTATATATATATATATATATATATATATATATATATATATATATATATATATATATATATATAGATTAGAATGGGAGGGGGTTAATCACTTCGACCTTACAGATCCATTGTATATATATATATATATATATATATATATATATATATATATATATATATATATATATATATATATATATATATATATATATATATATATATATATATATAAATAAATAATATTTTCTTGCCTTGAGCTGTGTATTTTTTCTAATTTCGAAAAATCGAAAGTAGAGAAAAAATTAAAAAAAAATAAAAAAGTAAAAAGAAAATTGTTTTGCTTGTCGTAAAGGGGGAACCAAGCTCCACTCCCACAACCGGTTTCTGGGCCTACCCTTCATCAGGTGGGCTGTCCAGGGGCTGGTTCTCACCGATACGGCAAGCAAAACTTCTTCTATATCAACAGACGATGTCGTAAAGTGTCGGTGAGATATTAGTGCATTTCCGTCAAAAGATGGTAAAGAGCGTTTTTCGGCCGGCTCAACTATATATATATATATATATATATATATATATATATATATATATATATATATATATATATATATATATATATATATATATATATATATATATATATATATATATATATATATATAATCCTAAGATATAAATATATTTTATAGGTAGTTTCAGGAGATATTAATAAATAAATAAAAACTATATATTTTTCAGCATTTCTTAAAAAAAAAGAACTGTCCTGAAACCAAAACTACATTAGGATTTTAGTTTAGATGATCTGTACTTACTTTACTATAAATATCATAATATTAAATCATACAGGGTGTTCAAAATTCTACGCCAAACATTCTAAAATATAAAATATTTTTTCCGCGTTTTTTTTTAAATGGAACACCCTATATATGATTTTTTAATAAAAAATAAATCATATATAGGGTGTTCATATATAATCAAATTTTTAACGGTTTTGCAGATAATCGAGATATTATTTCATATGGCTCTTTCCACGGTAAAATACGAGAGAAAAATCATTGGGTTGTGTGGAAAATACCATATGAAATATAAAATTTATATATTATATATTTTCCATCTATTAAACAAATCATATATTTAAAAAAAAACAAAGAAAAATTATCTTATATTTTAGAAAGTTTGGTGTCGAATTTTGAATACCCTGTATGATGTAAGATTCCGATATTTATAGAAAAGTAAGAATAGACCATCTACCAGACCATCAACCTAATACAGTTTTTAGTTCAGGACAATTCTTGTATTTTTTATATTTTTTTTGAAGAAAGGCTAAAAAATATACATATTTTTATTTATTTATTAATATCTCTGAAATATATTTACTCATATCTTAGGATTATGTAAAGCGACCAGAAAGCAAGCCAAAAATGCAATAATATACAAGGTGTTCCATTTAAAAAAATAATTGTCTACCAGATTCAAAGTAATATCTGTACGTACTTTGGCATTGCCATTTCCTTATGCTGTTAATATTTTGATATTTAATGATATTTAATGAATAAATACATATTTTTATCATTGAGCTATTTTAATAAAAAGTACCCAATACCTATAACGGCCCTAGCATGCCCTAGCCCTCACAGAGCTATGACACTCTGAGCCCTTCCACAAAAATATGTTAATTGTTTTCGAAAATGAAACATTTTTAAACTCTAAGTTTTCTAAAAACACTTTTTATATCGATTGAAGTAATTTCGGATGGAACGCCCTGTATACACATGATTAAAATTGGGACAAGTTAGCAGTTATTAAACTCTCTCACTTTCATTTAATTAACGCCCTTTTGGGGTGGTTGTTCCTCTGGGACTACTACCTTAATTTTAGTCAAATATAAGCGTAATTGTATTTACTGAACTTACTATAAAGGGGACGTGGGAAGATAGCAGAATAAGCTTAAGATATACTCTAAATTTATCAGACCAAATTATCTTGTTATGTAAAATAATATAATTTTTAAAATAAAATTACTTATTACTTTAATACCTTAAAAGAGCTTAAAAGATCAAAAACACTTAAGTTTCTTGATTTAAGTGACTATATCAAAGATTTAATGATATAAAAAGACAGCATATACCTAAATCATGCGGTCACACCAATCCCTCCTTGACTGGGCAAGTTATTTGTTAACATAAATAATGTTTCGGTTCATTTATTTTGCTTGATATTTTTGGGTAATTAAAAGAATCAAAACCCACATTATGTACATAATATATTAAAGAATCAAAATATATAAATAATCATAAATTTATTATTAAAATAATAGTGAATTATTATGTTTCTGAATTAATTTTTGTGTTGGAAATACGAAATGCCTTCATATAATTCTTCAATTCAAAGATCTTGTAATAAAAATTAAAGCACCTTATCTTTATTATCACATAGATTTTTTGTAATTTAAATTTCATAATATATTATACGATATTGTACAAAATTAAAAATAATTTGAAAGACCTACTCAATTAGAAAAGTAAGCGATACATGCATTATTATAAATAGTAAATTAAAATCACTTTTTTATCGAATACAAATTCCTTGTCTAAAATTGATAACATGGAATAATATAGATAAGTTTAAAGTAAGGGGGGTCACAGGGACCCAGATATCCTAAGATGAAGTAAATTGTTATGTATGTGGATGTCATTATATTAATATTATTCAATTATTGTAGGTTGAGAAGTTTTAGAAATCACACTTTCATATACGCATCATTTTTAAAACTATGCGAAGGAAGACTGTTACTATATTGGTGAAATGGATTGGTAGTGCAGGTACGTAAATATTACACTTACTTATACGTTAACTGTACCTATAGGAAGGAATCATATAGAATATCATCACAATATACAACCTCAGGGAACCAGACCTCAAATGCTTCGTGCTATTTAACATTAGAAAAATATACTGCAGGCAGGGATAGAAATCTTCAACTATGAGCAATCATGGACCATGAACCATTATTCTTGGTTTTCGTATATTTTTTTGCAGCTGCGCTAAATGCTATGGTGTACTTTTTTACCGTAAAGCAGGCAATCTTTAACTTGAAGTTACTGTTAAGTCGTCTGTGCACTAGTGCTCTCAAATAGAAGACAAAAGGTCAAGATGCAATGAAGACTTGCAAGATAACATAAGGACCCCCTAATATTACCATTATTAATATGAGAGAATAAATTTAGACTTTAAATGGATTTTAAATACAAAAATACAATATGAGAAATAGTGTTAATTTTGAAAACCCTGTGACTCTTAAAACTTTAGACCTATGAAAAAAATTATCTTCAACCAGTTTATTATTATATTTCTATATACATTTATTATCTGGGGTATTTTTTCGAAAGTGTCATATTTTCCGAGACATAAGCTAAAAAGTCATAAAATTGGTATTTAACCTCTCCCCTCTCCCTCCCCTCGAGCTCATCGTCTATTTTCGGGGACTATTGACACATATCAGCCTAGAAGAATCAATTAAAACCATTTTCAAAACTGTGGGATTTTTTTCCACCGATTTGTCTAATTTGACTGGGCTATAGGTAATTATACAGGGTGTCTCAGATTTTAATCGGGAAAATTTAATAGACGATAGAACTTGCGAAAATAAAACAAAAAGTTCATATCAACTTGTAAGATTTAAAGCTTCCTTTTCGAGATACAGGGTACCATTAGAATATCAATTATAATATTAATTACCAATTAGAATTTATTTTTCTTCGCAAGAAGTAAGCAAACCAATAATATTTTTAATTACTAAATCCAAAAATAATATTAAACTTCTAAAAAAGCAGTGGCGTGCCTATTTTTTCCTTTAAAATAATTTAACAGTGACGCCCCACCGCCGCCCCTGGCCATTAAACTTAAATCTAATTACATCAAATTAAGTCCCATAGTAAGTATTATAAACGGGTCAAGTTATATCAAAATCGATTAAATAGTTTTTCTAATATCTTAATTTTTTTTTTCTTTTTTAAGTAACTTTAACACCCTGTATCTCGAAAAGGAAGCTTTAAATCTTACAAGTTGATATGAAATTTTTGTTTTATTTTTGCAAGTTCTATCGTCTATTAAATTTTCCCGATTAAAATCTGAGACACCCTGTATATCGAGAAACTATGGGTATCCTGTTGAACTTGACAGTTTATGTCAGTTTAATAAATATATTTTCGTATTTTTGTGATGAGGAGTAAAAGTGCTTCATATATTACGCATAGGCGGTAAAATGACCTTTTTATATTTTGTGACGTTTTAGAAAAGTGTTTTCCTCTCTGAAAATGCAAACTAAACAAGTTTTTATTATTATCTAACTAAACACATGAAAAATAAACCCCTCGATTCAACGTCGCCATAGGCGTATGATGCGGGACCAGACGGGGAACGATCAACCAGGCAAGAAAACAAATTAGTAAGCCTGCAAATTGGTCAGCGGCCGTGGTTACTACAGCCTGGCGGAAGTTTGCCGTAACCTAATACGCCGGAAATCTGCCACATCTCGTTATCGTCGGTCCGTCGAGCCATTAGTCGGATAATTTCGAACAAGGCCCCGGGATGTAGCCGATCCGGACCTGAAATCTTCGCTTCATTACGATACACTAGTGTAGGTATAACGTGATTTTTGTAGTACACTGTTGTGATTGATTGTGAATTTTTAATATCAGTGATTAAAAGGGTCTGTAAGATATGCAAAGATAAATAAATAATTAAATACTTTAAAGAAATTATGAATTGAGAATCATATGTTGAAAAATTATGTAATTAAGGTAAGGTGGGGTAACAGGGACCCTATTTTATAACTTTTATCTTTGCAGTAAAAAATTCACACATTTACTACAAATAGAAACTACAGGTCTAGGAGGAGGAAAATGCCATGTATCCTCGGTTATGGGAAGGGGTTAACTTGAATTTAGTTTAAGGCCTTTGTTCAAAATTTATATGTATAATTGTTGATGCATAGTGTCCCAGTTTCCTACAAAGTGGGGATATTGGAATCCTCCTGTCTATATGTATGACCGGTTTGTTAAAGTATTTATACAGGTTGTCTCAGAAATAAGTGCAAGCATTTTAAGGAGTGGTAGATCTCGATAAAAGAAACATAAGTCTCATCATACTCTAATCTCATATCGTTTTTCAAATAAGTCCAAAATAACGGAATTATTTTACTTTAAAAATTTCCAAAAAATTATTTTTTGCTAAAATTTTGAGAACCACTTGATCTTTTCTGGATTTTCTTTCTTGTAATTTTAATCTAATACCTATGTTGCCATATTATCAAGAAATTATGTTGTTTAACTAAAAAAAATCCAAAATTTTTTTCAAAAAATCAAATCGAATTTTCAAAAATAATTTTTCGCAAAAAACCTCATAGGCGTTTTTCTGGGGTTGAGCTATACTACCAGTTAAAATACTTGCACTTATTTCTGGGACACCTTGTATAACTGGGTCAATTCTAGTGATTGATAAATTATATCCCTAAAATTAATATTAAATTATTTATTTTTCATGTTGATATTTATTTTTTTTTTATTTATGCGTTTGAAAGACAAAGGTCTGTATTAACAAAAACTGTTTAATTGTAACGTAACGGGAGGGGGTTCAATCACCGCGACCTTACGGATCTCACGATTTTCCAAAGCTACTTGATTAAAAATTAGTGGTTTTAGCACAGCATGGGACTCTAGATTAAAATTTAAAATACAATTTTTTTAATGGAAAATGTCAGAAATTGACCTATGATATGTCATTCTATTCGGAATGTAATTATTTTCTTTCAAATAATGTAAAAAATACTAAGGGTATCATTTAATAATCAAAAGTTGTAGTCATTTCCGGTTGAACAGGAAGTGACCCAAACTGACTGTGAAAGTTAATCAATCAATCCAGATTTATGTCATATACCAATTCCCGTTTTTGATATGAAAGAAAAAAAAAGTTATAGGGTGTTGGTTTTTTTAGACTTCTGTAACGGTGGCGAACTGCTATGAGTTTTTTAAGCATTGTAGTTTTAATATAAATTTAATATAATTTGTTGAACGGAAAACAGCAGTTAAATCGTAGAGCATGATGCTCTAAATTCCAGGGTTGTGAGTTCGTGCCCCACGTTGGGCGCCAAGAGTAAGTGTGTACGTTTTTTTTGTTACACCTTATGAATGGTTACTTTTCGCTAGTAGAACAGACGTGGATTCGACAATATTTTTAAAAGATAGTACTAACAGAGTGAGTCTTATATACATAAGTGAACATATTTTTAGGACAATTTACGTTTATAAAAAGCCCTTTCATAACAAGAACATTTAACTACATTTCTACAAATTATCTTATTAATAAAAATATAATATAAGTTTAAATACTACTTTTAAAGCAATAACAGCTACCGTTTCCCGCCGCCCAGTAGTCCGCGGGATTTCGTTCGTTAATTGTCACTGCTTGTTTTATACTTCTCTTGAAATGGCGAAATACTGAGATTTTTTTAAGAATTGTATTTTTAATATAAACGGTGGTGTAATTTGTTGAACGAAAACAGCAAGGTTAAATCGTAGAGCATAATACTGTAAATTCCAGTGTCGTGGGTTCTTGCCCCACGTTGGGCGCCAAAAGTTAGTTTGTAACGTTTTTTTTGTTCCACATTTTAAATTGTTAATTTTCGCCGATATCACAATATTTTTTAAAGATACTACTAACAGGGTGAGTCTCTAAATGAAATAAGTACACATATTTTCAGGACAATTTATGTTTTTAAAAAGCCCTTTTATAACACAAATATTCAATTAAATTTCATCAAGTAAAGTCTATAAAAAAGTACTTATTACGCTAAGAAAATCTATTTCAGAGCGTCTTAATATAAGTTTAAATACCTTTTAAAACAATAACAGCTACCATTCGCCGCCGACCAGTAGTCTGCGGATTTGGGTCGCTATTTGTTACTGTCTGTTTTAGTTTGGATTTAGAGTTGTCGCTGAATTACGACCGTTAAACGGGCATAAAGCTGCCGCTTGCGAAACTGCAGATCTAACTGAAACTATATAATGCATATGGCGGCGTAAAGACGCTTTACAGTTTCCTCTAATAAATTGCGGATAAGCTTTTAACGATTGTAATTAGAATGATGGGACATAAAGGAATCTATCATTAATTCGCCAATGTTTCTTCTTTATTTGAAGAAGATATGTTTACTATAAAACGTGTAAACAAGAAACCATAAAATTTTAAAATTAACATATACGGGGTGCGTCTCAAAAGTGGCTCACCTCTATAACTTTTATATTTTTTCAGATAAAAAAAACGAGGTTTGGGCTGAGAAGTAATCGTCTCGGCAAGAGTTGGCGGCGCTAGGAACAAATGCAATTGTTTTTCGTAAAAACTATCTTTCAGGTGACTTCTGTCAAATTTTCAGCGAGCTGCGTCACTTAGTTTGTACTTAACAGTGATTGAAGGCGAACAGATTTTGCATTTTTACAAAAATGAATAAACTCCAATATCGCGCAGTGATTAGATTCTTGTTTTTAAAAAAGAAAACGAACGATGAGATCAAAATCGAACTGAATGATGTGTATGGGGACTCTGCACCTTCGTTATCAACAATAAAATATTGGACTGCCGAATTTAAACGCGGTCGTACGATAATTTTTGATGATGAGCGTCCAGGCCGTCCAAGAGAGGTCACCACACCAGAAGTGGTCAATAAAGTCCATGGTATCGTAATTGACGATCGACGGATAAGAGTGTGCTAGATTGCTGGACGATCGACGGGTAAGAGTGTGCGAGATTGATGAGGCTGTGGGCATGTCACGTGAACGAGTGGAGAATATATTGCACGAATATTTGGGAATGAGGAAGCTCGCTGCCAGATGGGTGCCGCATTTGCTCAATGCCGACAACAAGCGAAACCGTGTGACAACTTCGAAGGAGTGTTTGGCAATGTTTAACTACAATAAGGACTTTTTGCGCCGTTTTGTAACCGTGGATGAAACTTGAATCCATCACAATACGCCAGAGACGAAGGAACAGTCAAAGCAGTGGGTTTGTCAGGGCGAGACAAAGCCTTTCTTTGGGTCTGGTGGTTCTGTCTGCCAACAAGGTCATGGCCACAGTTTTTTGGGATGCGCACGCAAGAGATTTGAGTCGTATGTTAGTATGTGACATAACTTAGAATTAATTGACGTATTCAATATTGTTTTAGGACACATTTGATTTTTAAACGATACCTTCGGTATATTATATTTATTATATTGTATACTTTATTCGGTAGAAAATGACAATCTGAATAGACTGACATATCGTATATCAACTTTTGACATTTTCGCATATGGTTTATTTGAAATTGTAACATACGGTTCATAACGACAATTTGACTCGATTTGAAATACCAAGTTTGTGGTATAAAATTATTCGTAAAAAATGCTTTTTACAAATATGCTAATGATCCACCTTTGTTCCATTTGAAAAAATTGAGATATGATTAAAAATACGATTTGAGCATCTTTAAACTGGCCCGGACAAGACACGAAAAACATTAGACGACCAAATCTATTTTTCCAAGAATCCTTGATTAAAAATTAGTGTTTTTAACACAGCCATGGTACCCTGGATTGAAATGTAAAATATGATTTTTTTTCGATTGAACTAAACCTAGCGGAAATTTTGAATATACCATATTTTATTATTTTTATGTAAGTTGTTTGAAATGTAGATACAGAACAATCAGAAACAATCAGATTTTCAGAAATCAGTATAAAAACTTGGCTGACTGGTTTGTAACTACTCTGGGAACAATCAATAAAGTATAGGTATTATACAAAAAGGGGTTAAAATATTGTAATGTCAAATGGTTCCATCACACATTTTACAATACAGATAAAAATAAATTCATAAAAATTAATTCAAACCATAAAATAGGTATTTATTAATGAAACTAATATAAATAACCTACTTTGAAATAGTTTGTTCGAAAAAACTTCTTCGAAATAGTTTTAAGGTATATTCTTTTTCAAAAAAATTAAGAGTAAAAGTAACTTAAATATTCATAAAAATAGAAGTATTTACTGTTGTAGATTCTCAGTAACAATAAAAAAGAGGATATTGTAAACATTGAAATAACTGGAAGCCAAACTTTCTACCTGATTATATTTAGAGCCAGTGTCTGACGACTTTTTTACGATGTTTCTTCTAGACGCCCTAATATGTTTAATTTTAAAGTCGATAAGGGCGCCATATCAATAGAAAAAGAAACAAAATATCTCCCTTTTTGTTCGGCTTATTCGTTTTGCTTGTTCTGTTCGTTCGTGCTAAAATGCTCAAGTCTGGACGCACCTTAAAATTTCAAAATTGGAAACAGTTAAAATGTTAGTCCAAAAAGATATTTTATTTTGTATTTCACCATTTTGTACTACTTTCAAGTAAAAATAGTACATTCTTACAACGATTAAAAAAATTGAGTACATATTAATATTAGGCTAGTATAAAAGTGAAAATTAAAGCATATTAAAATCCAAAAATTACTTTTTAAATAACATTAGTTTTTAGTACACGATGTCAATCTAATATTAGATTTTTACACTTAATTAAATGAAAATTTTAATACGAAATCATGTTATTCGCACAGTTCAATTCCCTCTAGGGCAGTCTATGCGTGTATGAATAGGAGCACGAGTCAGTTAATTTTGCAATTAATTTGCTACTCTATAATATTAATCCCGTTAAAATAACCTCAAATGATCCTATTATGGAAGACAACAATGAGTCCCTAATGACCAGTTTCTCATTCATGTAATAGTGCCTTATACGCTTGCTTTAAAACAGGAATAAACAGAGTGGGTGGATATTAGCTTGTCTGGTTATAATTATAGTTCGCACATATTAAAATAAATTTAGTTAAAATTTGTATACACGTATAAAATATTAATTTGTTTCGTTTAATGATTTTTCTCCTTTGTTAAATAATGAGTGTAGTAGTGTAGTTCAACAACTGTTGTGTGTGGTTTAATGATGATTTGAGAAAAAATATTTTTTTTGGAAATAGATTGTGTCTGGGAACGTTCTATTTTTATTAATCTTTCTATTATTGATAATAATTTTTGACAAAAAACCTTGTCAATTTTTAGTAAATGATATCTAAAGATCACCTCGCCAAAATTATTGATTGCCATTCCCAGCTGTCTTTGGCGCCGTTTTTTTTTTCGATTATACTGTGCATTCTGAAGCGTTAAACATTTTTTTGTTGCTTAGACAAATTTGTTTTACGTCTAAAAAACCACTGACAAGTTAGTTAGGATTATACGCAGTGGTGTTTCACAAAAAAATATATTTTTATTTTTTTAGACTTTTCTTGCAGTGGCAAAATACCGTATGATCGAAAGAAACAGCGTCCAGTTGGCTTGAAAATAACGTTTAATGACATTCCCCATATAATTTTACTTATTAAATTACAGCAATCTTTATTTCATAGCAATCGCTGAGGCCGATTTTTTTTCGATTATACGGTACTTAAGTCTTTTTTAAAGAGTAATTGTAATTTTAATGTAAACGGTGTGTAATTTGTTAAACGAAAAATAGCAAGGTTAAATTATAGAGCATGACACTCATAATTCTAGGGTTGTGAGTTTGTGCCCCACGTTGGGCGCCAAAAGAAAATGTATAACTTTTTTGTTACAACGTTATGAATGGTTAGTTTTCGCCGGTAGAAGAGTGATGAATTCGTCAATATTTTTATAAGATGCCGCCATATTATCAAAACATTATGTTTTTTGTAACTGAAAAATAAAAAAAATCCAAAACATCCATTTTAGGATTAGTGATTGGTACTGATGCCAAAACAAATAATGCCGTATCGATCAAAAATGTTTAGAAAATTATGACAATTCATTGATGTAATATTCCTGATTTTTCTTTAGCCCCTGGAATATTTACAAGTTTTGACTTTGATAATTTTGGAATCGATATATTTTCCAATATTAAAAATTACTATTTTTTAATACAACTATAGTGTTCAGGAATTTATAGAATCAGAAACGTATAGCTGGGCGATCTCAAAATACTGTTAACCAATATCGTCAAAAAATTAATCATATTATTGAATATTTTGTTTGTTTTAACGCTAATGATAAGCATGGACAGATATTGAATTTCTTAATTTTATTTCAATCAAACGAGAAAAGTTATAATAGCCATTAATTTCAACCATTGTTGATCGCTCGGTACATGGAAAAGTTCTGATTTTGACATTTGATTAGAAAGTAATAGTTGCCATAATATTAAAAGATGTAAAATGATTAAAACAACCAAATTCTATTCGTGGGTGTACATATTTTGATGGAAAATCTAAATAACAAGGTTAAACCAGTGGTGGGTGGGGAACTGAAGTGGTGTAATTACCACTTGGACTCCCCATCCGTCATTCGAATGTCACGCGACGTATTAAATAGGATATCGCTTACTTAATGGACGGAAGTGGTTCGAATAAATACTACGACAGATGGAGGAAATGAAACGAGCAACGTAATTTATAAATTTCGTTATTTGTTTTAAACGAGGCCGCTCGACGACATATAAAGATTGATTGGTTAATGTAGAATGACAGGACTAGTTCTATCTAAGAAAGAAATAACAAACAAGTTTTCTTAAAACAGGATGTAATGCTGGTATGCGAGGAACAACTGTATAATGTTAATTTTGTTTTATTTTTCCTAATTTGGGTTTTTAGTTACGTAATCGAGGGCGCGATATTTAAATTCATTGTTGCCAACCATGGACATATAATAATAATAATAATAATAAAAAGTCTTTATTCAAAAAAGAAAAAAATATTACAATTTATATCATATTAAACAAAACATAAAATTGTTGAGGGGTTGGATCACCCGGCTGCGCGAAGTCTAGCCTAAATGGCTACTCTTACTCAACGCTCGGGCGATTCTTGCAATATTCGGCACAGGGGTGAATAACTTGAATTTAAATTTCCCCCTGGGGATTCAGGTGGTAGCTTTACTGTAAAAAATGTCAAGTTGCCACATTTATTTATTTATCTCCTGACATTGTCATTCGTTTTGACACTTTAGTTTTGTATTACGAGTTTTTGGTTTAAATGAATTGTGTTGTGATACCTTAAGCTTAAAAATGTTTACTAGCAGACCTAGCAGTCGGACACTCATCTTTTTAGAACCTCTCTTAGTGTAAAGTGGTACAAAATACCTTAATCGCCGTTGAAAAAAACTCATAGCAACCTTATTAGAATATTTTAAACGGAAAAGCGGTAATAATGGCCCTTTATGTCCCTTAAGTGCTTCTGTAACATTAAGGTGAGTTTTGTTGATGTAAAATTGTTCATATATTTATAATTAATCTATTTTTATTTCCTAAAATATTTTGCAAAAGACGATGCACCACGCGGCGCGGTATAGAAAATATACATGTTTACTTTATACTGTAACGTTTTTAGTTCGTTACATGTCTTTTTTACATATAATATATGATGTCTGGTCTATCGTCACCGGATTCCCTCTCGTTCAGGCCTGATCATTTTGTTGGTACGCTTGGCGTAATTTTTACGTTCCCTAGTCGCCAACCCTGCTATCGTTTCACTATTCTGTGGAGGCGCGCGCTGTCAACATCGCTTCTGTCAACTCTCTGTGATTTAACGGCACTTTTGGTTTGACCGTTTGGCCTGTCAGAGCTGTAAGTTTGGCCTGTCAGAGCTGTCAGATGTAAAATTGTTCATATATTTATAATTAATCTATTTTTATTTCCTAAAATATTTTGCAAAAGACGATGCACCACGCGGCGCGGTATAAAAAATATACATGTTTACTTTATACTGTAACGTTTTTAGTTCGTTACATGTCTTTTTTACATATAATATATGATGTCTGGCCTATCGTCACCGGATTCCCTCTCGTTCAGGCCTGATCATTTTGTTGGTACGCTTGGCGTAATTTTTACGTTCCCTAGTCGCCAACCCTGCTATCGTTTCACTATTCTGTGGAGGCGCGCGCTGTCAACACCGCTTCTGTCAACTCCCTGTGATTTAACGGCATTTTTGGTTTGACCGTTTGGCCTGTCAGAGCCATTAGTCCCAGTTTTTTTAGAAATGGTGATTATTTAAATCTTGCTGTATAATCCGAATCAGCTGCTATTTCGAGGCTAGATTCGATATTATTATTGAACATTTTTAGGGTAGAGTTACGGATGTCCCAACTTGTATTTGTATTTTGCTGGCACGTTGGCGTCCCTTTTCTTTTGTCCTCCAGAATGTCACATGGAAGAAAGGACAGGTTGTTTATTATTTATTGAGCCCTCGGAAGTATTTCGAGGTAGGTTTATTTTGTTTATTAGACCTTGTTTGGTTTTAAACAAGAGTTTCATATTTTTAGGGTCCAAGGTACGGGTAGTGTCTTATGTACGGACATTATCTTATGTACGGATGTCCTGTGGACGAGTGTCCCCAGTAAGAATGATTTTTTCTTACATATAAGTGCCACAGCGTGGATGTAGCTTGAGTCCCATGCTGCTTCGTTCCCAGCTATAAGCTAGTTAGTTACGGCTGTATCAATTCATGGTGTCCTCATTCTGGCCCCTTTGGTTGTGTTGGATGGCTGAGTACAGAGATGCGAGACCACCTCACGCTGTTACTGTTTAAAGCAAGATTACATAAAGAACAGCTAAGTGTAGATTTAAGTTCTAGTTTTACATTTAACATTTAAAACATTTACAGTCTTAAACAATAACGTACATCTTAAATAATATCGTACAGACTATGTTTAGTGGTTAGATTGTTAAGAACATTCATGTCGATTTAATATTTAATATAATAATTAATACTAAATATAATTTAGATCTTAGGTTTCGTTGCATTACATCTTGTAATGGTATTACTTTTATAGATATTATTATCGCACTATTTTAACAGATGAATAACCAAACATAGATTCTAGAATCTACAGGTTGCAACATCTTCGATTTAGCATCATATGGAATATATCAAATTAATTAAAATAATGCTACATTTCATATATTCTCTTAAACTTTACATGTCTTGTATTTTATCGTAGTTGTTTTCATTGATATTTAGTACGACTCTTACCACCACTTTCTTTGACATATAACCACTATATATTTATTAGAACTCTACAATGTCATGTACCATCTAAGAACATCATGAATAAATATAGTCATTAGTTTTAAGTAATATTAAACTGTGTTTTCTTTCTCTGTACATGCCTGGCGCCCAATATTTATAATTTCGAGTTGTTATTGTTAATTAGTTTCTTTCCAGTGAAATACCTTATCCACGACTGCTCTGCCAACGAAAAGCTGCCGTTCGCAGTGAAAATGTTTAAAAAAAAACGCTACAATACAATAGAAGTTTTTGAAGTAAATGTAAGGGGGTAAGCGATGTACAATAATACCTCTACCTTTTGCCATCTCATCGATTACAAATTTTTTAATCTTTGCCTTATGCTGTCTAACAATTTGCAAAAGTTCTTTTTTCACCATTGTATCATCGAAATTTAAGGCTTTACACTGCAACCACTCAATTATCGCCGCTTTTTTTCATGAACTTGTAGGAAGCTTCTCTACTAATCGAGGATGATAGCTGGCGTTATCCATTACAATAACTGAATTCTGGGGAATATATTCGATCATTTGTAGGAAATGTTCCTCAAAAACATCAGCCGTCATTTCTTCGTGGTAGTCTTTGCTTGAATTAGATTGAAATTCCAATAATCTTTGACCCAAAAATCCGTTTTCACTGCCTATATGGGTTATAATAAGCCGGCGTCCCTTTCCAGATGGAAGTTTTAATCCCGTTGACCAACCCTCCGTGACAGCTTGTCGGGAATTCACTATATTTTTATCTTGCCAGACTTTCGTTACGGTGTGACCTTCATTTAGCCAGGTTTCATCCAAATAGAAAATATTCTTATATTCTTTGCGATATTTTCGGATTGACCTTAAGTATTCCCGTCTCCAGCAAACAATATCCGGCCTATCAATGAGAAAAGATTTTCTGTTCTGATTTTCCTACCGAAAGTTCATTCCATGAAGAATTCTCCATACTCTAGTTCTTGATAGTTGTGGCAGGTTTTCGTCATCCTGGGCGGCTTGCACAATCTTGTCCAACGTTGGCATTTCTTTTGCTAAATACATACCATGCACTTTTCTACGAACACTGTTTTTAACATCGTCGTCAATTTCTAATGGTTTCTTCCCCGGATGAGGTATAGGATCACTGAGGTTCCAGCATTTTCTCTCACGTAAAAATCTATAAATCATTGATTCTCCTACCCCTATCATATTGGCACAGTTCGTAATTATGTCACGAACAAAACTTGCGGGGTTTTGGCGCACAAAAGCATCATGAACGTTCAGGATTAATGTTTTTTCCCGCAAGGAATATGCACTTTTGCTAACTCGTTGAATAGGAATTGGAGAAAAACTTGAACTTGAAGCCATTTTAATTAGACGAATAGACGTTACTTGCTAATTGCCGAATGCTAACTATTTTAAATTTTACTCTATACAGGTACTTATATATAAATATTACGAGTTTTTTATTTTAATGACAATGGGTACAGGTTACGGGGCAGGTAGTTCCGTCGCGCTTATGGTTTACAACTATTTTCTGGTCCGAACCCTCGACTCTATGCTATCAGCTCCATTGGAACGGACTATACAACTTTTGATTTTTATATCACCCTATACTTTATTCGATAGAGTGGCATATTATACTGCAACTTTTGACATTTTCGCTTAATAAATCATATTTTAAATTTCAATCTAGAATGTCATGGCTGTGTTAAGCACTAATTTTTAATCAAGATACGTTGGAAAAATGGATTTGATCATCTATTGTTTTTTGTGTTTTCTCCTGACCAGTTAAAAAATGCCAAAATCGTATTGAAGTGAATCTTCTATAGGCGCGATGGGAGTAAACATTGAAGGCCGTGACTAAACGTATGAAATAAACCGAGAAACTGTGCACATTGCTAAGAGATGTGGAAGGGGATATAGCAGATACGGGGATATAGCAATCGCAGTTTCAATTGCGATTCGAGAATCGCAGTTTTACTCATCTCTCAAAAAATATTTATGCAGTATTATTCAAAACAAAAAAAAATCGATACTACATCCTAACGTAAGAAATGCTATTTATTTTAATTAACGCTATTATACAAGAGAATGTTTTGTTAAGACCGAACCAGATAACCAGAAGTAAGCATTAAGTAAAACACCCAGCAAAATCAACTAAAGCATTCGAAAGGATTGAGGCTCAATTGCGAAAGGCAGAAAAACAAACACGATTAACGAGTCTTATAGAAGGATCGAGGAATACTTCTAAATCCCGCCCTTTGTTTGGATAAGATTCGGTTTACATTGTTCGTTAGTCGGTTCTCGTTTTTGCCGACGTAATAATGAAACGCAAAACGCCTTAGCGAAAATGAGGCCTCGTGCTCCGTTGTTGCCGCTTTTTGTTGCTTTTGCCGATCCGCAGGTTCGCTATCTGTCGTCAAAGCTTCGGCTGAAAACAAAAGAGAAACAATGTCTTCGTAAGAAATACAATAATGAGGACGGTAACTTAACGGGAGGTTGTTTGTGTTGCGGCACGTCCCTTGTTGTCAATGATGGGCGGCAAAATATTTTTTATATTGAGGAGGATCGCCTATTTAAAAATAAAATATATTTATTTAGATCTAGCTAAGATCTAGCTACTCTAATGTACTCGAACTGTACATGCCAAGGCGGACACTCACGACTCGTGTATTTGTACAAACATTTTTTATTGGCATATACTTGCCATGTCGTGGGAGCGGTTTTTTTTTTGTGCAATTATTTGTCTACGTCGCGCGGCGTTAGCGCCAAGCTTGTTGCAAAAAAAATGTTGCTTACAAAAAATATAGTACACGGTACACGGTGGCGCATCTCATATGCCGCGGAGGCTCCAAGGAGAACGACAGTTTGTATTGAGATGAAATTTTGTGAGCATATGTAGGTTAATTCGGAGCACTTTTTAAAAAATATAGAGAGTTCTACAGGGTGTCCCCAAAAAACTTCAACTTCAATATAGCTGTCTAATTAGTCCAACTTTAACAATTATTTATTATTTTGTGTCATTTAAAACAAAGAAATTCTCAGAAATTTGTCGCAAAATGCAAACCTATCCTACATCAGAGAGAATCGATATGATTCTATTAGTTGGTGAATGCAGTGTGCATTCACCGTTTAATAGATCACTTAAATGCTCCTGATTTTATCTAGTTGCTTTTTTTATAAGGATACTAGCGTGTACCAGCGACTTCGTTCGCGTCGAATTAATCATTTGTAATGGTGATGATAAAGCAAAGCAAGGATTGCCATTAACAAACTGGATAAAATTTTCCCACATTTAAGTCAGCATGAGAAAAAACAATATGGCGATATTATTATATAACTTGGTAATATTTGAGAGGTAGTTTCATCTCGTTGGAATTTGACTTTCGAAAAATCCGTTTGCCGAAAATAAGCTTTTTACGTCAAGCAGTTTAAGCAGAATCGTGGTTAAGAAATTGCCCAACTTTTTGAAACACCCTGTATGATTTTTTAAAAAAATTCAAAATATGTAAAAAAACCAAATAAATTATGCTTATCCAAGCGTTTTCCCGAAAGACTAACCGTTTTTTAAATAACAAATATTGTAATATTTGAGGGGAGTTTTCACCCTCTTGGAATTTGAGATTCGAGAAACTCCTCCTTATGGAATCTCTACACCCCACAGTCAATCCGTTTACCAAAAATCAGCTTTAAACGTCAAGAAGTTTAAGCAGAATCGTGATTAGGTACTCAATGGTCATATTTTATGAAACACCCTGTATAAATTTATAAAAAAATCTTAAAATATGTAAAACAACAAAATAAAATATACGTGTTTAAGAGTTTTTCCAAAAAACTCACCGATTTTTAAATAAAAAATATTTTAATATTTGAGAGATAGTTTCACCCCCTTAGAATTCGAGTTTCGAAAAATCCCTTCTTATCGAACCTTTACACCCTAAAGTCAATCTGTTTTCCAAAAATCAGTTTTTTACGTCAAGCGCTTTAAGCAGGATCGTGATTAATAAATGACCAGATTTTTCGAAACACCCTGTATACATTTTTACAAAATCTTAAAATATGTAAAAAAACAAAATAAAATATACGTGTTTAAGCGTTTTTTTCGGAAACTTGACCGTTTTTTAAATAAAAAATATTGTAATATTTGAGGGGTGGTTTCACCCTCTTGGAACTGGAATTTCGAAAAATCCCTTCTTATCGAACCTCTACACCCTAGAATTAACCCGTATGCCAAAATTAAGCTTCTTATGTTGAGTGGTTTGAGCGTGATTAATCAGTATGGATATTAAGGATAGTGTTTACAAAACTCGACGAATCATTGTCGACAACACGAAAGAAATTATTGTATAGTAAACGCCACGAATGTTTGGGAGTGATTCATCGCTTGATGAAGTTAGAATCGACACGCGCGCTATCATTTTTACATTAAAACCGTAAATTTTTACCGCAGACGTAGGTTTTTAAAGGCCCGGTCTAATCATCTGCCTGCGCTCCTCCTACTTATTCTAAAATGTTAGCGTGATTAACAAAGACGATACCGCGTTTCTTTGACTGATTCGTTTTTGTGCGCCAGTCCATTGGTGTGCTTGCAGTGCGACCAATGGGGCATTCCATTTTATATTTATAACCAAATATATGTTTTGACAAGACTTTGACAGTTAGAAAGAAAGAAATTGCTTTATTGTCATAAAAAAAATTTTACAATTTTGTTGACAAAGCTTAAAAAAAAAGAATATAAAAAACATACAAAACTTCACTTAACAATAGAAAAACATATAAAACTAACAGCAAACATACAAAACTAGAACAATACTTCATACAATTATAGAAATTGTACATTGTCAAAAATTTATTTAATTAAATATAAATAAAATATAAACATACATGTAAATAAACAACTGTATATAATGTCAATACTAAATTTAAATAAAAAAAAGGATAGAAAACAAAATCATTTCTTAAATTTAGTGAATGTGTGTTAAATTTAGAACCCTAGATATTAATAAAAAAATCGTTAACCGCGTAAAAGGCTTTCTCCAGTAAGTATGATCTCAAGGCTCTGCGAAATGCAGGAAAGGATGAAATGGAATTAATTTCAGATGGCAGATGATTGTGCATTTTTTTTTGCATTGTACAATATGGAACTCTTTACTAACTCAGAGTGAGGGGTTGGCAGATACATGTTATGCTCTGCGTTCCTAATTGGATAGCCATGAACTGGCCCTAGAGAAATACTCGATACGTGCTTGCGAACTAGGCAGACGGATTCGAGTATGAATAGGGAAGGAAGAGTTAATATTTTATATCTTTTAAACAAGTCCCGGCAGTGAGCACGACTGGTTAGCCTCAGTGAATATCGCACAGCTCTCTTTTGTAATTTGAAGATACGCTCAAATTGAGTCGCACAACACGCACCCCAGAATGGAAGTGCGTATCGGAGATGCGATTTAAAAAGGGCATAATAGACTGTCCTAGATGTTGACAAATTAAGCACATTAGCAACTGATCTAAGTGCGAAACAGGCAGAATTTAATTTTTTAGCTAAAGCATCGATGTGCAAATCCCATTTTAAATAGTTGTCCACAACAAGGCCTAAAAATTTCACAGAATCATCGTTAAAACAACAAATTACAACAGATTATATATTGATTATTATAATGACTTGAAACACCACGGCACTGGAATTAAGTTTTATGTGACCTTGAACAGATTAGTTCACATGGTAGCGACCGATAAATCACTCCCAAACATTCGTGGCGTTTACTATAGCTGCTTGTCGTGGTAGAATTCCACATATGCCTTTCAAAATGAAAAGCTCCTTTTGAAAAGACAATCATTTTATGCAGTTAATAGGAAAGGAAGCATTTTGAGCATTTGATTTCGTCTAGCTAATTTTAGTATTGAAGATACATCTGGCCGTATGTATATGGGACCCGTCTTTGAAAAAACGACATGCGAGATGCGACATGGCATGGTCCGGGTTCAATAACTTGCCTAATCAACACGTAAGTCGATAGTTTAGCCGGCGTTGAGCACTAAATAGAGCAAGGACGTTCGAGGGCTGAAATGAGGTCTTAACAGTGGGCCAACTATTTTATGGATTTGGATGTTTAGTCTGGGCCGGCGGATAAAGAAAGCCGATATTACTAAAAAAAAGTGTCAAGGCATGGGTCGTTAGCTACAGTTTGGCTATTTTAATCTAACTCTTTCCCTATGAGAAGCAAGGGACAAATTATACGAGAAAGAGCGGAACCACATAAATAATAAATTTAAATTAATGCAATATTTTTTCTTGGCGCCTTCTTTTACTAAAATTTAGGCTATTAAGACTCATATTTTTTTTGTATGATTATATTATTATTTTTTTAATTAACACCTTAGGACAAAGAAAAAGCTTGCATGGTTTCCACCGCCAACAGGCGGCTTAAAAATAAATGAATCCAAGGCGTTGTGAAGGAACATTAAAATCTGCATTATCTGAAATCAAACTAAACGGTTAATAAAATAATAGTGACAAGACTAAATAAAAGTGATAAGATGTAAATGAGAGATAGATGTAAAATAGCTGGTTAAATTTAAAAGTAGTCAAGTAACTATTTTAACCGTAACTTATATACTATCACAGGGGAGTGCGAGGAGCCAAAAAGAAAGCATAATTTTGTGCATAAAACTTTTCTTAACTTGAAAGTTTTATACAAAGAGCACCTCAAAAGCTCCATCACTATCTTAAGAAACAGCAAAGATGTCTGCCAACCGAGGGGTGTTTCACTGTTGGAATTATATGTACATTTTCTTGGCAGTCGTTTAATTATATGGCAGACACAGGCAGTCTTCTTCGCAGTCATTGGCAGTAAAATTATTTATTTATTATTATATTTTTTTTATTTTAAACTACTCCTTACAAACACCAAAAGAATAGTTGTTACAGGTAAGGGACTTAAATCTAAATAAATTAACTGAACAAAACTAAAACTACTGTACATACAATGAATGCAATAAATAAAAAAAATAGTTGAATTGAAACTAAAATATACAAAGTAAAAAAAACAAAAATGTGCATGTATAATATCACTTCACTGTGGTGAAGGAGGTATGATTTAGGATCTTATTTATTTCTTTTACATTTGTATGGGAAATATCTATATTAAACTGACTTAAGACTGCATTACATTCGTCCAGGATGTGGCACATATAAGAACTGACCGTATATATATTAAATGTTTTATTTGAATTTGTTGTGCGACGTAGGCTGATTTGTGGGACATGAAATTTGATATTATTTATTAGATCTGAATTATTGAGTTTATAATTATTTCTTATGTTATATAATATTATTAAACATTGTACGATTCTTCGGGCGTGTAGATCCTGGAAGTTGAATGAGCTTAACATGTTTTTATATGATACCAGCAGAGGGAAAACTGGATAAACACCATTTTGTTTAAAATATAGATATCTTAGAAATTTTTTTTGGATTTTCTCAATCAGATCGCGATTGCATTCCGCTGTAGGAGTCCATATAATTGATGCATATTCTAAGTGAGGCCTAACTAAGCAATTGTACAGTTTGGACAACGTACTAATTTGTTTGAAATGCTTAGAGTTTCTAATGAGAAAACCCAGCATTTGATATGCTTTATTAACCATGTTTCGATAGTGTAGATTAAACCTTAACTTAGATTCAAACGTTATACCCAGATCTTTGATAGCCCTACTTTCAGTCAGAGTTTCACTATGTATACGATATTCAAAATTTATCCTGGTTGATTTACGTGTAAAGCTCACAAATGAACATTTTTCGATGTTAAGAAACATTTTATTGTTTGTAAACCAAGTCATAACATTTGTCAAATCACTCTGAAGATCAATACAGTCACTCTCGGAGGCAACATTTTTGTAAATCTTGAAATCCGCAAACAAAAGACACTCGGAGTGCATTATGCATTCCGGAAGATCATTCACAAAAAGAATAAACAGCAATGGCGAAATGTTGCTCCCTTGTGGAACTCCTGAAGTGACAGTAAATGCTCCAGATGTTTCGTTGCCTATTCTAACAGTACAGGTTCGATCTGTCAGATAGCTTTTGAGCAGCTCGAAAGCTTTTTTGGAAAGACCAAAATGTATAAGTTTGTTAAGTAGTAGTTTGTGGCTTACTTTGTCGAATGCTTTTTCAGCATCGGTATAGATGACATCTAATTGCTGCTTATTATCAATCGCAAGGGATGCTGAATTTGTGAAAACGCTTAAATTAGAAATAGTTGATCTATCTTTAAGGAATCCATGCTGTTCTTTCACAATGTGTTCATTGATTAAAAGTTGCAAATTCTCATGCAGTATGATTTCAAAAACTTTAGCAAGTGGACTAAGTAGATTAATAGGTCTGTAATTTTGAATTTTATCAATTCCGCCTTTTTTGTAAATTGGAACCACTATTGATTTTTTTAATGTATCGGGAAATACTCCCGTATTAAGAGCGCAATTGAATAAATGAGTCAAAGGCTTTGCTAGTATTTCGGCACATCCTTTAAAAATATAAGAAGGGATATTGTCAGTGCTAACGGACTTTTTCGATTTTAATTTCTTTATAGCTGCTAGAGTCATGTCATTTGTTATTTCAACGAAGTCAAAATTGCCCCAGAAATCACCGAAATCCGAATAGACATCGATTTCAGACGGTTCATAAACTCCTTTAAAGTAGTTTGCAAAAGCGTTAGCAATATCCAGACTTCCCTCGTAGGATGTATCGTTGTGAATAATATGTTCAGGTACCCCGTTGCCCTGCGATTTAGACTTTATAAACTTCCAAAACCCACTCGGATCGAGTGACGCATTGTGTTCAATGTTTTTATGATATTCCCGAAATTCAACCTTTGTTTGAGCTTTAATACTGGTCCTGAGATCTCGGAATTCAATAGAAAATTTATTTCTTCTGTGCATTTTGTTTTTAATATTTATCTTTTTTATAAGATCTTTAGAAAACCAATGCGGAAATTTTCGTTTGTGGAAGCTTTTAGAGGATATTTTCTTTGGAATTGTTTTATCGAGAACATTATAAAGTTTACAATATAATTCAGACATACAATCATTAGGATTAGATATGTTTAAGAGGGAGTCCCAATTAACATCCCTCATCATACTATGCAATAGCAAGTAGTTGCCTTTACTATAGTCATATGTATAGACAGAATTTATCTTTTTAACATCAGTTGTTTTGACACTAAAATCAATGCGTAATGATGGATGATAATTGTCTTCCACAATCAATGAAGATACACATTTTTGTACGGCTAAATTATTTATATTACTATCACTAGATCTAACCTACGACCGAGAAAGTTATAAACACTATTCACTTGAACTAAATTATTAAAACATAAGAAATGCATCAGGGACGAACTTATGTCACACATAACAGCAGGAAAAAAAGGTAGATTGAAATCGCCCGCTAATAATATAGGATCACCATCTTTCAATATGGAATCCAGATAATCAAAAATAGAAGTGTAAGTTGCGATATCGGAATTTGGCGGGGCATATAGACAGCACACGTAAAATACATAGTTATTGAACTTACATAGTATTAAAAGAAAATCACTGGCACCAAAACTTTGTGAACTAATCAGTTGAGTGCGGATATTTTTATTGGTAGCAATTAAAACCCCTCCACCTCTTCTATCTGAATTGCCGTTCTCTCGATCTCTGCGCATTACTATATACCGGTCATCAAAGAGTTCTGAGTCACGAAAACCATCAGTCAACCACGTTTCAGTTAACAGGACAACATCATAATCATCGGCGATTATACTAGTGTAGAGTACATCGGTTTTAGTTCGTAAGCCACGTACATTTTGGTAGTAAATGTGTAGGTTCAGGTTACTTAATTGGTTTGTTGTTCTATTCTGGGGTAGCGTTTCCGAAAATTTTGTTGTATGTCGGTTGGTAGTTTTATCAGTTCAAGATTCAGTTCTTCTACTTTAGCCTTTAAATTGGAGATCTGGTCTTCATATTTCTTTACCCGGTTTTCCAGTTCATCCTCTATGACAGAGAAGTCTTCCTGGCAAGCTTGGGAGTTTCTTTTTAATCTACTTATATAGGCGTTTTTTTTTGTTGCAGCTCTGTTTTTAATTTCTGTACTAGACTTTGCAGTGTTTTAGTTGTATCATTTTCTTCATCCTTCAAAGCTTCCCGACAGTCAGATGAACAACAGATAAAATTTTCGGAGATTATCTCGTAATTTTTTGTACGTTTACAGCAGCTTGGATGGAAAATGTTGTTACATACAGTACATATCCAGTTGTTATTTATTTTGTTTTTACAGCATTTGAATACTTTAGCCATTATAGTCTAATTATTTTTGTTCACAAAAACCAAACACACCGATTTATTGCCGAAAGATAAGGTGGAAAAAAAATTCAAGATAATGTTCAGAGCAAAAACGCAGAGCGACGCCCGTACGGTCTGAGGACTCGTAGTATACTGATTATATTTTGGCAGTACATGTATATTTTTACCCAAGTGAGCCAACTTAATATAATTTGAATTTTTTAAAACAGTTTTAATAACTTAACAATAAAAGTAGTACTTTTAAAATTAAATACCATCCAACTATCAGGAAATTGAATCCTAAATTAAACGAACCGTCGGAAATCGAGTCCGTTTAACTTTTTATTTTTTTTGCCGAACCGGTAGTCATCGACCGGCGAAATTTGATTACATGTAAACTTAGCGGCTGCGATCCGATTTACTTTAATTGACATTTACAATCGAAATCAATTTATTTGGAGTGGCACGTGCGAAAAATCGGGCTCCCGATTTAATTGAGCCGCTCTCGCCCCCGCATTGACGTAACATCCCTTTTAACGCTTTTTTTTTCGGGTGACGACAGCATTTCGAAATGCTTTTTTACCTCTCTCTTTTTAATGGTCAATTTTTTGCTTTGTGGGATGAGAGTTTATTTTAAAATACAAGAGTGCCTCGTTTCACTTGGAAACACGGTGTGTATTAAATAAGTGCAAATATTTTTAGACCCCCGAATCACGTCTATGAGGGTTTTTTTCGTAAAAAAAATGAAAATTTTGTAGCTTGTCAAAAAAAAAATATTTTTTGGACTTTTCAGTTTAAAAAACATAATATCTTGATAATATTATAGTAGTAGTAGTATGGTAGTAGATAAAATTTAGGAGGAAAAAAAAACAGTGATTTTCAAAATTTAGATAAAACAAAATATAAAACCAAATATAAAAACAAAAAATAAAAAAAGTTTTTTTTTATTTTCAAAGTAAAATAACTTGTCTATTTTGGATTTATTTGAAAAACGGTAAAGAGATATTATATTTCCTTTATCGAAATCTACGGTAGTTACTCATGCTTGCAATGATTAGAATGATCATTGACGGAAACAAACTGGGAGAATTTTCAGGTCAGGGGCTTGGAACACCCTCAAACAGTCCACTCCTCCAATTTCCAGTGGATAGATGTCATACCAAGAATTTACAACTTTTAGAAACACCTTATTGTAGTATTGGGCAATAAAAAGGATTCGAACGTTTGCTCAGTATGTAAAAGACCATACCATAACGTGATATACTGATGCTTCCAAAACCAAAGCAGTGACAGGGATAGGAGTATTTAGGCCGAAAACTAAATACTCCGAACCAATGGGCACTTACCCCAGCATCTTTCAGGCAGACATCAGGCAGATATATCAAACAATACCATATGTCAAGCAATATCAATCATAGTCGCCAAATCCCAATACATCAAATGACTTTACTTTGTAAGACTAACTATGTTAGCATCACGAATAGATGATAAGAAGGAATTATATTTTTAAAAATTAAGTCTTTATACTGGAACTCCACTAGCACTATTACCAATCGTCACAAAATTAGTGAATCGAGACAAAACTAAGCGTGAAATACCAAGGCACTAAGCACTATAGTCCACTAGAGTGGACTATTAATACTGACTACTTATAATTTTTAGATTTTAAGAAATTTAACATATAAAACAATCGACAACGTCGCAACGCCAGCTGATACTGAAAACGTACGCATTTTACTATCTTTACTCCTAAATTCAGGCAGCTAACAAAACATCCAGTTCGAATTCGTTCATAAATTACTTTACGGCGTTGCCAATGTGTTGTGGTTTTTCGAAATGTTTTATGAGATGATTTCCAGATATTTTAGCGTTTTTTGTGGTATTATTTTTAGTGATTTTATTCAGAAACAATAAGACAATGGTGCGAACTTGCTTAATTTGCAAAAATAGAGACGATTTAAACCTAGAAGTTTGATTTCGAAGGTGAGTAAGGCTATGTTACATCAGTGCGGTGCCGAAAGGTAAAATAGGAAAAAATCTTTGGAAATATTAGTAAATCACACAGTTTTGGAATATACCGTTATAAGTAACGAACCATTACATTAAGTTAGTTTCGTCACGTTTGGTTTTATTGAATATCTTGATCATAATATTTAAATATTATCAAAACCAAGTATACAAACGCGAATATTAATTTGATGAAAAAATATATAAAAAAATTAAAGATGTCACAATTACGAAAAATGTTCAATAGTGATATATACCATATGATCGAAAAACAAACGTCGTATATGGGGAATGTCATCAATGTTCATTTCTAAGCCATCTGGACGCCTTTTTTTCGATCATACTGATTGTTATTAGGATTTTTAGTTATTAAAGATGATTTTTTAAGTGTAAAATCAAAATAAATTTATATAATGGATATTAAATACTAAATACCGTATAATCGAAAAAAAAAACGGCGTCAAAGACTGCTGGGAATAACAATTGAATATAATTTTGGCGAGGTCTATTTTTAGATGTCATTTATTAAAAATTGGCATAAAACTTGTCAAAAACTAATACTGATTATAGAAAAATTATAAAAGGATAGAACGTTTCCAGAAACACAAATCGATATCCAAAAAAAAAAAATTCGAATTTATATTACACCATTTAAAAATCAAATACAACCTTAAGGCGTACTACTGCCAGTAAGTGTCATTAAAAAATAAACAAGAGTAGGGGTCATGACATATCACCTTGCCAAAATTATCACCGATTGTCATTTTTGACGCCGTTTTTTTTTTGATAGTATAATTTTTGTAATAGAGGAATGTATTTTTTGTTTTGTTTATTAAGACTAAAAAAAATTATATAGTTTAAAAGATGAATGCGTCTTTGTTTGATATGTTTTATTGAATAGTTAATTATTTATTCAGTACAAGGTCCCGATTATCCGCGAAGAAACTGATCCAGATATAAGTAAATATTTTAGAAATTTTCTTTTGTTTAACAAAGATTTTTATTATTGTTGTTATAAATAGTAATATTTTTATACCTAATATTAAATTGCAACTCGTCACGACAGTTTTAAAATATTCTCATTTTTCACCGTTGCTTCAATCAAAATAATACCATTAATTCACATAAAAGTTTTATAAAAGTCGTCTTCGGCTCGTATTCATTGAATGCTTGATGGATTATATTACTACTGGAGCAATTTACAGACATTACTATGGAAATGTGCATATCATAATTTCAATTAGTTATTTTCGTATAGAAGTGATTGGAGTATAGAAGTAGTCATTTTCAAAATTTGAAGAGCCATCTAGCACAACAATATATTGTATCCAAAAATCATATTTACGAGAATATAATATGAAATTATATATTACAATCAAAGTAACTACGCCACTGGCACACATTCTCAAGATCTCTGAACTGCGTTGCCATTCTCTCGGGAATCCTTCATGACTGCGATCAGCCCGTCTTGTTCCCACTCGCATAGAACAAGAAACGAATGTCTGATTCTGATCTTTCTCTTTTTATGAATGAAATGCCGGGTCTACTTTATTTAGAGGTCATTGGATATTCCCGATATTTCATAAGAGGATATATCACATTTCGTTAAGGGGATATTTCATATGATTCATTATACGTAGCATTTAAAACTTTTATATGAAAATTCGAAAAACGTTTAAAGCAAATTGGAAACATTTTTCTGGCTTGTCCGAGAATTTTCAAAATGATATAACCGGTTGTATTTCAGAACACGCCACAGAAATAAAAGAATCCGAAATAAAAAAGCGCGTTATTTTATTCGGTGCAAGAAGACGATACAACAGATATTACAGAAAAGTCTCAGTGTGCTATTTCAATTCGATATATTAATAAAAGCGGGTAAGTCAAATATTTTTGCGAACTTTATTTTATGAAATATTAGATAACATTGTTATACATTTAGAAATAAGGTTTGCAGATAGGTCCTCGTACGTCACAATTATTTTTATTTATCTCTTGCGGATCCGAAATTTTAAAAATCCTATAAAAAAATTCCAACGCATTTAACAGTGATTTAACAAACAAAAAATGTTATGGACCAACTTAAATTAATGAATAAATTGCAGTTATTAATAATAGATATGATAATTTCGATTATAAAATAATTTAAGGAGAATAATCCTGGATTTTCAGAAGTTTTCAAATTGTTTGTTTTGTTTGTTAATATACCATTTACAAGTACTTGGGTTGAGAGACATTTTTCATGTTTGAAATGCATTAAAATTTATAGTAGAGATTCCATGAAATATAAACGTTTATCGTCACTTGCCTTACTTTCAATCTAAAAAGATCTTTTCATAGCTTTTCAACAATCTGATGATTTACTGATATAATAATAAATAACTTTTCTTTATTAACAGACCGACTCATCAGTAATAGATAAAAAAAAAACATATACTTGTACATTATGTCAATCATTATGTCATTACGTTGAATGCTGTTATTTTTGCTTTAGTTTTCTCCTAAATATTGTTGAGCTATGTTTTTAACCCAGAGATAACATATATTATTTACAAACTGGATTAGGGTATTATGTAAATTAGGGTGTGGCCTACCCAGTCACAAGGGTCACGAGCCGCCACTGCATTGGCATAAATTAAACATGTTAACTAAATAGTTATTAGACTGAAATCATAAATTTGAAATGTTTTTGTGCCAAAAGTTCAACAGAAACTATTATACCATCATTTTTTCGAAGAAAAAATTATGATTAATTTAAAAAAATAAAAAGTTCCCAAATTTATCATTTCAATCAAATTTATCATTTCAGCCAATCTACTCAACATGTCTATTTTTAGTCAATAATGACATGTATTGACTATTTCCATTCTAAATATCTTGAGAACGGTTGCTCGTAGCGATTTTTACTAAGATATATTTTTTACGTAAAAAATCAGGAAAATGTGTTTCACTCAGTAGTTTTATACAGGTACTAACAAAAATGTATTACTTTTCAAAACAATTAAAACATATATGTATAAGTGGCGCCCCCTACAAATAGGAGCCATATTGACATCAAAATCAAATTTCTCATGTCAAAAACTCACAGACACCAATTTTCATCCAAATATTGACGTTACTTCAGAAATTATTTCAAAAAAATCGAAATAAGAATGAAACTTCTACCTCCTTATCTCCGAAACTAAGCATTTTAGGACATACATTTGTACGAACTTGTTTGCTCATTTTTAACTGCAGAATATGCTGCCGAAGTTTCCGAAATACAATTCGGACCACCCTGTATATTAGTGGCATTAGAACAGACTTACTAAAACCCCGGTGTATAGTTCTTTTTTACTAATCCGCAATATTTATTTTATGTTTTTAACGAGATAAATTAATGTTATGTTTTGCTTTATATCTATATTTTTCTCTCTTTGTAACCACTACAGGTAGAATAGGAGATCAACCTCGTTAAATGGGATTATATATTTTGCTTTGTTGTAAAAAAGGGGACGTATTGTATAAAAACAATGTTTCCACAATAGTTATTTTAAAAAAAATATATATTAGCTAAATTAATCGTGACGTTGAATAAAAAGAGTTCCTTTTGAAAGCTTTGTTTCGTTAAATGCAGGTTTTGGACGAGAACTAATTATTTTTAAATTTCGAGCAACAGCTTTGTAATGCCGAGCTGGCTTTGTCAACAGAAAAATGTCAATTACGAAAATTAAACGGTGTCAAGTTTTACATTTTTATTTTTTTCTGTTGTTTTTTAGGGATTTGTATAATATCCTGCTATCAAAAATAATTGCTCGTTGTACAAAACAAGATGATTTGAAATTTTTCTGCGTTTATAGAATATAATATGTAATAATACTTTTTAATGGTTGGTGTTTTACTGCTAGAATGTGAATTTAATGAGATTTTATAATAAGATTTGAAACCGTTGTTTGCGTAAAAATGTTTAATTGTTAAAATTTTCGATTTGTTAAGATCTTTATAAAATTAAAATATAGGCTTCGTGCATTTCAGTTGATCTCGACAGATTTCGACCGCAGCGCTTCAACGGCAAAAATCAGAAATTATCAGTATGTATTTTACGTCGCCGTCGTATTTTAGTTTTTTGCTAGTGCATGCAGTTATTGAGACTATAAAACACTCAGGTACGAGATTTGTGTGATGTAACCACAGATGTAACGCTGTTTCGGATGGAAAAAATGAGTGAAAAATAATTCGAACTAGGCGTCGTGTTCTGTTGTGACAATTTCAGATGTTGATAAAATTACCAAAAAAAATAAAACGCAAAGGAGAGCGTAATTGGGGCGCACAGTGGTGTGAAACTGATAATATAACAAAAAAACCCTATATTTCCTAAACCGTTAATCCAATCGCATTGGGACGGATTTTATTCGATTCAGCTTAATAAAATACATCAAATAACATGGTTTAATAAATTTATTTAAAAGTAAACTGTAAACTACTGTAGTAATAGTTTATATTAACTTTATTAGGTAGACAAAATATTAACAAAATGAAAGTACGTTTATAACGAAATATTATATCAACTATATTTGCCAAAAACTAGAATAAGAATAATAAACAACGCTCTCAATACAGTCTTGTCCGTACGCCGACTGATCACAACAAGTTATGTCATCCAACAAAAACCATTCCCTGATAAACAAATACTATCTTCTTTTTCATACGCATAGCCGTACCCATTTTCAGGGAGATGCAAGGAAATATTCATTACAGTCGGCCTAACCTGACAATCTTCACGCCCTCGGGAAGAAAACGTTATTTGCGATCTGAAACAACATAAATTAATTAGTTACTAAGCAATTAGTAATTTCTTTTGTAGCCACTTTGATTCTTGCATAGTCGTCTCACATTCGACAGACATACAAAGTGAAATTTTCACCTGACTTTCTAATGACCAAGAACTTTTCTACTACAGCCTTAATAAGCAACCACTCCTGGGTAGTCTTACAAGCCATATTACTATATCACACTTTCTGATATCGTACAGAACTTTTCTGTTCCATAGACTCTTGTTAGAACTTTTCTAAACTTAGAACTTTTCTAAACTTAGAACTTTTCTAAACATAGAACTTTCCTAAACTTAGAACTTTTCTAAACTTAGAACTTTTCTGAACTTATTAGAACTTTTCTATACTTATTAGAACTTTTCTAAACTTAGAACTTTTCTAACTTATTAGAACTTTTCTAATCTTAGAGCTCTGTCTCATCGTCAGACTTATCTGACGTATCGGAACTGACAGTTGTCTTGAACAACTTCAATTTTTCCGAAGGACAAATACCCGTGTAAGCCTTTCGCGATCTTTTCGCACCGGGCATGTCCTCTACTACATAACGATCGTTTTCTAATTCTTTTGTGATCACAAAAGGGCCTTGATACTTTGGCTCCAATTTCTTACTTTTGCCATCATTGTAACACTTTGTTTTGAAAACAAGAACTTGCTGCCCAACCCGAAACTTTTTCGGTTTCGCATGTCTTGCATCATAATGCAACTTTTGCACGGCCTGCTTCTCTTTTATTCTTTCAGCTACTTTAGCTCGCTCTTCCACAAGATCCGGAGACCTTTCTTCGTCACACACCTCGTGAACAAGGAAGGCATCATTGATTCCCCGGGGCTTATATCCCATAAGAATTTCATATGGACTTTTCCCTGTAGTGGAGTTAATTGTTGTGTTTATTCCCCATTGGACACGACCAATGCAGTCATCCCAACGGTCTTCATTGTCGGTAGACGCATTTATACCAGTGAGAATGACCTTGTTCATCCTCTCTACTTGTCCGTTAGCGCGTGGAGTTGCTGTGGCACACAATACCCTTTTTATCCCCAGATCTTCACAATACTTAGTGAAATTTTTGCTGGTGTAAGCAGATCCACGGTCACAGATTATCCTTCTTGGCACTCCAAACATGTTGATTATTTCATTTAGGAATTTTATTACTAAAGAGCACTTTGTGTTAGCTACTGGCTTGATAAAAGTAAATTTTGTAAATGCATCAATAGCCACAATTACGTAACTATTTTTCTTAACGCTCTTCACGAATGGTCCTAAGTGATCAATGTGGAGTGTATCCATAGGAGTATCCTTTTTTTCTATGCTATATAGACTTCCTGGTATCTTTCCTGATGGTTTCTTGTTATAAAGACATCCTAGACATGCTAGAATATAATTTTTCACGTATTTGCGCATAGAAGGAAACCAATATCGGTTACCAATTGTTTCTAAAGTTTTCTCCACAGCTAAATGACCAGCACCATCGTGATAAAACATAAGAATTTGTCTTCTAGCGCTTTTGGGTACCATCCATTTCAAACCGTTGTTTGTTTTTCGGTAAACTCTATTGTCTTTCAGTACATAACTTTTATGTATCTCCTTCTCTTCCACACTTTGCGGTTGTTGTTTCAAGACAGTATGTATGTGACGGCACTTTTCGTCACCTAATTGAGCAGCTAATACCCAGTCATCTTGATCTATATTGACTTGCATTATCTGAATGTCATCATAACCATCACTTGGCTCATGTGGGTTGCGGCTGAGGGCATCGACATGACCCATTTTACAACCTGGTCTGTATTGTACAGTAAAATCAAACTCTTGAGTTGCAAGCCACCATCTTGCAATTCGGGGTACCAGATCTCTTTTGGTTAGTGTTGTACGAAGTGCATTACAGTCAGTAACTACTTGGAACTGTATCCCTATCAAGTATACTTTAAATTTTTGCAGTGAGTTGACTACGGCCAGAGTTTCTAACTCGTATGAATGGTAATTCTGTTCTGCTACTGCGGTAGCCCTGCTAAAGTACTGCACAGGGTGTAACGATCCATCTACTTGCTTTTGGAGTAGTATCCCACCAATGCCCCACTTGCTAGCATCAGTGTGGACTTCAGTTTCAGCTGATGGATCATAAATAGCTAAAATAGGTCGAGTTACTAATTTTTCTCTTAAGTTTTCAAAAGATTCCTCTTCCTCCTTCTCCCATCGAAAGGTAGTGTTTTTCTTTGTTAAATTTGTGAGTGGCTTAGCAAGTATGGCAAATCCTTTAACAAACTTGCGAAAATAGCTGACCAGTCCGAGAAAACGCCTAACTTCATGCACGTTTTTCGGAGCGGTATACTCAGCTACTGCTTTTACTTTATGAGCGCCTGGCCTAATCCCTTCACTATCAATTTGATGTCCTGCGTCTTTTAAAAGTTCCAGAACTTGCTCCAAGCGTTCAAATCCAGTTTCAATATCAGTTGATGGTATTAAAATGTCGTCGAGGTACGCCATAGCAGATGTAAATCTCATTGATCCCAATACTTTATTCATGGTTCGCTGAAAAACAGCTGGCGCATTTACGAGTCCGAATGGCATTCTCAAGTACTCGTAATGGCCATCAGGTGTTATAAAAGCTGTTTTCTCAACAGACTGCTCAGCAATGGGTATTTGGTGATATCCTGATGCGAGATCTAAACTTGTATAGAACTTGCAACCCTTAAGCCTGTCTAGCAGATCATCGATTCTGGGAAGTGGATACTTATCCTTTATCGTTTTTGTATTTAATGCTCTATAGTCTACACACATTCTTTCTTCTCCATTTTTCTTTTTTACCAAGACTATAGGACTTGCATAAGGTGACTGTGATTCCCTAATCACATCACTTTCCAGAAGGTCGTTAACGATTTCTCTTACTTTATCTCGCTGAGAATATGATAAGCGGTATGGTCTGTAAGTTATTGGTTCGTCACTAGTTAGCTTAATTGACATTTCTGTCAATCGACAGGTACTAATTCAGAAGTTTTCATGGCAAAACAAAGTCTATATTTATTCAACAAGTCTAAAAGTTCCAATTTTTGTTGCTTAGATATATTCTTATCAATGTAGTTGTCTAGATCACTGAGGCTGAATGGTTGTAAATCATTCTGTAGTACAGATAAACAACTTTCCACAGAAGAAAGTTTTTGCTCCATACAAGAAAAACCTCTTGCAACCACTGAACTTTTGCAAAATTTGATACTATTATCTGAAATATTTAAAACTGGCAACACCCCTGCGTTACACTTTGTAATGCATCTAGGTATTACATGGCACTTCGTTGGTATAAATCGATAAGACAAATCTACATACACTTCATGAAAATCTGCATCGCTATATATAGAAACATGACCAATATGATGAGGTGGTATAACTGTTGTTTCGGCTGCCCTTAAAGTGACTTTTTTATTAGGCAAAGACTCTAGCTGAGGTAAATCATATGTATTTTTATCAAATAACCTAACCTGTGATTCACGTACGACAAAAATTACATCTTTATGATTTATAAATGGCTGCCCTATAATTAAAGATACATTTTGGAATTCATCTGGTATAATTAAAGCAGTTACATTTGCATGAGCTAAATCTACGGTCAAGTCTAATTCAACTTTTGAATTGACATTGACAAAACCTCCCCCAAACCCACTTAAACGAATCTGAGTTGGTTCCTGTTTTAAACCTAATTTATTTACATCTGATGCCCTTATCGTAACAGCACTACATCCTGAGTCAACATAACCTCTAAAAGCTTCATTCTTTATTATACAATCAATAAAATAGCTATCATTTAATGTTTGAGTAGTGCTTAAGATTGATTTTACTTCAGAAATAACAGATGGTAAAATTTGCTTACCTGCTGTGTTGGAGAGATGCTTTCCACTACCTCTCACAGCTGTTGAGCGGCAGTTATCAGCGGCATGTCCCACTCTATCGCACTTGGTACAGTACACCTTTGGTTTCTTGCACTTTGCAAACACATGTCCTTTTTCATGACAATTAAAACATTTCACTGTATTACTTTCAACGCGTGACTGGCTAAGATGTTTTTTCTTGATAACATGTCGAAGGTCTCTGTTTCTGCCGGAGAACACACTGGAGGCACTTTCCTCAATTGGTTTTCTGACGTTTTCAGACCCTAAAGCAAACAAATATTGCTCATAAAGCGCTTCTGGCGAGTCATACCTGCCAGCTCGTGCAGAATTCTGAATAACAGGATCAAGGATGCCATCTATTATGCACGAAACACTTTTCTTTCCTGTAATCTCACGAATGCGCAATAACTGCATCTTTTCAAAGTAATATGTTGTCATGGATTCACTAGGTTGCTTCTGGCGGCTTAACATTTTTTTCAGAACAGCAGCAAAATCAACATTTTCCGGAAAAGTTTTGCGAATCAGCACTTTCCACTCGTTCCACGTATTGTTGTAATTTGATAGGCTATGGTACCAACTTTTGGCCATACCCGTTAAGCGTGATTGCATATGATAAATAGTTGTCACATCATTCCAATTATTAATTTGTTTTAATTGTTCAATTTTATCCAACCACTGGTTTGCCGTCAACGTCTTACTATCAGGCGAAAATTCAGGAATACAGTCACTTTTTACCACAAGCTTAAATCCACTCTGATTATTTAATTCAGAATTTTCTTTAGTTAATTTAGCAACCATTTGCTCCAGTCTTTTTATTTTTCCATCAGAAGACTCCTCGGGTGTATAAGACTTTTTATACGAACGATATTTACTGCCTTTCTTCTGTCTATATCTATCACTATCTGATGAAGAACTTGAAGTAGTGCTAGAGCTACTACTGGAGCTGCTTCTTGCACGTTTACTAGCTTTAGGCATCTCAACTTTTGTTTGTAACGTAACTTTTCGTTAGAAAATCGCCTAAAACGACGCAAAACACCTTTGTTTGCAACGTAACTTTTACGTTCGAATAAGAAAAATCACATAAACTATTAAATTTTGCCTAAAAGCTATATATCTCAACTTTAAAATACTAAAAAAAACTAGTAAACAAAGAACTTTTCTTTGTTGTGTAAATTTTACGCTTGTACACACACACAAAAACAAAATCAAAAACTCAAAACGTGAATTACACCCCACACCTGAACTGTAAACTACTGTAATAATAGTTTATATTAACTTTATTAGGTAGACAAAATATTAACAAAATGAAAGTACGTTTATAACGAAATATTATATCAACTATATTTGCCAAAAACTAGAATAAGAATAATAAACAACGCTCTCAATACAGTCTTGTCCGTACGCCGACTGATCACAACAAGTTATGTCATCCAACAAAAACCATTCCCTGATAAACAAATACTATCTTCTTTTTCATACGCATAGCCGTACCCATTTTCAGGGAGATGCAAGGAAATATTCATTACAAAACTGAGCACCAATTGAAACGAAAAGTGAAAATGTTTGCATCAAGTTGAACTTCTTGTATTTTCTGAACTATTGAAGGCGTTTTGAATTGCTAGCCAGATTCTGAAACGCTTTTTTATCGACTGTCGAACCGTTCTTTGCAGTTTATTTATTTATTGGCCAATACCCATAATACAGGGTAAAACAAAAATGCGTGCATTTTTTACAAAATTTTAATTAAAATTAATTTAATTTTAATACAGCAACCCTGTCGGAGCCCTTTAGTGATAGAAATTTCCTCTGAGAGACCGTTGACCGTTTTTATTTGTGATTTTCCTCCATGGTAAAGATTTTGTACAGCTTTTATCAGAGCTGCGTTAATTCTTGATTCGTGCAATACTTCCCATAATTTTATTATTGGCACTGTATCATATGCTTTTTGTAGATCGATGAATGTTATATGAACTTCCTGGTTCATTGCAGATTTCTTCTCGATGATCTGTTTCAACGCAAAGATATTATCTGTACATGATCTTCCGCCTCTGAAACCATTCTGCTCTTCTTCTTCGTAGCTGGAGTATTCCTCTTCAATTAAGTTCCTCAGTATCCTTCGATAGAGGCGACTCATAGTGCTGGTGACCGAAATTCCCCTGTAATTATTGGGATCCTTTCTTGAGCCCTTTTTATATATAGAGGAGATATATGCTTTTTTACACTCTTCAGATACTGGATGACCATTTAAGCACTGGTTAACTATGTTTGTTAACATTCTAAACAGTTTTTCGCTTTCAGATTTTATGAGTTCCGCATATACCCCCTCTGGGCCACATGCTCTTCCATTCTTTAAAGACATTATAGCGGTTTTTATTTTGTTGGTATCCACGTAGATTTCCTCTCCTTCAATGTTTATTTCTGGCTGTGGCGGTTCTTGATACTCAGGTCTGTTCTCTGACAACAAGTTGGAATAATATTTCACCCATTCTTTGTTGGTTATTATTTCTATAGGGGCTGACTCCTGTTTTTCAGTTATTGTTGTTTTTATAAATCTCCATATTTCCGTATTCCTTCTTCCGTCTATATACGTATTAATTTCTTTACATTTGTCATCCCACACTTTATTCTTTTCTTCTTTTACCATTCTCCTCACTTCATTTTTCTTGTCATTATAAGTGCGCTTGTCTAGTTCAGATTTCGAATTTAACCATTTCAAATACAGTATCTTTTTTTCCTCTACAAGTTTTTCAAGTTCATCAGTCCACCACAACTTTCTGCTCTTTCGTCTCGCTTTTATTCCTAATGCTTCCTCTAACTAACTTTATTCTATCGTTAACTATCTGTTTATTCTATCGTTGACTTATTCCCTGTACAGGGTGGCTCGAATTCTACGCTCATCATAGGGATTTCGGAAACCGTAAGAGATACAGGATCGGTTAAATAGAGGCAAAGTTGCGCAATTTGATGCTCAATAAAATGCCGTTTTGTATTATTATTTTTTATTTTTTTAATATATTCTTGTTATGGAATTTTCTGTACGAAACCTCGGCAAATAAATAAAATAAATACAAATTAATATGAATTAAAGTAAAATAAAGTAATACAAGGTTAATTATAGTATTATTACAATTAATATTCAATAACTTATTAATTTAGGTACTATTAAATTGTTAGAACTTTAGGATTTAAGAAGATGTTCAAATATTCCTCCATCGACTGCTAGACAATAACCCAGGCGATCATAAAATTCTCTTCTTACATTCGCTAGTTGGTAAACTGAAATTCTATTGCATTCGGCAGAAATAGCATTTTTTAACTCGTCTAGATTTGGGTATTTTTTATCCTTGTATATCCTGTTTTTAAAATGGCCCCAGAGAAAGAAATCATTTGGCGAAATATCAGGAGACCTTGCTGGCCAATTTACTGTATGATTTAGGCCAATAACGTTTCCGTTAAAACTATTGTCTAATTCCCGAACAGCCAGGGTACTATGTACCGGGCAGCAATCCATTTGGTACCAAACTTCCTGATTTTCCCTAGGGGCATCATGTAAAGCAGGTAAAATATGATTTTCGAGTAGTTCCAAATAATATTCTGCATTTAAATTTCGCGTAAGAAATAATGGCCCGATAATATTGTGTCCGAATATCCCTGCCCAAACATTTACTTTCTGTGGATATTGCATCCTTGTTTCGACAAACCTGTGTTGATTTTCTTTGTTCCAATATGGATAATTTTGAACATTGGGTTCATTATTTAAGGTAAATGTGCATTCGTCAGTGAAACATATGTTTTTAAAAAATTCCCTATTCGTGTTTGCTCTTTCCATCATATCAAAACAAAACGCCTGCCGCCGTATTTCGTCCCCATCTCGTAGCTCTTGGTGCTTTTCATATTTGCAGGAATAGTATTTATGTCGTTTCAAAATTCGAAACGCTGTAGTGTGTTTTTCGAAAATGTGCATTTTTAACAAATCGCTGTAACTTTTTTTCTATGGAAAATTTTATATTTTTATGAAAACATTTCCAAAGCACCTTTTTACGTAGAATGTAATAGTTTAAGTATATTTTTCTTAAAATTAATAATTTAAGAGTTATAAAAGGAAACGTTGATTTTTTATTTGGGACACCTTATATATTTTTAATTAAAAGAAAAGAACTTAAAATTATCTTTCCAAAAATATAACACACTTGATATTTTGTTATAGTCTCCTTCAAATTACAGAATTTTTAATAGTTCACCACTTTTAACTAGTAGGCTTTGGATTTTTTTTATTGATGATAATGCCCCTAATGGAACTCGAAAACATATTTTTCTAGCAAGACAAGGCACCGCCTCAGAACGCTGAACTTATCAGCAAATTTTTGCAGCCAATTTCGACAATAATTGAATAGCTAACCAAGATCCATCGAGCGTTGGCCATCGAGACCACCGGACTTAGTGCCTATGGATTTTTATCTTTGCGGAAGAATAAAGGTTCTTATTTTTCAATTGCCCGTATAATCTAGACACGAATTAGAAGTACTTAAGCAAAATATCAAGATGATTTTAAATTATTTTCAATGAATTAAAAATATACAGGGTGTCCGTTATAACAAATCAAATTTTCTGTTGATAATTATTCTTAAATTATTAATTTTAAAAAAATTATACTTAAACCATTAAATTCTACGTATAAAAGTGCCTTGAAAATGTTTTCATAAAAATACAAAATTTTCCATAGAAAAAAAGTTACAGCGATTTGTTAAAAATGCACATTTTCGAAAAACACCCTGCAACATCGAAATTGAGACAGATATCGATGTGCGGTTTTCACCATCATGTTTTTGATAAAAATTGAGCTCCAGACACCGACATTAGTTTTCGTCTATCTCCTATAGAAAAGGGTGTTTCCCTTTAAAAGCGTCCAATTTGACCCACCCTGTACTTGAGAGTGCACACATAAACATGCGTGCTTAACATATTTCCTCTCAAGTCTGCACGCGGCTTTCAACAAATCGTTTTGGAGATAAATAAAATTAATAAACGAATGATATAAATGAAATTAACAAAAGAATGATAAAATCAAAAAAGGCTTAACGCCATAGCTAATGGGGTTAAAATGTTTTTACTCCGTTCACAAACCAGAGCACCGATAAATCGCCCACGTCTCCAAAAAAACTGGATCGACATTGGATGATGGCGGCGGAGTGGGAAGAAAACTTCCCGAGTTCCGCCGCTCCAGAATCGGTAGGGCATGCGATTTAAAAAATTACCGAAAGCTATCCGGGCACGTCCTTGTAAAAGCGCCCATTTATAATTCTTATTCGGGTTTTGCATGAAATATTTCACGTTGAACGGTTTAGAGTTGAATATTTATTGTATTCGTTTCGATTGTATCTCTATGGCAAGGATCCGGGGAAAAAGTTTAAATTGAATGAGACAAATGACTTTATTTTGCTCGTCTTTTTCCGTTCGGAATCCATTTATTCTCCGTCGTCTGATATGAATATCAATAAGCTCGGTCCAATTTTATTTCTCTTTGTGAAAGTATATGATATTTAGATTGCTGTATCAAAATGATTTAAAACAGCCAAAAATATTAATTTATTTTACAATATTTAAATAGAGGGGATACGACAAAAGACTCAGGTAATAGATGTCATCCACAGAGTCAAATTACTCAAATGGCAATGCGTAGAACAGGTGGCAAGAAAAACGAACAACAGATGGACTACAAAAATTACAGCAATGTACCCACGAGGAACTAAGAGACGTAGAGGAAGACCGAACCTTGAGATGGGACCATGATATTAGGAAATTAGCAGGGATAACTTGGGTCCGCATAGCCTACAGTAGACAACAAGGGGCCCAACTACAAAAAGAGTATGTGAAGGAGGCTACACCATAATTCGGAATGGTTGAATAAGCTGAAAATGATGATGATCTAAAAAATGATAAGAGATCTAAATAAAAAATTCACAGATTTTGCAACATGCGCAACCATCATAGGCGTATTGAAAATACCAGACACAAAAGTCGGCGGTGGTCAGCAATCACCTGTTTTTTACATTTTATAATAACTTGTGACGTCATTTGGAAGAGCTCAATAGAAATATAAAAGAACTAGCTTGTTGGGAAAGCAATTTGACATTTGTAACGTCAGCACTCCGGCAGTCTAACGTATCGCTAATTGCCATTCGCAAATATATTCCAGATACGTATAGTGAACAAGTGAACCGTTCGCAACGTTAAATAATTTTGATATTTGATTTTTATTGTGATGACTTTTTATAAAAGTGAAGAATTTAGTAAGAAAAATATTAATGATGGAGATGAACGTGTACGGATTCATGAATGGTCACGATCACGGTCACGACACTACAGAAATGTGAGGTATGTATGTATATATGTATACATAGAATTAATGTCATTAATTTGCAATAGCACCTCGAACCCACAGTTTCATTATGGAGCCAGATTAAACCAATCAGAATGAGTATTATGTTACCGTAAAAGCCCGAATATTGGTTAAACGTAGGGTTAACCCCGAAATATGCAAAAAAGGTCACTTTAGGTTAAGTTTAGATTAGGCCTATATTTTTATTAATGCAAAACCAACTAAAACCTAATTCTAATCTAACCTAAACTCACTCCCTCTTTTGCATATTTCGGGCTATTACCTGGGTATTTCTAGGTTTAACCAATATTCGAACTTACGGTGTAAATTTATGGACGGTCCATAAATTTAAATTCGCCGTACAAAAAATAAGTAATAGTTACTGTAGATAAAAATAAATTAAAATATAGTTCCACGATCACTTAGTTTGCAGCTTCTTTCCATCATACCTAGTAAAAACCCGTCACAACCACTACTCATAGTATGTATACCTATGTATTTTTAAACATCATTATGAGATTTAAGTCATAGGTGCCCATAATATGAGTAGCGGTATTGACGGTTTTTTGTTATGATGAAAATGTTGTGTGATATGAAAAAGGAACAAAATATATTATCGACTGCAGCAACTATACCTAGTTTACATTCAGTATGTCCAATTAATATAGAACATTATAGCTATGCATGATTTTAAAACTTTGCTACCATTATATTTTGATAGTTCAGTTTTTGAAATTATTTGTTAGCTTCTTAAACAAAACAGACCCATAATAATTCAAATCTTTATCATCCAAGACTTCCAAGAATTATAAAGTAATCTCACGTCAAAATTTTTTAAAATTATCGCATGCCTTAAATGTTTGCAAAGTTAACAAAAATATGTCTTTGATTACTTGCAATTAATATATTTGGTCCAATTTATCAGTTCTGCATCATATCCGAAATTCAGATTGTGTGTGACACAACGAAGAGTCAACGTGCAACGTGAACGACAAGAAAATGGCAAGTAAAAAAAATTGCAAAGTCTTAATTACTAATTACACAGTCGTTTTCTTGAGTTCTCCTGCCTAAAATCTATATTGCCTTCCCTAAGATTTTAAATATAAATGATTGAAACTCGTAAGATAATTATTTAATTATGAAATCCATAATTATATTAAAATATCACTTACGAAGTTACTAAATATTAACTATTTCTACTTAATCATTTAATAATTCTGATAAAAACACGCTTGATTTTTTATATTAGAAATCATACGGCCTATAATCATTAATATGCCTATATTAACAATACTTAAATCAAAATTTATTTGAAGGTCTGCTACTGTATTACAATAATTGTAAAACAAGTTTGTAATAATAACTCGGAATAATTATTAAAAACTGCTCATCTTGTTATAGATGTCGGCGTCTTGTCTCTATTATTTTATTAGCCGTTTAGCTATAGTTTGATTTCAGATAATGCAGATTTTAATGTGCCATTTGTGTTTTTTTATTGGAATTATTATTTTTAGCATATTTGGTATACTCTATATGAAGTTATTTTTAAGTGCTCCTGTTTGCATTTTTCAATTATTAAAGTGCTTTTAGATACAATTAAAATTAATTAATTGGTGTATAGTATTTGTATTATGGGTTTGTTTATTTTTTTATGAACTGATTTTTTTTCCTATTAAAATAAACATAGCTTACTAAATCACTAGCTAGCCATTTTTAAATACAGGATGTTAATTAAGTATCTGGCCAAACTTCAGGAGGTGATTCTTTGAGTGTTTTTAAGGTAAAAAGTTCATATAAACATGTATCCGGAAATGTATAATTTTAAAGATACAGGGGTGTCAAGGTGTTTTCTAATAGACCTTTTTTATTTGGTTTTTTTATTAATATCTCAAAGATCCGTTAGCCGATTTTGTTGAAATTTCGCCGTGTTGTGAAATTTAATAAGTTAGCACTAATTAAATGATAATTATTATTTACAACAATATTTAAACGAAAAAAACTTATCCCAATAAATATTTGGCACCGCCTTGAATGCATTTGTATTACGTTGGCGGTGGAAACCATGCAAGCTTTTTCTTTGTCCTAAGTTGTTAATTAAAAAAATAATTATCATATAAAAAAATATAGGTCCTAATAGCCTAAATTTTATCAAAATATATCAGCAGATCCGATGAGACCTGAATTATTATATGTTTTGGAACTTAATGATTTAATTAATTATTCCCTTTAATGCATCGATTGTGCGCATTATCCTAGGCGCCAAGAAAAAATATTGCATTAGTCCAAATTTATTATTTATGTTATTCCGCTCTTTCACGTATAATTTGCCCCCTGCTTCTCATACGGAAATAGTTAGATTAAAATAGCCCAACTGTACTTAACAACCCATGCCTTGACGCATATTCCTTTTTATAATAATATCGGCTCTCAGAGACTAAACATCCATATCCATAAAATAGTTGGCCCACACTAATAAGACCTCATTTAGGCCCTCGCACGGCCTTGCTCTATTCAGCTATGTGTTAACGTGTTGACAAGTTGATTAGGCAGGTTATTGAACTCCATGTCGCCTCTAGCATGTCGTTTTTTCAAAGATGGGTCCCATATAAACGCGGCCAGAAGTATTTTCAATATTAAAAAAACATAATAAGAAGATTAAATGTTGTCTATCCTTTTGTGGTTACTCGATGGCGAGCTACAAAATGCTATGCACTGTCTATTGTTATACGGAGTCGAGGGATGGACGCTGAAGGCACGGACCATGTCACGCTTAGATTCATTTGAGATGTGGTTATACCGACGAATGTTGAAAATATCCTGGACCGAACAAATAACAAATCTTGAACTATTGACTACAATAAAACGACGGACAAGCAATTGATGGTCGCCAACCTCCGATGAGGAGAAGGCACATGAAGAAGAAGAATAATAATATGCCGTTTAGAACCAAGATATTGAAGAAAAAACAAAAATTAAGGATTTCCATATTATTTTTTTCTGGCGTTATTTGACAAAGTCTCCTAAAACTAAAACCACATTTTCATTGCCACTTCTTTCCAGCTTTACAACAGTGTTTTCACATTAGTTAGCGGACGTTTCACTATTTGACTACCATCATCAACTTTATGTTTTTATATAGATGCCATATTAGATTTTTACACTCCTAAATACATAAATTCATTGCCATTCTAACGATGTACAACAAGTTACGCATAGTGGCTTTTAAAAGCAAATTCCTTAAAAAGTTACAAAAATCGCGACAGTTCCACTCCTGGCTACAAACGTACATAACAGCGGAAAAACATCTCCAAAAAAGTCCTACGGGTATTTCGCAACTGAAACTGAAGAAAATCTACAAAATAAAATAATCATTTTTTGTAAACACTGCTGCGTTAATCCAACGGAGACTAATTGTCAGCAATGATCTACCAATAAACAAATTTGCCTAATGGACAAAAAAATGCTTAACGTTTCTGGAAGTAATCTCTTTCCGACGCCAGAAGCAAAAAAAAAACACAAAGAAGAAAGAAAAAACTATTTAAAATATGTAAATTCATATATTCGAGAACACTTTAGTTTATTTAAAACAGATATGTCTACAACAACCCTTGACGTTTTGTTAAAATGACATTATATCAAATTAAACTTAAAAATTAACACTTACTTAATAAGGTAAAACCAAAAAGCTTATTCATGTTTTGTTCTTTAAAATCAAAGAAGCGATTGCCAAACATTACTAGCTTCTACAGATGCATGAGGAAAAAAAATATTTTTATTAGATTGTATTAAAAAAGTCTTTTTTATTTTTCTTTTAGAGGCTATCTCTTCTTTCATTATAATTTTGACGTTGTTAAAATCTATTCTGTGCCCTCTCTGTCCCAATGCTGACAGATCTTAGATTTTTTAGTAAAAGTCGACCTTTCTTAAATAATCTGTATGTCCTTTAATTCGAACATTCAAGGGTCTAGATATTTCACCAATATAAAATTTATCACATTCACATGGTATTTTGTATATTACATTTGTTGTTTGTTGTTCACTGTTCATTGGTTTAGTGTGTGATAAAATGGATCTAAGTGTACTTTGTATTTTGAAAGATGTTCGTATGTTATATTGCTTTCCTATCCTTCTTATTTTCCCCGAAACGCCTCGTATGTTTGTAAGTTGTATACAAAGTGTCCCAGAAATGAGTGCAGATATTTTAAGGAGTGGTAGATCTGGCCAAAATAAACAAATTTTCTCTTTACCATTTTTAAATTAAATTGAAAATAACCGAGTTATTTAACTTTGAAAATTTAAAAAAATAATCGCAACATTTTGAGAACCGCCGGCAGATATCGCCAACTACATCCAATTACCCGGATCAAGCCCGGATTTCAGTTAATTCGACGCACTGTGTTGCCATAGGGACACGAAAGTATAATATGTTAAAAGTAAGTCATAAAATCACAACACACCTGAGGAGTTTGCAGAGATGCATTACATTTTTAAGATTGTGATATTATTACATAAAATAAATTAAAAGTTAAATATTTAATAATGTGTTAAAAAAGTTAAATTAAAAAACTTACCCAACATTAAAAAAGATACTTATGACAGATCGATGTAACTGTAACAGTTCTCTTTTTCGATATACACTTAACTAAAATACACTTCACTGTGCTGCTTTACTTGTACATGCTATTATAATAACTACTAAAATAACAGTCCCCATTTTTAACACATTATTTTCATATAGGCCTCATCAGAATTTGAACCACTGATTTACAAAACACCTTGAAAAGCACACATTACTATGAATACCTTTGTGAATGTCTCTTATCGCCACTTTCCGAACTACTTTTAATCTTAGAAAATACATGTTTCACCCAACAATTTTAAATACGTATTTTGTTTTTTCGCTATTTTTTCTATGTATTTCAACAATTCTATCGACAGCGCAACCGTCGGGTCGGCCGTCGGCCAAGAGAGCGGCGCATCACTGGTAACTGCTCCTTTGTCGCGCCGCCGTGTCGAGCTTGCGTCATGCGAGGTTGCCGTAGTTTCAACAATTTCAAATTCAAGACACTCGAAGCAATCAAATTCTTATTAAATTTTAAAAATAAAACAGAAAAACATGAAAGAAAATAAACAAAACACAAATGAATTGGTTATATATAAGGTCACAAAAAAGAAATTTCTAAAATGTTTACGTAATTCAGAATTCAATACATCGAAAACAGCCCGACGAATAATCAATTCATTTTTGTTTTATTTATTTCCTTTCATGTTTCTCTGTTTTATTTTTAAAATTTAATACGAATTTTATTGCTTCGAATGTCTTGGATTTGAAATTGTTGTAACTACGGCAACGTTGCTTAACATCGTCGTCTGACGCAAGCCCGCCACGACGGCGCGGCGACCGGCGACTCAAAAGACCGGTTCACACGCGGCAGTTCTTGGTTGACGGTTAGGCTGTCGATGGAATTGTCGAAATACATCGCCAAAAACAAAAACCGAAATACATCGCCATCAACAAAATAGCCAAAAAAACAAAATACGTTGTCAATAATTGTGGAGTGAAACATGTATTTTCTTAGATTGAAAGTAGTTCGTAAAGTGGCGATAAGAGACAATAATTCTCAACATTTATTCATTCAGAAAGGTAAAAAGGTGTTTTGTAAAACAGTGGTTCAAATAAAACAGAGAAACATGAAAGAAAACTAACAAAACAAAAATGAACCGATTATTCGTTGGGCTGTTTTCTAAATTTCTTGAATTGAATTCTAAATTACGATAAACATTTTAGGAATTTCTTTTTGTGACCTGATTGTGAATAATATGAATAATTTTATTAAATTTATTCCAAAATAAAGTTATTTTGCAGCATAACAAAGATTTTCGTAAACGTCATAAACGTAATGTTTTAGTTAATTTTCGGTGGTTTTTGTTAAGTTTTCATTGAAAGGGTAAGTACTAAAAATAATTAATGCGTTTTTTTTCTATAATTATTAATAATGAGCACTGATAAAAGATTAAATTTAACATTCCTAATTTTTTGAGTAGAAATTTGTCTATGAATTTATAAATGTAGAACTAAGTTCCGCCGAACTATGTAGAATGTGGATAACATAGGAGGTTGCAACACTGCAAGGTTTAGATACACCGTAGGGAAATCTCAGGTGAATAAACAAGTGGCACTAAAAAGTTTTTTCAAATTTCCCGGAAAATGTCAAGAAAAATTTTAAATTTTCAACATTTTTTTTCGCAAAAAAAATCTCATAGGCGTGTTTCTGGGGTTGAACTATACTACCAGTTAAAATATTAGCACTTATTTCTGGGACACCCTGTATATTGTGTATTGTTGTCATTGTGTGTATTCTGTGTATGATTTGGGGTTTGTATTTCGTTTATTAAAATGGTAGATTGTCGTTTTTTATTAATGTATTTTTATGTGGTTTATATCTCTGTTTAGTGAATTATTGTCGTCTGAACATATTATTTTGACCCTACCATATAAACTTTTTATAACACCTTTTTCTACACTTATACGGGAAACATAACCAAATTTAACAAGAAAATTATAGAAATAAATTGTCCGTAAAATAATATCATGCTTGAACTGTTTTAAATTAATTACGTCTAAGTCGACTTTTCGATATAATAAAATTAGTAAGAATTACTCTTTTTAAATTTTATTAATTTATTCACGATTTAATGGAGAATATCCTCGTTACCGATATAAACCCTACTACAATCGTTGCTATAAAGTTTATCGGATGCCATAAAGACACCCCCAATATTTCCCGATCGCTTTACGCTCATTCCATTTAGTTCAGTGCTTATTTATCGGGCACGACCATCCGCTCGCGATAATCAAATGAATTTACGACTCAACGTTCGGATAATCCGGCTAATTCATCAGTCAAAACAGCCGTTGCTGAAACTATTATTGCTGTAGACGGCAGTAAAGGGCAATGACATAATAGTTATTATTTTACTATTGAAAATACTACTGGGATCAATTATATGTAAAATTAACTCTGGCTGTCGCGACCTCGACATGACAAATCGACACCAAAACAGCGATATCGCTTGAAGTAACGTAATACCTTATGATAAGACGTATCTTACACTCAGAAAAAAATGCATTGTAAAATGCACAATCTTCTTCTTACAATGCCATACTCTATACAGAGCGTCGGCTACCTCTCACATGTACTTGTGATGTGTGTCATCAGTGTTTCACAAGTACAAAAAAATGCACAATAAATACTTCTTTTGGCAAAGTAATATTTCGCTAGATGATGAGAATTCAGACGTAGAGGAATACGAAGTCAAGCTAGCACAATTGTTAAAAAAGTGGAACTTACTACAGCTTGTACCAATATAAAAGGTAAAAAAATATATTGTTGAACATTACAGTATATTCTACAATAATTTTAAAATGTGTATCTTATCCTTCCCTATAACTTTTGTATTTAACATTTATTTGTAAACCTCCAAACAAATGATTAAATGGAAAACTTTGTATGTTCACCGACACCTTTTAAAAGTGAGCTAGAAATCCTGCCTTCCGGAGATATTTTTTTCTCGGTTATTAGGTTCATTTTAACTCATAAATTCCATAGGTTAGTTTTTTGGCTCACCCTACTGTACAGTTTCCGAATATTCGTTATGCATACTATATTATGAAGCTCAAGTTAGAAAAATACATAATGTGTAACTAGTATACTACTTACATTTGACATCTACTTGTACTCTGATAGGTACAGAATCCCCAGCCTTATTCCTGGCGTGGCAAGTGTACAGCCCGGAATGCTGCCTGATCGCCGGACTGAACTGTAGCAATTCCTGCAAGCTAGCAGGTTGATTCTGGCCTTCGCGTCTCCAAACGACCGAAGCTTTGGGATTGGCCGTTACCACGCATCTGATCGCTATGGAATCCTTCAGATCTTCGATGTCGGTGGTTGGGATGCCCACTAGACGAGTTTCAGGAACAACTGCAATAAAATAAAAACACTTTTATAAAGTAAGAAAAAGTTTTTTGCACAGTTCATTTGTATCGGATTCTCGTTTATTTTATTGTATCACACTTAGTTTATGAGTTTTTATTTCTGGTTAAAATAGTTTTTTAATTCGATATAAGATTAATATAGCTCGGGCATCTGCAAAGGTGAGTAATGTATAGTTTTCGCTTCTTTGATTATCTACCTATTTATTTTTTTGGTAATCATTAAAAAAGCAGGAAATCGTAACTTTTTATAAAAATTGGTATACGCTCTATTTTGATGTCGTAGATCAAGAATCTGAACTTTTTTTGGCGGTCTCGCCGTTTTAAAAGCCAAACAAAAATACAGGGTGAGTCTTAAATAAGTGTAAATATTGTTAGGGGTAGTATATTTCGACCCCAGAAACACGATTATGAGGTTTTTTCGTGATTTTTTTTTAAATTTGGAATTTTTTGAAAGAAAATTGGATTTTTTAGTTAAAAAAAATAATTTCTTGATAATATGGCAACATAGGTAGTAGATTTAATTTACAAAAAAAAACAGAAAAGATCCAGTGGTTCTCAAAATTTAAACAAAAAACTTTTTTTTTTTGAAAATATTCAAAGGAAAATAACCCGGTTATTTTGGACTTATTTGAAACGGCAAAACTATCAGCCCCGAAAATGTTTGTACTTATTTAAGACTCTACTAACTACTGGACTAATTATATTTTTTAAAATTTCTAACGTTTTTAATGTTTTCTCGCACATTTTTTGTTAATCATTCAATAAATATTCAGGTTCTTGCTATTTTCTGTTACTTTTTTAACAAATTCTATACGTGAAACATGAATTGGAAATTTGGGAAAACAAATTGGTAAAACACTCCGAATTTGTTAAGTCACATGTTAGTGACCTTTAAAGCCACGTTGCCAAATCTAAATTCAGCGGATACATAGATTCCCAGATTAATAGAGGAGGAAACTCTTTTCCGCACTACAAACAAAAACTGTAGTATAACAACTCAGGGTCGTTCAACAAAGTTGAAGAGGTAAGTTTTTGGCCAACTGTATACATATACATATATACATACAGCCGTTACTCGCTGACGAGTATTCGACACACATAAAGAAAATGGTCACGCAAGGCGTTTTCTTTCATGAGCTTTTCTGTGACTGAAAAGCCCGATACGTGATGTTATCTGCCTACCGCACTCCGGACATTCAAAAATCTCATTGCTTTGTTGCCTCTCTACTTTTTGGTTGCCGCTGTTAACTGAGTTTACAACCCTTCTCCATTGAGTTCTATTGTGAGCTGCTTTTTCCCACTCATTCTGCATGTTAATTCCCTTTAAATTTTCGTGGAAAATGTCCTTGTATCTTTTCAGTTGTCCACCCGGCCTCCTCTTACCGTCCACAAGCTCACCGTAAAGCAGAGATTTTGGTATGCGGTTTTCATCGGTTGGCCAACTGTATAACAAATAATAAAAGAACCTACGTTGTGTTAAAAATATTTTTATTGTGACCTATCTCGAATGCGCCCGACAGAAGGAATATTTTCGGAAATTTGAGGAAAACAGGTTATGTAAATCAAACTCTAAATTTGTAAATATCCCTACTTATTTTATTAAATAAAATGAAAAGAGTGCCGTACTCTGCTTGGAATTCACAAGTAAAATATTACTGTTCCAAAGAATAAACTAAGAATTAACTTAATGTGAAGTTCTTGGTGTATTTCTATATTATGAAAGATGGCACTGATATAAGAATTTTCTTGGTTATAAAGTTTTTTTTTTCTCGTAGCAATTCTGGTTTATAATTCATTTCGTAAAGCCAATATTACTACTGCGAAGAAACCGTCCCATTGCACACTGAAAATGTTTTCTAGATAATCTACATCTATTCCTATAGTACTTAGCAATGTGCTTATAATATATAGGACTGAACTAAAAAATATTTTGTCACATCGACTAATTGATTTTCAGGAACTATTATCTCCCTTTACTGTCAATACTTATTGCAACAAATTAAACTAAAATAAAAGTTTTGTTCTTAACTTAGCGTAACTGTATTAAAAATATGGGTAAAAATAGAAAAAAATGGTCGTCGTCGTATCCTTTTTCGGTTTATGTTTAAAAACCTGTTCCGCTTCACCATCTTTGTATTGGTCGTCCAATACTTCTCCTCCATTTGTTTTTATATACTCTCACTTTTTCTTCTAATGATTGTATTTTTAGTTCATTTCTTATTGTGCAATTTCTTATTCTATCTTCTCTACTTATTCCCTTTTATTTTTCGTAAGAACGCCATCTCCGTTGTTCTGAGTCTTTGTTCTTTAACTTTTGTGGTAATCCAGGCTTCACTTCCGTATAATACTATCGGTACCGCTAATGTATTAAATAGTCTTACTTGCGTTTCTAGCCGTGCTTTGTTTTTAATAGTTTTTGCGATAGTTGACACATTGACTGGAATTTATTTACTTTTTTCATGTAGTCATTATCTTTATCATAGGTTATGTGGTATCCAAAAAAGCTGAAGTGCGATATTTGCTGTAGTGGTTTATTTCTTAAAACTATTTTGTTGCGGATTCCGTCTTTGCCTCAGTGTACCATCACTTTTGTTTTTTTGGTAGATATTTTTCCATCATATTTTGTTATTATCTTGTCTAGGAGATGAACCTGCCTTTGTAAGGTATCCTTGTCTGGTGCGACGATCACTTGGTCGTCTGCAAACAGTAGTATATTCAGAAAATATTGTCGGTCTATTGGGATACCTCTTTGTGCTATTTCATTCCACTCTCTTATAATCTGATCCACATTGTAAAATCTACCAGGAAAAATGATAAATATATAGGTTAGGTTAGGTTATCCCTTTGAAAAATTTGAGATGTTTTAATTTAAAGTAGTTGGAATCCATAAATATATTTTGAACGCCCTGCAGCATCTAACTAAATGTTTTTACATATATCTTTTTCTTCATCTCTATAAAACTCTTCTACCAAATTTTAGTAGTCTAACTTCACAAACAATGGCATTACGAACAATTTTTTACAACAGTGAAATCTAACATTTGTTTAAACAAATTCAAATATTACAAAAACTAGTAATTTTAGGTATACAACATTATATATAAAAAAGTTAAGAGAATCTAAAAATAAAGGAAAACATAGGGTGTTGGTAGGTACCTGTCATATGTTTTTGAAGCATTCTGTATACACCGTAATCATTAAAACATATTATAATATACTTAATATCATCAAAAAGAACACTTCTATTACAAAATGACAGTAATTAGTATGGTACAAACACTATTTAATGTACATTTTATTACTTTATTCTATAGAGCAATCGAAACTTGTATCGTCGAATTTAATATTTATAATTTTCAAGCGACTGCAAATATTTGACCGTGGCTATAACGAAATGACCAGAAGCCTCACGACCAGTTCCACAGACAAATAGAATTAAAATATGTATATATGCCGTGGCCAATTTGAATTTTAAATGAGGGCCGACATTGTTCGCTGGCAAGCGCGCCCGAAATATTAAGCGAAAGATATCTATATCGTTAAATTGGTATTATTTCGGAAAGCGACAAGAATTAATTAATGAGTTAACTATATTTTAAAACGTTATTACCGAACGTGGGAAATTTCATTGCCGCTGCAAATTTAAGGATGGAAATTTCGTTGTACGTGATTTCTAAACTGTTTTAAAAAATAATTAAATATCAGAGATTAGATTTTTGAGGTGGGTAATGACCTATTTCACTGCGGTATTTAGTGTGGCTGCAACCACGTCCAGTAATCCTTCTGTTAAAATATAACAATTGGTTTTTATATATAAAAACCAGCTACCGTAGCATTTAAAAACTATATTTTTTTACTTTTTAGATAGACCTAGATTTCCAGAAATGCATTTTAAACAAAACTATAAACATTACTTACAATACTTAAATATTCTAGCAATAATACATATTTTTAAAAATCATAACTTATATTTTTGCAAATCCCATCTAGTTTAATCTTATATAGTACCTACTACTGGTATATAACAAAAAAAAAATATACTATTGCTCATTTTCAGTTTCATAATTTGTATGTATATGAAACATTTTTCTCTACTGGAAAATAATTGGCTAAAACGTAACTAAAATTAAATAACTGCGGTTTTGAATAGTACAACACAAACTGTTTATTTAAAAAAAATTAAAAGGGTTGCGGATGTCTGTAAATTTAATTTTCCCATGCATCAAAACCAAAAATAATTTTATTAACACAAGCGCAGCTATTTTTATCCACCACAAACATTATTTCTATAAATTTTCCCAATTTTTCAACGCATTTTTTTCGCAACGCTTGTCCCAAACAGTTTATGACAGTGCAATTGCCTTTATTAAAAAACGAATTAATGTAAATTGACAGGAGTAGAGTTTTATTCTCTTTTTATATTTGACAACAGCGGAAACTGAAAAAAGTATAAGCATAATTTATTATATTTTTTTTATTTTGTGCTATTTAATGTTATTAAATTCTAATATTAATTTCAATTTAGTTAAAAAGCTGCAAAAAGTAGCTTGAATCATCATCAACATCATCATCATTTTCAGCTTATTCAACCATTTCCACTTACGGTGTAGCCTCCCTCACATATTTAGATACTCTCTTTGTAGTTGGGCTCATTGTTGTCTATTGTTGGCTATGCGGGCCGAATTTATCCCTGTTAATTTCCTAATATCATGGTTTCATTTCATCTCAGGTTTGGTCTTCCTCTATGATGATGTTTCTAGATTCCTCGTAGGTACCATGCTGTAATCTTTGTGGTCCATCTGCTGTCCGTCCTTCTTGTCAGGTGTCCTACCCATTGCCACTTGAGGGATTTAATTCTGTGGATGACATCTATTACCTGGGTCTTTAGTAGTATCCACTGTACTCTTTTACGGTCTTTTTTGGGTATTCCCAGCATATTTCGTTCCATTGAGCGTTGTGCGACCTGCTGTTTCCTTATAATGTCCGTTTTAAGTGTCCAGATTTCGCATGCATAGATCATGACTGGTAGTACACATTGGTCGAATGTTTCCTTCTTTAGATAAAGTGACATTCTAGATTTGAATACGATTGAGTTTCTTCCATAAGTACTCCATGCTAACTTACCCAAGTAGCATTTGGACGTTATCTAACGTCGGGTATACGTCGCGTTCAATAAACCCGACGTCGGTATCTGACCTAATAGGGAATGTAATTCTACCAAATACCAACGTCATATTACGTTGAATTTCAGTTACTTAAAATTCGTCGCTAAGCACTTCCTTTATGTTTGGTTTCAAATTTGCTACCAAGAATATATAAAAATTTTCCCAAAGAAAACTACCTAATTACAAATAGATTCATAATCACTCCTCGAATATAACTATAAGTGCCTAACTCATTTCATATTATAATAATTCTGAATCATTAATCCAGACATCAGTTTTGTCAACGGAAGTCACTTTTTTGATATATCTGATTAAAATACTCTGGAAAACAACGAGTGCCTTCAAAATTACGTAGATTTATGAAATAAAATAGATATGTTTATTTCATAAATCTACCTAATTTTATAAAAAAAGTAACTCGCAAAATATTTTTTTTAATTTCTAGCTGGTTTAATCATAAAACTGTACTGTGGTTCCCCCCAAACTCATCCTTATCAATATTATTCTACTAGAAATCGGAATGAATATAAATCTTAAAAACAAAAAACGATTTTAAAATGGTTGACAATCGGGCACTTGTAAAGAATGGCGGATTGCTCTGTCCGACTTAATATGAACTACCAATATACCAATTCCAACCGGATCTCCAACCGGAGACGTATCCTATTCGGAAAACGGGTATACGTCGGGGTAGTTCAAGTATATGTACGTCGTGCAAGCCAACGTGAGAACGACGTTGGGAAATTAATAAAAATGGTACGTTGTCATTTTGTACGTCGACAGATCGTCGGATTTACCGACTCGGATCCAACGACGTCGCTTTGAATAGGAAAGCGACGTCCCCGGTCGTATCAGCCGCACCCGACCTAAATTTGCACAAAGTCTGACGTCGCTTCACGTCAGATTTAGTTCGAAGTCAGATAGATGCTACTTGGGTAATTCTTCTGTTAATTTTTGGTAATAGAGATCCCGAGCTTGTATTAGTAGCAATTTCAATATTGGCAAAAAATATTCACGTCTTTGAACAGGGTGTTCTATTTTCGTGTGTTTCATAGCGTTTCTCATTTATGAGTAGAGATACAAATATAGGTGGTTAGCTGAAACAAATGATCTCTGTAATACGTATAATAAATAATTATACAATCGCATAAAAAAAATATCTGTATTAGTACTCACCATAAATGTCCTTCCTTCAGCTTTTCAATTATAGTACTATAAAAACTTGAAGAATGCTTAAAGGCAAAAACAGCAGAACAAAATCCAAACAATAAAGTAAGGTTATGTTCTCATATTTGATAGAATATCAAATAAATTATGGAAACTTTTCAGACACAAAACGGGTACGAAACCTGTAAATGTGAGCCACATCTGTTTCTTAAAATTTGTAACACTAAAATATTTATTGTTATAGCTTATGTAGCGAAACCATATTTTGATAAAATGTTTCGAAACAAAAAGCGATTTATGTTACGAAACATATGTATCAAAAATGTGACGAAACTGTTTCGCAATGTTTCTCAGCAGATATTTTGTTTCGATTTTCTGTGTAAAAATGCTACTTGGGATAAGTTTGAGTCATAGTTCTAAAATGACAGCTACCAGTAAAAAACGGGAGGGGTGTGAAAATGCAAGATTTTCAAATTCGCCCTGTATTTCAGGAACTAAGAGGTCTAGAACAAATATTTGTGTAGTATTTTTAGTTTCATAAAAATGAGCATTGTGATGCGTAATAGTCTAAGAGCTGGCTACATAAAAAACCTTATCATCGTTAATGGCTAATTTTTCTTGAGAAGTATCCTTTTGTGTAGCCATTATGAAAGAGTCATGTCTGCCAGCGCAATCCCGGGGCTTAAAGCGGGGGCGGCCAATCGAAAGGGTGAAATTTTGACACTAAAAATACAAGATACACGTGTTATAATTGCGAAAAAGCTTTTATCTATTATTGAGAAACGTGGAAAATTGTTGGCAGACATTTTTCTCGTCTCTAAAATGCCGGCAGATAACGCGGTATAAAATTTTGAAATACAATTATGGGATACATGCATGCCATAATTATTGAATGTCATTTATTTATTTTAAAAGCCGTATACAAAAGAGTAGACCAAAAGATCGTGGCTAAATCAGTATAGATAAATCATGTATACGATTATATTATAAATATATTTTTTTATGATTGCAATAGCAGATATCATACATTTACTATTCTGTCTCACTATTTGTATCTGACTGATCGTATTGCAGATCCTCGCTTTCGCAAACGAGTATTCCCTTGAGTCGATATCTGCACCGTAAAATTTTTGTAGACTTCACAGTATTATGTTTCAATTGATAACTACTATATACTTTAGAAAACTTTTTAGAACTACCTATTCACCACAAATTTACCCACGGTATAATTATTTCTTAACCTACCATGCTTACGGGTTTATACGTGTATGGTTACGATACTAAAAGCATGACTGCAAATACAGAAAAAAACAGGTGGCCAGCAAAGTTATTTAAAAATAAATCAATTTCTTTTTAAATTTTCAAACTTGAATAACTCGGATATTTTGGACTTTTTTTTTATTTTGGACGTTTGGAAAACGGTAAAGAGAACATATGTTTCTTTTGTCGAGATCTACCAGCTCTGAAAATATTTGCACTTATTCAAGACTCACCCTGTATAGTAATATCGGGTTTTTTGATAACTGTCTACCGCTGATTGAGCCACGATTTTTTGTCTGCCCTTTTGCATACGGCTTTTTAAATGAAAAACATGGCATTCCACCAATCGGCACGCATGTATGCGATAATTTTTTTTTTCAAAATTTCAGCCTATTTCGCGTTGTCTGCCGGCATTTTAGCCACGAGAAAAATGTCTGTCAACAATTTTTCACGTTTCTTAATAATAAATAAAAACTATTTTCGCAATTATAACTAGTGTACCTTATAATATTTTTAGTGTCCAAATTTCACCCTTTCGATTGGCCCCGGGATCGCGCTGGCAGACATGACTATTTCATAATGGCTACATAAAAGGATACTTCACAAGAAAAATTAGCCATGTAACGATGATAAGGTTTTTTATGTAGCCAGCTCTCCGTCTATAAACCTCATTTTTGTATATCTGTTGATAAACGAGAAAACTCATGGGACAAAAAAATTTGGACTCCTGTACTTTAAAAACCGTAAAAAATCTGATACGAACATATTCCATCGACAATGTCTGACTATTTTTCGTAGACCGTTAATGTAGCTTTAAAAAAGCAGTAAAAGGTACGCGTATAATTTAAAAATATCATTATTTTCGTGACATTTACGGTTGATTGTTACTTTTTCTCCACGTCCCCGTTTAATATGGCTTTTTACGACGGCTATTTCTTGTCGTAAGTAATTTTTTTACACCAGAAAATATGTCCATAGGGCGGTTAAAACGTGAAATGTTGCAGTTTCCTTTCTTTCCTTTTTTATCAGACGATGCGTTCATAAAATTGGGTAAATTATGAGACGGCGAGCGTCATTATTTCTCTTTTATAATTACTTTAAATTTTATTGCCTTCGCAGCTATATTCTTAAAATATGAAGTATATTTTTAACTTCTCTCTTTATGTTAAGTTTTTATATTTCAAAAGTAACGTCAAATGAATTAACACACACTCGCTAAATTAGTTTAATATCTCTTATTTAATTTATTAGAAGGGCTATTTAAAATGTGTAAATGGAAGAATTAGAAAACTTCTGTTTTTACATCTGTTACAACCTATTATGTATCATTTAAAGGAAAACACCCTTTTCTATAGGAGATAAACATAATAATTTCGTATGTAAATTTTACTAAAATGTAATTTTACGGTCAGAACCATGTTTCCTGAGCATTTTGTTTTTTGGATCATGTCAATACATGCTTTTGTTAATTTTTAAAGGCGAAATGAACTTGTCACCAACAATTTGCAATTTTTTCGATTATCATTTTTTATTAAAGTTATTTTTCAATATGACAAGCCGGCTTTGGTGATTATTGTGAACTATATACTACTATAAACTGTCCATCATGTTCGACGTTTGGGTAATGCTTGGCAGGAGGGTTAGAGGTCGTGAAGCGGTACCAGCTTCATTAAATGAATTTTGCTTGGTTCTTAAAGAAAAATCGGAAAGCATAACGCAACATAAAATATGCAGCCTCAATGACAGTATGAACGAACGTATACAAGCAGTTATAGCAGCCAAGGGAGACATCACAAAGTAGTAGGGTATATTTTACCATTTTTTTCCTGTTTGTATACTTGAGTATTACAAATGTATTCTTTAATATCGTTAGTTCTGTTATCGTTATTAATGTTTATTAAAACCGGAACTGTATCGTTAGTCTTTAACTTTTTTTTTAATTTAGTATAGTGTATTCAATGCAGCGTAATATGGCGTTACGAAAATAGTCACGAAAACCATATCGTCATATTAAAAAATAACTCCAAAAAGTAATGATAATTGAAAAAATTGCAAATTGATCGCCATCATTTTGCTCTTAAAAATTAACTAAAGCATGTATTGACATGATTAAAAAAAATACTCAGGAGTTATGGTTATGAGCGTAAAATTATATTTTATGAAAATTTACACACGAAATTATTGCACAGGGTGTTTTAAAGTAAAAATCAACCCCACGATTAACCCTGTATAATATGCCAAATACTAAAGTTTATTAAAAACTAAGTTTTCGAATTAAAGTTGGTATAATTATATACAGTTTGCAAAAAAAATCATGAAAATATGGTTAAAAATAACAAAAATATAACACTTTAAATTTGACCAAAATTTTCTACGTTGCATTTTTTTGGATCTGAGTGTATAACAATTTACTTTAAATTAAAAATTTGTTCGAAAACACCTTTCAGTAAATTTATTTTTCACTTTTTTGTTCGATCTACTATATTTTTTTACTAGTTTTTCCAAATACTTATTAACTTACTTTTCAGCGAATGAATATCTTGCAGTACTGTCCAAAGAACTTACAAAGCTAATTGAAACTTTGAGCGAGGACATTTTTGCATGCAATAAACGGGTAATTTTCGATTTTAAAAAAGTTCCCTCTTTAGCCGGTAAATAAATCTTCTTCCGAGTGATACTCGGCTCAGCCAAATTACCTCGGCGAAGTTTAATGAACCAACAAAGTTAGAGAGCCCGAATATTTACGTCTCTGGTGTGGATTTTTAATCTCGCCGTTCGCAGGGAAGATTTTACCGCTCCGGGTGCAGTTCTGGGAACGATTTGCGTCTCAGACTATCTTGTGGATAGATACGCCATTTGCTGTAAAAATAACATGTATAAAGGCGGATTTTCAAACGTCTGATATCACTGGTCTGAAAAAAAATCGCGAGTCATACCGCTCACCATTTTCGAATGGGCCTCCTTTTCTATTTTTATCATATTTTTATCGAAAACATTAATTTTATGGACAAGAATTTAGTTTGAAGAGAGGAAAAGCATTATTTTAGTTGTCAACAATATTAAATCAAAAGATCTCTACCTTTATTTGGTACTTCCTTGCCCTTTATACCCAGAAAGTGTAAGTCTTTTGTCCCAAAAACCAGCAGTGCTCTTCCAATATGCTCCCAAGTAGCAAAATTACGTTGTTCAACGTAATCACAACGTCGCCAGGAGCATCCCAACATTGCCGGACAACGTCGAAGCGACGTCTAAGCGACCCATATTTGCACCAAAATGGTGGATGTTTTTAGAGTCGCTACAACGTCGCCAACGTTGGCGACTTTGTTTGAGGCGACGTAGTACGTCGTGCGCTAAAAGTTGTTTTTCATGTCGATTCGCGATATTTTGAGGTTAGAGTTAAAAATATTCGTCGTCAAATATTACTATATTCAACCATGGGGAAACCAAAACATTGATTTCGATTAACTTGGTGATGGCTGATGATGTATAAATTAGAAATGGAATATATTATGCTCCATTAAGAAATAACTAGATGAATTCGACAAATCTGCAAAGTTTTGAGATATCGGCAATCGAAATTCATCAACGAAGATTAGTTTACTGTTGAAAGTGACCATGATACTTTGAAATATGGCAAAAACCCTTTTTTATTTCCTAGTTTTAATTTTAAAATTATAGTTTACTTGGTTAACCTAACTTTTTTTTTTTAATTTTGAGACCAATATACGAAACCTATGAGGAAAATTAGCTTACAACCCTAACAGATACAGTTTTTTAACGAAATTCACAGTATTTTGTGGTTTCTGATATTTTATTAGATTCGTCCGCAATGCACGAACAGATAAATCGTATTAAAATGGCGGGGTTGCCTAAGGCAACCTTTAAAATACCAATATAGTGCATAAGGTGTGGTAACCGACACTTGGTTCAAAAATTGACACCTGCTTTGACGCAATAGGACCTCTGAACCCTACCGACATCTAGGAGGTAAATAAGAAAATTCCTTCTTACAGTGCTCTTTTTTACCTAGGAACAATTAAATAAAGAAGAAAGCTGGGATCCTTTGGTGGTGGTGGTCACATACTCGTTAATAAGATCGCTGACATTAGATCAGTATTTCTATTTATTTATTGTTAAAAAAGCTGTACAGGACGTATTGTTGATTTTACCACTCATTTGAAAATTAAAATCTAATATTCTCTTCAATTTATGCCGAAACTGAACTTCAGTTGACTGCTCTTCTGGAGGATCATTATTCTCATAGTATTCCTCTGTTGTATGGGCTTCAGGTGTACTGTTCTTTATTTCTATAGTATCCATTGATGATAAGCTATCACTAGTAGCACGATTACTTTTCAAAATTGAAGTAGACGTTCCGAAGGATGTATCGAAATACATGATTGCGAGGATATGGATGACGAACCTAAACTCGTTATTTCCACTTCATTTTTCGGACACTGACTTGCTCGCTGACTTTCTTCTAAATACTTTTTCCTTTTTCTATAAAAAGTTGTATTTATATACTTTTTTCCTATACATCTTCTTTTCGCTTTACACAGTAAGTACAACAGAAAAAATACCTAACCAATTGCTCTGTGACAGTCTCTGTCTACAGTACAGAATTTTTTGAGGTTAGGTGTAGATAGTTCCTCTTCCACGACAAAAATCGATATCGTCGCGCTCGTCGCCGTAATCCAACGTAGTGATTTGTTATAATTTTGAAGTTGCTTTGGGTCGTTTAATGAAACGTTGTACTACGTTGTAGTTAGCATATACTTGCACTCGTAATTTAAAAGTACGTTGCACAATTTTATTTTACTTATTTATTTACTTATTTTTATTTACTTATAATTTTATTTTATTTATTATTTACTTATTTTATTTATTTTGCTACGTTTGTTATTCTGTAGTACAATAAACATGCCTTCTGGCGACGTAATGACAATGGTATAAAACCCAACTTCTAACAACGTTGTAGCCTACAACGTTTGCCAACGTTGTTAAGGGTCAAAATATACAACTGTTGCAAACAAAAATACAAGAAACAATACAAAAGTGCCACGTCGCGTCGTAGCGACGTTTTTGCTACGTAATTTGAGGTTTGGGTATGCATAGGGTAGGGAAAAGTACCAATTTCAACGTTGCGCGTAGTCAAAACTAGTCGGAAGTTGGAATTTTGTTACTTGGGCTTGGATTCTACTTCCCTGAAAATAAGTCCAGATGCGAATGAAGAAAATGCACTTTAAGAGACACGTTACATCCCATGTAGAATTTAAAATGAGTGGAAGAGAGGGTTAATCACCGCGACCTTACAGATCTATTGTGTCTTCCTTTTTTGAGTTATAACTCATCATACAGTCCCAAGGTTTTGGCAAAAGTCAGTATCTGAGACGGTTTTACAGAGGGTAATTCTCCATCTCCAATATCAGTCATATCAAAGTTTCTGGCACGAATGGTTGTTGTCGCGGCGCACTTAGTGATAAGTTTTTCTGATGTATCCCCATGTTCTCCCCACAGAATCTGCATTCGCCGTTGTTCCTTAGTTTCAATCTACTGTACTGAACACCCGTGACAATCCGAAGATTGTTCTTACTTAAATCAAGAAAAATCTTTAATTTTTTTTGGTCCTAAGTTCTGAGAAATTTCTTCGGGTATTTCAGACCGTTGGAGTATGTCCATTCCAGGTTACCGATGAAGTCTTGCAGGTTATTGAGTTCCGCTTTAAGTTGGTTTCCACTTGAGAAGCAGAACAGTTGTGGTCCAGTGAGTGGAGAGTTCGCTACTTTTCTAGCTAGATCGTTTGCTTTTTCATTGCCTTCTATCTCTTGGTGAACTGGCTCCCAGTGTAGAAAGACTTTATATTATTACGATCCACTGATTTATTTGCGAATACTCATATGTCTATTGTTTTTTTTTCTTAAAAACAGTAAAGGATAGATATATGATGAGAACAAAATGTATTTAAAGCCACTTAATCTAAAACATATATAAATTGTATAAAAAGTCAGTGGGGTACATTTTCACAATTACTTTCAATAAGTTGTTCCGTGGGGTGCCACTGGGGTTAATAATGGAGTTAATAATTTAGTATTAAGTACCATATAATAGAAAAAAGTCAAGTTACTTGATGACATGCGCCCATATATTTTACAAAAAAAATCACTGATCGTCATTTCTGGGGTAATTTGACAAAGTTTTTTTCATGATATCTACGGGATTCTTTATAACGTGAAAAATTTTTCGAAGTTGGTGAAATGAGAAATGAAAAACGGAATCTGACACAAATTTTCCATAGTATAGTGCATGTAATATTTTAGTATAGTGCAGTGGCGAAATACCCATAAAGGATTTTTTTGGAGAGATGAACCCGCCACATAGGTATAGACATTTTTTATAAACAAATATGTCGGATCGGATCGTACGGATGGGACGGAACGGACTGGTCGGACGGAACGGACGGATCGGACGGAACGGACGGAACGGACTGGTTAGACGGAACGGACGGTTGGGTTAGGTTAGATTAGCCTTAGCAGCCAAAAGGACACGCTAACTTAAAATACATATTTTTTTTTATTCAACGCGACTGAAATTATAAAACTCCCATCTTTACCTCAACGTATGCACCAAAACACAGGTGTCTAGTGAGGCACACATGGTCTAGGAATTGTGCCCGCAGCGCCGCCGAACGTCGACAGCGAAGGTACGATTTATTAATCCGTAAAATTGGCGGGCGATTTGTAATTCGGCGCGAAACGAGCTACGAGGCGGAGTGCCGAATAGCTTTATTAAAACCGTGAATCGGTGAAAACAGACGCGGAACGATTTCATTGCCGAGCTTTATAGTTTCGTTCCTTATCGATTTCTGCCGAGAACAGAAAGTTTTCCGACAGGGAAGCGGCAATAAAAAGCGAAATTGATTTAAAATAATTGGTCGAGTTTTATATCTATCAAATAGCAACTTTAGTGACTAACTTTAGTCGTATTTTATACGCATTAAGGCGGATTTTCATGCGTCCGATATCTAATGATTCGATGATATGACATTAATTTTATTGGTTGAAATTAAATAATTTGATTGGTTCGAAAATTTAGTGGTTTTTAAATTTATTGCATTCTTATTCCGCCATTTATCGGATCCCTATCGTTTGTTTGACAACGCCATTTCACAACTTATGTCATTCATATGTCAAGTTGTGAACATTGAAACATTGTAAATATTGTCATTTTTGTATTTATTTCGATTAAAGTTTCTTTGAGTTTTACTTCCAATCATTATTTTTAACTACTCATTCATCATCACCATTCTCAGCTTATTCAACCATTTCCAATTATGATGTAGTCTCCCTCACATGTTTAGATAATCTCTTTGTAGTTGGGCCCATTGTTGGCTGTGCGGGCCCAAGTTATCCCTGCTACCCAAGTAGCAAAAAGGAATTCTAAAAGGATTGAATTATTTTATAACAGTCGAATAGCGTTGTCTTAAGGACTGCTTGATTTTATTAAGCGTTTCGACCATTCTCTTTTTTAATAAAAGTTGTCATATTAAACTATTTTCTAGTGGTTTTTACAATGTATCCTATAACGCATTAAACGATAATTTCTTTTAGTATGATATAACACTTATAGACAATACTATATGATAACAAACATATTATTTTATTAGACTCTTATACCCACCATGTAAGAGTTCTATAATATTCATATAACTAGTAGTCACAAGATCATATAATAGTTACTTAAACTTGTCTTATTAAAGTTGTATTACGTTGTATGATAGAACGTTTTATTGCATTAAACTACGGTGCTGTATACAATACAGTTATATAGCCTTATATGATAAAATTGTGATTAATAAAATAAATTCGCTGTAATATCTGCATTATAAAACTGGTAATGTATAATATAACCTCATTTTAATTTAAATGGTATACCTAGTTATTTATTTTGTTATTGTTGTTGTTGCAAAAGTAATATCTATGTACGAGTATAATCAATCACAGCTATTATGAATTCTGGACAAAGTTGGAAAAAACTTAACAAACGCAGTGGCAGTTATAAAGAGCATGTAAGAAAAAACTCCTCGAAATTACGGCAAATAATCCCGAGAATTCCCTGGGTTCTCAAAAGCCAAAATCTCTCGGGTTGTCTGGCTTCTTCAAAGCATTGTTGCTACGTTGGTGTAAAATTTTTACTGTAGTAATGTTTGCATTGTTTTATTTTTGTTTTTCCAAGTCCTTAGGTTGCCGCTCACTTGTCGGGCACGCATGAAATGCATTGCGTGCATGAATCCATGAAAATCTGATCATGTTTGTTAGTTTAAATACTAATCAAATGAGATTTGGCAATATCTATTTGTCACAAATCTCAATATATCCAAAATAGTTCTATAGTGCCTGGAAATTCTGCGTAATGATATATATTTATCCTATACCGTTTTATTTTACAACAAAGACTTATTTAAGGGATTCATTTATAATAAAATGGTTGCATTATAATTCGCCATGTTTAAGGCAGAATTTTTGTATGGCCTATGGCCTATATGAAGCAAAATTAAAAACATCAAAATACATTGTAAAATGTTATTTTTGAGAACTATTTTGTGATAAGATTCCCACATACAGTAATAAAGTGTTTAATTAAATTAAAAACAAGGATTTTTGAAAATTTTATTTTATTTTATTGTTTAAATTTATATGTAAATCTTAATCGAAATTAAAGCGCTTTAATTTTTTGCCAAATACATACCTATAATCTACCAGTAAAATTTTCGGCGCAACAAAAATTGTTCCTACTTTTCAAACCCTATTAATGATTTTTTATATTACATATTTGTTGCACCTTCTGGTTCTACCCGCCATTTTCATTGTCGAGTAAAGTCTCCTTTTTAACAATCCACATCCTCTAGATTCATTTTACGACACGCTTAAAATATAATTTGCTCCTAATATTCTTCGGTAAAAAATAAAATACTCTTGTACCTCGCTAAATGATTAAATGTTTTTATTGTTCCGTTTCTTAGATGTGACCACGTAATACACAATAAAACTAGTTTTATAATAGTCATATAATGCTGTGTAAAATAGTTGCATAAGAGTTGTATACCTTTTTTATAGAACTTCTATACTACTAAACGGTTGTATAAAAATGGGCCTTTTTTGGTTGTAAAGCTATCATATTACGCTCATATAGCACGTTATATGAATTGAAGTATCCTATAAAAATTATCACATAGCTGTTTATACAACCTTTATAAAATAAAATTTGCTACTTGGGTAATATATATATTTCAAATCTTCTTGATAGTATCTATTTTCTGCTACTTTTTAAAAATGTCACCCTGGAGAGTTAGAGTTAGAGTTAGAGTTGTGAACATTTTTTGGTAAATAATGCACTTTTGAGAATGCTGATGATTTACAACTAACAAAAATCAACAAACCTATGCAAGGCTCATGTCATAAATAAGTCCAGAGCGGCGCTACAAATGCACAAAGACACAAGTATGGACAAAAACAGTGGGTGGCCAAAAAATCTCTTAAATGGTGGAAAAGTTCAGTGTTTTGTATGGGGTAATAAAACCCAAAGTGGACTGTAAACACTTTTTATTTTTACTTTTTGACGGATCGACACGAAGCACGTCTAGTCTAATTCGCCATGTTGGTTGAAGAGGACGAAAGGGTTGGCGTTCTAGACAGTGTTGCCAATTTTTTTTTATAATTTTAGCAATGAGGCCTTAACATACCGGCCACCTTGAAAGGACATAGCCTATGAACTTTCAAAACAAGAATAATATAATATTAAATATTATTGTGCACAGTACAAAAAAATATTATTAAAGATACTTAATTTTAACATACATAAACATGAAAAATATATGATATTTTCAACATTTGCAAAATAAAATATTTAAAAAAAGAACATTGTTATTACTAACATTCTTAAACTAATTTTTTAATCGAACGCAAAACAGTTCATTAATTATTTTAAATTTCTGTCTCTACGGGGAGAACACAAATGCGATTTATAGCGCGTTTTAAGGAACCAAATTGTCCCTTCACAGTAACCACCCTCACAACACCGTCGGCGCCACTATGAAGCTCTGTAACACGACCAAGTCGCCACTCCAGGACAGGTACATTGTCGTCTTTGATGAGAACCAGAGAGCCCACCTTTATAATTTCATCAAAACGCCTTCGCCATTTTGTGCGGGTTTGGAGTTCTCCCAGATACTCCTTCTGCCACCTTTGCCAGTAGTGTTGCACCATTGCCTGAATGTGCTGCCATCTGGACAAACGATTTTCAGCTACATCGGTTAAATTATGTTGAGGGGTTGAGGTTATGGTACGGCCATTCAAGAAATGTGCTGGCGTAAGAGAGGCACAATCTTCTGGGTCTTCAGTTAGAGGGCAAAGAGGGCGAGAGTTTAAAATACCTTCTATCTGTACTAAAAAAGTTCCGAATTCTTCAAATGTTAAAGGCGTGTTACCGATAACCCTTTTTATATGATGTTTCGCGCTCTTTATTCCCGCTTCCCAAAGTCCGCCGAAAGTAGGAGAATTTGCAGGAATAAAGTGCCAAAATATGTTTTCATCGGCTAGTTTATTTCCAAGATATGCGGCGTTCTCGTTTAGAAAATTGTAACCTGGCTTAATTCCCTATTTGCACCTACATAATTAAGACCGTTATCGGAATATATATTTTTTGGTTTTCCACGGCGAGAAGTAAATCGATTTAAAGCCGCTATAAAACATTCACTAGTTAAATCCGACACAAGTTCAAGATGCACAGCTTTAGTGCTCATGCAAATAAACAGACATAAATAAGCTTTGCTAGTGGTAGCTCCTCTACCTTTTTATTTTTATATAAAATGGTCCGCCATAATCCGTGCCAACATTTTCAAAAACACCAAAAGTATTTACCCGCACTTCCGGTAAATCACCCATAAGATAATTTACATTTTTCGGTTTGGCTTTAAAACATTTTAAACATTTATTTACAATACTTCTGCATGTATTACGACCGGACACTAACCAATATTTTTCACGGATTGAATATAAAAGGGTTTGAGCTCCACAATGCAAAAGTCGTTTGTGCTCATTTTCTAAAATATATTTTGTTATAAAATGATTGTTAGGTAAAATTATTGGGTATTTAATTTCATTTTCTTGTTTAGCATTTTTTAATCTACCTCCTACACAAATTAAATTGTTTCTTAATATTGGGTTTAAACTTAAAATTTTACTTTTTATAGGAACTGATTTATTTATTAATAGATTATTAAATTCAACCGAATAAATTTCTCTTTGAGCTTCCCTTATTAACCAATTTAAAGAATGATCTAGCTCCTCTGGAGTTAAAGATTTAGGAATGCTATTGTATTTATTTTTATTTTTAATATAATCTAAAAAACGAAAAGAATAAGACAAGACATGCAAAATTTCTTTTAAATCAGTACAAGTAGTTAACCTTTGAAGTAATGTTTTATTTGTTACATTATTTGAGACACAAGATATTGTTTTTTGTTCAGGGATTTCACTTTTATTTTGCTTATATTCAAAAGGTTTCCAATTACTGTTATCTATTAAAAGTTGATTTGGTCCGTGCCACCATAAATTATTATTTATTAAAGTTTGAGGATTTACACCGCGAGAAAGTAAATCAGCTGGATTATCGCTAGATGGAACGTAATTCCAATCTTCTTTTTTAGTAAGAGATTGTATTTCGCTGACCCTATTGGCCACGAAAGTTTTCCAAGATGATGCCTCACCATAAATCCAGCATAAAGTGACATTGGAATCAGACCAAAAATAAAATTTATTAAATTTAATATGTACACTATTTACTACTTTATCAGCAAGATTAGCCAAGAGCTGCGCTGCGCACAGTTCCAATCTGGGAAGACTTATTTGTTTTAAAGGTGCTACCCGACTTTTAGCACATAAAAGATTACTAATATATTAGTATATAAACGTATATAAATACAAGCGCCATACGCTTTTGTTGACGCATCACTGTAGCCATGTAGCTCAATTTTTACAAAATTAGGATCAAGAACATATCTATTTATTTTTAGTTGATTAATTGATAAAATATTATTTTTAAATTCTATCCAAAATTTACAAATTTTTTCCGGTAATTCCGCGTCCCAATCTAACTTAAATTTCCATATCTCCTGAATAATTAATTTAGCAATAACTATCACCGGCCCCAATACCCCCAACGGATCAAATATTTGAGACACCGCTGACAGAATTGACCTTTTTGTAATTTTTTCAATTTTAATTGTATCTAAATTAATTTTGTATTTTAAGAAGTCACCTTGGGCATCCCAAAATATACCTAAAGTTTTGTTAGCTTCATTTTGACCAATACATAAAATAGCTGCGTCTAAATCTTTATTTATTTCAAATTTGTTTAAAATATTATTATCATTACATAGCCATTTTCTAAGTTCAAAACCAGATTTACTTAAAATATTAGAGACATGTTTTTGAATATACAGAAGTTTTTCCTCTGTATCCGCACCTGTTAATAAATCGTCCATATAAAAATCTTCCTTTATTGTTTTACTAATTAAATTATTATCTTTGTTTTCTCCGCAAGTTCAAATAAGCATTTTACAGCTAAATAGGGAGCCGAAGCCGTCCCATAAGTAACTGTGTGTAATTTATAACACTTTATTTCATCATCAGGGTTAGCACGCCAAAATATTTTTTGATATTTTTGGTCATCCTCGTGAATAAGAATTTGTCGGTACATTTTACTTATATCACCTGTTAAAACAAATTTATGAGTACGAAATCTACTCAAAATTTCAAAAATATCCTGTTGTAAAGTAGGACCCTTAAACTGAACTTCATTTAAGGATAGTCCGCTGCTGGTTTTACAGGACGCATCGAATACTATTCGAACTCTCGTGGTCAAACTAGTGTCTTTTATAATTGCATGATGCGGCAAATAATATCCGTCGTGATTTGATTCATCAGAATCATCAAATTCAGACATATGATTAAGGATATAATATTCTGAATAAAATCGATATAATCATTTTTTAATTCAATATTTTTACTTAATTTTCTTTCTAAAGCATTAAAACGTTGTAAGGTATTATTACGAGACGCTCCTAATTTAGAAACAGAATTTTTAAAAGGAATTTTTAAAATAAACCTATTTTCTTTATCCTTACCTTTAGTTTGTTCAAAAAATGTTTCACAGTATGTTTCAGACTCTGATAATATCCTTTTTTTATTATTTATTTCTTCTAATTCCCAAAATTGTAATATTTTATTATCTAAAAAAGAATCTTGAACGGTACTTAAACAATTCACTGACATATTAGTTTGATTATTATTTAATATCATATTACCTGCAACTATCCATCCAAATAAGGTGTTTTGTAAAATTGGTAATTTATTTCCAAGAGATTTTTGCTCAGGCATTAAACTAGACCAAAATAGTTCGGCCCCTAGTAACAGATCAACTTCCTGAGACACATTAAAATTTGGATCTGCTAATTGAATATCAAACGGGATTTTTAAATTTTTTTTATTAAATGTAAAAAGAGGTAAGTTATCTGTAATTTTATTAAGAATAAAGCAATCTATTTTTCTTTTAAAATTATTATTTAAATTAGAATTTATTTCAATGTTTACCTTTTTATTTATATTAGCTAAAGTTTCTCCAATACCTTTAACTGCTGCTTTACTTTAATTATAGGCAAATTTAATTTTTTACAAAAGTTTTCAGATATGAAATTACTCTGAGAACCATTATCTAGCAGAGCACGACATTTAAATTCATTATTATTTAATTTAATTTTAATTATTGCGGTCGACAGTAAAACTTGGGAATTATTAAAAGACGCGGCAACCTCGCACGGCCTCGCATGTGCCGAGAAACTCTCCGCCTGCGCTAGTGCACCAGCTGATGGCTCCGTCGCGTCGCCGTTTGAAACTTCGCTACGACGACGGTTTGCACCACTGGTTGTGGTCGCGGCTTTTGAATTATTATTTATTGTGTCCGAATGTAAAATTGTGTTATGAGCCTTTTGACATTTAGAACATTTATTTAGCTTACACTTCCAGGATGGGTGTGATGGCCTGAGGCAATTTAAACAAAGTTTTAGTTTTTTAACAGCATCAATTCTTTGATTTACTGCAAGATTTAAAAATGATTCACACTTAAAAATACTGTGATTTTCTTTACAATGATAACATTGATATTTAACATCATTTGAAATTGCCGTAAAACCATGACTACCAGGTCTTTTATTTTTATTAAATGAATTATTCTTGTCTTTTAATGTAATTTCAATTTTTTCTAATGTTTCACACTTGGATTTAAGAAATTTGTTTATATCATTCATGCTTGGTAAATTTTCTTCGTATTTAAACTCTTCCCAATCGCGTCGTGTTGTTAAATCAAATTTATTTGCTAAAATATAAATTATTAATCGATCCCAAGAATCAGTGTTTTCTCCTAAACTTTTTAGTGAACCTAAATGTTTAGTTACTGTGTCGTATAAATGTCTTAAATCTTTGTGTGACTCATGAGTTAATTTAGGATGCTCAAAAATACTTTGAATATGATTGTGAATCATTAAGGCTTTATTTTCAAACCTATCCACTAAAATTTGCCACGCAACTTTATAATTATTGGCTGTAACTTCTACCGATTGAATAACTTCAAGAACACTTTTATCCAACGAGGATTTTAAATAAAAAAACTTTTGGGTTTCATTTAAACACTCATTTTGGTCAATCAAACTTGTAAAAGTATCCTTAAATTCTAACCAAGAACAATAATGACCATTAAACTTTGGCAAGGTTATGGGGGGCAATTTTATTGATGGTTTAATATATGCATTATTTGTTATACCAATATTATTTAAACTATTATTAATACTTGCTGAGCCTAGAGCAAATTGATCTTGTGCCGAATTTTTATCTGATTCATTATAATAAATTTTAATAATGGATTTTGCTTTACCCACTACTTCAAAATATTTTTTCTCGTATTCGGCTTCTTCCAAGTCAAGTTCCTCTACATTATTTATTAAAATACCTAATTGTAAAATAATTTCAGTAAACTCGTTTAGTCCAGGTTCAATATTCTCTAACCGAGTTTCAATTTCCCCGATTACTTCACCATTTAATTCATCTTTATTAATACTTTCAATAAATCTTTTAAATCTCGTTAATTTACTTTTTAACGACGCTTTTTTAGCCTTTAAATTTGCTTCCTCGGACATTTTAAAATACAGACAGAAAAATACTTTTTATTAATTAACTTCTCACTAACCTCAATAGCCCTTCTTGAAGAACCCTTGGTGGAACAATCCAACTCCTCCGTTGCCTTGGTTTCCGATTCACAAGATGGCTTCTGTTTTTTGCTAATCGACCAACAATATCGATTTTACTGCGATTACGGCAGAACGTGGCAGAACTAGACCTTTTAAAACTGGCACTACTTATCCGGCTCGATTGGACCAATGTTTTGTATGGGGTAATAAAACCCAAAGTGGACTGTAAACACTTTTTATTTTTACTTTTTGACGGATCGACACGAAGCACGTCTAGTCTAATTCGCCATGTTGGTTGAAGAGGACGAAAGGGTTGGCGTTCTAGACAGTGTTGCCAATTTTTTTTATAATTTTAGCAATGAGGCCTTAACATTCAGTATGTCAAAAATCTTCATATCTAGTAAAACATTCGCCAAAATTCGAAACTGTAGGGTCGGTCAACAAATAAATCATTCCAAGATCTATAGGTATCAAAGGTTGAAGGAATGCCAGACGACATAACGTGCATGTTTGTGAATCAGAAAAATAAAAAACAGAACAAATTTTATGTCTGTGACAGCCTATCAACTGTGCGATTCTTTGTATTAAACAATGATAAGCCATAGACAAAGAGCTCTATAAAAAGTTCAGTGAACAAGTTACTAGAATTTTTGAAAAGGATAGGACTGAAGAATGTTACCTAGATATTAGATTAGGAAAGTAAAATAGTAAAGGTCGCATGGGACCTTAAAAATCTAATTTAATCTATGTAAAAATAGCTATAAAATGATTATTTGTAAAGGTCATTTTGGCATTCGATATCGATATCATCTAAAACCCAGATATTTTTAATTCTGAGCCAGAGTATTACCAAAATCTGTCAATTTGGCTCATAAGTGGTGGCCAAACAAATTGTAGTTATTTATTAATATAAAAAAATATCATGTTATATATTAGGGCATTGAATTAATAAAATACTTAGCATCAAAACATATTTGATCGAATCCTTTTTGTCTATCCAGTCATTCCAATCAATTGCCTGACAGTAACAATTGTTGTTTATTTTTAATCTGTCGAAATTATCTTCCTTTACCCGTTGAACACACTTTAGTTATCTTTTTATAATAATAAAACAATTACAATCATAAAAGGTAAAGTAATATATTTTTACATATATTTATGAATATAAATGTGATTCTAAAGTTGCGTAGGTATTGCAAAACCATAAAGTAAATACCGTATGGGAAATGACGATCGCTGACATTTCCCATATAATTTTACATATAAAATGACAGCGATCTTCATTTCATAGCCATCGCTGACGCCGTTTTTATTCGATCATACGGTGTTATAATATTCTTAATGTCCTGATTATAAAATTTGTCCAATTTAATCTTATGAACAAAATGTAAATTTAATAAAAGAACACTGGACTAGCCAAAGCAATTTCAAACTCTCTCATTCTCCTCTTCCACACTTTTCTAGCTTATAATAAATTTAAATCTAAATAGGTTTTTTTATCTATTTTTTTGTTCGCCCTAAAAGGATTCTTTACAGTGCTCGAGTACGATGCGGTTTTAAATTATTAAATTTCCGTTGTTTTGACTACAGAGAATATTTATTCATTTAATCTGAACTATGGTATACTGTTACTTTAATTTTTATAAATATATTTTATAGATATATTTTGATGTATCTAATTTAAAATATACACAGGAATCAGTTAAACAATACAATAATTAGGGTCTATATTTTAATCTAATAGTTATTAATGATACAAGTTCGATACGAACATCATAATGAAACGCGTGTAACGTTAAGCCATGAGGCGTTAGCCGAGTGGCTTAGTAACACAAGTTTCATTAAAAAGTTCATATCGAACGTGTATCATTCAAAATTTAATCTACAACGCGACACGAGGGACGATCCAAAGAGATTTGATTTAATTTAAAATATCAGAGATATCCTCATAAAAATTAAAATTCAAAATTATCAGGTGCCCATATTAGTCGACGCCCTGGTAACCGTGCTTGTTGGTTGTTTCCATTTTGACTTTGACAACTCAATTATTGATGTTCAATTTTGTGTTAAACGTTCAGTTTTAGCAAAAAGCAAAAAACAATATTAATATGGGTGATGATCTGATTCTGAAAGTATATTGAAGGATATTGAAGTATATTGCCTTCGGATATTGAAGGCATTGCGCAAAACGTTGTCGATTCCCTACTTCCCGAAAAATCAAGACAAACGTACGAGCACGCCTATGTAAAACTTGAAGAATGGTGTAAAGGGAAAGGAATCAAGAATAGTAGTAACGAAAAGGTTCTCCTGGCATATTTTGAGCATCTTTCAAAACATAGGAAGGCTTCATCACTTTGGGTATATTATTCCATGCTACGTTCAGTTATATCAGTGAAGAAAAACACAGATATTAGTAATTACGTCTATTTAATTGCATTTCTAAAAAGAAAATCGGAAGGATTTCGGTAAAGAAAATCGAGAATTTTAAGAAAAGAAGACATAATTTGTTTTTTGTTGGAAGCCGATGATAAAACTTATCTCCTGACAAAAGTTTCATTGATAGTGGGACTTGCGGGAGCCTGCCGGCGCCGCGGCGCGGCGGCGGCGGCGGCTGCGTATCGAGTTGATAAATCTGCAGCTGCAAAATGTTAAAGATGAAGGACAATGCATTCATGTCATTATTCCATTTACGAAAACAAAAATATCACGAGATTTTTTATAATGAAAGGGACTGTTGAAGGAATAAATATGGTGGAAATGGTTCGAAGATATATAGCTATGCTGCCAAGGAACACAGAGCATACTCGATTTTTTGTGGGGTACAGAAATGGAAAATGTATTAAGCAACCCGTTGGCATTAATACTTTAGGGAAAATGCCGTATAAAATAGCATTGTTTCTAAGTCTTCCAAATCCACAACAATACACTGGACATTGTTTCCGTAGATTGTCTGCGTCGTTGCTTGCAGATTCAGGAGTGGATTTATTAACTGTTAAAAGACATGGTGGTTGGCGCTCTAACACATTGGCAGAGAGCTATATAGAAAATTCCAACGAAAATAAGAAAAAAATGTCATGTAATATTTTGGGTAACATTTCTGGCAATGATGGGTCCTCAACAAGTTCAAGCACTCAAGAAATAAATTTGCTTTCTAAAAATTCAACTCACTTGTCATCGTCTGGAATTAATTGAACCAATTGTACTGATATTATAATTAATGCTTACAATAAATAACCGTATTTAGGTACCTTTTTTGCTTGTTTCTTATTTTAAAATTTGCGTTTTATTATAAATTCATAATAGCACTAGTGGGCAACGCTGTGTCGGTCAAGCTTAATCACGTTACTAATAGTTTATTTGGTATATGAACTGTAGTAGGTATATAATAATACTTTTTAAATTTTCTTCTTCCTGTTGATACATTCTAAGGATATATTTTAAATCTTTATATTCTGTAAATTTTATTTATTTCCCATTCTCTCCATATTGGCTAGTAAATACGTAATAATAATTAATATTGTTATAAGATGTATTTATGTCGGTGGAGTCTTAATGCATTGTGGTACAGTAGTACGTATAGAGATAATGTATTATAGCTAGAAGCAAAGAAATTTATAAACGTGTATTTTAGTTGGCTTGTGTGTGGGAGCGTTAGCGTGCTATATGAATCGTCTATGGCTGATAACGGTATATCGAGGAAAAGTAAAAGCGGTCACGTATGTCAAAGATGACGTGATGTGCTGGAATTTCAACAATAATTATACCTTTACTAGATTATTTAATCTTACGATGTCTTGCTACTAGACTCACTACAGATTTGCCCTTTTTTTTGTTTTTGCTTATCAGGTTTGCCTTTTCTTCGCCTGTCTCTGCCCATTGTGAGTTTTTCCACCATTCTAAGGATTTTTTGGCTATCCAACGGGTCTTATGAATAAAAGTTAAGAATAACAAATAGTGCTTTTACTTAAATTTCTTGAAATAGACTTATACAATTTGTAAACAACCAACAAAGATAGTTCTATAGAAAAAGCAATTGCTTCTCTTTATTCATTAGGCCCAATGTCTCGTGACCATTCTCGTGACTGCTTTTATTGTAAAAGCAGTCACAAGCAGGCATTGTGCCGCAGAAGGGTTCTAGACATAGACAAACAAATAAAAAGAGACTGACAAATCTCATGGTAAAGAGTGGGACCGCGTTCCCGTAGCGCAACTCAGAATAACAATTTTGAAACCAATTAGCAGGACCATGGCAGGACGTACGTCTTTATTGCTATCTTTCTTTATTATGTGTGCTTTATATGAAATGTCATTGAAAAGTCATATTATTATTGTTTATTGACGTTTACTCTAGTAGAGATAGTTTTAAGTTCTGAAGTATCGGCTATTGTTGCTTTAATTGATCATGGTAGAGATCAACTGTTGAACTTAAAACTGCTAGAGTAACTGCCCAACAGATAATAATAATATGATTTTTCAAAGACATTGACATTACATAAATCATAAACACTATTTTATAGGTCTGTTGACTAGACCAAAAGCAAAGGCATGGTTTTAAGGTAAAAATACGAAAAAATGTTAGTGTCTTCTTCAAAAAAGAATATCTCCAAAAAAAATAAAGCTATTGAGATGAATCAAAAAACAAACTATCGAGAAAAGATATACCTAGATGATAAAATAACTTTAAATTCCTTGGTTTGTTAACGTACTCCAGAGGGTGTTTCAAACGTTCAGCAAAATATCAACATTTTGTTTTCCCTCGTATAATTGACAGATGGCAATTTTCATTTTTAATTTAGAAATTGACGTTAAAAAGTCATATAATTTAGCTACAAATTGCTTAAAAATCATCAAAATCGGTCCACTATAACACAATATACAGGGTGTCCCAGAAATAAGTGTAAGTATTTTAAGGGGTGGTAGAGATTTGGTCAAAAGAAACATTTTTTCTCTTTACCGTTTTTCAAATAAGTCCAAAATAACCGAGTTATTTTACTTTGAGAATTTCCAAAAAGATGATTTTTTGCTAAAATTTTGAGAACCACTGGATCTTTTCTGGATTTCCTTTCATATGAATTTAAGCTACTAACTTAAAACTAAAAAAAATTCCAAAATTTTTTTCAAAAAATTCCAAATTTTCAATTTTTTTTTTGCAAATCATAGGCGTTTTTCTGAGGTCGAAATATACTACCAGTTAAAATACTTGCAGTTATTTCTGGGACATCCTGTATAAAACTTTAAAATACATGAAATTTTTAAGGTGCCCGTTTTTCGTCCCGGTTAGTGTATTTTAAATATACTTTTTTAAGTACTGACCTTTCTGAGCTAACTTCTTCTCTTGGTTCAATCAAGACATTATATCTGATAATAGTAGATATTTTTTTAGTTCTAATATAAGCTCAGTCAGGTTCACCCTGTACACCAATTATATTTTAACGACACCAAACCAGTGTTCTAATTAAACACAACAGAATCACCCTCAAAATAAGACAAATTTGATTAAAAAAGCAAATGAAACAAGACGTTGGAAAGAAGAAATGAAGACGAAAACTCATTAGTCAAATGATTATTTTTGAAGTTTAAATTCAACAGGTCGAGTAATTTTTGCAGCGTAAACTTTTTTCGACTGGAAAGAATGTAAATGATACGACGCCCACTATTCTGCGAGAACAGAAAAGAAACAATTTATTAAATTTATCTTGTCCACATCTGTCTTTTTCTTTGCTTTTGTGTTCAGTTCAGTCTCACGACTTCATTTGCATGGATTCACTTGTTTTCTGCGATGCGAGAACAAGAAAAAACATGTCTGACGGAATTTGACGAGGATTGTCGTATTACTGCGGACAGAGGCGTATTCAGAAGATCTTTGGTTACTGTTAAATAAATTATTTAATTATTTTTTTTAAGCTGGAATGGTGCATAACTAGTAATCATACAGGGCGATTCACGGCCATGATAGGTTAACCATTTATAGTTTTAGCCGTTCTCGCACGTACTTGTGATGTGTGTCATCAGTGTTTCATCAGTACACGGGACTTACAGTTTACCACCGAATCCGAATGGCGCTATTTGAGAGGCTGTACAAGGCAAATATACTCAAGGTTTGCCTTTGCCTTCCTTGAGGTGGCGGTTCGCTGGTCGCTCTATTTAGATAAATCAATATTTTTATTTAAATAAATAAGCAACCCTGCTGGCTGAAGATCGAACCCAGTACCATCCCATCTCTCGCATCGCAGATCGACAAACTACTGCTTGCGCTACGGCCGGCCACTTAATAATATAATATACTCAAAAAAAAACGGCGTCAGCGATGTCTATGAAATAAAGATAGCTCTCGTTTTATATGTAAAATTACATGGGAAATGTTATCGATTGTCATTTCTAAGCCAACTGTACGCTATTTCTTTTGATTATACTTGTAGATTAGGATCCTCGACTGAATCAGAAGGTTTAAGTATAGAAACATGATATATGGACATTTCATCTGCGTGGTCTGGGCCCGAATTCTGTAATTTAGAAGACGCTAAGCGCTTTTAGACGCTCAGCGTATATGACGTTAATTTTCGCTTAGCGCGCACTTAACTACCGATTTGGGTGTTTTCATCTGACGCGATTAGCGTCTTTACCGATTGCGCTAAGCGATTTGAAAACGTCTACCTTAAGGGATCGTTTTGCTTGTCGAACTGTCAATTGCAATAGAAAAAATTGTGATTTTGTGCGTTCTCTTGCTCTTTAGTGAATGAATCTTATTAAATTATATTGCATAGTCAGTTATTTAGAATAAGTATTACAGTTTTAATCTAATCTGACGTCTTATTGTAGTGAATGTAGTCTCAGTGGTGAGATCATCATCATAATAATTTCCAGCTTCTTCAACCCTTTCCAATTATGGTGTAGCGTAGCCTCCCTTAATTCTTCTTTTGATAGGAGTAGGGGGGGGGGGTCTGGTAGTAAGGAGTTATAAAATACCTAGGCCTTTATAAAAAAAACTTAATGTGTGACACGTATATGACGTACAACTTAACAAGTATAGCTAGAGACGTGAGAAATTTAAAATAACACGGCGGTACATAAAACGGATAAGAAACCGGAATTAAACCTTTCCTAGCCAGACATTCATCGCGCTAGTTTGCATTTCACAAAGGAACGAAAAAATTCACAGTCCTTTACAAATATGCAACCGGGGGGCATTGAAAATGATGAATAAAAACGTAAAAATATGATTAGTGTTAATATGAGTGTATTACATACATATGTTTAAATAACGAACTTAATAAAAAACAACAGATTTAAAAATTCACTGAAAAAGTAGTAATGTTAACATTAAATATAACATTATCAATAATAATTATGCGATCGCACCTATCCGTAAAACAAGCAAGCAAAAAAACCTCGAAAAAAACAAAATAACATACAAAACATCAGGTTAACATGATGACAGATCATGATCAATGACAGATAAAGAATTCTTACGGAAAGTTACACTTTACGATATAACTTTACCTGTTAAAGGCAAACCCCATTTAAACACAAAACTTTTTAATACCTACTACTGTATCTAAAAGACTTTTTTTAAATTACTAAATTCTTAGCCACGCTTCTGTTTTTCTTGGCTGTTGTGCGTCACGTCACAGATTAACAGGCCCACGTTTGCACCAAAGGCGATGCTGCAGACTACTAGGTAGACCGGTCGTAGAAATTTATGTTATACAACTTGTAGTCAATCTACACAAATATTATCAAAAACTTTTTTTCTTTTAAAATGTGTTCAGATTTTATAAAAAGTATAAGTCAAAATCGCAAAACTTAAATTTGATATGAGTTTCTTAGTTTTTAACTAATATAGTGGCGAATTACAAAAATTCCTTTTCAATGAAAATTAATGAGTTAAATAAAATAATTTAATAAATTACTAGCTTTTTCTCGCAACTACGTTCGCGTTACACCTCGAATCGTTTATGCATTGATTTAAATGATTTTTTACTTCTTTATAGAGAGCTAGTGAACATATAGATGTTTTTTATTTTTCATCTTTTTTTTATTTATTAAGAGCACTAATACTCTCTTTATAGGTTATTTTTTATTCTTTGAAGGATAATTGAGGAAGATATATTTCCTTATGATGTCACTAAATAAACCCTTGTATAAAATTTTATACTGTCTGGTTTATAATGTTATAGTATTGCATTTTCGTACAGCAAACTTTCATTCCCTATTTTACTCCCTAAGGGTATAAATTTCATAAATTCGCTTTACCTTTGTGCCAATTTTTATGTGTATAATCCAGACGTCACCAAGTTTTATATAAATTTTTACTAACTTTACCCATTTGGTTGATGAATTTCAAAAATTTCTTCTAATTCTTTTTGTAGGATTTCATTCTTCTAGACGAAATAGTAAGGAATTTTCATACAACAAACTGTTCCGAGATAATTTTACTCTCTAAGAGGATGAATTTCCTAAAATCGCTTTGTGTAGCTAATTCACTAATGTCGTTTAAACGAACCTTTGTGCTAATATTTATGTATCTAAAGCTGGCGGCATCAACTCACTCTAAAATATCTAAAAACGTAATATATAATCTAACTGACACACCACTGACAATGACAACTAATTTATTTCTGGAGGTATTGTGTGTAGGTGTTTTCAGGTATGTTTTAGTATTTAGTCGTTTTACACAAAGAAATAGCCATTAAGCACTATAAAAATACTTCATAACAAATCTACACATATATACCTTTCATTTAAAAAAAGAATCATCAAGATTGGTAAAGCGCTTTCGGCGGGATGGATGCAACAAAAAAACCCTTTGAGCTTTTATATATGTATGGACTAATTATTTTTCCAACATATTTTACTTTGCAAATTTTTATAAATATTCAGACTCGCCAATATCGTACTCCACCGTGTCCAGCCTGTTTAGCCAAACGTAGGCCGATTCCTCTTCGGCGGCGTCGTGACCCTGGCCGAAGGAAGAGTCTTGAAGACGCTCATCCGCGCATAGGAATAAGTTGACTGCGTAGCGTATTGCGTATTAATCGATTCTGAAACTTTCTATCTCGTGTATAACATGTTACGCAAGTTTATTATTTTAATCTCGATTTTAATAGATAAATGTGTGAAATGCCACCTGAATATCTTCCGCCATGACATGTTTTTACTTTTTTGTTATGGTAAAGTGATTTGTATAAACTTTATTCAATAACGTATATTTTCCTCCATTTGTGATTTTTTAATTTTAAGCGAAAATTAAGTATAACATTTTAGGAAAAAGAAACACTGTAATATTTAAAAGAATAAGAAGAAATTAGTCTTATTTTGAAAGGAAAATATAGAAAAAACTCTTTCTATAGAAAAAGTCTTTATACTAACCAGAATCCGGTGACATATACGCGGTCTCACCGGAAACATTACTTATTACTTCGCATAACTTGAAGAATATCTACTTTTAATAATGAACACTTCAGAAATACACCAGTAAAAACATTTATTATTTGAGATTAAAACTCGAATTAAATTATAAATATTAGTTACCTATGTTGTTATAGCTTTTATAGGCCTGTTTAACGACTTAATAAGTTACCTAGCGAAAAAATCTGTGCGCGTACCTACCACTATTGTTACAGGTTAATTCGTTAAAGAAATATGTTACACAAGTTAAAAACGCTAAAATTTTAATGGTATTACTTGTGCATTATTGGCCTTATAATGTAATTTGTTGGAATTATATCTTCTTTAAATATAATTAGACTTTTTAACGACTTTTAAGTTACCTAGGAAAAAATCTGTGCACGTACCTACCAGTATTGTTACAGGTTAATTCGTGAAACAAATGTGTTACATATTATTCGTGGTATTAGTGGTATTATATTGGAATCAGCTTGGCATTAGTGGGGCATTATATGAGAAATTTGGTATTTAATTTGTATTTTTGGCATTACTTTGGCATTAGTATACAGACATTTGTCAGCGGTTTACTCCTTGTAGATAATCAAAAAGTTTTTTGATAAAATTTGCTTTTCATGTCAGATCATTTCTATGAAAAATTACATTAGATTTTTATTAAAGACGCTGGGTAATTAAAACATTGACTAATAAACCTTGTCCACTTTAAATACGGGGTCACGAAATATCCTCCTTGGAGTGTTTGGGTTAAGGGGTGTATAATAAATTAATCGTTGTTTTATAATAAAAACCATAAAACATTTATTTGTGAGTAAAATAATGCAATGGTTGGATATCTCTCCTTTATAATTCGGTGACTAAAAATACACTAAAATAATTAGAAAAAAAATCTTGTACTTATTTAGTAATTACGTCAATATTAATTAATTGACTTTCTAGTCTATTTTATTTTATGTACAAATATATTATTAAATTTTAAGCATTAAGTAATAAAACACTTTGTGCCCTCTTATATCGTAAAAGGTTACGAAATATACTCCTGGTTACACCCCTTACAGAAAACAGTGTAAGGGGTGTAAATAAATTGTATAATCACTGTTTTTTATAATAAAAACTATAAAATATTTCTTATTTGTGAGATTAAAAAAACAAAACAATGCATTGGTTAAAATAAGTACATTCAATACTGTTTTCAATTGTTAATTCAATAATGTGTTATAACATAATATAGCCATTACTATTATACTATTATTATTAAAATAATATGTGTGTAACATATTTCTTTAACGAATTAACCTGTAACAGACATTTATATGCCCAGTATATTTTTGTTTAACAAACCAATCAGGAAAAATCCAAAACCTACCGTTATAGGAGGTATAAGACGATTAAACTTATATAATGACAACTACTTATCGGATAACAAATTAATTACTACTGTCAGCTAGTTCAGCTACTGTCTAGGTAGAATTTACCTAGAGTACCTACACCTACCTATGATGATGTAGGTAGATTAAAGCTTATTTTGACGTTACCTCTCACTTCGGTGTCACAAGCTGAATTTTTCAGGGATGGAAGTACAGTACATCACAGTACATGATATGGGGACCCTTATTCCGAAAGTAGTACAAAATTAAACAGGGTAAAAAGGCACTATCATCAAAAATCGATATATTAATACCACCGTATAGAGAAAACAAATACTTATTTTTTGATCCAGTACAGAATAAAGTCTTCGTAGGGAGTAATTTTTTATAATTATTTACAAAAAAACATTTCCATTAGGGCTTATGACCAAAAAAAACTTTAAAACATGTATAATCACTTCAATCATGCGAAAATTTGGTTTAAAAATAGATTTTTTTTAATATAACTTTCATTTAACGAAAAACGAAGGCCTAAATGAAAAAAAGAAACAATTTAAAAGTTTCGCTTATGTCTTGACAAGGTATCAAAGCAAACCCCATATTTTTTGCTTTTAAACTAATAAAGATATATCAATAAACAATTAGCGATGTAATGGTTTTTGCGCGCGCTGGTCGACTGCCGCCGCTGCGCCGAGATTTCCTATACCCTTGTATATATGACGTCATGGTGTGGCAAATGTAGCATTTTAATTCGATTTGGGCTCCCTTATATAGGATAACAGAAACATTTTCAATGTTAAAATAAGCCAGTAGCTGAAAGAGGTCGTCGGCTACCTCTAGCCGATCTATTTTTATGTAAAACACTTTAAATGCGAATTCCTAGGACGAAGCGACGGTGCTCTACAACAGCTGCCCGACCTTTGAGATTTACGGAGCACATGTACGACGTATAAAAGGCCGTCTATTGTTGTTATTCTATGAAGAAAGACGCTCGAAGGTATTGTACTTTTAATATTTATGGCGCATTCGTATGGTGTACTGAACAAGAAGAATACAATTTACGAAATGGGATATAAGAAAATATAAAGACGTTTATTGGAGATATATTGCAACTTATATTTCATTAAAGTTGTTGTTAACAAAGATTTTCGGTGAATTTTTCTGCACGGCACTTGCAAAAGTCTCTGCACGAAAGTATTAATAAAAATTTACAATTTCCTATTAATATAATAAAAAATAATAATTTAATATTTTTTTTAAGAAGACCCACTACTACAAAATTGAATACGAATGATATAATTGATAAAACGAACAAGAAAATTGATAAATAAGTTTAAAAGATATTTCAATACAATAAAAAATACTAATTTAATATTTTTTTAAGAAGACCGACTACTACAAAATTGAATACGAATGATATAATTGATAAAACGAACAAGAAAATTGATAAATAAGTTTAAAAGGTATTTCAAAATAAATGGGCGAAAAATGTTATTCCTCCGTAATCTATACTAATTTATAAAATCCTTAAGTGACTGACATACTGATTAATCACGATCCTGCTCAAACCACTCAATGTAAGAAGCTCAATTTTGGCATACAGATTGATTCTAGGGTGTAGAGGTTCGATAAGAACGGATTTTTCAAAATTCCAGTTCCAAGAGGGTGAAACCACCCCTCAAATATTACAATATTTTTTATTTAAAAAACGGTCAAGTTTCCGAAAAAACGTTTAAACACGTTTACCGTCACAATTACAAATGATTAATTCGACGCGAACGAAGTTGCGAGTACACGCTAGTACTTAATAAAAGATACCTTGTTATATAGACCTTTAGTAAAAACTAATTATATTATTCTAAAGACAAAAAGCGACAGAATAATAAAATTTTATGAGAATATGAGCTTTAGCTATTTACCATTTCCAGATAATTACCCAATCAATTAAATTAATTGCCCTATTAATATAAAAATAATGTTTGGTGAGGTTGACGATACACTCTAGGTAGTTAGTTAAGAACAGTTGAGAGAGATTGAGATTGTCGTGTCGCTCTTATACTAAGTGCTATGACGGAATAAAGCAGTTGTGTAGGAAATCCAATGTTTTATTAGGCAAATACAAAAGACATTCCCACATCAGAAGTGGGATTAGATTTATAAAAGAATGATAAAAGGCCAAATATGCCATTAGTCCTGTAATTGAAGGTTGAAACCACGGCCTAATTCGTCGATTGGGACTTTTCAGGCGGACTGTGTACCTTTTAAAGGGTAGTTTTAGGAGGGAATATTGTAACACCGTGCTCGGCTAGCTTTGGCAGAAAAAAATGGCCTCAAACAGCCGAAAAATCAATTTTCTGCAAATATCTGCCAAAATATGCAAACTGTTAAAAAATCTTCACAAATAAGCTATTATTAGTGAAAATATGTTTATAAAATATGTTTGTAAAATGAATGCTTGCCCGTTTTTTTATTATCAAAAAATATGACAAAATTCAAACAAGTTCCAAAATATTTTTATTTATATACAGGGTTGTTCACCACATACGACACGGAGTATTGTAGCTAAACAATTAGATTTTTACAAATTGTAAGTTTTGGGTTCGTTGAAGGACTATTACAGCTATAATTTAAAAATATTTTTACAAGATACAGAGTGTCCCAAATAAATAAAAAATATCAAAGTTGTATTTTTTTAAATGCAACACCCTGTATATTATTGCATTTTTAGTTTCTACGATTAAAAAAAAGGTTAATTTGATTAAGGTTTATTACACTTAAACCCTCCCGATTTTGAAATATTTTCAATTTTGTGAAATTGCAGTATAAATTTTAAGGCTTCATTTCTCCGAGGGTATCAAAGTTTTTAATACTAAATATTTACTGAAGTTTATTTATTGATCAGTTATTGTGTTGCAATAATAAAAATTATACTACCTTATAGAGAGTGTCTAAAAATTTATTTTAAATAATTACTAGCTTTAAACGGCAATAACTTGTTTAATTTAAATTGAACACCCTGTATATTTTAAGAGAATCAGATTCGCAACTTAATTCTCTATCAAATTGTATTATACCACTTTTTACCTATCCCTTCAAATTTTCGTAGAAAATGCATTTTCTTATAATTTAGACCTCATTTTTCAATATACCCATGGAATATTGACATTTTAGATTGTTTTTAAAACAACAAATGTACATAATGTACAGGCTAGTAATATTATCGTTTTTATTAAAACGATAATGTTACTAGCCCATTTGTATGCAAAAAGAAAACTATTTAAATCTTTATAAAAGAGTCTCTTTTGTTATAAATAAGCATTTGTCAAAAAATGAAATATCATTTTTAAGGTGTTAGTTTTCTACCACACTGTCTAATACACATACATAATTCAGTTTTTTAGTATGTGGAGCAATTATTATTAATTAACGCAAACAGTCAATTAATGTAGTTTGAATACTGGTATTAATTGGTCCTCTTTAACAAATATTTAAACCTTTTTTTTTAATTTTTTAATGAAATAAACGAACTATATCGACAATATTAGTATCTGTACTCTTTAAAAATTTGGTACATCTTTAAAAATAATCTAAAATGTCAGTATTCCAAGGGTATATTGATAAATGTTCTAAATTACAAGAAAATGCATTTTCTACGGAAACTTCAAGAGATAGGTAATAAATAGTATAATACAATTTGATAGACAATTAAATTGTGCATCTGATTCTCATAAAATATACAGGGTGTTCAATTTAAATTAAACAAGTTATTGCCATTTAAAGCTAGTAATTATTTAAAATAATTTTTAGACACTCTGTATAAGGTAGTATAATTTTTTTATTATTGCAACACAATAACAGATCAATAAATAAACTTCAGTAAATATTTAGTATTAAAACTTTGATACCTCGGAGAAATGAAGCTAAAATTTATACTGCAATTTCACAAAATTGAAAATATTTCAAAACGTTAAGGTTTAAGTGTAACAAACCTTAATCAAATTAACCTTTATTTTAATCGTAGAAATTAAAATGTAATAATATACAGGGTCTTCTATTAAAAAAAATACAACTTTAATATTTTTTATTTATTTGGGACACTCTGTATCTTGTAAAATATTTTTAAATTGTAGCTCTAATAGTCCTTCAACGAACCCAAAACTTGCAATTTGTAAAAATCTAATCGGTTAGCTACAATATTCCGTGTCGTATGTGGTGAACAACCCTGTATTATTACAGAAAGTACATCTGCTGGATCTGTGTCTATGAAAGGAATGCGGACAAAAACATTTAAATAAACAGCAATATATTTTATACGTCGACTTGACGAGTACGTCATCGCAAATCGCTCCGCCCACTCATTTTATTGGCTACTTGCAAATTTGTCGAATTTTATTGATGGGACACGTCGTCTAATTTTTTACGAAAAACATCGAGAGAATATCGTTTCCCCCCCTCACGGATACCCGTAGCTACACAAACGGACAGACGCACAGTGCTTCGTCCCATGGACAAAAATCGAAAAAAAAGTTAAAATTTACTAATATCTGAATATGTAATTTTATACTTATAGCAATGTTCAACCATCCTGTATATTATTTTTCACAAAAATACATTTTTTTTCACGTTTTTTGTTAGCAAATATTTTCACTAAAAATAAATTTTGCGATCATTATCTTATATCAGTGAAAAGAATAACATTCATAGTAGTTCTGTATATGGAGTTAAACGGTACGTACTTAATTGAAAGCCACTATGGATATTGTTAAACAAGGTATGTACTTTAAGTTTATTTCTGAACAAGTTCGTTATTGTTTAGTTTTTATTTATTTTTTAAGATGATTCTTAAATGGGTATAAAAATTTTACATTTTCAAACTTCAAAAAGGCATTAAAAAAAAACATATCAAAACATATCGTATTTATTGAATATTTTTGTTGCCATATTTATACACTTTTAATTTTTGTATAGTTCATCTGCGTCTGCTTGCGACGAACTTTATTTTATAATACTTTTCAGATGGAGTAAAATTGATAAGCAATGCCGATCTGGTTAATACTTGGCTTCATCATAAGGACAAGAACTCAAAATTATTTATATTTGAAAAAATGTGTTCTTTATTAGATATTGATGAACATTCCAGTCCAATGAGATAACCACTTGTGCCTGAGCCCACTATGTTGGAGCGAAACGTGGCATAAAAAATGTGTCCATCTTTCAATTTATTATAAAACCTCATACCCAAGAAAACGAAAAAATAATATATGGATATGGTCTATTAGAGAGGTAACTATTAACATCCGAACCCCTCATACCAACAAAAAGAACAGTAACAACGCGAAAAAGTAACATATTAGAAAATGATGTACAGAAATATCTTATATGTGAGGATATTTCATCTACCTGTGATTTGATACTATAAATTTGGAAGATTCTGTCAGCAATGATTCTTCTGAATCAGAGTAGTTACGATCTATGCATTTTGTTGTCCCTAAAGTAAATTTATAGTATCTTAAGTTTTTTAATTAAATATAGCATTAATATTTCTTTTCATTAAAGAAAAATATTTTTACCTTATATTAGGTTTATATTGTAGGAATCATGTTCTAATGTTATTCCAATTCTTTTTATCACAGGGATTTATTTAATACTTACACTGTTTTCATACTATAAATTATTATTTCTTTTAGATGGAACACAGCTCCAACATTTTTATTATTTATAAGATTTTTTTTCATAAACGTGGGACTAAGAACATCATCATTTAGTACATTGAGAGTACTCATCATTTGTGTCAAATAAACCTAGATTGAATAAATTGCCTACAATAAAAGGGAAGTTTTGCATTTTTGTCCTCTAGAGCCATATGTTCGAAGCACTGTGAGACGTACTCTATCTATACTAATATATAAAATCCTTAAGTGACTTTACTGATTAATCACGATCCTGCTCAAACCACCCAACGTAAGAAGCTCAATTTTGGCATACAGGTTGATTCTAGGGTGTAGAGGTTCGATAAGAAGGGATTTTTCGAAATTCCAGTTCCAAGAGGGTGAAACCACCCCTCAAGTACTACAATATTTTTTATTTAAAAACGGTCAAGTTTCCGAAAAAACGCTTAAACACGTATATTTTATTTTGTTTTTTACATATTTTAAGATTTTTTAAAAATGTATACAGGGTGTTTCGAAAAATCTGGTCATTGATTAATCACGATCGTGCTTAAAGCGCTTGACGTAAAAAGCTGATTTTTGGAAAACGGATTGACTTTAGGGTGTAGAGGTTCGATAAGAAGGGATTTTTCGAAACTCGAATTCGAAGGGGGTGAAACTATCCCTCAAATATTAAAACATTTTTTATTAAAAACCGGTGAGTTTTCCGGAAAAACTCTTAAGCATGTATATTTTATTTTGTTGTCTTACATATTTTAAGATTTTTTATAAATTTATACAGGGTGTTTTATAAAACATGACCAAATATTGACCATATTGTTTTTTCTCATGCTGACATAAATGTGAAATTTTTTTATCCAGTTTGTATGTTAATAGAAATTCTTGCTTTGCTTTATCATCACCATTACAAATGATTAATTCGAGGCGAACGAAGTCGCTGGTACACGCTAGTTATTTATATAATATAATAATATACTTTTTGGGACGGGAGAAGACAATACAAATTATTAAAGTATTTTTTTCAAGTGTTTTGTTTGTTTGCACATTTAGTTATTACAGTTATTTTTTTAATACTCTTAGTTCTGTTAGTGTTAGTAATATTTTTTAAAATCAAGCTTGTGTCGATACTTTTTAACGTCTTTTTAAATTTTATAGAGTTCTAATCAGTGTTGATATGACATTACACTTTCAATAGTCACCAAAGTGACCTCGTGATATCAAAAAATATCATCATAAAGCAATAATAGTTGAAGAAATTGCAAATTGTTGGTGGTCAATTCATTTCGCTCTTAAAAATTAACAAAGGTATGTGTTAATATGAGCCAAAAAACAAAATGCTCAGAAGACATTGTTCTGATCGAAAAATAATGTTTGAAAAAAAGTTACTACCAAAATTATTGCACAGGGTGTTTTAAAGTTATCTTAACAAAGAACCCTTCAATTAACCCTGTATAATAAGCCAAATATTAAAGTTTATAAAAAACTGAGTTTTATAAATTAAAGCTGATAGGTTTATATATAGTTTGCTAAAAAAATCATGAAATTATGGCTAAAAGTAAAAAAAAACCACTTTAAAAAAATTGACGAAAACATTTTCCGTTGCGTTTTTTCGGAGTGTATTTGAATAGTCTGGCTGGTGTAGAAACAAATTTTATTCACAATTAATGTATAATATCGAAGATCCTCTTTTGTTAAGTTTTTATCTGATTATTATAGATACTTTATTATATAAATACCAAGTCAACAACTTTACAATGCCTGTGCTTTTCCCTTTAACCGATCATCTCCGATCGGTTGAGCTCAGACAATAAGGAAGAGCGTGAAACAACAGAACATCTGCTTCTGAAATCGGCAATTGTTTTCTTGTCACGGGCTTATCGGCACGGCCGTCCCTAATCTTGGCTTGCGCCGATTCGTTCATTCGTCACTGCAAAAGCCGAAAGACACAAACAATTGAATCGCAGTAGTCGTCGATAGCATCCTTCTGGTAGGAGACAATAGAAAAAGCTTCAGAAAAATAACAAAAATAGTGTAACACAACATTTTTCAGTGAAATGGTAAAACATGTTATGGTCTGATATGATTTTAGTTAACTGTCATTACTGGAAACTTAATTTAAAATGAATTACTACAGATGAATTAAAGTCGGTTTATTTGATAAAGTTAATATACTAAGTATAATAATAAATAGAAAGTAGTAGCAGTAAGTTAGAAATAAATAATTAGTTTATTAAAATACTATAGTTCATAAATGATGGTGGTCCAATATACAGGGTGTTGGAAAAATGCACGGCCAAATTTCAGGAAGTGATTCCTAGCCAAAGAATATAAAAAAAATATATTAACATGGGTCCAGATATGTATAGTTTTAAAGATACAGTATGTTAAATTGTGCTCTACCTGTGCTCTACCTACAGAATGTTTCTGTAGGTAGAGCACTGAACATTAATGATATAAATTTTAATCTGTTATCAAGTATGTACTTTAGTTGTAAATTGAAATTTATTTTTTTAATTTTTTTTGAATGGATCCAGATATCTACAATGAATTGGTTTTATTCTTTTCTCGGAAACAGTTCTAGATATGCCTATGATATGACACAAGAGAAAAGTTCTATTCTTAGTTGCTTAATCTAAAAAATAACAAATAAAAATGCAAGAAAAGTCAGTGGCGTTTATTTGTCCCCGATTTTCTTTAGGTTGTCCCTTTGTAACGTCATTAAAATTAATCATTTAAAAAAGTTCTATTCTTAGTTGCTTAATCTAAAAAATAACAAATAAAAATGCATCAAAAGTCAGTGGCGTTTATTTGTCTTTGTGACGCTATTAAAATTAGTAATTTAAAATTAATTAGACCTAAATTAGGTCATTATTACTAGAAATAACATTTACAAATTTTACAACAAAGAAATGAGAATCATAAACAATATAATTATGCATATATTAGGTAGGTACTTATTGCGTACCAGTTATAACAATGTAGCCGTACAATACTTATTCACAATTTTATTAAACGAAATAAACATGCCTTTTAAAAGAGTAATTTTTAGTTAAACAGAATCATTTTTATCTCTATTATAAATGATAAAGTATCCTTAAAACTCCAAACAATATGGCGATATTATTATATAAATTGGTAATGTTTGAGGAGTAGTTTCATCTAGTTGGAATTTGACTTTCGAAAAATCCGTTTGGCAAAAATAAGCTTTTTACGTCAAGCAGTTTAAGCAGAATCGTGGTTAAGAAATTACCCAACTTTTTGGAACACCCTATATGATTTTTTAAAAAATTTCAAAATATGTAAAAAAAACAAATAAATTATGCTTGTCCGAAAAACTAACCGTTTTTTAAATAACAAATATTGTAATATTTGAGGGGCGTTTTCACCCTCTTGGAATTGGAGATTCGAGAAACCCCTCCTTATCGAACCTCTACACCCTACAGTCAATCCACTTCCCAAAAATTAGCTTTAAACGTCAAGCAGTTTAAGCAGGATCGTGATTAATCAATGACCAGATTTTTCGAAACACCCTGTATACATTTTTAAAAAATCTTAAAATATGTAAAAAAAACAAAATAAAATATACATGTTTAAGCGTTTTTTCGGAAACTTGACCGTTTTTTAAATAAAAAATATTGTAATATTTGAGGGGTAGTTTGACCCTCTTGGAACTGGAATTTCAAAAAATCCCTTCTTATCGAACCTCTACACCCTAGAATCAACCTGTATGCCAAAATTGAACTTATTACGTTGAGTGGTTTGAGCAGGATCGTGATTAATCAGTATGTCAGTCACTTAAGGATTTTATATATTAGTATAGATTAAATTTTTCTTCTTCGTGCAGTTTTATTCAGATCAACAACATGTCAGATAAATAAGTATTTGTAAGAAAAACAGCCTAACTTATTGATGTAGTAATAGTGAAAATAATGATAAATCAAACTATACTTTCAGAATCCATAGAATAAGACCTTTCAGATGGCTGATAATCTGATTCACTTGGTGCAAATGGTTCAGACATTTCAGTTTCAGTTTCATTTTTATCCACACATCAGTTTCATTTTTATTCACTTTATCAAAAAAAAATATTTTTTAGCTCTAAACTTTAGCACGTGTGTTAAAATCGCGCACAGCGTTAAATTTTATGGACTTCATTCAGTTCACTTCTGAAAGGAATCAACAGAATATTCAGAAACTAAACAGAAACAGGCTATAGCTGCTTAATGCGTGAAGTATGACTTAATTCATTTTTCTACTGAAAAAAACAATATTTTATAAAAGTATAAAGACGATTATCCTGAAATAGTAGGAAATTAGACTTGATCCATTTTAATTCTGACCAGTCCAAATGTAGCCGGATGCGTAATACATTTTTACCAATATACTAGTAAGCAAGTAATAGTATTTTGTCAGTTTGTAAATGACAGTGATAATTTCACTGTCATTTACTTACTCGTTTCACAAAGAAATTAAATTAAATAATTATAAATTATTTCGGCAATAAATGTAGCCAGATATGAAATATATTTTTCCTAATATATTATAAAGCAAGTAAATAATAGTGCTTTGTCAGTTTGTAAAAGATTGTGAATTTAAGTAGAGCTAAAATTATTAACATTCAATTCTCTCAATAAAAATTATAAATTATTCTTAATACGCCACTGTACCCAATAAGGCGACAATCCTTGTCGCATTCCGCCCGACATCTTTTTTCTCGAATCCCGGAAAAGAAGTGAAGCGACGCAAATAAAGTCGTTCGAGACCGAACTGAAAACAAAAGCAAATAGAAAGACAGATTTGAACATGATAAATTTAATCTCCGTCTCTGTTCTTTGCTCTTGTCGACCTCGCACAATGACTGGCATCGCGTCGTATCATTTACATTTCCGCGGGCGGCTCAAAAAAAGTTTATTTTAGAAAAATTACCCCACCCTTCGCCTTTAAAGTTGGAGAATAATGAGTCGACTAATGACTTTTTCTTCTTCATTTCTTTTTTGCCTAAGAAGCGTCAAGATTCATTTGCTATTCTAAAATGAAATGAACTTGTTCTTAATGCTGTTGCGTGAGATTTAATTATCATACCGATTTTGTTCTACAATAACAGATAGTAATACAGGTTGTTCCAATATTCCGTGAATATAGAATTAGTAGGTATTTTTAGAATCAAAATAAGTTAATTAGACACAATATATGTTTACACAAAAGTTCTTCGTTTGTCTATTAAAGAAATTTAATTTTGATGAAGCTTATTGTCAAAAATCATTTGCAACTGTCACGTGACATTCTACATTTTTGACAACTAGAATATATATTATGGCTTACTAGATTTTAACGCCTTGATGTGACAACAAATATTTCTTGTAGTTCAGCTTCAGAAAAAAGAATCCTAAAATCTATGAGAGGTGGCGTTTTTCTAGAAGTTGGCGTTTCTCTCAAGGTAAAACGGACAGCTCTCTCTCGCGCGTTTCACCTTGAGGCAACCAAAATACGGTTTTTGGTCCTTCATTTAAAAAAGCACGCGTGCGTCTCGAAAGTGGCTCAACCCTATAATTTTTTTATTTTTTTCAGATAAAAAAACTAGATTTGTTATGTTAGTATATGACATAAATTACGAGTGATTGACATATTCAATTGTTTTTGGTCACTTCCTGTTTCACGGGAAATATCTACACCTTTTAATTTTTAGATGGCACCCTCAGTATATTTCTACTTTATTCGATAGAAAATGACACTCTCAATAGAATGACATATCATATGTCAACTTTTGACATTGTTGCTTATAAAAACTCGTATTTTAAATTCCAATCTAGAGTGCCATGGCTGTGTTAAAAATACTAATTTTTAATCAAGGAGAAAAAATAGATTTGATCGTCTAATGTTTCTCGTCTGTTGTCTTGACCGGTTAAAAGATGCCCAAATCGTATTTTTAATCACATCTCATTTTTTTCAAATAAAACAAGAGTGGCTCATTGGCATATTACGAAAAATCATTTTTTAACAAATAATTTGGTACCACACACTTGGTATTTCGAGTCAAATTGTCGTTATGAATATCATGTAACAATTTCAAATAAAGAATATCCAAAAATGTCAAAAATTGACAGATGATATATCATTGTACTCAGAGTGTTATTTGATATAGAACAATGTAGAAATATACCAAGGGTGTCATTTAAAAATCAAAAGTTTGAAGTGAAATCAAAAGAAATGACCAAAAACAATTGAATACGTCAATCAATCCTAATTTATGTCAAATACTAGCATACCAAATCTAGTTTTTTTATCTGAACAAATAAAAAGTTATAGAGGTGAGCCACTTTTGAGACGCAACGGGTATGTAAATTGTGTTCAGTTAACTTATTTTTATTCCAAAAATACATAGCAGTTATATGTACAAGGAATATTGGTACAACCTGTATAATAAATGCAATATAAATTAATGAATATTAATTAAGTACCCAAAATACTTACACATTACATCAAGTCGTACTTCAATACTGCTGGATTTTGTCGAGTACGACTCATGGATTGCTACACATCGCAACATCCTACCGTGATTATCCTTGGATATGGTCAGTTCCAAAACTGACACTGCCAACCATGTCCTCGGATTATCAAGTTCAGTTGTGTTTGTTTGTCGCCTGGTCGATGTTATTTCTTGTTGATCTAGAACAACAAAAAATCGTTTAGAAAATATATACACTAAATTAAAATAATTTTAAAGTAAATGTTATTTAAACAAAATACGAGTAGGGGAAAAAGAGGCCAAAAACCCCTACATATATGGTTATTCTCTGCATTAAGTTCATCAGATCGAAGGAAACAGACATTCGACGACCGGTTTCGGAGATTTTTCTCCATCGTCAGGCCGACTCTGCTGTAACCTTAGATCTGACCAACGAAAAGCAGAGAATAGCATTTGAGTACAAAACGTACTACTATGGCGAGAGTGCTAGACGCTCTACGCCATCTAGCGGCAGCGGTGACAATCGCAGATTGTCAAAGCTGTGTAGAGCGTCTAGAACTCTCGCTAGACGCTCTACGCCATCTAGCGGCAGCTGTGACAATCACAGATTGTCACAGCTGCGTAGAGCGTCTAGCACTCTTGTTATAGTAGTACGTTTTTTGCTCAAATGCCATTCTCTGCTTTTCGTTGGTCAGATCGAGGGTTACAACAGAATATATTGAAATAGTCAATGCATGTCATTATTGACAAAAAAATAAACATGTTGAGTAGTTATTTCACTGAAATCATAAATTTGGGAACTTTTTATTTTTTTAAATTAAACATAAATTGATTCTTCGAAAAAATGTTGATAAACCAGTTTCTCTTGAACTTTTGGCACAAAAACATTTGAAATTTATGATTTCAATCTAATTATTTTTTAGATTGTTGATATTTAACATATTTAATTTATGTCAATGATAACAGGTATCGATAATTTTGATTCCAAATATCTCGAGAACCATTAGTCGTAGTGATTTTTACCAAGAGACTTTTTTTTACATAAAAAAAGGTCGCAAATGTATAATTTTTTATACAGTAGTTTTACATAGGTACGGGCAAAAAGTTATCACTCTCCAAACCAGTTAAAAAATATGTCATATTGACATCAAAATCAAATTTATCATGTCAAAAACTCCCAGACACCAATATTTATCCAAATATTGACGTTACTTCAGAAATTATTTGGAAAAAATCAAAATAAAAATGAAACTTCAAGCACTAAACTAAGCATTTTTGGGACATACATTTATACGAACTTATTTACTTATTTTTATCTGCAGTATATGCTGCCGAAGTTACCGGAATACAGTTCGGACCACCCTGTACATTAATTTTATGAGTATTTGTATTGATTTGTATTGATTGTATTGGTTTGTATTGATTTTAAAAAAAAACTGCCTAGATATCTAATTTATAGGACTTTAAAAAATATCTTTTGAAGAGTGCTCTAAAAGACTATTTATTAAACCTAAAAGACAAACAAAAATACTTAAAAAATAGTAAAATTTAAATTCAGGCTGATTCCTCAAATTTTTTTTTAATTTCTCAGCGTGTTTTGAATTTTACGAACCGCAAGTCTGTGTCGGTCTCTCCCCCTCTCCTCCCCAATTCACCCTCTTAAACATCCCCAACAACCTCTTTTTTGGCCACGTTTCAATTTTCTTCCACGTTTCTCCATTTTTATTTTATTCTCCGTAATAAAATATAGGGAGAACAATACGCGCCCGTAAATCGCATATTACACACATCAAACGCAGCAAAACTCCAAATAGACGAACTTTTATAGTAATAGGTGTCGTAAATGTCCCTGGCTCCCGTTCGTAAGTTACGCCTCCGTAAATATAAAAGAAGAGAGATTGGGGTACAGTTAGAAACAATAAGGTCAGTTAGGTTTCACAGTGCTTGGAAAAATACGATATTATATTTTTCCTGATATAAATGTTACATTTTTCATCACTTTTTGTGTTTCTTCTTTGGTTTCTTTTACAATTGTATCTTTTAATAATGCTTATTCTATTTTATAATAAGAAATAAGAGCGCAGCAGCAACGACTATAAAATATCGGGAATGAGAATCAACTTTTAAATTTTCCATGATATCTTCTTCTAGGAGATGCGAGACCTTGTCGTTGGTGGGGAAGCTCCTAGTTAGGTGCTAGAGGGAATCCCCTCTAGCACTTTAGCTGGGTCTAAGAAGCATCTCATTATCTTGTCTCTAGTTGTAGTGTCGCCAGGGTAGTACCAAGACGTATAAAGGTTGATTCTCACTATACCTTCCGTATCAGCTACCTTCCGTTTCCCTTCCGTTTACATATAATATTATATCATGTAAATCAATAGGACAATGCACACTATCCGTTCCGTTTCTCTTCCGTTCCATATCCTTTCTTTCCATACATTTTTTAGGGGACGGACTGAAGCGTATCGTAAACAGCGTTGTCAAAATCATATATTTGTACCAGCTCCGTTAACATTTTGCTGATATTTATTTATTTTTTCTCATCTTAATTAAATATATTGCTTTTTTCAAAAGATACAAATTTTCAAAATAAAACTTTCATAATGATATAAGTTGTACAATAAAAAGTATGGAACTGATAAGGAACGGAAGCTTACGTATAGCGTCAAAACAATAACAAATAAGGAACGAATATGGAATGGAAACAGAAGGTATTATAGTGAGAATCAACCTTAAGAATGCCGGATGAGACTACCCTGTCCGTCAATCAGATACCCTCCACTGTCCATGGTCATGTATCACGGGCGGAGGAGTGGGGAGGTCTTAGCTTAACCGCCCGGTCCAAGAGGAGAAAACCTCACCAAAAACCTAAATCCTATGATGGCGGGGCCAGGTCAAGGGGATCACCTCTGCTGGTCTCAACCTTGGGGCACCAGGTGGCAACCCATTGTATTCTCGTCTCCCTTAATTCTACATACAGGTCTCTGTAGAAATGGACTGAGTGAACCCTTGGGGTGTAATTGACTTCAAATCCAGCGATGCAATAGAGAAAGAGAGGTATATTCTCTATTATAGATTCGGGAAAACACCGGTATCAGGTCTAAGGAGAGACCAAGTTAAAGAGGTGGAGAAGGGTGGAGACAGACCCACCAGCCTCCACCTCACCCGGAGACAAACTCCTCGATTGTGAAGGGCACAGAGGGCTAAATCCCCAACCGTGGGACGGTGTATATCCTCGTAGGAGGTAGAGGTCCACTCCTCGGAGGATGAACAGTTGTTGTCAGATGAGGATTGGAAATAAGAAATCTAAGCAATCTGAGTTATAGACTGTATGATAAGGAGGTGGGAGAAGGACACCGGACATTATAATATATGTCTATATATTAATAATAAAATAGAAAACAAATTTCTTGCAGTAGAGGTATGTAATAAAATTATATAAAGATTCTTGCCACTTAACTGCTGATATAGAAATTTAATTCTACGCTGTGTTTATCATAATGCGGATCAACCTGCTCTCACTACCGGTTTCGGAGCCCTACTCCATCATCAGATCATCAGGTGAGCTTGGGAGATCCACAAAATGACAACCACAGCGCAGAGATAGTTAATTCCGACTTGTCGGAAAGTATCGGTTAGATATTAAGTCCCGAACGGGAGATAACGGCCTGCTTGCAATGGTAGTACTTTCGTACCACCGAGGCGCAACTATCGATAGTAAAAGGATGGTAAAAGGCTTTTTTTCAGGTAAGCCAAATTATAAAATAGAAAACAAATTTCTTGCAGTAGAGGTATACAATAAAATTATAAAAAGATTCTTGCCACTTAACTGCTAATATAGAAATTTAATTCTACGCTGTGTTTGTCATAATGCGGATCAACCTGCTCTCACTACCGGTTTAGGAGCCCTACTCCATCATCAGGTGAGCGTGGGAGATCCACAAAATGAAAACCACAGCGCAGAGATAGTTAATTCCGACTTGTCGGAAAGTATCGGTTAGATATTCAGTCCCGAACGGGAGATAGCGGCCTGCATGCAATGGTAGTACTTTCGTATCACCGAGGCGCAACTATCGATAGTAAAAGGATGGTAAAAGGCTTTTTTTCAGGCAAGCCAAATTATAAAATAGAAAAAAATTTCTTGCAGTAGAGGTATACAATAAAATTATATAAAGATTCTTGCCACTTAACTGCTAATATAGAAATTTAATTCTACGCTGTGTTTGTCATAATGCGGATCAACCTGCTCTCACTACCGGTTTCGGAGCCCTACTCCATCATCAGGTGAGCGTGGGAGATCCACAAAATGACAACCACAGCGCAGAGATAGTTAATTCCGACTTGTCGGAAAGTATCGGTTAGATATTCAGTCCCGAACAGGAGATAGCGGCCTGCATGCAATGGTAGTACTTTCGTACCACCGAGGCGCAACTATCGATAGTAAAAGGATGGTAAAAGGCTTTTTTTCAGGCAAGCCAAATTATAAAATAGAAAACAAATTTCTTGCAGTAGAGGTATACAATAAAATTATATAAAGATTCTTGCCACTTAACTGCTAATATAGAAATTTAATTCTACGCTGTGTTTGTCATAATGCGGATCAACCTGCTCTCACTACCGGTTTCGGAGCCCTACTCTATCATCAGGTGAGCGTGGGAGATCCACAAAATGACAACCGCAGCGCAGAGATAGTTAATTCCGACTTGTCGGAAAGTATCGGCTAGATATTAAGTACCGAACGGGAGATAGCGGCCTGCATGCAATGGTAGTACTTTCGCACCACCGAGGCGCAACTATCGATAGTAAAAGGATGGTAAAAGGCCTTTTTTCAGGCAAGCCAAATTATAAAATAAAAAACAAATTTCTTGCAGTAGAGGTATACAATAAAATTATATAAAGATTCTTGCCACTTAACTGCTAATATAGAAATTTAATTCTACGCTGTGTTTGTCATAATGCGGATCAACCTGCTCTAACTACCGGTTTCGGAGCCCTACTCCATCATCAGGTGAGCGTGGGAGATCCACAAAATGACAACCATAGCGCAGAGATAGTTAATTCCGACTTGTCGGAAAGTATCGGTTAGATATTAAGTCCCGAACGGGAGATAGCGGCCTGCATGCAATGGTAGTACTTTCGTACCACCGAGGCGCAACTATCGATAGTAAAAAGATGGTAAAAGGCCTTTTTTCAGGCAAGCCAAATTATAAAATAGAAAACAAATTTCTTGCAGTAGAGGTATATAATAAAATGATATAAAGATTCTTGCCACTTAACTGCTAATATAGAAATTTAATTCTACGCTGTGTTTGTCATAATGCGGATCAACCTGCTCTCACTACCGGCTCCAAGCTCACCTGATGATGGAGTAGGGCTCCGAAACCGGTAGTGAGAGCAGGTTGATCCGCATTATGACAAACACAGCGTAGAATTAAACTTCTATATTAGCAGATAAGTGGCAAGAATCTTTATATAATTTTATTATATTAATAATAATATACAATTAAAAAGTTTTAAATGTCCTGCGTATATAGAAGAGCTGGAAAAAAGAAAGGAAGATTATAACATTTTGCAAATTAACTTGGGAAGGAGTACAGAAGCGCAAGATCTTCTAATGCAAACTGCAGCAGAAAAAAGTATAGATATTATTCTAATAAGCCAACCATACAGCAAACCTGAAACTGGAATGTTGCATCAGGACAGATCAACTAAGGCTGCAATACTGGTTAGAAACAGAAATATAATCGTTAAAAAAATACGCTAGAAAGGAAACGGATTTGTATGGCTGGAACTAGACAAAATGAAGGTGTACTCGTATAGTTGCTATTTAGTCACTCCAATAGGGTACTCATAACTGGCGATATAAATTGTAAGTCTCCAGAATGGGGTTAAAACAGAATGGATTCTAGAAGAGAGATATTATCAGATATGATTGCAAGAAATAATGAGCCCGACAGAAGCAATATTTTGGGAAATTTGAGGAGAATAGGTTATGTAAATCAGACGCTAAATTTGTAAATTGCCCTACTTATTTTATTAAATGAACTTTAATAAAAGCGAAATAATAATATATAGAAACTGTCCTCATACCAAGGTTTGTAGTTTCATATATTCAAAACATGCCACATTTATTACATTCAAAACGGAAGAAGCTTTTGTTATCTTTAGATTTTGTAGCGTTAAATATTTTTAGATTATGAGATAACTTCGACATACAAAATCAATAGTACAATTATTACACAAAAATTACACAAACAATAGTACATTCAACGAGGCCCACACACGAGGCAATTGTCACACTGAACCAAAAACATCGGTACGAATGGACAGTAAACGGTTATATTTAGATTACTTTTAAACTGAAATTATTCACAGCATAAATTGAATCCATTAAATACATACACATGTTATATATTATTTTTGTCAGATCAAATAAATAAGAAAAAGCTTTAGAACAGAATATTACAACAGGAAAACAAAATAATATGATTTCGTTAACATTAATTAAATAATGAAGACACATTTACTTTACCTTTAATAACATTCTTTGTCACACCTAACCTCAACAAAGTAATATCAATATGTCTCGAACGGTCGTCTAAAAGCTATTACCTAACACCTATATAATCTCTGTTCGTCGTTTGACTTTCCTCTCCCTAGTTTGCGAATAATATTTTAAAGATCAATAATTTTATTTATGTATATTGAGTGTCTGTATATTGACTGTCTTAAAACTGAATGTCTTGAATTTAAAGAAATATGTGTATTTTAAATATACTCTGTTTTTTTTTGTCAGGTAAGATTTCGACAGACAATGACAGAAGAAAAGCAGTTGACGTCCATACCAATTTATTTATTTTATTAAAAAAAGTTTCTAATTTTTTTTTAAGTTAACTATGGATGTGTTTAAATATAAATCCGCTATACGTCGTCTCTGGTTGTTGTTAACCAGTTTTATTGGTTTATTTCAAAAATGACAGATCATGTTTCAATTTTATTGGTCTGACGGAACGATGAACGACAAACGGACGTGGATGCTTATGAACTCGCTTTTAGATTTTTGAGGCTTGTCAAAGTCTTGCCAAATTATAGGTTATAATTTTGTGTCAACTTATGTCAAATACCGTGCGTTTTGGAAGATGATGCATTTTGATTCGTGTTATTATGTGTGTTTTGTGTCTTTTGAAGTAAAGTGGAGGAAAGATCGAGGGAAAATTAACTATAGACCCAGAGCACAGTTTATAGTTAATACTCGGTGCTCAGGCAGAAATTCTTATACACCAATAGTTACCATCAATAAAGTTCATATACCATCTCGTCATAGATAGGTAAGTGCATCTCGTATATGGTACAAGGTACAAGGACCGTACTAAACATATACTAAAAACTGGAGTAGCTGTAAAATATCTACATCACACGATAGGTAAATAATGGATTTTAGTAGTGCAGAAGTGTTATTATTAATAAAATAGTTTGTTATATTTATGTTGTTTTATTTATTCCTGTAGAAAATTACAAATTTGTATTTGTACATAAGTTATATTGATAAATATAATAATAAATGCGGGAAGTTCTTGAAGCTTGAAAGTAAGAAATAGTTCTTTTTTATATTTTTTTGGTATGTAGTGTTTTGTTCTTGTTCGTTTTGTATTAACACATACCAATTGAAATGAAATAACTCGATTAGATTTGTCAGTTTTATACAGTTTTTTTCACAATATTTTGAAGTAATCACTTGTCACTCAAATTTTAAATATATTAATTTCTTGCTATGCGTTCCAATTGTACCAACTTATTTCTATGTAAAATAAAATAAACTACTTTGAAATTAAACTGACAGACACATCTATCACTGTCAAGGATCTTGTAGATCCTTGACAGTAATTGTTTGTCCTTGTCTAGACTATAGGCGTGTCATCTCAAATCTATTGCAAATTGCGCAACAGCAAACAATTTCTCCATCCCTGTACATTAAATGACGTCATTGGAGTAAAATAGCACAAACAGATTGTATATATATCTAAGAAAAGGGCGATTTCGTGTCGGATTGTGAAATGTTTTCTTTCCGATTTTGACCGCTCCAGTCCGAAGAAACGGTCGGCACTTGACCTGAAAAAGTTCGAAGCGACGTGAAAACTATTGTTTCGCTGCCTTGCCCCTTTTCTATTCTGTCGAAGCCGTTATTTTTCGATCGCACTTTTTCTATTTTCCTAGTTTCTCGACTTTTCTTACATTTCCGTTGCTGGTTCGAATGAGAGGGCGAGTTTCGATGTGTTTGAGCTCGTGCCAATACAAGACGGGCATACACATTTACTTTGGTAGTTTGCCATATCGAATTTTGAACTAGAAAAAGTGTGTTTTATAGCATGCGGGGTGTGATTTTTTGTACTGGTAAAAAGGCGATTCTTGATGCACATTCAAAATAAAAACTCTGAATTGATTTTATATAGGGTATTTCAAAAAACATGTGCCATCTCTCGTGGGCAGATATATACTCCCACGTAAAAATAAGATTTATTTTTCATATCAAAATAGGTCCGATTCTGCTTTGTTTCGTAGCTACAGGGTGTTAAAGTCTTGATATTTTTTCGATTTATTATGATTTTCTTCCAAGTACTTTTAGTGTTTCAAATGAAATTTTAAGGGAAAAGTTACTATAAATGCGACATATTTTAAAGCTAAAAAAGTGTCTATATATCCACCAGAGACGTGCATATAGGTTATCACTAGAATATTTTTCTAAAAAAGCATGTACACCACTGACTTTTTTTTCTCTTGTTAGCGAAATGGTGTAAGCATTTTAATGTCAATTAAAAGTTGTCTCTTGATAAATATCAAATGTCAAAAATGACAAAATGTCGATTTCGGCCTCTTTGATGAGAGATTTTAAAAACAATTTTATTAGTTTGCCTTGATCCAGGTCTAATAGCAAGCTATAAAAAAATAATATTCATTAACTTGGGAAAGTTTTAAATAAGTACTCATTGATTCCTCATCAAAAATTATAAAAAAAATCTAATTATAAAAATCCTATAAACATGGGTATGAAAATGCATAGTTTTAGAGTTACAGGATGTTAAAACATTTTAAAATTAAGTTTTTTGTAATTATCTTAAATACCATTATTTTTTATTTGAAATTGCTGTAGGTTAGACTAATTAAACAACGCTTTATTGTACAAAAAGCCAAAACAATTGACAAAGCAAACAAAAGCAAAAAACAAACAAAAGCACAAAAATAAATATACAAATAATAAAAAATGACATACAATACAAATCAATTCAAAAAAAATTACGTCATTAAAATTACAAATAAAACATACATGGACATTGTAGAACACAGGCGTATCAAGAGAATTTTACAAAAGGAAAAGTGTAAATAGAATTAAGTTAGCATGGAATACTTATGGAAGAAAGTCAATAATATTGAAATCTAGAATGCCACTCTAACTGAAAAAGAAAATATTCGACCAACGTTACTAACAGTCATGACCTATGCATGCAAAACCTGGACACTTAAATTGGACATCAAAAGAAAACTGCAGATGGCACACCGCTCAATGGAATGAAATGCAAATCCAAATGCTAGAAATAACTAAGAGAGACCGTAAAAAATAGAGTGGATAAGACAAAAAAAACTGGTAATAGATGTTATCCACAGAGTCAAATCCCTCAAATGGAATTGGGCAGGACACCTGGCAAGAAGAACAGACAACAAATGGACCACAAAAATTACAGAATGATACCCGCGAGGAACGCGAGTCGTTAATATTAACAAAAGAGGCCTCGAATAGCAGGAAGTTAAGATAAGGATTCAGAAAGCAAAACGAGTAATCGGATGCTTAAACTCAGTTTGGTGGGATAGACACATATCCAAGAGGAATAAAAAACGACTTGGACAGAGCCTGGTTGAATCCGTCTTGTGCTATGGATGTGAGGTATGGACTGTTAACTCTGATTTGCGCAGAAGACTTCTTGCCACCGAAATGGACTACCTCAGGCGAAGCGCACGAGTATCGAGAAGGAAGTGCGTGCGCAACGAAGCGATAAGAAGAAGAATGGATGCTCAGGACACGGTGGTTGATAGAGAGAAGATCGCTGAAATGGTTTGGGCACCTCATGAGAATGCCAGATGATCGATGGCCAAAACGAGTCTTTCAGTGGGTTCCGCCACAACGAAGGAAACGAGGAAGACCAGGACGATCCTGGAACGACGGAATAAGAGAATTCATGGAAGCTCGGCAATTAGAGGATGATGATGTCTTTGATAGACTAGCTTGGAGACGGGAAACGGGAAGACTGCGTCAGCAGTAGGAGACCGGAGTGCGGAGTTTCCACCCGATAATAAAAAAAATACCCGCGAGGAATTAAGAGACTTCGAGGAAGACCGAATCTGAGACGGGACCATGATATTAGGAAATTAGCAGGGATAACTTAGGCCCGCATAGCTAACAATGGACAACAATGGACCCATCTACAAAGAGAGTATGCGAGGGAGGCTACACCATAATTGGAAATGGTTGAATAAGCTGAAAATGATGATGATAGACATAATTTAATATACAGAATTTGTATTTAAGATAAGTATATTGTGTTATATTTGATCAGTGCTACAAACAACATGATGAATAAAAAATTGTTGTTAAAATGGGCAACAGTAAATACCTATCAACACTAGTTTATTAAAGAATTTATTCGACTTCATTTATACACTAAATTTTTAAATGTCTGATAAATCAATATTGTCTCTGTACAGTAGAATTAATGCAGCACAAGGTTGAAGGCACGTATGTTTGCCAGTCGACAACTTCGACATACTTCTTCCTTTTCCTTCGGGTTTTCTGGCTGTTTGTGTCCTTCCTCTTCCTATCTTTCAATGGGAATAGTTTCAGAACCGATTCCAATAGACCGCAGACCCGAAGTTAGTACAGAGAAGGCCAACTAGATAAGTTTTCTTAGTAACTCGCTTAAAAGGAAATGGTGCTTTATATCGGCAATAGTACGCGATGTTCCAGAACTTCAGTAAGAGAGATTTCCTATCAATAATAAATCTATCAAAGATGCACATATTTCTATAATTTCAGATATTGGATGACTTCTTTTGAAGATAACATTAAGATAAATCTAATTTGTAGTATATTTTCATAGAAAGTAAACATTATGTATACAGAGTTTCTTTGTGATTGTGTCACTTTTCTGAGCTTGTATTAGATATTTATCAGAAGCCAATTATATAACATATACCTATAATATTACAAAAATATCAAGATCTACCAGTGTGATAGATTTTTTGGAAAGGATAGGATTGCAAAAATGCAAGCTAAGAATCAGAAGAGGACCGCAATAGATCAGAAAAGATCGCAGTACATCAGGCCGATAGCCATCTCGAAGAATCTAAAATTTAATAAATTGTACTGAAGCTGTGGTTGGTTCCTTGTGAAACATCGTTGAAATATTAGTATTTTAATAAAACACGCTTTTAGATGTATCAAAAAACTTTTAATAAGAGTAACTTTAACTCTACATATATGTTTCGGCTTGTTAGGCCTTTTTCAAGAGATTTTTAAGAACTAATCGTCTAACTACACTGTAACTATATATATATATTTGCTATTGGGGTGGGTTCAGAGAGTTTACAATAGGGGTAATAAAAAATGTGTTTAGAAATCCTTGTTGGTCGTTAACATTATTTTCGTTTTTAACAGATTTTAGTATGTCTAACTGTTCAAAGTAATTTAAGCGTCTACCTTTTGTTTCTCTGTGTAGTAAGTTAATTGAGTTTTCATTAATTTTGTGATTATTTACTATACAATGAGTTGCAAGACCAGAACTATGCTGGAGATTATTAAAATTCTTTACATGTTCTTTAATCCTTATATCTACATTTCTACCTGTTTGGCCTATGTACACGGCATCACAATCATTGCAATCCACCCTATATACACCCGACTTATTTTTGACATTAGTTTTGTCTTTATTATTTAATAAAATTTGACCTAAATTTCTTTTATTTACGTTAATAGTTTTACATCCTATTTTATTGAGATTATTTGATATTTTGTTAGTTAAATTAGGAATGTAGTTTAAAAGTCGATAATTGTTATTGTCTTTAGAATTAGCGGAATAAAAATTTTTCATTAATATTTTCTTTTGTTTTGTAATATAAAATGTAATCTCTTTAGCAAAATACCCATCCATTTCTTCAGAAAATAATTATATTAATATACAGGGTGTCTCAGATTTTAATCGGGAAAATTTAATAGACGATTGAACTTGCAAAAATAAAACAAAAAGTTCATATCAACTTATAAGATTTAAAGCTTCCTTTTTGAGATGCAGGGTGTTAAAGTTACTTAAAAAAGAAATAAAAAATAAGATATTTGAAAAACTATTTAATCAATTTTGATATAACTTGACCCGTTTATAATACTTACTATGGGACTTAATTTGATGTAATTAGATTTAAGTTTAATGGCCAGGAGCGGCGGTGGGCCATCACTGTTAAATTATTTTAAAGGAAAAAATAGACACACCACTGCTTTTTTAGAAGTCTAATATTATTTTTGGATTTAGTAATTAAAAATATAATTTTTTTGTCTCTTGACTTTTTTGTCTATCTTGCTTACTTCTTGCGAAAAAAATTAAATTTATTTATTCACTCCACCCTGGACAATAAATTAAATAATAATGGTTAGGTTATAGACAAAAAAGTCAGGAGACAAAAAAATAATATTTTTAATTACTAAATCCTAAAATAATATTAAACTTCTAAAAAAGCAGTGGCGTGCCTATTTTTTCCTTTAAAATAATTTAACAGTGATGCCCCACCGCCGCCCCTGGCCATTAAACTTAAATCTAATTACATCAAATTAAGTCTCATAGTAAGTATTATAAACGGGCCAAGTTATATCAAAATCGATTAAATAGTTTTTCAAATATCTTAATTTTTTTTTCTTTTTTAAGTAACTTTAACATCCTGTATCTCGAAAAGGAAGCTTTAAATCTTACAAGTTGATATGAACTTTTTGTTTTATTTTTGCAAGTTCTATCGTCTATTAAATTTTCCCGATTAAAATCTGAGACACCCTGTATATAGTTATAATTATCTAATAACTGATATAGAATCTATATTGTCAGCAAAATAAAATAAATAGGTACATATAAAAATAGTAAAAATGTCAACATAGAGCAGTTTATCGTCACAGATAAAAACTGAAAAAAAAAGTATAAATAGTAATATACGATGCACGTTAACATGTATTAGTTCAGAAAATATTACCTAATAACGTCTATACATAATATATAAAGCTATATAATCCATATATAGGTCCCTTAAAATGAGAAATTGCCATAACTAACGCTTTACACACGTGTTTTACACGGGGATCTGGATAGTAAAAAAGCTATTTGCAAATTACGATTCGTATAATACCGGGATTATAAGGTTTTTAAATAGGTAATCTTGGGATAAATTCGTGTATGAAAGGCCAATAAATATGTGCTATGGAAATGCGAATGGCTTATGGAAATAGGAAAATTTTCATAAATATAAATGCTGCTTCCAATAAAATGTTTCAATATACGAGGTGCTTCAAAAAAGTTTGACGAGTATAATAGAGGGTGACCCTGGCTTCCGAAAAAGCTCCATATTTGGATTTTGGTTTGTGATTTTCATTTAAATTTTTTTAAGTAATGTGGCGGCAATCGTAACGCATATTTTGAACATATTTTTGTCAACGTACAAAGTGATTCAAACATATTTTCAAACTAAAATTGTATATTCTTAAATGGAATACTATATATTTTTTTATCTACCGACAGTGAGTTAAGAAGCTCTTAACTCACGCATTTTGAGTGAGTTAAGAGCTTCTTAACTCACGTTCCGCGTTCCTTGTTTAGATGACTACCAAAGAGAAAAAAATATTTTGTAAAACATTTATTTTGCACTAAATTGGAAAAATATGTTATGAGTACCTTTTCATTTCCATAGTTGATGTACTTTTTTTTCGGTGCACCATTTTTCATACCACCATTTTTGAAGTCAACTGGAGGAAAAATCGAGGGAAAATTAACTGTAGACCCAGAGCACAGTTTATAGTTAATACCCGCTGCCCAGGCAAAAAGTCTAATACACCAATAAAGTTACCATCAATAAAGTTTGTATACCATCTCGTCGTAGATAAGTGCATCTCGTATATGGTACAAGGATCGTACTAAACATATACTAAAAACTGGAGCAGCTGTAAAATATCCACATCACACGATAGGTAAATAATGGATTTTAATACTGCAGAAAAATAATGTCTAAAGGTACTGGCTTAAAAAAATAAGATTAAAGTTAATTAATCAACCTTTAAGGCATAAAAGTTAAGTAATTGTTATTATTAATAAAATAATTTGATTTATCTATGTTCAGTTTGTTTAGTTTGTTTTATCTATTAATTTCCTGCTATGCGTTCCAATTGTACCAACTTATTTCTTTGTAAAATAAAATAAACTACTTTGAAATTAAAATGACAGACACATCTATCACTGTCAAGGATCTTGTCGTTGGATAGACTATAGTACTATAGTAGTATAAGAGAACAAAATCCTAAGAATGTTTTAGCTATACTTCAGAAAAAAAACACTTTACAAGAAACCTTGCTAACTCTATGGTGAAAATATGAGCGTAAATTCAGAAAAAACCGAATGACACTGTGTCAGTTAACGACCAATTCAAGTACTTTTTTTCGACAATGTGATATCATCAAGAAAAAAAAACCGAAGTCAAGAGGAAAAATTTATTTCAACAAATATTTTCACGAGAAATAAAGAAATGGGTTCCGAAATATTTTCTGCATATTTCATATCGTCTGAAAACTTTACACTCGTCGTTCCTCATTGTTAGTTTTCCGCCTTTCCGAGCTTATAACACTTGTAAGCGGCGTCACACAGGCTAAACGTAAAATATTTACTCACTTTTACGGTCTCTTCCTTGGAAGATGTTTCGGTGCGCGCCTTTTGCTTTTATAGATGATTTAGAACCGGCTCCGGCAAAGAGCAGCTCTTAATAGAACATATATGAAGAGGAAAGGTCAGTCTTTGTGTTCGTCTTTTAGAAAATGTGGTGTGTGTTTATAAAGTACGTTTTATTATAAATAATGCATTGAATAATGTTTCGCGGTTATTTCTATAAAGACTTTCATGCGGTTGGTTCATTAAACGTTTTTTTGAGAGTATTGTACAGGGTGGTCCGAAATGTATTTCGGAAACTTTATTTGGCACCATATTTTGCAGATAAAAATAAATAAAAAAAGTTCGAATAAATGTGTGTCCTAAAATGCTTAGATTCGGAGATACAAAGTGTAGAGGCTTCATATTTATTTCAAATATTTTTTTCCAAATCATTTCTGAAGTAACGTCAATATTTGGATTAAAATTGGTGTCTGGGAGTTCTTTGTCATTAGAAATTTGATTCTGATGTCAATATGACTCTTATTGGTAGGGGGCGCCTAACGGGGGAGTAATAACTTTTCGTCCGTACCTGTATAAAACTACTGAGTGAAAAACTGTACATTTCCGTGATTTTCTACGTAAAAAATGTCTCTTGGTAAAAATCGCTACGAGCAACCGTTCTCAAGATATTTAGAATAGAAATAGTCAATAGATGTCATTATTGACAAAAAATAAACATGTTGAGTAGATAGTTATTTGACTGAAATGATAAATTTGGGAACATTTTTTTTGATTAATCATAAATTTTTCTTCGAATAAATAATGATAAAATAGTTGGAAAAGATCAGGCGAATAGTAAAAAATATAAAATTAAAAGTGTCTTCAAATCTGGATCGACTCTTAATAAAAACAAGACCGGAATTATTTAAACAAGAGAAAGAGTGCATTTTGCAAGGTACCTTGTGAATGCGGTGAGTCGTATATTGGAGAGACTAAACGATTTATCCGTATAATCACAACCAAACCAAACCTACCAAAGTTAGATATACTATTTTTTTGACATTCTGTATAGTCTCGTGTATAGTAGATCCTATTCCTAATCTTATTTTTTGATTATGTCTAAAATTCTATAGCTTTGTGGTAAGTACTTTTTAAAAATTTTGAAACTAGGGTTGCCAGGTTATTATGCTAAAGGTAGGTCTTTGTGTTCGTCTTTTAGAAAAGGTGGTGTGTGTTTATAAAGTACGTTTTATTAAAAATAATGTATTAAATAATGTTTCCCGGATATTACTACACTCAGATGCAAAAAAAAACACAACGGAAAATTTTTTGTGTGCTTGAATATTTTTTTATATTTTTGTTTGTTTGTAAAATTTAAAGTGTTACTATTTTCATGAATTTTTTAGCAAGCTGTATATAATTATATCAACTTTAATTCGTAAACTCAGTTTTTTATAAACTTTATAAAAAATGGCATGTTATACAGGCATGTTATACAGGGTTAAACGAAGGGTTGTTTTTTTACCTTAACTTTAAAACACCCTGTGCAATAATTTCGTGTGTAAATTTTCCTAAAATATAATTTTGCGGTCAGAACCATGTCTCCTGAGCACTTTGTTTTTTGGATCATGTCAATGTACTTGCCACAAACAATTTGCAATTTTTTTAATTATAATTTTTTTAAAGTTATTTTATATATATACTACTATGAACTGCCCATCGTGTTCGACGTTTGGGAAATGCATGGCAAAAGGTTTCCCAAGTAACAAAATTCCGACTTCCGACTAGTTTTGACAACGTTGAAATTGGTACTTTTCCCTACCCTATGCATACCCAAACCTCAAATTACGTAGCCAAAACGTCGCTACGACGTTGCACTTAAACAGTTGTATATTTTGACCCTTAACAACGTTGGCAAACGTTGTAGGCCACAACGTTGTTAGAAGTTGAATTTTATACCGTTGTCATTACGTTGCCAGAAGGCATGTTTATTGTACTACAGAATAACAAACGTAGTACAACGTTGTGCAACGTACTTTTAAATTACGAGTGTAAGTACATGCTAACTACAACGTAATACAACGTTTCATTAAACGACCCAAAGCAACTTCAAAATTAGAACCAATTACTACGTTGGATTACGGCGACGAGCGCGACGATATCGATTTTTGTTGTGGAAGCGGAACTATCTGCACCTAACCACAAAAAATTCTGTACTGTGCTGTCACAGAGCAATTGGTTAGGTATTTTTTCTGTTGTACTTACTGTGTAAAGCGAAAAGAAGATGTATAGGAAAAAATTATATAAATACTCTACAACTTTTTATAGAAAAAGGAAAAAGTATTTAGAAGAAAGTCAGCCAGCAAGTCAGTGTCCGAAAAATGAAGTGGAAATAACGAGTTTAGGTTCGTCATCCACATCCTCGCAATCACGTTTCGAAGGAACGTCCACTTCAATTTTGAAAAATAATAGTGCTACTAGTGTTAGCTTATCATCGATGGATACTATAGAAATAAATAACAGTACATCTAAAGCCCATACAACAAAGAAATACTATGAGAATAATGATCCTCCAGAAGAGCAGTCAACTGAAGTTCAGTTTCAGCATAAATTGAAGAGAATTTTAGATTTTAATTTTCAAATGAGTGGTAAAATCAACAATACTTCCTGTACGGCTTTTTTGAACAATAAATAAATAGAGATTACTGATCTAATGTCAGCGATATGATTAACGAGTATGTGACCACCACCACCAAAGGATGACCAAGCTTTCTTTTTTATTTTATTGTTCCTAGGTAAAAAAAAGCACTGTAAGAAGGAATTTTCTTATTTACCTCCTAGATGTCGGTAGGGTTCAGAGGTCCTATTTCGTCAAAGCAGGTGTCAATTTTTGAACCAAAGGCTGACATAGGTGACCCAAAGGTCGGTTACCGCACCTTATGCACTATATTGGTATTTTAAAGGTTCCCTTAGGCAACTCCGCCATTTTAATATGATTTATCTTTTCGTGCGTTGTGGACGAATCAAATAAAATATCAAAAACCACAAAAAACTGCGAATTTCGTTTTGCCATATTTCGAAGTATCATGGTCACTTTCAACAGTAAACTAATCTTCGTTGATGAATTTCGATTGCCGACATCAAAAAACTTTGCAGATTTGTGGAAGTATACCTAGTTATTTCTTAATGGAGCATAATATATTCCATTTCTAATTCATACATCATCAGCCATCACCAATTGCATTGTTTTGGTTTCCCCATGGTTGAATATAGTAATATTTGACGACGAATATTTTTAACACTAACCTCAAAATATCGCTAATCGGCATGAAAAACAACTTTTAGCACACGACGTACTACGTCGCCTCAAGCAACGTCGACGGCGACGTTGTAGCGACCCTAAAAACATCCATCATTTTGGTGCTAATATGGGTCGCTTAGATGTCGCTTCGACGTTGTCCGGCAACGTTGGGTTGCTCCTGGCGACGTTGTGATTACGTTGAACAACGTAATCTTGCTACTTGGGTTAGAAGTCGTGAAGCGGTACCACCTTTATTAAATGCTTCGCTTGGTTCTTCGAAAAATTGGAAAGCATAACGCAATCTGATATATGCAGCCTCGTATGAACGGACGTGTACAGGCAGTTGTAGTAGCCAAGGAAGGCAATACATGGTATTAGGGTATTTTTTACAAATTTTTTTCTGTATGTGTACTTGAGTATTACAAATGTTTTCTTTAATATCGTGAGTTCTGTTATCGTTATTAATGCTTATGAAAACCTGGACTGTATCGTTAGCCTTTAATGTTTTTTTTTTTAATTTAGTATAGAATATCCAATGCAGTACCTATAATATGACGTTACGACAATAGTCACCAAAACCATCTCGTCATATTAAAAAATTGAATCAAAAAGTAATAATAATTAAAAAAATTGCAAATTGATCGTTATCAGTTCATTTCGCTCTTAAAAATTAAACGAAGGATGTATTGACAAGAATCAAATAAAAAAATGCCCAGTCATGGTGCTGACTGTAAAATTATATTTTAGGAAAATTTACAGATGAAATTCTAGCACAGGGTGTTTTAAAGTTAAGGTAAAAAACAACCCCCCAATTATCCCTGTATAATATGCCAAATATTAAAATTTACAAAAAGCTGAGTTTTCGACTTAAATCATATACAACTTCAACAAAAATCATAAAAATAGAGCAAAAAAAATAACAAAAATATAACATTTTAAATTTAACGAAAAATCTCTCCGTTGCGTTTTTTTTTTCATCTGAGTGTAGGTATATATATTTTTCTTTAATTATTTGATAGTAATCATACATTTAAAGTTACTCCCTAAACTATATATTTTGGATAATTAAATAAATAAATATTTTTTCTTATACTAAATCTAAAAGAAATCTATTATAAATCTCCTTCCTCCTTAAATAGATGACTTTTCTTGTTGGAAATAAAGGATATAGAAAAAAGATTTTTGGTAATGAAAAAAGGCTAAACCAACTCCCATCGGATTATTAGGTTTGAGTTTGGCCAAAATACCTTCGAGATTACTTCGAGAAAGGGGAAGATGAACGGAAAACTTTTGGGGAAATCGATGACGATATTTTATTAAAACGTAGTAAATGAATCAAGGGGAGATGATGATGACGTTATCGTTGGTATATCACATTTAAGGATATTAATTGCCGAGATTAATAACAAAACTACCTGTCGTAAATAAAAAAAAAACTTCCTAGAATTTTTATAGGAAGTTTTCCTTCTGTCAATCTTATCCAGTAGTCAAGCAGCACTAAAAGCGATCAACTCAGTAACCATCAATTCGAAGTTGGTCAAAGAATGCCCAGAGAAACTGAATCAATTATAGACAAAGAAAATGTTCTCCTATTTTGGGTGTCCGCTCACAAAGGGATAGAAGGCAATGAAAAAGCAAACGATCTAGCTAGAAACAACCGGACCAGAACCGTTCTGTTTTCCAAGCGGAAACCAACTTAAACGGAACTGAAGAACCTGGAAGACTCGGTCAAGGCAAAAGTTCTTCAGAACTTACGACCGAGAAAAATCAAAGATTTTCCTTGATTTAAGTAAAAACAATATTCGGATTGTCACGGGGCTTCTAACAGGACATTGTCTCCACAACAAATACCTCAGTAGATTGAATCTAAGAAACAACGGCGAATGCAGATTCTGTGTAAACTAATGAAGGAGAATATCAATTACACTCAGCCACATTCCTAATGTAATTTCTTCTATCATATCTATCGAGGTAAGTGGAAAACTAAGTAACCTATGGAGTAAGACATTTACACTAGCCATCTTATGTTCAATATATTTGCGTGTAATGGTATTTTTTCTATAGATATCAAACTCCAAGCAATTATTGGTACTTCTAGTAACTAATACATCTAGAAATGGTAATCTATCATTGTTCTCAATTTCATAGGTAAATTTAATGGAAGGAAAACGATTATTTAATTTAAAAATAAAATTAAGAATGTGTGTCAAAAACGATATAATCATAAAACAAATATATCATACACATACCTAAACCATATTCTTGAAAAATAATCAAACTGATTTTTAGCTTCTATCCTTCAAATCTGCTTATGAATAAATAAGCCAAAAATGAAGACAATGGATTGCACATTGCCGTACCTTCCCGCTGTTAAAATTGAAAACAATTTTGTTTCATACATAACGATTTAAGTTTAATATATTCAATCACAATTTTGGTTGGAAAGCAAATGGTCTCACCATTTGCGTTCAGTAATTCCTTCAAGTAGCCTAAAGTATATAGAATTGGAACACTTGGGAATAACGAAGATACATAAAAGGAACTGGGCCATTTGAACCGGAAATTTTACCATGATGTAATGCTATGTATTTAATTTGGTTAATAAACTCTATATTATTTTTAATTGAGAAAGAGGGTTCGTGATTAGGTAAATTTTCGAACTCCCTTGATATCCATTTTACCAAATTATAAGTCGGAGAACGTACAGCCAAAACAATTGGGCGCATAGATTTGTCGGGCTTGTGACTTTTGGACAATGCATACAATTCTGTTACTGAAGAATTTGGTACTTGAAGTTTTCTTTTTAAAAGAAGATCAATAAGATTAACACACTGTTTTAGAGTTTTTAACATCTGTTACCAGAAGGTGCCCGGTGGCGTAGAGGTACAGCTCTAGTCTACCAATTCGGTTGTGGGTTCGAATCCCAGAGCCGACTATTTTTAATAAAATAGTCGGCTAGTTACTATAGTTTGGGTACCTAGGTCGACTCAGCCTTAAATGAGTACTTAGGATTCACAATCCTGAGGTAATAATAGGCGGTTGAAGCGTAATGCTAGCGACATTACCTTCCTTGTATACCGAACGGCTCTAGTATGGCTGTACCTTGCTACTCCCAAGGCGTTAAACGCTATATACGGGAGCTATTATTATTATAACATCTGTTACCATCTTTAACAAAGGATTCTTTTCAACTTTTTGTCGGGACTATTACCGATTAATTGTTAAGCTTATCGTAATCGTTTTTTTTTATCTACTTAATACTCACAACCATACTTCTCTTGTCTGCTTTTTACTTACTGACAGCACATAATTGTAAAAATAAATTAAAAAAAAACACACATTCTGATTTTGCATATATCATAGTCATATGTGGCCCAGTTGCAGATACAAACTAATCACTCCATGTCAGCTGCTGATACATGGGCTAGTCTTTTTGAATATGGTCTGTTTTATCCGTGCCACGATGTTTCTTTGTCACCCGGTACACAAACCTGCATCTTTATCAATACCCCTGTAGTTGATACCTCGCCTGTCAAATTCACACCACAATTCACACGAAATTGAAATCGATTCGGCCGAAAAAATATCATTTCTTACCCTTTGACCCTCGGAATGATATAGAGGGCCGTTCGTGCGGCCCAGATATTTCCCTTACGAAGTGTTTTAAGGGCCGAGCCGGGGGCAGGAACAACATAAGGGCGGAGCCCGTATTTCGGAAGGGGCCGTAAAAACAATCGGTCGCAGACTTTGTTATTGGCATTCGACCGACTTCTGATAAATTCGGATATGGTTACGGTCGCATATTTTCTCCGGTTTTTATTCCATTTTCTTGATTGGTTTTTGGGGTAGGTATTATGAGCACGTTTGCTGAATCCATCATTGACATCAGATACATGTAAAAACCAGTGGCGGTGTGTCTTTCAATACTTTGGGCAATTATATTATGTTTTTTAAACAATTTCCGTTAGTTAGCTATAGGAAGATGAAAAATTTTTCAATAATGTATATGAAACCGGAACAATCCCCGAAGACTGGGTAACATCTACCTTCATAGCTTTACGCAAAAAGAATAAAGCGAAGAAATGCGACCACAGAACAATGTCTGATGAGCCATGCAGAAAAAGGAAATACAAGATACGTAGACATACAAAGAGGTGTTAGACAGGGATGCATATTGTCACACATTGTTTAACGTTTATGCCGAATATATAATCCGAAAATCTCTTCAAAATTGTCCAGAAGGGGCTAAAATAAATGGAAAAATTATAAACAATATCAGATACGCAGACGACACCGTGGTATTAGCAGAATTCGAAGACCAGCTGCAAACCCTAATGGACAAACCCACAGAAGAAAGTATCAGCATGAGTCTAGAGATTAACACCGTCAAGACAAAAACTATGATTTTCAACAGACATCCGTAAGACAATGAAAACATCGACATAATGATAAACGGCGAATGATAAAATTACAATGATAAAAAAAATATCGACATAATGATAAAATCCGAAACGTGCATATGTTTGTCCTCACAAAACTGCAATTATTTGACCGACTCTAGTTTCAGTAGTTTCCGAGATACCCACAGAGAACATCGTAAAAAACTCACCCTGCATAATTTTGAACAAAAAAGTAATTTTTATGGTCATATCTCATTTATATCATATAATAATAATAATTTTTATTTCATATAAAAAAAAACATAAAATATGCATGACCTCAAGACCACAAGTCTTGCTTGATTTTGGTCTTTCCGATGAATTGCCAGTATTGGTCCACAAAGACCAGAAGAACCACTTACCACCAGGTCTGGCTTATTACTAACGTGGTGGAAGAAATGCTCACCCCATGGCACATGTTCATGTACGGCTAGTTATACGCATAAGTCGAAACGTGTACAATTTCAAAATTTAAGATACCCAATGCCGCGTCGGTCGGTTCAAAAGATTATATTCTTTTAGATTTGCTATTTTTAAAAAAAAACGTAACGGTGATTTTATAAAAGTTTGTTTTAGTCTATTTTTAATAGATTATTACATAATTTAGTTTTATTCTTTAGTATTTAGGAGAAAAGAATTTCAAACATAAAGAATATGATGTCAAAATTACGTGTAAAAATATGTAGTAACTCCAGTATTAATAATTCCAGATTCTCTACAACTTCAGGACTTCTATTGAATATATTTGAGCTAAAATTACCCCAATTCCACCCCTCGAATAACGGGTTCATTAAGCTCTAATAAAGTATCATCGTCAATTTCCAAAGAACTTTTATTTCCGGGTCTTCCACGATTTCTTCCGTCCCTTTTTATCCATCCCACCTAACCCAGAACACATTTCGATCGGACCTAATCTAATAACTAGGTAAGTGTTGTCTTAGGTTCTCTACCGTCCTCTCCAGAGCAAATAGTCGGCCTAACCTAAACAGATTTGGGATGTAGCGTTAATGAAAAATAATGGGTAATGGGTCGAAGAAGACATTGAAACTTTTTTCTATTTGTTTTGGATGACTCGGGTTTATTTTGGGATAAAAATGTAATATGAATTTGTTCTATCAATAAATTTTAAAAGCATTAAAACTCACTTGTTACACTTTTGACTTCCAATTATTATGGTTTGCTAGTAGTTCGTTTACAGTATGTCCCCGGATTGTCTTTACAAGAGGAAAAACTTTCTTATTAATTATTAAAATTTTTTGAAAAATGCATTCTTCATAAAAATGTTGCTTGTTCTAAAATGGTTAATGCCGTTTATACTTTTCCAAATTTCCATACTGTTTTGACATACTTCGACAGATTGTTATTAATAGATTAAGCTGCTTTAAAATGTTAAAGCAGTACAGAATTTATTTAGTTCATTTCTACGGAAAGGGTGATAATAGTTGTCGGAAAATATGATACTTTAACAACTGTAAAAAATATGACGTCAATGGAAATTAATAATAACCATCTATAAAAATCTAAATGATATTACTATAGAAACGCATTTTGATTTTTAGGATATTTTTTTAAATTTCCTATAAAACGGTATGGAAATTTCGAAAAGTATAAACGGGATTAACCATTTTAGAATAAGCAAACATTTTTATGAAGAATACATTTTTCTCAAAATGTCAATAATTAAAAAGTTTTTCCTCTTGTAAAGACATCCCCGAGATCAATCCGGCGATATACTGACTAATGATGTCGTAAATTTTACTGGCGAAGGTATGATAAGGGGTGAAATTAGGGATGGAAGGTTGCATAAAAATTTGTTAAAATCTGTTCTAGGAGTATGAAATTTTGCACGGAGGCTTCTTGGGTGACGTAATTGGGTACTATGAGGCGATTTTTTGAAAATTGCCATATACGGGGGTTAAGTGAGGGGTGGATTAATAAAACCTGTCTTAGCTAAACCTGTCTTAGTGTGAAAAAATAAAACCTGTATAAAATTTTGCACAGAGGTCTCTTATTGGGCGTATTTATTATTTTGAAGCTATTTTTAATACCCAGTTTGCTAAAACATACATCAAAATAGAGCTAAAAATAACAAAAATATAACACTTTAAATTTGAACAAAAAATTCTCCGTTGCGTTTTTTTTGCATCTGAGTGTATTTGCAATTAGAATTTATTTTGTAACGTTTTTAGTTCGTTACATGTCTTTTTTATATATAATATATGATGTCTGGCCTATCATCACCGGATTCCCTCTCGTTCAGGCCGGATAGTTTATTTGACGCGTAATTTTTACGTTTTCTAGTCGGCAACCCTGCTATCGTTTCACTGTTCTGTGGAGGCGCTGTCAACATCGCTTCTGTCGACTCTCTCCGTGCTTAACTTCACTTGGCTTTGACCGTCCGACTGTCACCGTCAAAAAATCCTTGCTTCGAGAAACTGCAATTATAAAAATCTTGCTGTATAATTTGAATCAGCTGCTATTTCGAAGTTACAGGTAAAAATGAGATATTATCTTTTTTGATTCGTTATTATTACTGCGTATTTTTAGGATAGAGTTTTGGATGTCCCAACCTAACTTGTATTTGTATTTTGCTGGCACGTTGGCGTCCCTTTTCTTTTGTCCTCCAGAATGTCACATGGAAGAAAGGACATGTTCTTTATTATTTAGTGAGCCCTCGGAAGTAATTCGAGGTAGGTTCATTTTGTTTATTAGACCTGGTTTGATTTTAAACAAGAGTTTCGTATTTATAGGGTTCAAGGTACGGACTATTTCCAAGGTTATAGTCCTAGGTTATGGTCCAAGGTACGGGTAGTATTCCTTTGTACCATTATCCTATGCACGGATGTCCTGTGGACGAGTGTCCCCAGTAGGAATGATTTTTCTTGCATATAAAGTGCCCCAGCGTGGATGTAGCTTGAGCCCCATGCTGCTTCGTTCCCATCCATAAGCTAGTTAGTAGTTACGGCTGTTCCAATTCATGGTGTCCTCATTCTGGCCCCTTTTGTTGTATTGGATAGCCGAGTACAGAGATGCGTGCCCACCTCACGCTGTTACTGTTTGAAGCAAGATTACATAAAGAATAGCTAAGTTTAGATTTAAGTTTTAGCTTACATTTAACATTTAACACATTTTCAGTCTTAAACAATAACGTAATCTTAAGTAATACCGTACAGACTATGTTTAGTGGTTAGATTGTTAAGAACATTCATGTCGATTTAATATTTAAAATATAATTTAGATCTTAGGTTTCATTGCATTACGTCTTGTAATGGTATTACTTTTATAGATATTATTATTGCACTATTTTAACAGATAAATAACCAAACATAGATTCTAGAATCTACAAGTTGCAACATTTTGGACCCTACATAGTCCGTACCTTGGACCCTAAAAATATAAAACTCTTGTTTAAAATCAAACAAGGTCTAATAAACAAAATGAACCTACCTCGAATTACTTCCGAGGGCTCACTAAATAATAAAGAACATGTCCTTTCTTCCATGTGACATTCTGGAGGACAAAACAAAAGAGTTAGGTTGGGACATCCAAAACTCTACCCTAAAAATACGCAGTAATAATAACGAATCAAGAAAGATAATATCTCATTTTTACCTGTAACTTCGAAATAGCAGCTGATTCAAATTATACAGCAAGATTTTTATAATTGCAGTTTCTCGAAGCAAGGATTTTTTGACGGTGACAGTCGGACGGTCAAAGCCAAGTGAAGTTAAGCACGGAGAGAGTCGACAGAAGCGATGTTGACAGCGCCTCCACAGAACAGTGAAACGATAGCAGGGTTGCCGACTAGAGAACGTAATGTTACGCGTCAAATAAACTATCCGGCCTGAACGAGAGGGAATCCGTTGATGATAGGCCCAGACATCATATATTATATATAAAAAAGACATGTAACGAACTAAAAACGTTACAATTTAGTGCCAATATTATTACATATCATAATTTTAACGCTTGTGAGACGCAGTTTTTGATATACTAGAAATTAATTTAGGTATTAACTAATAATTTTTATAGTCAGTTTTTATTTCTAAATTACTAACACAAGTCTATTTCTTTCGACATTCCTATTTTCAACATTCCTAAATTAATTCCTATTTCTTCCGATTCACATAGAATAAATTTATTAGTTTAAAATCTGACGCATAAATAAGAAAATAGTATCATAAAGAAAAATTTAGCTAATATTAGCTAGCAATTCATCTCCTATCCCATCCAATTCATCCCCTGTGGGATGAAATAGGGAGTGAAATTTTGTATTATTTTCTTTAAAATTAGTCCTAGGAGTTTAAAATTTTGTACAGAGATTTCTTAAGCGACAAAAGTTAGTTCTTAGAAGCGACCGATTTCATCGTTTTTGAATTGGTCGCGATGTCAAACAACACATCTATGTACAGGGTGGTCGAAATTGGTCTCAGAGAAAACCTATTTCCTGACTAGATAGAGCAAAACCGACATAGATGTCATGGGCTCGATTTCTGAGACAAGTTTAATGCCGTAAACCGCTTGTTGATATTTTCACTGCCAACTGATATACGGGGTATTTTTGAATTTTTTACCAGTTTTAAAATTGCTCATAACTTTTTTATTTTGCGGAAAAATAAAATTCTGTAAAAACGTTCTTAAGGCACTTTTTTAAGCACAATCCAGTGGCGTAGTAATTTTTTTTCTATTCTTGCTCTTTTTGTCACAAATAATGAAAAATATAATTTTTTAAATGGAGATCATAGTTGGCTATGAACTTAAAAAAATGCTGGCGTTTAACCCTTTTCGACGATATAAAGTTAGGGGTATCTATTTCTAAGAATGAGAGAAATATTAGGTTTTTTATCTTTATATCTAAGCGGGCCTTGATTTTTTGTTGACCTATGTGATTAATTATTGTTTATCACAATTTAATATTCAATATTATTATTTATCTGCATAATTAAAGACTTTTCGAAAGGTAAATTACTATTCTATTTTAGTATTAGTAATTACAATTAAAAACGATACAATAAACAAAGAACAAGATTCGAAAAACCTATTTTTTGTGTGGCGAATATAGTTTTCTAAAAAAAATCATCAAAGATGTTTAAACTGAGCACCTCCTTGCTGAATACACAATAAATATCTTTTGCGTACAGAGTTACAAGGATTTATTAGGCGAACTAGTGTAATAAGTCCAAAAGCTTGCCTAGTAATCTTCTGCAATTCTTTTCTCGTCCCAATGGTTCTTCCCTTATAGATAAGGTCTTTTAATTTCCCCCATAAAAAAGTTGAAAGGAGTTAAATTACAGAACCTAACAGGCCTAGATAAGGGGGCCAAGATATGGAACCCTTTGTTCCAATCCAATTCTCTCTAAATTCTCCATTTAATAGTTCAGTTGTAACCCTGGCGTTTTAGTTGTAAATGGCAATACTAATATAGAATGTTGATTTAGATTTTCAAAAGTCTTTAATTATGTAGATAAATAATAATATGGAATATTAAATTGTGATAAAATATAATTAGGCAACTATAGCTCAACACAAAATCAAGGCCCGCTTCGATAAAAACATAAAATACGTAATATTTCTCTCGTTTTTAGAAATAAATACATATAACTTTATATCGTTGGAAAGGGTTAAACGCCAGCATTTTTTAAGTTCATAGCCAACTATGATTTCCATTTAAAGAATTATATTTTTTTATTATTTCTGACAAAAAAAGGAAGTATAGAAAATAACTGACTAACTGGTAACCACTAGATTGTGCTTAAAAAAGTGCATTAAGAACGTTTTTACAGGATTTTATTATTCCGCGAAATACAAAAGTTATGGGTAATTTTCAAAATGGTAAAAAATTCAAAAAGACCCCGTATCTCAGTTGGCAGTGAAAATATCAACACGGGGTTTACGCCATTAAACGTGTCTCAGAAATTGAGCCCATGACATCTATGTCGGTTTTGCTCTATCTAGTCAGGAAATAGGGGTTTCTCTATTAAAACAGACCAATTTCGACCACCGTGTACATAAAAAAAATTGTTTCATTTATCAATGACAAAATTGTCAACGCTTTAAATATAAGCGATACCAATTAAACTTTTAGTTACGTAATCTAGGACGTCATTTTTACAATCATTGTTGCCAACCATGGACATATTCGGCGCCGGGCTGACTAACTGGAATTTAAATTTCCCGCTGGGGATTCAGGTGGTAGCTCTGCTGTAAAAAATGTAAATTTGGCACATTTATTTATTTATTTCCTGACATTGTCATTCGTTTTGACACTTTAGTTTTGTATTAGCAGTTTTTGGTTTAACTGAATTGTGTTTTAAACTAGCAGACCTTTCAGTCGAACATTGTTCTTTTTAGAACCTCTTTTAGTGCACAATGTACAAGCTTAATAGCCGATGCAAAAAAGTCATCGCAACCTTATTAGAATATTTTGAACGGGAAAGCGGTAGTAATGGTCTTTTATATCCCTTATGCTGTGAAGAAGGTGTGTTTTGTTGATGTTAATAATTACTGTTTCTTCTTCTTCTTCTTTCTCAGCCTGGTTCCATCCAGTGTTGGATATAGGCCTCTTCTAGGTTTTTCCATGCTTCGCGATCTCTAGCCAATCTTATCCATTGTCTTCCCGCCACTGCCCTGACGTCATCGACCCATCTCTTTTTTGGTCGGCCCACACTTCTTGTTGTTCCCCTAGGTCTCCATAGGATTGCTTTTTGGGGTCATCGGTCTGGATCCTGTCTTGCCACATGTCTTATCCATTGCCACTTCAGACTTGCCACTCTTTTAACGACATCTATTAATTTTGTTTTTTGACGTATGTGGGTATTCCGTATTTTTTCCCTAATGGTGACTCCCAACATGATTCTTTCCATGGCTCTTTGTGCTACTCGTAGTTACAAAGAGTGTTAGTTTCACTGCTGTTTTTCGGGTAATTGCCCATAGTCTCTAAGCCATACGTAAGCACAGGTAGAATGCAGCTGTCGTAAGCCTTTTTCTTTATGTTCATGGGCACCTTTTTATCCTTGAAAATATCGCTCATATTTCCAAATGATACCCATGCCAAATGGATCAATTACTGTTTATGTATTTATAATTATTTTTTGTCCTAAAATATTTTGATTAAAAGAAAATATGTAAAAGTGGGCAACGCTGAGCCTCTCAAGTATAATCACGTGACTAAAATTTAAAAAAGGCCGCCATTATTCCTAAAGAGACCTGGTTTATAAATTTAAAAGAAAAAAAACTTTTTTTTTCTTTTTTTGACTAAACGTTTAAAGTTTATTTGGTATGATGTATAGATGTTTTTGCGCTTAAAAAATTAAAGTGTTTTCTAAATTGTAATATTTATATTATTTTGTCATTATTCTTGGTTTGCTTTTTGGTTGTGACTATGAGGGGTGATAAAGCCAAGCCTTTAAGCAAACTTATTTCAAATAATAAGCCACTGACAATCTAGTTACCCTTCAAATTCTAAAACAATGATATTTCACAAAAACATATTTTGTAGTTTTCAGTTTGAGTGGCAAACTATTTGTTTGCAAATAAACACCTGAACGACATCGAGTTACTTTAGACTCTACAAAGAACGCCGCGCCGGTGCACTTCCTTCAAACCTTTATTAAATATTTCTGGTCGTTTATTTCGCCAGAGCAGCTTGCATCTCGCTTTCCGCATTGTTAGTTTAGTGCCTCCGTAACTCATATAACGTTCTCGGCTGCGACGTCACGCGGGCCAAATGTAAAATATATACTTATTTTTACGATCTTTTACTCCGAGTACGCTTCCTTAGTATGCGCATTCGCTTTCATAACTAAGTTAAACGTGTTGGCGAGACAGCGAGTGGTACGTAATAATACATGTATGATATAAAAAGAAATTCTCTTAGTTTAGACCAGAAGGAGTTTATTATCATCACATTTTGTAGTACACAAAAATAAACGGACTATACAATGTCCTCATCATCACTCTTATATGTATTCCCACTGCTAGGTATACCCCTTCAATATTTTTCAATAAAATTTCATCAAGTCACTACTCCTTCCAGTTGGAGACATACCTACCCAAGTAGCATTTGGACGTTATCTAACGTCGGGTATACGTCGCGTTCAATAAACCCGACGTCGGGTACCAACGTCGGTTCGACCGCCTGACGACCCTTATTTGCACCTAAATGGGGAATACAGATTCGGGTCGCCTCGACGTCGGTATCTGACCTAATAGGGAATGTAATTCTACCAATTACCAACGTCATATTACGTTGAATTTTAGTCACTTAAAATTCGTCGCTAAGCACTTACGTTACGTTTGGTGTCATATTCGCTACCAAGAATACATAAAAACCTAACCAAACTACCTAATTACAAATGGATTCATAATAACTCCTCGAATACAGGGTTGTTCACCACATACGACACGGAGTATTGTAGCTAAACGATGAGATTTTTACAAATTGTAAGTTTGGGGTTCGTTGAAGGACTATTAGAGCTACAATTTAAAAATATTTTTACAAGATATAGAGTGTCCCAAATAAGTAAAAAATATCAAAGTTGTATTTTTTTAAATGGAACACCCTGTATATTATTACATTTTTAGTTTCTACGATTAAAATAAAGGTAAATTTGATTAAGGTTTATTATACTTAAACATTACGTTTTTGAAATATTTTCAATTTTGTGAAATTGCAGTAAAAATTTTAAAGCTTTATTTCTCCAAGGGTATCAATGTTTTTAATACTAAATATTTAATGAAGTTTATTTATTGATCAGTTATTGTGTTGCAATAATAAAAATAATACTACTTTATAGAGAGTGTCTAAAAATTTACTTTAAATAATTATTAACTTCAAACGGCAACAACTTCTTTAATTTAAATAGAATGCCCTGTATATTTTAGGAGAATCAGATGCACAATTAAATTGTCTATCAAATTTATTATACCATTTTTTACCTATCCCTTCAAGTTTTCGTATAAAATGCATTTTCTTATAATTTAGACCTCATTTATCAATATATCAATGGAATATTGACATTTTAGATTGTTTTTAAAGCAACAAATGTACAAAATGTACAGACTAGTAATATTATCGTTTTTAGCAAAACGATAATATTACTAGCCCATTTGTATGCAAAAAGAAAACTATTTAAATCTTTATAAAAGAGTATACCATTAATTAAATATAACACCATTATTTCCGCCCATATACTAATTAATTACATACTTAATTGTGTTCGTTAATAAATTATTATAAATAAATGTGGATTTGAGTCAGAAATCAATATAATAATAACTTATCAAATTAAAGTCTCTGTTGTTATAAATAAGCATTTATTAAAAAATGAAATATCATTTTTAAGGTGTTACTTTTTATCACACTGTCTAATGCCCATACAAAATCCAGTTTTTTAGTATTTGGAGCAATTATTATTAATCAACGCAAACAGTCAGTTAATGTAGTTTGAATACTGGAATCACAGCTGGAATCATATTAATTGATCCTCTTTAACAAATATTTAAACAGTTTTTTTTATTTTTTAATGAAATAAACGAATTATATCGACAATATTAGTATCTGTACTCTTTAAAAATTTGGTACATCTTTAAAAATAATCTGAAATGTCAATAGTCCATGGGTATATTGATAAATAAGTTCTAAATTACAAGAAAATGCATTTTCTACGGAAACTTAAAGAGATAGGTAAAAAATGGTATAATATAATTTGATAGACAATTAAATTGTGCATCTGATTCTCATAAAATATACAGGGTGTTCCATTTAAATTAAACAAGTTATTGCCGTTTGAAGCTAATAATTATTTAAAATAAATTTTAGACACTCTGTATAAGGTACTATTTTTATTATTGCAACACAATAACTGATCAGTAAATAAACTTCAGTAAATATTTAGTATTAAAACTTTGATACCCTTGGAGAAATGAAGCCTTAAAAGTTTTACTGCAATTTTACAAAATTGAAAATATTTCAAAACGGTAAGGTTTAAGTATAATAAATCTTAATCAAATTTACCTTTATTTTAATCGTAGAAACTAAAATGTAATAATATACAAGTGTGTCCATTTAAAAATACAACTTTGATATTTTTACTTATTTGGGACACTCTGTATCTTGTAAAATTATTTTTAAATTGTACCTCTAATAGTTCTTCATCGAACCCAAAACTTACAATTTGTAAAAATCTCATCGTTTAGCTACAATACTCCGTGTCGTATGTGGTGAACAACCCTGTATAACTATAAGTGCCTACTTAATTTCATACTATAATAATTCTGAATCATTAACCCAGACATCAGTTTTGTCAACGGAAGTCACTTTTTTGATATATCTGATTAAAATACTCCGGAAAACAAGGAGCGCCTTAGGGATTAGGTAGATAACCAAAATTAGGTAGATTTATGAAATAAAAATATCTATAAAAAAGTAACTCGCAAAATATTTTTTTTATTTTCTAGCTGGTTTAATCATAAAACTGTACTGTGGTTCCCCCCAAAATCAACCTTATCAATATTATTCTACTAGAAATCGGAATGTGAATATACATTTTAAAAACAAAAAACGAATTTAAAATGGCTGACAATCGGATACTTGTTAAGAATGGCGGATTTCTGTGTCCGACTTAATATGAACTACCAATATACCAATTCCGACCGGGTCTCCAACATTAGTCGTCTCACACGACCGAAGTCATCAAACCGGACGACCGGCAATCGTATTGTGACGTATATAATTCCAACGTACGCCACGTGACCTCACTTTGCGTATCAGTGATTTGTGGATTTGTGCAACTATATTTTAGTTTTTATTTTCTCCTTAAAAAAATGAGCAGCCACTTTTTTAAGATAGTATACTCGTATATACAAAATTTAAAAGAATTGGAACCAGTACCTCACATGTGGGAGGAGGATGGGGTCTGCTGGTTTCCTAAGCTTAAAAATGAAATTAAGATGCACCAGTGTAATGCAGCATCTCTTCCGGATAAAAAACATTCGTGGGTGGAGGCAAGATATCACTACTACTATTATTATTTTGCAAAAGCCTCGACCTCTTTCTGTAAAATGTAGATGAATGTCTAAATGCCTTTTTAGTGTTTTTCAGGCATAATAAAAAAAATAAGTTTGTTTACAAAAACTTTTCATTACATAACCTAATGAAAAGTGATTCATGATGTTCATTAGGCCGCAAATGCTACTTAATGGGTTGTATTTACGGACGTAAATAAAGATACGTAAATTAGGTTATAAATATGAACATAAAATACAACAAAATATAATTGGACGTTACTTTAGGGATTATCAGTGAGACGTATTAGTTCAAGTATATGTATGTCGTGCAAGCCAACGTGGGAACGACGTTGGGAAATTAATAAAAATGGTACGTTGTTATTTTGTACGTCGACAGATCGTTGGATTTACCGACTCGGATCCAACGACGTCGCTTTTAATAGGAAAGCGACGTCACCGGTCGTCACCAGCACCCGACCAAAATTTGCACAAAGTCTGACGTCGCTTCAGGTCAGATTTAGTTCGAAGTCAGATAGATGTTACTTGGGTAGATTCGTTCATCTGTTTTTGGTAGCCATTCCACAATTTTCTTAATCATCAGCCATATCAGCATTTTGCCATTCTGCCGCTTTTTATTTTACAGAACATTACATATCCACGTTGTCTTTCGAAGACTTAAACCAAGCATCGAGCGTTGCATTTTGTGATGCTTTTTTGTTGTTTACTATATACAGGGTGGTCCGAACTGTATTCCGGAAACTTCGGCAGCATATTCTGCAGATAAAAATAAGTAAAAAAGTTCGTATAAATGTATGTCCGAAAATTCTTAGTTTGGGAGATATAGGGTGTTGAAGTTTCATTTCAATTTTTTCCAAATAATTTCTGAAGTAACGTCAATATTTGGATAAAAATTGGTGTCTGGGAGTTTTTTGACATTACAAATTTGATTTTGATGTCAATATGACTCCTACTAGTCGAGGGCGCCACCTACATATTTTTTAACTGGTTTGAAGAGTAATAACTTTTCGTCCGTACCTGTATAAAACTACTGAGTAAAAAAAATATACATTTACGACGTTTTTTACGTGAAAAAGGTCTCTTGGTAAAAATCGCTACGAGTAATGGTTTTCCAGATATTTGGAATCGAAATTATGAATACCTGTCATCATATTGACATAAATTAAACATGTTGACTAAATAGTTATTAGACTGAAATCATAAATTTGAAATGTTTTTGTGCTAAAAGTTCAACAGAAACTGTTTTATCGTCATTTTTTGCAGTAAAATTTATGATTAATTTAAAAAAATAAAAATTTCCCAAATTTATTATTTCAGTGAAATAACTATCTACTCAACGTGTTTATTTTTCGTCAAAAATGACATGTATTGATTATTTACATTCTAAATATCTTGAGAACGGTTGCTTGCAGCGATTTTTACCAAGAGACATTTTTTACATAAAAAGTAACGGGAATGTATATTTTTTAACTCAGTAGTTTTATGCAGGTACGGACGAAAAGTTATTACTGTTCAAAACAGTTGAAACATATGTAGGTGGCGCCCCCTACAAATAGGAAGGATATTGACATCAAAATCAAATTTCTCATGTCAAAAAACTTCTAGACACCAATTTTCATCCAAATATTCACGTTACTTCAGAAATTATTTGGAAAAAATCTAAATAAAAATGAAATTTCTACACCCTGTATCTCCGAAACTAAGCATTTTGGGACATACCTTTATACAAACGTTTTTACTTATTTTTATCTGCAGAATACGCTGCCAAAGTTTCGGGAATACAGTTCGGACCACCCTGTATATCTATATATTACTATCCATCATTGGATAACACTAAATATTTTGGTTAAAGTTTTAAGAGTCCTCACCACCTGTAAGTGCTGGTAGGATATATTTATTTAAATTTTGTAGTACAATCAGAAAAATAAACGGACTTAACTATAATATCATCATCATCATTTCACACATATTCATCCATTGCTGGATATAGGCCTCCTTAAAATATTTCTGTCATTCTTTTTTTTTATGTTTTCATAATATTTCTTCAAGTGATTACTCTTAGAGACTTAGTTTTTAGTAGTTTGCATTATTCATCATCAATATTTTAGTTAATTTTTTAGCGTCTTCCCACCAAAATCCCCTGTTTAATTGTCCCTACCAGTCTTCACATAATGTTCCCAGATATTTGTAACTCTGTGTATTTCCATTATTTTCACAAAACTGACCATTTGTATAACGCCTTTCAAGGTAAGTGCTCCATCAAAGTTAATGAATCTATTTTATAACTAAGTTTTTTGCAAAATCAAACTTTAAAATAATGAAAAATAGTGTAGGTGATATACAGGGTGGCGCACCTCATTCGCCTCCGTTGATTATACGAAAACGGAAAGATGTAGAAACAAAATATTTTATGGGTATATGTGGGGAGTCAATGTACACAATTTAAAATTATTTTGAAATATACAGGGTGTCTCAGAACTAAGATTCATACCAAAGTTATATTTTTTCTTATGAAACACCCGGTATTTTATTTCATTTTTGGATTCTTTGGCCCAAAAAAAGACATTTAATAAGGGTTAAATATGTTCAAAATCATTGGTTTTTGAGATATTTAAAGATATTTAAATATGCATGCTACAAGAGAATTGATTATCAATACCCTGTGCATTACTTTTCAGAATTAATTCTTGTGCTGAGTTTAAACGCAAAGAAATAAACTTTACTGAAAAATGTTATTGCTTCCTTAAATTTATACTGGGGTACCAAAAATTAGTGATCTATTTTAAGGATTTATTTTACATTAAAACTTTGTTATTTCAAATGCAACACCCTGTATTTTTTTAAATAAATCGAAGCAGATTTAAATGATCTTTCAAACTATATTGGAGTTTCCTATACCTATATGGCTGAGATTTTGAATAAAAAGCGATTTTTAAATAAAATGGCAATCAAGATGGCTGGCATCGCCATGGCAATTTTCTAGTGACAGTTAGTAACTATTTTTAAAATCGATATTAGTTTATAGACTTATTTAAATCTATATCAGTTTACTTTTATTTATTACTATTGACCTACAATAGTTACATAAATAATATTTATTTAATATGTATTTATTATTCTACCAAGGAAAAAGAAAAAGTAGTTCTGTGTTTTATTTTACGATAAGTTGTAGATATATGAATTTTTTATAAAAGAGCCAATTACGGCAAATTCAACTTCTTCACTTCCAACGGCAGGTTTCTGCCTAAGGCGCAATGCACACTGAACGGACGTCAGGCGTGGACGTGGCACAGACTTATATCGCTTCTACGTCTCTTCTATGTAATTCAATGGCCCAATGCACACAGAGGCGGCGTCCGCCCTTGCCACGCCATCCCGCCCGTGCCACGTCTCCTTCCAGTCGCTCGTGGCGTATAGGAACAGACACGTCCGTTGAACGACACTTGTGGCGTAGTAAAAAATGCAAGACTATATTGAATTTAATATTCAGTTTTGTGAGGAAGTTGAAGCATAACGTCGAATGTTCCACCCGTTTTCCCATTCTTTAGTCACAATAGATGAATCCAAAATTGTCTGTTTTTTATACATTAGCCAAGTACACCAAATCCAATATATCTTCATCAGAACTTGAAAAATCCATGTTCTAATCTAGTCGGTAATAACAGTTGTAGCCAAAACTAGGACTCTTTAAACTACTTCATCTCTCCATTCCTAACTTACCGATAACATTGAAAATGTTTCTGTTATCCTATATAAGGGAGCCCAAATCGAATTAAAATGCTACATTTGCCACACCATGACGTCATATATACAAGGGTAAAGGAAATCGCGGCACAGCGGCGGCAGTCGGCCAGCGCGCGCAAAAACCATTACATCGCTAATTGTTTATTGATATATCTTTATTAGTTTAAAAGCAAAAAATATGGGGTTTGCTTTGATACCTTGTCAAGACATAAGCGAAACTTTTAAATTGTTTCTTTTTTTCATTTAGGCCTTCGTTTTTCGTTAAATGAAAGTTATATTAAAAAAAATCTATTTTTAAACCAAATTTTCGCATGATTGAAATGATTATTCATGTTTAAAGTTTTTTTCGGTCATAAGCGCAAATGGAAATGTTTTTTCGTAAATAATTATAAAAACTTACTCCCTACGAAGACTTTATTGTGTACTGGATGAAAAAATAAGTATTTGTTTTCTCTATACGGTGGTATTAATATATCGATTTTTGACGATAGTGCCCTTTTACCCGGTCTAATTTTGTACTACTTTCGGAATAAGGGTCCCCATATCATGTACCTTACTTCTATCCCTGAAAAATTCAGCTTGTGACACCGAAGTGAGAGGTAACGTCAAAAATGCGTCAAAATAAGCTTTAATTTACCTACATCTTAGGTAGGTGTAGGTACTCTAGGTATATTCTACCTAGACAGTAGCTGAACTAGTAATTAATTTGTTATCCGATAAGTAGTTGTCATTATATAAGTTTAATCATCTTATATCTCCTATAACGGTAGGTTTTGGATTTTTCCTGATTGGTTTGTTAAACAAAAATATACTGGGCATATAAATTTCTGTTACAGGTTAATTCGTTAAAGAAATATATTACACATATATTATTTTAATAATAATAGTATAATAGTAATGGCTATATTATGTTATAACACATACATATGTATTGAATGTACTTATTTTAACCAATGCATTGTTTTGTTTTTTTAATCTCACAAATAAGAAATGTTTTATAGTTTTTATTATAAAAAACAGTGATTATACAATTTATTTACACCCCTTACACTGTTTTCTGTAAGGGGTGTAACCAGGAGTATATTTCGTAATCTCTTACGATATAAGAGGGGCCCCCCACAAAGTGTTTTATTACTTAATGCTTAAAATTTAATATATTTGTACATAAAATAAAAGAGACTAGAAAGTCAATTAATTAATATTGACGAAATTACTAAATAAGTACAAGATTTTTTTTCTAATTATTTTAGTGTATTTTTAGTCACCTAATTATAAAGGAGAGATATCCAACCATTGCATTATTTTACTCACAAATAAATGTTTTATGGTTTTATTATAAAACAACGATTAATTTATTATACACCCCTTAACCCAAACACTCCAAAGAGGATATTTCGTGACCCCTTATTTAAAGTGGACAAGCTTTAATAGTCAATGTTTTAATTACCCAGCGTCTTTAATAAAAAAATCTAATGTAATTTTTTCATAGAAATGATCTGACATAAAAGCAAATATTATCAAAAAACTTTTTGATTATCTACAAGGAGTAAACCGCTGACAAATGTCTGTACACTAATGCCAAAGTAATGCCACAAATACAAATTAAATACCAAAATTTCTCATATAATGCCCCACTAATGCCAAGCTGATTCCAATATAATACCACTAATACTACGAATAATATGTAACACATTTGTTTCACGCATTAATCTGTAACAATACTGGTAGGTACGTGCACAGATTTTTTCCTAGGTAACTTAAAAGTCGTTAAAAGTCTAATTATATTTAAAGAAGATATAATTCGAACAAATTACATTATAAGGCCAATAATGCACAAGTAATACCATTAAAATTTTAGCGTTTTTAACTTGTGTAACATATTTCTTTAATGAATTAACCTGTTACAATAGTGGTAGGTACGCGCACAGATTTTTTCGCTAGGTAACTTATTAAGTCGTTAAACAGGCCTATAAAAGCTATAACAACATAGGTAACTAATATTTATAATTTAATTCGAGTTTTAATCTCAAATAATAAATGTTTTTACTGGTGTATTTCTGAAGTGTTCATTATTAAAAGTAGATATTCTTCAAGTTATGCGAAGTAATAAGTAATGTTTCCGGTGAGACCGCGTATATGTCACCGGATTCTGGCTAGTATCGCGCACAGATTTTTTCGCTAGGTAACTTATTAGTCGTTAAACAGGCCTATAAAAGCTATAACAACATAGGTAACTAATATTTATAATTTAATTCGAGTTTTAATCTCAAATAATAAATGTTTTTACTGGTGTATTTCTGAAGTGTTCATTATTAAAAGTAGATATTCTTCAAGTTATGCGAAGTAATAAGTAATGTTTCAGGTGAGACCGCGTATATGTCACCGGATTCTGGTTAGTATAAAGACTTTTTCTATAGAAAGAGTTTTTTCTATATTTTCCTTTCAAAATAAGACTAATTTCTTCTTATTCTTTTAAATATTACAGTGTTTCTTTTTCCTAAAATGTTATGCTTAATTTTCGCTTAAAATTAAAAAATCACCAAATGGAGGAAAATATACGTTATTGAATAAAGTTTATACAAATCACTTTACCATAACAAAAAAGTAAAAACATGTCATGGCGGAAGATATTTCACACATATATATTAAAATCGAGATTAAAATAATAAACTTGAGTAACATGTTATACACGAGATAGAAAATTGCAGAATCGATTAATACGCAATACCCTACGCAGTCAACTTATTCCTATGCGCGGATGAGCGTCTTCAAGACTCTTTCATCGGCCAGGGTCACGACGCCGCGCGCCGCCGAAGAGGAATCGGCCTACGTTTGGCTAAACAGGCTGGACACGGTGGCACACGGTAGACTACGATATTGACGAGTCTGAATATTTATAAAAATTTGCAAAGTAAAATATGTTGGAATAATAATTAATCCATACATATATAAAAGCTCAAAGGGTTTTTTTGTTGCATCCATCCCGCCGAAAGCGCTTTACCAATCTTGATGATTCTTTTTTTAAATGAAAGGTATATATGTGTAGATTTGTTATGAAGTATTTTTATAGTGCTTAATGGCTATTTCTTTGTGTAAAACGACTAAATACTAAAACATACCTGAAAACACCTACACACAATACCTCCAGAAATAAATTAGTTGTCATTGTCAGTGGTGTGTCAGTTAGATTATATATTACGTTTTTAGATATTTTAGAGTGAGTTGATGCCGCCAGCTTTAGATACATAAATATTAGCACAAAGGTTCGTTTAAACGACATTAGTGAATTAGCTACACAAAGCGATTTTAGGAAATTCATCCTCTTAGAGAGTAAAATTATCTCGGAACAGTTTGTTGTATGAAAATTCCTTACTATTTCGTCTAGAAGAATGAAATCCTACAAAAAGAATTAGAAGAAATTTTTGAAATTCATCAACCAAATGGGTAAAGTTAGTAAAAATTTATATAAAACTTGGTGACGTCTGGATTATACACATAAAAATTGGCACAAAGGTAAAGCGAATTTATAAATTTATACCCTTAGGGAGTAGAATAGGGAATGAAAATTTGCTGTACGAAAATGCAATATTATAACATTATAAACCAGACAGTATAAAATTTTATACAAGGGTTTATTTAGTGACATCATAACGAAATATATCTTCCTCAATTATCCTTCAAAGAATAAAAAATAACCTATAAAGAGAGTACTAGTGCCCTTAATAAATAAAAAAAAAGATGAAAAATAAAAAACATCTATGCTCACTAGCTATAAAGAAGTAAAAAATCATTTAAATCAATGCATGAACGATTCGAGGTGTAACGCGAACGTAGTCGCGCGAAAAAGCTAGTAATTTATTAAATTATCTTATTTAACTCATTAATTTTCATTGAAAAGGAATTTTTGTAATTCGCCACTATATTAGTTAAAAACTAAGAAACTCATATCAAATTTAAGTTTTGCGATTTTGACTTATACTTTTTACAAAATCTGAACACGTTTTAAAAGAAAAAAAGTTTTTGATAATATTTGTGTAGATTGACTACAAGTTGTATAACATAAATTTCTACGACCGGTCTACCTAGTGGTCTGCAGCATCGCGTTGTGGTGCAAACGTTGGCCTGTTAATCTGTGACGTGACGCACAACAGCCAAGAAAAACAGAAGCGTGGCTAAGAATTTAATAATTTAAAAAAAAAGTCTTTTAGATACAGTAGTAGGTATTAAAAAGTTTTGTGTTTAAATGGGGTTTGCCTTTAACATTAAAACATTATATCGTAAAGTGTAACTTTCCGTAAGAATTCTTTTTTTTTTGTTTGCTTGTTTTACGGATAGGTGCGATCGCATAATTATTATTGATAATGTTTTATTTAATTTTAACATTACTACTTTTTCAGTGAATCTTTAAATCTGTTGTTTTTTGTTAAGTTCGTTATTTAAACATATGTATGTAATGTACGTTATTTAAACATATGTATGGCATGGTATGTATGTATGTAATACACTCATATTAACACTAATCATATTTTTACGTTTTTATTCATCATTTTCAATGCCCCCCCGGTTGCATCTTTGTAAAGGACTGTGAATTTTTCGTCACTACCCGGCCCCTTCTGTGTGAATTGGCACCCGTCACTTCTCCGCCGCGTCCGTGTCCCGTCCTTGCCACGTCCTCGCCCACGTCCGTTCAGTGTGAATTGCACCTAATAGGGTTTTTTATAAACGACACTCCCAATTCTGCGAAATAGCAAATAGGACAAGTAGTTTTTCAAAGGCACGCTTATCAGGAAGATTCCTATTTGGATATCTTTGAGTTAACTCTTGAGGCTAAGGAATAATTTTCCTCACAAAATAAAATCACTAGTAACATATCCATTCGTTCAACCAGCAGATATGGGTTTATTTTTCTTCATAAAATAAAGAATACTTACTTATTAAACTATTGTGGACAAATTTTAGTAGACTGTTTAAATAATAATGTTCACACACTAATATCGATTTTGAAAATAGTAACTAACTGTCACTAGAAAATTGCCATGGCGATACCAGCCATCTTGATTGCCATTTTATTTAAAAATCGCTTTTTATTCAAAATCTGAGATAGATAGGTATAGCAAACCCTAATATAGTTTGAAAGAGCATTTGAATCTGCTTCGATTTATTTAAGAAAAATACAGGGTGTTGCATTTGAAAAAACAATGTTTTTATGTAAAATAAGTCCGTAAAATAGATCACTAGTTTTTGGTACTCCTGTATAAATTTAAGAAAACAATAACATTTTTCAGTAAAGGTTATTTCTTTACCTTTAAACTCAGCAAAAGAATTAATTCTGAAAAGTAATGTACAGGGTGTTGATAATCAATTCTCTTGTAGCATGCATATTTAAATATCTCAAAAACCAATGATTTTAAGCATATTTAACCCTAATAATAAATGTCTTTTTTTGGGTCTAAGAATACAAAAATGAAATAAAATACAGGGTGTTCCATAAGAAAAAATATAACTTTGGTATGGATCTTAGTTCTGAGACACCCTGTATATTTCAAAAAAAATTAAATTGTGCACATTGCCTCCTCACATATACCCATAAAATATTTTGTTTCTACATCTTTTCGTTTTCGTATAATCAACCGAGGCGAATGAGGTGCGCCACCCTGTATAGAGAATGTCTTAATGTCTTGGTATTTTTTTCTAAAAGTTGGCAGTTAGAGGCTCACAAAAGCAAAACATAAGTACCAGGAAATATGAAAACAATGTCTACTGGCCCAAGTTCTAATGTATTTCCCAATGTCCCCGGATTGTCTTTAGAAGAGGAAAACCATTTTTATTATTGACATTTTGAAAACAATACATTCTTCATGAAAATTTTTGCTTATTCTAAAATTGGTTAAATCGTTTTTACTGTTCTAAATTTCCATACCGTTTTAGAGGATTAAAAAAAACATGAAAATACAGTTGAATTTTTAAGTCCTAAAAATTAAAAAGCGTTTTTGTGGTAATATAATTTCATTTTAATGTGATAGATGCCTTGACTAAAAATTAGTAGTTTTAACATAACTATGGCACTAGACTAAAATTTAAAATTCTATTTTTTTCTAAGAGTATTTGTTAAAAGTTGGCATTTGATACGTCATTCTATTTAGAATGTCAGTTTCTTAGAATGTCAGTTCATCAAATACAGTAAAAAAATCAAAAGTACCATTTAAAAATCAAAAGTTGTAGACATTTCCGGCGAAACAGGAATTAAACGAAACTAACTGAGTACATCAATGCATCCCGATTTTATATTTATTTTTTTTTATAATTATGTCACATTCTAACATACACACCAAATCCCCTTTTTTATCTGAAAAAAATTAAAAACTTATAGGGGTGGGTTTGGTTTGGTTTTTTTCTCTTATAGGGGTCCCAACTAGCATTTATAGTGGCAGATACGTAACTGCTACTATCAAAGCCACTACAAAGTGGGCGGTGACCATCGGCGGCTACGTCGTATATATTCGTAGCTGCCAAGTAACTGCGACAAAAATGGGAAAAGATTTTGAGTTGCCGGGTAGTGTCTTGGATAGTTTTTTCCACTAAAAGTGTTACTATGATGTGTTACTATAAAGTAGCCTACTGGTGAGTGCGACTTATCCATTATTAAGCTGCCTAGTCGCGGGTTCGTGGCAGCCAAGTGTTTATCCACCGACATGTGGAACTTTCGTTAAACTGTTGAACTTTATTCGCAGCGACCTCTTCATGCAATTTCACATTTCATAAAAATAAATGTCATGATGAAAAATAATTAAGGAAGCCATTATTATTCTTTCGTTATTTGTTACTTACCGTGCGATTTTAACGCCTTTTTTAGGTAAATTCCAGAACGCAATTAACTTTACTGAATAAAATATTGGGTTACGTTAGGTTAGGTTAGGTAGTTTACAAAATTTTCGAGCGCCTCTCAAAATATTTCAAATTATTAAATTATTTGCAATAGAAACTCATGTTTGTAATTAAAAAATAATAATAATTTGCTTGAAACCGGGGTCAAACTTTAAAATATTCGTCCACCGCCAGAAATAACAAAATAACTAAGGAAAAAAGCTTTAATCTAGGTATATTTAGCTTAAAAACGCATAATGTTTGAGCCATTTGGCTCTTCGTCTAAAATTCATGAAAAAAATATGGTCGTTTAATCCGAAAAATACTTTATAGTTCCATATGCTTCCACAAAGTACCGGGAACAATAACATATTAGGCCAACCCTTCCCGTTTGGACCTTTAAAATCTTCGGATTGATAAAGTGACAATTGTAGCTACCCAAAGGCGACATTATAGAAACAATAACTTTTTTAGAACTACATGGTCAACGATTCTTTGGAACCATAAAGTGATTTTTTCCAAGAAAGTTCCCTGCGCTACCAAATTGCCACTTAATTGGAGCGTTATGCTACACTGATCGCGGCGGTGGCGACTATACATTCCATTGGTGCCACTATAACGTTCCGCCTTGTCCTTTGAAGCTATATTTTACTTATTGTGCATTTTCTATTATTCTTCTTCTGCTGCTATCCATTAATGGATGTTTGCGATCAGTTCTGACCATCTTTCTCTCTCTCCGGTGGCGTGAATTAATTCTCCTGTAGTTCTTATTCCCGTCCAATGTTTAACATTTCGGAGCCACGACATCCTCTTCCTGCCCAATCCCCTTTCTATTATTAGTGTTTCTATATTATTCAGAGCTACATGAGGTATAGAGTATTTTAACGCCCGCTCTTTTTGCTCTTGTTTTATATTGTTGTTTATTCTCAAATTAGTTCTCCTCTGAGATTCAGTTTCAGATGAAGTAACACTGCACTCATCTACAGAAACAGCTTCAAAAATGTCTCAGTCACTACCTGATTTATGATGTTCATCAGTAGGATTATAGAAAGATGTAGTTTTTGTTTCTGATGTTGATGCATCGGCTCCCAATGATTCCTTTTGTTTAATTCTTCGGTAGAAAGTACTAGAATATCTAAATTTCTTTTTATTCACCTTAGAGATTTTACAAAATTTTAATAAAGCTTAAAAGCAAGTAAAAGAAAACACTAAAACAGAGCAGCACACGATGCAATCTGAGGCAGTTACATTTATTAGGGTATATTAAGTTACGGTCACTATAAAGTAGCCGTTTTTGACCCCCGTGACTTTTTAGTGACAATGGATGAGCGACGGCTACTTTATAGTGATATAGGAAGGTAGCAGTAACCATTTTGCTACTTTCAATGCTACTATGAATTAGAAGTAACAGGGTGTCGTGGCCGTGACTACCTCGTAACTTAAATTGTTACTATAAAGTAACAAAAACTTAATGGAGGCATTATGGTAGCACTTGTTAGTAACCCCTACTTTGAAAAGTTACTATAAAGTTTTTGGTCTTTTATGGTGTCATATTTGAAGATTCGGGTAGTTCCAGCAACATCTTTAAATGGGCTCTTTCACAAAAAATAAAATACCTAATTCAAGGACAAAATCTAAAATAGAAGACTATTTTCAGTATATTTATTCAAAAAAAATTAGTTCCATGCTATTGAATAATTTTTTTATAGGCTCTCAAAATTGCTTTAATTTGAAATAATTTTAAAGTGCCAATTGATGACGTATGAAAAATACGCCCAATCACATTGCATAAACGTGCTCGTGCGCCAGCCAACAACTGGCAAGGCTGCGATTTGATTTGACCAGCACCACCTCAACTCAAGGCCTATCAACATGATATGGGCAAGGCAAATATGGCGGCGAAGGCAGCGCATTATTAAACTGTTTACCTTTAACCTGAAAAGCCGGTAGTGGTTTCTCGTTCCGATTGCATACCAGAAATAATTAATTATCTCTAGTTTGTTGTGCTTCTGCAACACGTTTGTTTTGCCACGCCCTTTCTTATTTGAAGTTCAATAAAACACAAAGTTTACTTAAAGCAGAATGAGTTACATAGAGGCCACTAGCTTTTTAATTTTAACAGCCGGGTGGTCGGGGTTCAAAGATATTAATAAAAGGGCGCCACGAGATTATACTCTATGAACTCGGCAATAAAGATGTAACTATTAAGTAGACTTCAACACTAACCTCGAACTGTTGAGTGCAACTATCATGAACTTCAAATATTCTATAACTATTTGTACTTAAGTGACTCTAACTTAACTATGAGACTAGACTGTAAATAATACTAAATAATATTGGTTGTCTTAGAAAAAAGCCTCAATTATAGAACAAGGACTAGCACAACGTGTAGGAGTTAATAAAGGTAATAAAGAAGGACTAATCAAATCTGAACTTTACCTCAACGAGGGTTTATGATGTCCAACGGGTAACTCTACACACGGGCAACGGGAACGGATGGAATTCTGGACTGTTCTTGTGCTACGGTCTGGATCGGTCTTCTTGCTCTATAATTACGAACAACCAAATAAGACTTAAGAAAGATAACACTCAACTAATCTTTCTACACCACGTGGGCGTGGAAAAATCGAAAACCAGAAAACAATATGAACAAAAATCAGTTGAGCATTGACTTAGAATAGGCAGAAGAATTATAGCATACCTTGGAACTGTCGGGGACTTCTTGGGCACGTGGAATCGGAATATCGGTCGGAAAATTTGGCTATTTAATCCCTTACGGAAATTGGTCGCTGGTCCATACAAATCAACAAAATCCAACCACGTCTCTAACCAAATGTGTTTCGGAAGCCTTAATCCTTCTCTAGGAAGACCTGTTAACTACCAACAGGAAATGCTTCACGAAACGACAGCCAGTTCTTCACGACGACACTCTTCAGTCGGTGGATACACAAGAAGTGATGCAAGGATTCGATTTCCTTCACAAAACCAGATTTCAACCGGAAATCTCCCTCCAGGATATAGATAGAGAACTATATATCTCGACTAGTCCAACTCACAAAAAGGCATAAATAAAAAAACGACGTTCTAGAATATTTTTATTGTCATATTTCATATCCGGTCAATGAACGAACTTATTCACAAATTCCCACCATTAAATGAACGAATTGCACACTGCGATCCACATCAAAAATAACCAATTTAACTACGAAATTTTATCTGATAATTATAAAATTTCAATAACCAAAACAAAGGATAAATAAATCCAAAAACATCTGATTTGATCTGACAGTGACAAGGGACAAGTGATGACCAAAGATTTAGAGAGATGGACAAAAATTCTAATGCTGGGCGGCATCCAGTGATAATATTCTGTGGCTCTATAGCGCGGTGTATATCGGGTTGCATAATGGTAAAATTTAAATAAAATAATACTTAACAATAAAATTATAGTAAACATGATGCAAAAATAATAGCTATTTGCGATATTTTATGAGCTAGCACACAGAGGTCGTTGCGAGGAAATTTGACTGTTACAGTTTAGTTCTTAGTGTTTAGTGCATGGTGTGATCAGAAAATTGTGATAAAATAACAGTGTAATAAAAATCCAAACCAGACATTCCACATAGGGAAATTCAAACTTTCGTGCTTGTCGTACTCCTCTATTATTAATTATTTTAAGGTAAGAACTAGAAGTATTTATCAAGATATTACACCTAAATGAGTAAAAAGCCTTCGCCGCCTTTATAAATCTTTATAATGGTTACTTACAATAATCAAAAGATAGGTATTAAAGGGTAGGTATTAACATTTTATTGTAGCATGCCTTTTACATGCTCTGTTCCAAATTGTTACGGGAATTATAGAGGGGGTCCCAAGGTTTCTGCTTTTGTATTCCCCAAAAATGACGAGCTTCGTAAAAAAATGGTTGACAGCTATTAAAAGAGATAATTTCACTCCTACTAATAGTTCTCGGGTAAGAAGTGCCTTAAATATGCCTCAAAAAAGCCAAAGGCCCCAAAGCCTCTGTTACCCTAGTGAGGATGTAGTGGGGATGGCTACTGCTTACATTTACCTCACTGTAAGTAAAATATTGGAAAAAGAATCAAGCTTTTTACATCAAAAAGATCACAGAAAGATATTGACAACATTGACATTTGAAAATATAAATGGCCTGGATGTAAGTCTTTTTTTAGGTCACAATTGCCCCTCACATATGTCAGAATTTATTATTAAATCCATCTTGTTCAGAATATCCAATATTTTATTGAAGAACTATGCAAAAAAAAGGAATGACGTCTTTACCACAAAGACAATGCCCTATGTAAAGAGAAAGAGTAAAGAAAACTAAGCTAAGCGTAGGTTTTACTTACGAACCCCCAAAAAGGTATTTAGTTTTTTTTTCTATATAAAATGTTGAAACACATATTATATTTTTTATTTATCCTCACCTATTATAGTTTAAATTTATTCCCATTTGTGGAATGCTGCAAAACATAGAAAAAATATTCCAGATTTTTTGACCCAAGCCAGTGTAGTTTATAATTCCAAGAGCATTTACCAAGGCTTTTACTAAGACAAGTAACTTCCTATACTGTCCATAATAATATATATTTATCAAACGTTAAGTAAATTCTAAACTATGGTAAGTAAGTGTTTGCAATTGAATATTTAGATTATATTGCAATTTTCTGTCATATATTTCTGGTTATTTCTTTTTCCGATGATTTTGAACACCCTATATATGCTACCTCAAGTTTGAATATTTTAACACTACCTATTTCCTTAGAAAGCAGACCTTTTTTTAAAAAGTAACTAACTGATGTTTTCATAAAAGTAATAATACAAAAAATTCCATACTTATGTAGAGAACTTTAGACTCCCTGTATATTAAAAAATTAGTGAAATATTACGTAATCTAACCAGACATTTGTTTGAAAAATGTCTATTTGGAAATAAAAAAGGTTTTAAAATACGCGCCAAATAAAGCACTTCTATCTCCGCCATATTGGAAAAGGTTGAATAGCCTTGTGTGGAGGTGGTGGTGGGTCAGCATGGTGGCCCGGCCGCGGCCGTGTTGCCGCTTTTCAACATGCCAGATGTGACGTATTAAAAATAAAGTGCGTATTTTTATTCTGGGCTTTTTGTTTACATGTTTGCGACTTGCAATCGGGGTGTTTATTTTCCGCTTTTATGGTAGGTAGGCACTAACCGGTCACTCTCGAAATATACTGCAAAGTGACTATTCCTTATAGAGTAACATTTTAAGTGGCAGAGTGGGCCTAGGAACTATACTTTAGGGGCAGTGACATTTTAAAAAGGACTGGGAACTATATTCGCTAGTTGAGGTGGGTCTCTGTTGAAAAAAATCCAGTATAAAAAGCATTTTTTTTTAAAAATTATGAAGAATTTGCAGTAAAATTTCTGTAATATATAGAAATCTTCTTGTAACATAGGTAGTCCAATAGAATGTAGGGGTAAGTAGAGGAATGCATGACCTACATACGAAATATTCGCTTTTTTTCCTTGAAAAATCTTGGAATGGCCGAGTTTAATCGGACGAGAGGCTTATTGGACTGGATTAATGTTCTTTTTACATCTTTTTGGCGATATCGAATCCTTTAATAAAATAATAATTTTAACGCGTGAATTGATTCCCGTAATGTGACCTTTTCTGTTTTCTCGTGCAAATTTGGGACAAAAGGTCATGACTATAAAAAAAGGACAGTTTGGCCCATAATCCGTTTACGTGATTAATGTGAAATTTAAATTAAATTATGATGATTAAATAAATGATTTAATTATAAAGAAATGTTATTCATTCGAAAAAATCTAATAGCATCAGATTTTTTCTAAGAATCAAAAAACTTCATATCGATTGAAAAGGACAACATTAAAAAATCACTTTTACATTACAATTGTTAGGTATCTTGTTCTAACTATTCATCAATTTAAATTTCACCAGAAAGGCACGATATACAGGGCTAAAAACCAGTTTGAGTATTTCCCAAGAATATGGTTTAGGTATGTGGTGATAATATCTGCAATTTTTGACACCCATTCTGATAGCATAGCCAACTGAAGACTTACATTATTTCGAAGTAAACCATTTTTTTAGCCTTAGAACATTATTTGCTTCAAGTCTTCAACTGTATTTCAAAATTATATAATCGTTTTCCTTCCATTAAATTTAGGTATAAAGTTGAGAAAAACGAGTTATCAGTATGGAGTATTAAGCCCCATACTCACACTTCGCTACTTCACTTCGTTCCTTCCTCGCGTCCCTTCGTCGAAAAATCATATATTTACTATGGGAAAATGTCGATTTTATGCGACTGTGTGTTCCTTCCTCCTTCGTCAAAACGCTACTTCGTCCGTTTACTTCCTCGAAACGCTCCTTCCACGCATTGTCGGTTTTTGGAGGAAGTAGCAAAGGAATTATCACGAACACAAAAAAATATTAAAATATATAAAATATTTAAATCGATCTTGGATTTCATTCGTAGTTGATTTCTTGATTTGGCAGTACGTCTGTACAGGGTGTCCCATTTCCGTGTGTTTTGCAGGGTTTCTCGTTTATGAGTCGAAATACAAAGATGCGGTTTTCACATTACGGTGTTACTTTTTTATGAAACTAAAGATGCTACATACAGATATGTCCTAGCTCTCTTACTTCCTAAAATACAGGGCGAATCTGAAATTATTGCATTTTTCGATCCCCTTTGTATCATAACTTATCGAAAAGGTGGAAACGGTCTCCCGTACAGTTTTTGACGTAAATAAATGTATAAATAAATAAAAATGCATTATTTAACTTTATTACATAGTAGGCCGGTTTAAATTAGGTAATCAAAACAATCAACTGATTTATTCGACGTAAAATGTCGGTTATTGGCATGTTATTTAAAAGCAGCACAAGTTCAGTTTCCGTGTAGTTTATCAAAATATCACGATGCAAAGCAAAATTATCTGGTAAAATTAAGTTAAATAAAATAAGAGCCGTTTAGCAGTTTAGCAGTACCTAAATAAATAAATATAGAGTATATTATAATTTTCGAAAGCTCTCGTTAATCAAAGATTAACAAGGCAAATAAAATAAAAATAATATATAGAGTGTCCTGTTTAAAAAAAAGAACATAAGTTTGAGTCATTTTTCGAAATGGACAGCTCCCAACGAAGAACCACTTTCGTCACTGCCATTCTACCTGAAAAACGAGACACGGGTGGTTGGTAAGTACTCAATAGGTAGAACAAAACAAAAAATCAGGGTATCCGGTATATACCTGTACATTTAGATGAACAGTCTAATTTTATAAAAGGTATTTCCAACGATCGACTGGTATATAATACCAGTAATGTCAGAAATACGAGTATATCTACAATATTTCTTATATATATTGTAGATATTATATATTGGTATATTTTTATTCCCGGCATTATACCGGGTATTTACTATGCCGTCGTCGGAAACTCCTTTTATTAAAATTAGGATGTTCATCTAAATCTACAGGTATATACCGGATACCCTGATTTTTTGTTTTGTTCTACCTATTGAGTACTTACCCACCACCAAATCTGTGTCTCATGACTTTCAGGTAAATGCCTGATATTAGTGGTAATTCGTTGACTGATCTATTTCGAAAATGACTCAAACTTTATGCTCTTCTTTAAACAGAGACATTCTATATATTATTTTTATTTTATTTGCTCAAATAAATAACATTTATACAACGCTTTCGAAAATTATAATATACTGAAATAAGTATTTATTTAGTTACTGTTAAACTGCTAAACGGCTCTTATTTTATTTAACTTAATTTTACCAGATAATTTTGCTTTGCATCGTGATATTTTGATAAACTACACGGAAACTGAACTTGTGCTGCTTTTAAATAACATGCCAATAACCAACATTTTACGTCGAATAAATCAGTTGATTGTTTTGATTACCTAATTTAAACCGGCCGACTATGTAATAAAGTTAAATAATGCATTTTTACCCCGTTTTTGAAAATAAGTACTTTAGAAAGCTGAAATATTCGGATTTATTAAAAAAAATATATTATTAAAATTCAATTTTTATTTTTGACATGACAAAGAATTGCAGTTTTATAAAATAAAAATTATGCGCCTTTCGGATTTTTTAAAAATTTTAGAGGTTACTAAATATTTCGTATTAAACATGTAGCTGCTATATTAAAAATATTTTGTGGTGTGTTGTTGCATAACTGACTAATTTCCAAGCATCGAATGGACGAAGGAAGGAAGCGAAGGGACGAAGGAACGCGAGGAAGTAACGCGAGGAAGGAGCGAAGTGTGAGTATGGGGCTTTAGTTGTTAGAAATACTAATAAATTGTCCAAAATTTGATATCTATAAAAAAATAACCACAACACAATGATATTATATTTCTAAACTTTTGTAATTTTGTTGAACATAAGATGGCTAGCTTAAATTTCATATTTCATAGACCGCTTCTACAAGTCTTCCACGTACAAATGAACTATTTGAGCTAGAAATTATATTAGGAATGTCCTAGTTATCCTAAAGATAAAACACCTCCACTAAAAATGGGGGGTATTTATAAAATTGCGTGTAAATATTGTAATCAAAAATATCTGGGATAAAGAAGGAGAACAGTAATAAGTAGACTGAGAGAGCAGATGGCGTTAGGATATACTCAGAAAAAAAATGCATTGTAAAATACACAATAAATCACGTTAAAATAATTAACTTGTTCTATGGAATTATATTTACCTAATTAAATAAAAAATAATAATAATGAATTTATTTTAAGCACGAGAGTATTTTATTTCTATAAGAATTGCTAGCAGTTTAAATATATTTCTAGTAGGCTTTTGCCACGTGATTAATACTCTCCAATAGAAAGTCATTCGAGGTGGACATCAAAAGATAGTGTTTGGCGGGATTGGCGGGATAAGCCCGATCAGCCACACATTTTTATATGATTTTTGTCGCGTTCCATTATTTTGAATAGTGCAATGGTATTTATTGTGTATGACAGTTGTTAGTAACAAAAAGGAGAATTGTATCGTTTACAGGTAATGTGTTGTTTTAGTTAGTTGTTTAGAATAATCAAACGTTAATATTAATATAGTATCAATATAGCAGAATCAAAGTTTTTCTTTAAAAGTGATGGAAATGATGCTGAGCCGGAGAACCCCACTTTTTTTAATTCAACCTAACGCGGTTTTCTTATCTATAGTGGCATTAGGAACCTAAAAAAATACTGGTTTTTTACAATTATACGATTTAGAAAACCTGCAAATCCTGTATACTCTGTAGGTATAGAAAAATTGTCTGTTTCAGGTTAACTTCAGTTTCAAGATGGACCGAAGACTCTGACCTTTAAAGGGAATCTAATAAAGGCAGATCAATTCCAGGTTGTAACAAAGTTTTACAAAAACTAGTTTTTACAAAAACCATTCGTCACTAGACAAAATTCACCGGGATACCCTTGTATCTATTATTTTTTATTTTGGAAGACATTCAATACAATTGTATTTACTTACTTATCACCAGAAGATTAATTCGGAAATAAAGTTATTTTACTAATAAATTTGATATTTATTTCATTTAAATTGTTAGTACTGATCCTATTCGATTAAAATCGACTCAAGCTTTAAACAAAGTGACATATTAATAAATCATTAAGCATTGCACTTCAAAATATAAAGAGGAAGGCTTGAAATAAAAGGAATGTATTTAAAAAATAAAAGGAAACACTAATAATCAAATATATTTTTCTTTAAATCAAATAGGCAGCATTTTTATTCTAAATCTGATATACCACTAACAATGACAGTGATCATGTATGTTTTATACTTTACGTGTATATGCATAAAATCAACAGATGTCTTATTAATTCAATTATGACCACTAATGAGGCCAAAATATTTTTTTTTTATTTTACAACGTTTTTTTCTCTCAGTGTACGATAAAGAGGACAAAACATATATTCAACATATATTTGGCGGATCATTGTAGTATAGATGTTAATAACTAAGTTCAATTCAGCATATGTCTTATGTCTCAAACTGTACAAAAAACTCAAACATACAAAAGCGTAAAAATTAACAAATGTAAGGACAATATCAACAGAGATACTGATTCAGTTCCTTGAAAAAAGAAACTGATAACCATGCGACTGAGTGAAACATTATAGCACGATTTAGTAGTAAAAGAATAAAACGATCAATACTATATTTTGATGAAAAAATAATCAAAATGTCCTCGAAACAATATTCTATAAAGTCACTAGCGTGTACCAGCGATTTCGTTCGCGTCGAATTAATCATTTGTAATGGTGATGATAAAGCAAAGCAAGAAGTTCCATTAACATACAAACTGGGTAAAATTTTCTCACATTTATGTCAGCATGAGAAAAAACAATATGGCGATATTATTATATAACTTGGTAATATTTGAGGGGTAGTTTCATCCCGTTAGAATTTGACTTTCGAAAAATCCGTTTGCCAAAAATAAGCTTTTTACGTCAAGCAGTTTTTTAATAACAAATATTGTAATATTTGAGGGGCGTTTTCACCCTCTTGGAATTTGAGATTCGAGAAACCTCTCCTTATCGAACCTCTACACCCCACAGTCAATCTGTTTACTAAAAATCAGCTTTAAACGTCAAGCAGTTTAAGCAGAATCGTGATTACTCAATGCACATATTTGAAACACCCTGTATAAATTTATAAAAAATCTTAAAATATGTAAAAGAACAAAATAAAATATACGTGTTTAAGACTTTTTCCGAAAAACTCACCGGTTTTTAAATAAAAAATATTTTAATATTTGAGGGATAGTTTCGCCCCCTTAGAATTCGAGTTTCGAATAATCCTTCTTATCGAATCTCTACACCCTAAAGTCAATCTGTTTTCCAAAAATCAGCCTTTTACGTCAAGCGCTTTAAGCAGGATCGTGGTTAAACAATGACCAGATTTTTCGAAACACCCTGTAAACATTTTTAAAAAATCTTAAAATATGTAAAAAAAACAAAATAAAATATACGTGTTTAAGCGTTTTTTCGGAAACTTGGACGTTTTTTAAATAAAAAATATTGTAATATTTGAGGGGTGGTTTCACCCTCTTGGGACTGGAATTTCGAAAAATCCCTTCTTATCGAACCTCTTCACCCTAGAATCAACCTGTATGCCAAAATTGAGCTTCTTACGTTGAGCGGTTTGAGCAGGATCGTGATTAATCAGTATGTCAGTCACTTAAGGATTTTATATATTAGTATAGATAATACCGTATGATCGAGAAAAAACGGCGTCAAAGGCGGCTTAGGAATGACTATCGATGCTATTTTTGCCGATATAGAACTCTAGACGTCAGTAACTGAGAATTGACATAAAATTTGTCAAAAATTAATACCTTATATAGAAAAACCAGAAAAGAATAGAAAGTTTCCAGATACACATATCTATTTCCAAAAAATTGTTTTTTCAAATGTTTCGATCTGCACCAGTTCTACTCAATAAAAAATCGATATTAAATCATCCTTAATGCAGTAAACGCCTTTTTCAAAATAAAGAAGAGTAAGGCCAGTAAGACTCTAACCTAACTAAATCTCGTCGTCCGACAAGCCTCCGACCCCTCCGACCGAAACATTTCGACAACATTTTTGATTATTGTGCTGTTAAAATATACGGATTAGCCTTTTATTATTGTTTCATACACACTAGACCGTTCAAATTTACTAATATTGCATTGATTGTAGCTGTAAATAAAAATGTGTGTTTAATACCAGTAAATAATCCGTTAGTTGATGAAAGAAGTATCGTATTTATCGACAAAATTAATTGTAGGCTTTTAAATTTTGCTTAATATGGTCATATTTTACAATATTCAACTCATAATTGTTGATACTTCTGGTGGATGATGTTCAATTTATACATATATAAATTATAAACAAACCAAATTGAAGAAAAATGAATAAGGTGAGATAGTAATTTTTACGAAATCCCTGTATTATTACTTCTTTACTTATAGAGTATCTGTTCCTGTGTATGCCCAAGTTTCTGTTTTCCAAGAAGCATATTAATTAAATGAACAAAACTGTGTCCAAGAAATAATCTATTGCATAGAGGATTTAATGAAAACAAAATTGGTGATGCTGTAATTACAAAGTTCCATGCAGGGATCAATGGTTATTGCTAAAATATGTTATTGGTGTATTGTCAATTTTATTTACTTATATATTACGTTATTTAATCTCAATAATTTTAGGCTGGTAAGTCATTTATTTACATACCTAGCTTTTAACGTAACTACTGGTAGATTGTAGGAAATAATATACACTTTGGAACGATTGAAGTAAATAAATGAATTAATATAATACATACATCAAGAAGTAATGTATAATTTTGGAAAACCCTGTATTAATCACTTTCGAAAATCATAATTGTTTTTTTTAGTAAGTCGCAGAACTTAGACAAATAATTTAGGTTTGTTATTAAATTAAATGTAATAAGTACAGATTTAGACTCTTAAACCAGGCATAATATATTGATTAGTAGGGTCCACAGTAAAAAATATTTTGTAATACCATTCGAAAGAAAATACAGACCTATATTATACTGTTTATAAAGTGAGTTTCATTGTAACATAACTTAAGAAAACAATTAATATGCATATGTCAATCATAAGAATAGAATCTATTAATTTAATGAACTATACCCATAGTACTCGGCAAACAGTAAACCAAACCAAAGAAACTAAGACTTACAGTGTTAGATCATGTAGTATATAAGTATTTTAATTTTATCATTTAATAAATAAATACAATATAAAATTTAAAATGCCAATTTTTTTTATTTTAAAACAAGTGATTTATATATGTATAGACAATTTAAAATTCTTTATCATTTAATTTATTGCCCACATCTTCCGGGATTATAAGGGTAATATTTTGCTGCTTATAGTGCTTATATCTCAAAAAAAATTAATTAGATTAATTAATGATTAAGTATCCCTGTATTTTTTAATGTTGAATCTTATGGACTGAAAAAACTTCTCATGATATTTCTACTTTCACTGACTGAAGATGCAGAAACCTAGAAGAAATTCAAAAACAAATTGTACAAACATAACGTATGACTATACATTTCGGTAAGTCAATATCGACAAAGCTTTGATTACAGCATCACCTATTTGATTTTCTTTAAATCCTCTATACAATAGACTATTTCTTTGACATAGTTTTGTTCATTTAATTTGTTTCTTAGAGGTTATACACAGGGGTAGATATTCTATAAGTAAAAAGTAATGTATAAGTAATAATACAGATTCTTAAAAATATCTCACCTTACCATTTCTAGTACTTCAATTTAGTGTGTTTATATTTTATACATGTATAAAATTGAACATCATCCACCAGAAGTATCAACAATTATGAGTTGAATATTACAAAATATGACCATATTAAGCAAAATTTAAAGGCCTACAATTAATTTTGTTGATAAACACGATACTTCTTCCATGAACTAACGGGTTATTACTAGTAATTGAACACACATATTGGTTTACAGCTACAGTATTAGTAAATCTGAAGGGTCTAGTCTGTATTAGACAATTACAAAAGGATAATCCATACATTTTAACATGCATTTTAACAGTAGAATAATCCAATTTTTGTTAACTCTAGAAATGTAATAGAAATGCCTGGGACTGGGACGGGCGATAGTTAGGTTAGAGCCTTTTTGATTTTTCTCTTCTTTACTTTTAAAGACGCATTCTGTATTAATTACGATTTACTGGATTTACCTAATATAGATTTTTTTATTAATTAGAACTGATATAGTTCAAATTATCAAAAAAAAATATTTTTTGGATATAGATTCCTGTATCCGGAAACTTACTATTATCTTCTAGATTTTCTACATTTAGTATTAATTTTAATTAAAATTTAATTTTTTTGAAGATCTTTAAAGTGAAAAGAAGAAGAATTTTAATTAACTAAAAAAATCAAAATAAAGTTAATTAACTTTGAGCAGAGTTCGACCTCGTCAAAAATAGCATCGATAGTCATTCCCCAGCCGCCTTTGACGCCGTTTTTTCTCGATCATACGGTATTATATTAAGTCAAATTAAACAGGAGATTTTCCGGTCACTAGAAAGTGTTCTTTAGTATGAAATATTTAAATAATAAACACAATTATTTAAAAATTGACGAAATTGAACTTCGAGGTTTTGACTTTGCAGTGACAATTTGGTATTTGAAAATTTTATTTTAAATTTATATTACACTAAAATTATGTTTTTTTTTTTCAATAAATAAATGTTATCTGAAGTTAGTGATAAATAATAATTTAACAAGTAATTAAAATTGACTTACCCATGAACCATTTGAGCACCGGCGGGGGGTTCCCGTAATGCGACACGCACTTGATAACGGCCACCTCGCCGTGCAGCGTTGTCAGGTTGTGTCCGGGCAAAACCTGGGTGCCGTTGAACTCTATCCTGGGCCTCTGGGGTGGCACTGCAAAACAAATCGTTTTATTAAAATTCCGGTGATAAATGGCGACCGGGCGGCTGAGAGCTTTTGTCCTAATGCACTAGGCCGGCAAATTTTGTGACCGCTGTCGCAGCGGAATATTATATATATTTTAGCGCGGTTCGCGGTTCGGTGTGCATTATTATCGTTTTTTATAGGGACAGAATTTTGGAAGCCGGGAGAATGGGATTTCGGACAAAAAGTCGGAATAAATAAATATTAATAAATAGATGAAATATATATTTTTGGAATGGAAAGGGACGTTTCCGGTATTGAATAAAACCGCATAGAACTATTATATAATAGAATTATTGGAGCACGGATGCAAAACAATATAAATAAAACAATATATAATATTTATGAATTATTGTTCACTTATACTATAGTCTAGGTACACGAGTTATCATAACTAATATGGTTATGAACCCCACTTTTTTAGTAATGCGAGAAAGTTACCATATACATATTTAGAAAACTAGCGTGTACCCGCGACTTCGTTCCCGTCGAATTAATCATTTGTAATGGTAAAGCAAAGCAAGAATTTTCATTAACATACAAACTGGATAAAATTTTCTCACATTTATGTCAGCATGAGAAAAAACAATATGGCGATATTATTATATAACATATTTGAGGGGTAGTTTCATCTTGTTGGAATTTGACTTTCGAAAAATCCGTTTGCCAAAAATAAGCTTTTTATGTCAAGCAGAATCGGGGTTACCTAAAACAAAGCAGAATCAATTACCCAACTTTATGGAACACCCTGTATGATTTTTTAAAAAATTTCAAAATATGTAAAAAAACAAAATAAATTATGCATGTCCAAGCGTTTTCCCGAAAGCACAACCGAAAAACTAACCGTTTTTTAAATAACAAATATTGAGGGGCGTTTTCACCATAACAATTTGAGGGGCGTTTCACCCTCCTGGAATTTGAGATTCGAGAAACCCCTCCTTATCGTACCTCTACTCCCCACAGTCAATCCGTTTGCCAAAAATCAGCCTTTTACGTCAGGCGATTTAAGCAGAAATCGATTTTTTTTTAATTTAAGCAGAAATCGAAGGATTTCCGAAAAATCCCTTCTTATCGAACCTTTACACCCTAAAATCAACCTGTATGCCAAAATTGAGCTTCTTACGTTGAGTGGTTTGAGCAGGGTCGTGATTAATCAGTGAGTCAGTCACTTAAGGATTTTATATATTAGTATAGATTATTTATCAATTTAGATATTAATAACTTTTTCAAATTAGTTTTTATTTTTGACACCCAATAAAATAATAAAAAAATGGGATTTCTTTTGTATTAAAAAAGTCTTGAAATACCCATTATTAACTCGCTATAAATGCATACCACATTTATTTCTTGTTTGACTTTATAGCTTTATTTCTTTATTATATATTTTTTTAAATTTTAATATGTAAAACAATTGGCAATATATTTTTGTTTTTAATTATGGATCTTTTATTTTCTTGTTTATTTACTTTTGTATATGTAAAATTTTGCCAAAGGACTTTTTAAAAGGCTTCATATGATTTACACGAAGGCCGAGTTATTTAATTTATACCGGGTGTTTCTCGAAAGTGTCTTACCTCTATAACTTTTTTATTTTATGTTCTTATATGACATAAGTCGAGATTCACTGACGTATTCGGTTAGTTTCTGTCACTTCCTGTTTCACCTGAAATGACTAAAATCTCTCATTTTTAAACGCAGAGACGTATTCAAAATAAGGATTGTTTTTTACCTTGACAGAAAATGACATTTTGAATAGAATGATAGATATATCACTCATATAATATCTTATATCATTTCTTTCACACTTTTGACATTTTCATTGAAAAAAATAGTATTTAAAATTCTTTATACACGGTGAGTCCTTAAATAATTACACGTATTTTCAGGGGTGGCATATTTCGACCCCGGGAACACGTCTATGAGGTTTTTTCGCAAAAAAAAGGATGTTGAAAATCCTTCATTTTCTTTTAAATTTTTCTGTATATTTTTCGAAAACTTTTTAGAACTGCCTGTTTTCCCAAGGTATAAATTTTTAATCACTGATATTGCCATAATTACAGCTTTACTCTAAGGTTACGGCACTAAAATGGATGCAAATACAGAAAAAATTCGGTGGCTCTCAAAATTTTTCCAAAAAATCATTTTTTTTTCAAATTTGCAAACTTAAATAACTCTGTTATTTTGGACTTATTTGAAAAATGGTAAAGAGAAAATATGTTTCTTTTATCGAGATCTACCAGCCTTGAAAATGTTTGCACTTATTCAAGACTCACCCTGTATTGTGCTAAAATCACTAATTTTTAATCAAGGAAACTTGGAAATTAGATTTGATCGTCTAATGTCCTCTAAGAAGCTCCAATCGTATTTTTTTCAGTAAAATTTAAAAATAAAGTTGTTGTTTTTCTATCTGAAATAACAAAAATGTCTTAGGAGTGAACTACTTTCGAGAAACACCCGGTATTACTTCTAATGGGATATTAAATGACTGCGCCATAATTACATTGATTACTTAATTATTTACTTATGCTATTTTTACAGTGCAAATGGCGAAATACCCATAGGACTTTTTTAAAGTAATACAATGACCATAAAAAGAATCATCAAAACAAATCTAAACTTTAAGAAAAAAATTACATAAAAAATATTATTTTAATCATCTAAATGGATAGAAGATGTTCTATGTTTTTTTTTTAAACAATTTGATTGACTTTGATTGACATGTTAAAGCAATATTTAAAGCGTTGAGTATATGGACTGAATTATGCTATATACATTAAACAAAATCGCATTTTAAAATTTTAATAGCATTCTATCATAGCAAATCCATTTTAAATACGAACCAGTCTCAATCAAAAGTCACTCTACCACAATTAAAACAAAGTTAAATGCATATCCGGTCGAACCACGTTTCAGTAATTTTGCTAATTTGTCCATCAACAACTCATTTTTCTAACTAATACGTCATCAGGCTTAATCGTTTCGAAATTTTTTATTAATGGCCGCAAATCATTGACAGACATTTTTCCCATAGAAATAATAAATAATAGTTAATAATTGGTAGATACTTGTTAACTATAATTTATATATTACTTAAATAAAAATTAAATAACATTATTAATTAAAAAACAAGATTTTATTTAAAAACTCTAAATAGAAGAAAAAATATTATAGAATTAAATACAAATAGATAAACAAGAAAACGATATGTAATTTAGCCGGCAAAATAAAACACTAATTTACCAAAACACTTACTTTTGTATAATGGATGCGAGTTTTGCTAACCATGTTTCTTAAAGGTACATAATTATAATTTTAGCAGATGTATAAAAAACATTTAATCACTAGATGATTAAAAAAAAGTATACAATTAATACTGTAAATTATATTTTATCCTCTCAGAGTATATGTCTAATTTTTAACGTCATTATGTAACGAGTGCTTTGTTTACTCACTTGTTTCGTCTAACTGCTTGAATCCATTTTTGTTTCTGATAAAATCGGTGTGAGAAACTATGGAGCTATAAAATTTTATTTCGGGAGAGTTGAATAACCGGGAAAGTTGAGTTATTGAATGCTATTGCACCCAACAACGCCCTAAATACGCTCTCCTTTGCGCGTTAATATTTTTTCGGCAATTTTATTAACATTTGAAATTGTCACAATATAACACGACGCGCGACGCCTAGGTCGGATTCTTTTTCACTTATTTTTTACTAAACGAAGCAGCGTTACATCACACACACACCTAGTACCTGAGTGTTGTATAGTTTCAATAACTGCACTAGCAAAGAACTAAAATACATAAATATTATGACAAAGCCACGATTTCAATATTATTTTAATGCGATCGACATGAACTGTAACCGGGACGGCGTGGAATAAATAGCAAAAATTTCTGATTTCTGCCGTACACAACGCTGCGGTTGGAATTTTTTGAAATCATCTGAAATGCACCAAGCCTATACCAAGACTTGCCAGCTCGGTATATGGTACGATACGTACCGGACAGTCTGAATAAGTTATTATTAAATCCACTAAATAATATTTTTAGGTATCAAAACTTTACGTTTCGGAAACGATACGTACGGTAATCGCAAAACATTTCCCGATGTACGTCATTAATCATATCGAAATAGACACACTAAAGCCTATAAACCTGACTAAATGAAATTTTGGCAAAAATGTTTAAATTTGTTGTATAATTTAAGATACCGAGCAGCTCTTCATTTTACTTGCAAAAATTAGTTTAAAGTGATTTTTATTATTGCCATGTTGGTCACATTGCGCTGGTGTTTAGGTGCTGTATACCTTTTAAACGAAGCAGTCTAAAACTTTGACGTTAAGTTAACTATAGATGGCAGATAATTTTAACATTTGATTTATTTTGACAGGCGCCTACTATGTTTCTAAATGCAAACATAAAAGGTAGCCCTTGTATTAAGTACTACTTCTCGTATACGCTTAAAATAAAAATATTATTAAATTTATGAGAGAAAACAGGGATTTTTTACAAAATGCTTAAAAAAATCATAACTGAAACAAATAAAAATCAAATCATATATATTGCCAAGAAATTCGTAATATTCTCAATTTGATTTATAAAAAAAACATAAGTTATCTCATCAATATACAGATCAAAAGTTACTTTTTGAACATTCAGCGACTGGGATAGCCAATGCGTAGTCCAGATTTTAGTGCATTTGAGTAGAGATTATTATAAGGAAAAAAAGCAGGTAAGTCAATTTCTCTCCAAACTTAGAAAAGCACGATTTAATGTTCAGTACCAGTAGGATGAACCATCCTTATTATCACTAACGCATAAAAAATAGATAACAACCTATTCTCAGAGGCTCTGGACATATGTACATAGGTATAATATTTCATCAAAACCGACCGATTTCGGAGTAGTATAGTCACTAAAACTGTGGCACGAGAATTTTATATATTAGATTTACAATCTATTATTTTGACTAAAAAACTAATTGATAGAGTAGTACGCTTTTTTGTTAAATATTTCTGGACAATATTTTACGCCATTTTATTGGAGAGATTTCTCAGGCTTTCTGTAAAACTATTATATATTTTTGCATGCATAGGTCATCACTGGTAGTACACATTGGTCGAATGTTTTCTTTTTTAGATAAAGTGGTTATGCTAATTTAATTCTTCTGTTGATTTCTGGTAGTAGAGATCCCAAGCTATTGTTAGGTATTTATTGTCCCAAATATATTTATTCTTCTACTATTTCCAGTGTTGTGTTATTTATTAGAATGTCTTTTCTGTCCACTAATTCCTTGTACCTTGTACATTACTTTAGTTTCATTTTGTTGTTAAGTTCATTTTGAGACCCATTTTATTGCTGGTTGTATTTAGTTCGTTAATTTGTTTTGGTTAGTCAGGTCTTCAGGGCTATTAGCAGTTAGAACTATTAACGATTGTTGCAAAAAATCCTTTGTTGGTCCAGCCCAGTTGATGGAAGATGATTTTTTCTAGTGTTGCTGTAAACAGCTTTGGGGATATAGCGCCTCCCTATCGAACTCCTTTGTCAGTTAGGAACTCTGGGGTAGTTTTATACATAGCGTGTCTCAACCTCTATAACTTCTTTATTTTTTTTCAGATAAAAAAAACGAGATTTGGTATGTTAGTATATGACATAAATTCAGATTGAAAGACGTATTAAATTATTTTTGGTCACTTCCTGTTTCACCGGAACTGACCACAACTTTCGATTTTTGAATGGCATCCTCGGTATTTTTTTTTACTTTATTTGATAGAAAATTACATTCTGAATAGAATGACATATCATATGTCAACTTTTGATATTTTCGCATACCTATGGTTTATATGAAATTGTAACATGCGGTTCATAACGACAATTTGACTCGAAATACCAAGTATGTTGTACCAAATTATTCGTAAAAAATGCTTTTTCCAAATATGCTAATGAGCCACCTTCGTTCTACTTGAAAAAATTGAAATATGATTAAAAATACGATTTTGGCATCATTTAACTGGTCAGGACAAGACACTTAAAGCATTAGACGATCAAATCTATTTTTCCAAGGCTCCTTAATTAAAAATTAGTGTTTTTAACACAGCCATGGCACTCTAGACTGATATTTAAAATACAATTTTTTTTAAGCGAGAATGTTAAAAGTTGACATATGATCTGTCATTCTATTCTATATATGATAGAGCGTCATTTTCTATCGAATAAAGTAAAAAAAATACCGAGGGTGCCATTTAAAAATCAGAACTTCTAGTCATTTCCGGTAAAACAGGAAGTGACCGAAAACAATTATTGAATACTTCAATCAATCCTAATTTATGTCATATTGTAACGTTTTTAATCCGTTACATGTCTTTTATATATGGTATATCTGGCGTATTGTCACCGGATTCCGTATCGTTCAGGCCCTTTGAATAAGAAGACTAAGGAAGGAGCATAATGCTATCCATGTATTCATGCATGGTGGGCGGAAAAAGCACTCTAGGGTGGGGATCCTTGACAGTTCTGTTTGACGATTCATTTGACACATTTGAATTTGATTTGAAATTTTGTGGATTTGTCAGTCTTTACGGAGCTTACTTTATGTTATTTATTATTTATTCTACTACTGATAGTTGTATAAAGGTAGTAAATCTAGATGGAAATTGTGGCAGAACTTAAATTAACAGTGACACTATCGCGATTTATCGAAAAATACTCTAAAATAGTTGGTTGTGTAGCGTGCGGTAGATCTCGGCAAAAATCTACTGAAATAATAGAACAACTTTTCGCTAGTAAGTGACTATATAATATTCATACGTGTAGTAAACCGATCATTTATGAAATTCACTTAAATTAACTAATTATATATTTTTTCTTGCATTTTTGCTTTTATTTACTACTTGTCAAAGATTAGATGTCAAAGAATTTAGATACGTCAATTTGACTTACCTGCTTCAGTAGCGTATCGGATGTTTATGGTTATAAATACCTATTATAACTTATCTATTTTTATTAGAATTTTATATTTTTATAACAATTTTAATAACTACCAACATTTATTCACAACGTAAAATAAAAAAAAATATTGAGTCTATCCCACGTCTACCCTACATCATAGTTTTACATTTTTTAAATAAAATTAGAACGGCACTGATAAACCGGAATTTAAGTCGGCCATATTTGAGGCTCATCGCGGTGGACCTAAGATTTTTTGATATGCTCCTTCCTTAGTCATCTTATTCAAAGTTCAGGCCTGATAATTTATTTGACACGCTTGGCGTAATTTTAACGTTTTCAAGTCAACAACCCTGCGCTGCTTCTGTGGGTATTTATTTTCAAGGTTTCGCTCTTCGCGTTATAACCTCACTTTTGGTTTGCCGGCTGTCGCCATCAGCAAGTATCAGCAACGTTGTCGTTTATTATTTGACAATTATAATAATGTCAGTCATTATTTTGTATACTATCGTGTTCTTGTTGAATCTTTGGGAGTAATTATCGTTTTTGTCGATTTTCATAGTCTTTTTTTAAAAATTGTACTTTGAAGCACAAACAGTTCTTTTAAGAACTAAATTTTCGAGTTTTTGTATTGCATTTCTTGAAATTGTGTGTCGAAAATATGCTGAAGCATTAAAACAGTCGAAGCAAGGGGCTTGCAGCTTTCCTGATAAACTATTTTGAACTGGAACGTGACAATAAAGGTCCTTAATTTTTACCCTTGACTGCAGTCAGAAAAGTAAGTGATTGGTAAGCACATTTTACCACTTTCAAAGTTTTCTCTACTTATTTCGATTTGTAGCGAGTAGCTGCTGCCTTAAATTTAAATATTGCTACTGTGAGTGTTAGTGACTACTGTTAATAAATAAATTAATTACTAAAATAGTAATTATTAAATTAAAAATAAAACGTAAAAATCTTTAATAAATGATAAAATAAATATATTGTTTCCTAATTTAACATTAATGAATCTTAATGTCTCATAAATCCATCACAATCTGGCAGTGCTGTCGCCATCGCTTGTCACTCAAAGTTCATCACGTGCATCGGAAATTGTTTTGCGATTACTTTATATGATAATGTACACAGCCATAAGAATAATGTCATATAACTCCTATTAAATTATAAGAGTATTATAGTTTTCGGGGTATCAAACAACCATTTACCCCAAGAAGAGGTAAAATAAAAAAAAAGAATCTCTAAGACAATCATAACTGGAACTTCATTCTCTATAATTTTCCTTCCGGCGGAAAGTTTCTCATAAAACCTTCAGAGTTTGCGCGTCGATATTTAAAACTTTTGAACTAGAATTCGTCGAGTCTTAAATGCTGCAAAGATGCTCTTCAAAAACTTCATTGTTCCAAAGAGTCCCAGATTGTTTGAACATTATTCATAAATTCTAGGCGAAATTTAAATCGAGTATTCTTTTCTAGCTTTCTTAATTATTCAGTCATTTACACTTTTTTGCATTCGAGCAATTCGTCGAGTGTTTGAAAATAGACTTCTTTCTCATAATTTACTGCGCTTTGTCTATAGAATATTTTATGAACTGCTCAACATTTAGGAAAAGTCAGTAAATATCTTTACATTTCTTGTTATATTGGATTTTCTATAAAAGAACTAATTAAGGCAAATTAATTTTCTTCCCTTCCAACGACAGGCTTCTCCTTCTGCCTAGTAGGTTTTTCATATGCTACACTATCAGCTCTGCGAAATAGGGAAAGTAGGTTTTCAAAGAAACGCAAAAGTACTAATACTATAACGCGTAAAAGAAATTTTTAAAATATACCAACAATTTTTGATACCCCTGTATACATGTATGAAAGCAATCATTTTTTTTAGTAAAATTTATTTCTATGGCTTGAAAGTCAGCACAGGAATTAATTCTGAAAAGTAATGTACAGGGTGGGTCAAATTTGATGCTTTTAAATGGAAACACCCTTTTCTATAGGAGATAGACGAAAACTAATATCGGTGTCTGGAGCTCAATTTTTATCAAAAACATGATGGTGAAAACCGCACGTAGATATCTGTTACCGTTTATGACTTACGGGGTGTTTTTGAAAAATTTGAATTTTTAACAAGTCGCTGTAACTTTTTTGCTATGAAAAATTTTGTATTTTTATGAAAACATTTCCAAAGCACCTTTTTACGTAGAATTTAATGGTTTAAGTACAATTTTTTTTAAATTAATAATTTAAGAATTATCAAGAGAAAATTAGATTCTTATATGGGACACCCTGTATATTTTTAATTCATTGACAAGAATTTAAAATTACCTTTCCAAAAATATAACATACTTTATATTTTGCTCGATTCCTCTTCGAGATATAGTTTTTTTAATAATTCGCCCACTTTGAATAAGTAGGCCTTGAACCGCGCTGGCTGTAATGCAAAAAAATTGTAGCTGTAAGCAGCAATTAAAACAAAAATACCAATTGCTACAGGTGTTCGACATGTCGACCGTCCTCTGTAATGGACAGACGGGACCGTTTTTGAACATTTCCCGCGGAATTTATTAACTCACTGGGGGTGAAAGATACCCTCGCATAACCGCTAAGTACTTCTAATTCTTGTCTAGATTATACAGGCAATTTAAAAATAACGACCTTTATTCTTTCGCAAAGATAAAAATCCATAGGCACTAAGTCCGGCACCCTCGACGACCATCGGCTAGGATCTTGGTTAACTAATCAATTATTGTCGAAATTGGCTGCAAAAATTAGTTGATAACTTCAGCGTTCTGAGGCGGTGCCTTGTCGTGCTGGAAAAATGTGTTTTCTAGTTCTATTCGGGGCTGATCATCAATAAAGGGTCCAAAGCCTACTAGTTAAAAGTGGCGAACTTTTAAAAATTCTGTATTTCGAAGGAGATTATAACAAAATATCAAGTGTGCTATATTTTTAGAATGGTAATTTTAAGTTGTTTTCATTTAATTAAAAATATACAGGGCGTCCCAAATAAAAAATCGATTTTTCTGTTGATAACTCTTAAATTATAAATTTAAAAAAAAAATACACTTAAACCATTAAATTCTACGTAAAAAGATGCTTTGGAAATGTTTTCATAAAAATAGAAAATTTTCCATAGCAAAGAAGTTACAGCGATTTGTTGAAAATGCACATTTTTGAAAAACACCCCGTAACTCCGAAACGGTAAGAGATATTGATGTGCGGTTTTCGCCATCATGTTTTGGATAAAAATTGAGCTTCAGACACCGATAATAGTTTTCGTCTATCTCCTATAGAAAAGAGTGTTTCCCTTTAAAAGCGTCGAATTTGACCCACCCTGTACAAGGTGTTGACAAACTTTTTTATTATAGCATGCATATTTAAATATCTTTAAATATCTCAAAAAACGAAAGCTTTTAAACATTTATAATAAAAGTCTTATTTTATGTCCAAGAATCCAAAAAATGAAATAATATACCGCGTGTGTGTGTTCCATAAGAAAAAATATAACTTTGGTATGGATCTTAGTTCTGACACACCCTGTACATTTCAAAATCATTTTAAATCATGCACATTCCCTTCCCACATATACCGATAAAATAATTTGTTTCTACATCTTTCCGTTTTCGTATAATCAACCGAGGCGAATGAGGTGCGCCACCCTGTATATTATTGCGTGTATATAGAACATTCTCGTACTAAATCCTGTAATACACTAACACCAACGAAATTGAATTCTTTTTGCTTGTTTTAATTAGAACGATGGAACAACACGACCAACTAATATATCCCCCTTATGAAAACTTTGTAGGTCTCGTTAATGAACGCGGCTATCGCAACGTTACGGCCAAACTAAAATGCACGACCTATCCCGTGCAGCAACGTTGTAGCAAAACATGGCACCAAAAACGACTTAATAGATGCAAAGTTGGGGTCCGGCGATGCCCTTATTAGACCATCGCTAAAACTGAGATAATCTTTATGCAAATTCGCTGACTGGAATACGCCAAGTTAATAGTATATTTCTATGCTAATATCGATGGCGACGTTATATGGGTATTTGGAGCGGTAAGATCAACAGAGAGGGGGAAGGTGAAATTAATTTTGGTAATTAATAACCGACGATGTAATATAGTTTAGGAGGGAGACAAAATCATGCATGTTATTATGGTCATTTATTAGTTGTTTATTCAGATATACCGGGTGCGTCTCAAAAGTGGCTCGCCCCCTATAACTTTTTATTTTTTTTAGATAAAAAAACAAGATCTGGTACGTTAGTATATGACATAAATTAGGCTTGATTGACGTATTCAATTGTTTTTGGTCACTTCCTGTTTCACCGGAAATTACTACAACTTTTGATTTTTAAATGGCACTCCCGGTGAATTTTTACTTTATTCGATAAAAATGTCACTCTGAATAGAATGACATATCATATGTCAACTTTTGATATATTAGCTTACAAAAAAAACGTATTTTAAATTTCAATCTAGAGGACCATGGATGTGTTAAAAACATTTTTAATCAAGGAGCCTTGGAAAAATAGATTTGATCGTCTAATGATTTTCGTGTCTTGTCCGGGCCCTTTATAAGATGCCCGAATCGTATTTTAAATCATATTTCAATTTTTTCAAATGGAACAAGGGTGGCTCATTAGCATATTTAAAAAAAAGCATTTTTAACAAATAATTTGGTACCACACACTTGGTATTTCGAGTCAAATTGTCATTATGAACCGCATGTTACAATTTCAAATAAACCATATGCGAAAATGTCAAAAATTGTCATATGATAAATATGTTCTATTCAGAGTGTTATTTTCTATCGAATAATGTAAAAACATCCCCAATTTTCCGTGAATATATATGGTTGTTCACCACATACGACACGGAGTATTGTAGCTAAACGATTAGATTTTTACAAATTGTAAGTTTTGGGTTTGTTGAAGGACTATTAGAGCTACAATTTAAAAATATTTTTACAAGATACAGAGTGTCCCAAATAAATAAAAAATATCAAAGTTGTATTTTTTTAAATGGAACACCCTGTATTTTATTGCATTTTTAGTTTCTACGATTAAAATAAAGGGAAATTTGATTAAGGTTTATTACACTTAAACCTTACAGTTTTTGAAATATTTTCAATTTTGTAAAATTGCAGTATAAATTTTAAGGCTTCATTTCTCCGAGGGTATCAAAGTTTTTAATACTAAATATTTACTGAAGTTTATTTATTGATCAGTTATTGTGTTGCAACAATAAAAATTATACTGCCTTATACAGAGTGTCAAAAATTTATTTTAAATAATTACTAGCTTTAAACGGCAATAACTTGTATAATTTAAATGGAACACCCTGTATTTTATTGCATTTTTAGTTTCTACGATTAAAATAAAAAGAAATTTGATTAAGGTTTATTACACTTAAACCTTACAGTTTTTGAAATATTTTCAATTTTGTAAAATTGCAGTATAAATTTTAAGGCTTCATTTCTCCGAGGGTATCAAAGTTTTTAATACTAAATATTTACTGAAGTTTATTTATTGATCAGTTATTGTGTTGCAACAATAAAAATTATACTGCCTTATACAGAGTGTCAAAAATTTATTTTAAATAATTACTAGCTTTAAACGGCAATAACTTGTATAATTTAAATGGAATACCCTGTATATTTTATGAGAGTCAGATGCACAATTTAATTGTCTATCAAATTGTATTATACCACTTTTTACCTATCCCTTCAAGTTTTCGTAGAAAATGCATTTTATTATAATTTAGACCTGATTTATCAATATACCCATGGAATATTGACATTTTAGATTGTTTTTAAAACAACAAATGTACAAAATGTACAGACTAGTAATATATCGCTTTTAGTAAAATGATGATATTACTAGCCCATTTCTATGCAAAAAGAAAACTATTTAATTCTTTATAAAAGAGTATATCATTAATTAATAATACCACCAGTATTTAGTTAAGTTTTATTACTTAATTGTGTTCGTTAATAAATTATTCTAAATAAATATGGATTTAAATCAGAAATCAATATAATAATAAGTTATGAAAATGAACGTCTCTGTTGTTATAAATAAGCATTTGTCAAAAAATGAAATACCATTTTTAAGGTGTTAGTTTTTTTACCACACCGTCAAATACCCATAAATAATTTAATTTTTTAGTATTTGGAGCAATTATTATTCATCAACGCAAACAGTCAATTAATGTAGTTTGAATACAGGAATTATATTAATTGGTCCTCTATAACAAATATTTAAACAGTTTTTTTTTTATTTTTTAATGAAATAAACGAACTATATTGACAATATTAGTATCTGTACTCTTTAAAAATTTGGTACATCTTTAAAAATAATCTAAAATGTCAGTATTCTATGGGTATATTGATAAATGAGTTCTAAATTACAAGAAAATGCATTTTCTACGGAAGCTTGAAGAGATAGGTAAAAAATGGTATAATACAATTTGATAGACAATTAAATTGTGCATCTGATGCTCATAAAATATACAGGGTGTTCCATTTAAATTAAACAAGTTATTGCCGTTTAAAGCTAATAATTATTTAAAATAAATATTTAGACACTCTGTATAAGGTAGTAAAATTTTTATTATTGCAACACAATAACTGATCAATAAATATAATTCTTCAGTAATTATTTAGTATTAAAAACTTTGATACCCTCGGAGAAATGAAGCCTTAAAATTTATATTGCAATTTCACAAAATTGAATATATTTTAAAAACGGTAAGGTTTATTACAATCAAATTTACCTTTATTTTAATCGTAGAAACTAAAAATGTAATAATATATAGGGTGTTCCATTTAAAAAAATACAACTTTGATATTTTTTATTTATTTGGGACACTCTGTAACTTGTAAAAATATTTTTAAATTGTAGCTCTAATAGTCCGTCAACGAACCCAAGACTTACAATTTGTAAAAATCTAATCGTTTAGCTACAATATTCCGTGTCGTATGTGGTGAACAACCCTGTGGAACCACTAGGTATTTTTGAAATCAAAATAAGTTCATTGGGCCCAATTGGCCTCTACATAGAAGTGTTTCGTTTGTCCGCTAGACGGCATCAAATTTTAAAAAAATAAACACATTTTTTCAGATATTTTAAGAACCGTTATTCCGATTCCAATGAGATTTTGAGTGTCATTATGTTTTCCTAAGTGCTCTAACATTTGGCTGTCACAAAATTTAAGAAAAATTACGGCAAGGGTGAAAACTACCTCCAACAAATTTTCCAACTCCACCGACGGCCGATTTTATTTTCGTAAAATGATCCCTTTAGTATTTACTATATTTTTTGTCTCTTGTAAAAAAACGCCACCGTGCATATTTTTTCAGGAAAAAAAAATATTTTTCCAAAGCTGATTTCCATAAAATGTTTTTTGTCACATCGAGTTATGAAGGTGCATAAAATCTATTATGCTCTAATAATCTAGTTGGCAAAAATATAGAATTTTATGTCAGTATCACAAATTATATTTGACAATAAGCTTCATAAAAAGCTTAAAAAAATAATTTTTAAATTAATTAACGTTCGGGTTTGTCTTTGATTGGTGCTCTCAAACGGACAAACGAAGCAGTTTTGTATAAAAATGAATTATGTGCAATTAACTTATTTTGATCCAGTTCCACGAAAATTCGTCCATGAAATATTGAAACTCCTCGTATACTTTGTAGGTCTACTTTGGAAAAATAAATTCTTCAAAAATTTTTTTCACAAAAATTATGCAATGTGGCGTTTTTTACAAGAGACAAAAAATGTAGTAAATTCTAGAGGGACCATTTTACGAAAATAAAATCAGTTGTCGGTGGAGTTGGAAAGTATTTATAATAAAATATACGTAAGAGTGAAGGTAGTTTTCACACTTCTCGTACTTTTTCTTAAATTTTTTGAAAGTCAAATATTAAAGCACTTAGCAAAACATAGACACCCAAAATTTCATTGAAATCGGAGTAACGCATAACAAACGTTTCTAAAAATATTATCTGAAAAAATGTATTTAATTTTTTAAAATTTGATGCCCTCCAGCGGACAAACGAAGCATTTTTGTATAGAGGTAAATTGTGTTCAATGAACTTATTTTGATACCAAAAATACGTAGTAGTTCTATGTCCACGGAATATTAGGACACCCTGTATAATATTTAAGTTTATAACATCGTAATAAGATATTTACGGTTATAAGTCCGGTAAATCGACCTTAAAAAAGCTGATAAACGTACGCCCAACCAGAAAGACATATATAATGATAGATTTATAATTTAACATTTGAATTTTTAATGGTATGTATACATTGCTGCATTGCGCCGCGAACGCATTGAAAAAACATAAAGTAGCCGACAAATGCGCGCGGAATGCGCGCGCTTTCTTCACCCGCCGCACAGTGTAACGAAAACTAAAATAGTGGGACATTGGCATTTTTCTTCAGTTATCACTATTCTTGCTGAAATTTTTTGACAGAAATTAAATAATACGACTAGGAACTTTTGCTACAGAGCGAAAAGAGTAAAAAAAGGCGTAATGGAAGGTCAAAAAAATACGAATTTTTATAAAAGGACTTTACAGGTATATTTTTTTATTTACGAAGAGTTTATAGCTCTTATGGACCAAAAACGTTATCAAATTACAGTCGAACAATCATTTATTTCCCGCTAATATGTCAAAACTCAATCAACATTCCTAAATATTCAAATAATCAGGGATAAATTAGATAAGACTGCAAAACTCAAAGAGAACGACACAAGTGGCAAATATCTTTTAACAGTATTAAATAATATGATAATATGCGAAAAAAACGTATTCAATTTCAACAAAGGAAACCATAATACACGCCTCACAAAAAATTTCGCAACACTTATATTTTTCGTAGTATTTATTCTTCAAACGCTTCAAACATTTTTATATGTGAAAAACTTAAATCTAAGGTCTGGTTAGTTATGATATACTTTCCATTCCTTAACAAGTTGCTATTAATGCAAATAACTTTTGAGATTATTGTTAACCAAGAGAATTTAAGAATACTTTGCAGTTTTCCAAATTAATAAGTGATGCGATAATTTATGTGGGGTGTATATCATTCTAAAATAACATAATATGTAAGGCACTTACATAAAACATGCTTAAAAATCATTCTCAATTTCTTCTCCGTCCATATACAAGAGCTCTTTCGCTTCCGGAAACAAGTCTATTTTTTTATTTTTAGAGTGCTTTGGTCGCAGATGTGAAAGTAGAGGATCTGAATATATCAATAAGTTGTGCAATATATCTTCAATAGTTTCCTTACGACCACTCTTCCTGGAAAAATTTTGCCGGAACGATCGAAATTCTTTGTTTCTTGATTCAGATGCTTCTTCGGACATTTTGCCGATGGGTATAAATTGAAAAGGTTTACAGATATCTGCACCATGAATCAAAAGTATATGAATGCTTGAAAGCATATAATACCAACCGTAAAGGGAAAAAAATAGTTCTGCTGTCTCTTTCATGTCACCAAACTACGGTCGAATCAATGGAAAACGTATTATTGCCGAAGAAATTTATTAATTTCTTCCAGGTTCGGATCTAGGTGGATGAAATTTATATGTAACAGTATACTAGAAGGTTCACTCTATGATATTTTGTATATATAACCTTGCGCGAATGTAAGCGTTTTTTTGAAAGTCATAATAAACATGTAGAAACTAGACCTGAAAAAAATTGGGACATTTTTTCAGGTTTGTTGTTGGTAAAATACCTCTCTTTACGGAAAAAATTGTTGGAATTGAACAACACAAAAAAACCTCTGAAAGTAATAAATTTCATTGTATACAATTTTTGTACAGATTTGGTAAATTAAGGAAACCATAACTTTAACCCGCCATAACTCCCCGACTAAGAGGTCAACTCAAGAAATATTTCACATGGTGGAGCTCTGGGATGTCCTTTATCCATCTATATAAAAAACTTGTTGAATTAAATATTTTGTTTTTTGGGCTAATGTCCCGCATTTCTCGATTTCGTTACACTGTGCGCCATCCCAATTGAACAACGAATATAGAAAGCGGAGCGTCGAAAAACCGACAGGAGATGGTTCGCGGTAAGCGGTTTGCGTGCAGAGCGCGCGCAACTTGAAAACACGTAGCAATATAGGCGAATAGGTAGGCAACGCGCCAATGCATAAGTACCATATGATATCAACAAAGAAAGGAAATGGGTCTCATATATAGATATATTATGAATAATTGCAGTAATAATTGCCAAATTCCTAATTTGGCCATGCTTTATTATAAACTTTTATATGGAATTGTAAACAACAACATATTTTAATAAACAGCTAGTAAGTAAAATGTACATAATAATATAAATAATATTTAGTCATTAATTTGTATAAAATATGCTAATATTTAAATATATTTTCTTGCTGCAATATTATTTAAAACATATTTGTTCAAACATGTAGAAATATGGTAATTTTCAAATTAACGAGATCGATTAATTAATACTAGTAATTATTATGAAATACCTGACAGAATAATTTTAAATATATTAATAATAATTAAAATCCTTTATTAGCATCGGAATCTATAATTATTTAATAAAATAATCTATAAATATTATAATTTTTTTTATTAATTTTTTTTTATGCGGTTTTTCTATTAATTAGATGTCAAGTTTTTGAATAATGGACAAACATAGAAAATACGGATTAAAATAAAAACATAAACTTACACAAAAATAAAATTAAGCTAATATATTATCTGAAAATATCATTGTAAAATAGAGTGCTAAAAGGAATATCTGGTTTAAATTTTAACTTGATTGAAAAGAATGGCTTCGATGAAGTTGTACATTAATAATTCATTTTGCCATATTCATCAATATGTGCTATGGTAAGTCCATTTATTTCCTTGTCAACAATAATTTCACTTTGCTTACTTGCTGTCAAAATTAAATTATCGGTTTTGGCGAACACGTTAAACCGTTATAGATTTTGCGTATAAACTTAAACTCTTATTTATTGTAAAATTTTACCTAACGTCAATTAAGCCACAAAAAACTGTTATATTATTTACGTTAAAATAATTTTGAATCTACCTATCATGTTTTGCATGTATAAAAAATATATTTTTTTTCAAACGTCCCTCACTCGGTTTCTTTTATTTCTCGCCTCATTTAATTAAGCAAAATATTATTGTGATATCTTTATTAAATACTTATTTAACATCAACATAAATAAACAAGAAGATTAACAATAAAAATTGAAGATTTTAATACATTTATTTGTTGAAGATAAAAATGCCAGACTTCTTTGCCTTAAAACCTACATTCTGGCATTTTAAAAAAGCGAGGAGTTTGTGATATTTTGATATGTCAGTCTTTTCCCTTAATTCTAGCATTGTCCGTGTCATGCTGTACGTAGCCCAAAGAGTAGATGGATTTTTCTGCCTTGCCATGTCGCTAAAATATGCCATCAAGACTGTCTCCCAAACAATATTCTTAGCATTTCTTTCGGCACACCATTTTTCGTATACTTTCAATGCTATTCCATATCGCCCTCTACTTTTCTCTGGAGGTAAACTGGCTTCTGCTCTTTTTGCAGCTTCTGTAAGTTCTAGTGGAGTACCAATATTAAAGTATCTTCATTATCAGAACTTTCCGACAACATTCTGGCTTTATATGTTATGTAAATTCGAAAAAGCGAACGATTCAAAACTGTCACTTAGTTGTTTGTTTTGCTGTTGAAGGTTTGCGCCATAAGAACCACTGGAACCACTGGTAAGTTCAATAAAACACAAGTTTACTTAATGCAGAATGGGTTACATAGAGGCCACTAGCTTTTTAATTTTAACAGCCGGGTGGTCGGGGTTCAAAGATATTAATAAAAGGGCGCCACGAGATTATACTCTATGAACTCGGCAATAAAGATGTAACTATTAAGTAGACTTCAACAATAACCTCGAACTGTTGAGTGCAACTATCATGAACTTCAAATATGCTATAACTCGTTAAACTTAAGTGACTCTAACTTAACTATGAGACTAGACTGTAAATAATACTACTAAAAATATTCAAGCAATTTATTATAATATAAAAAAAGTTAAATATATATAAAAAAAAACGAATGAAATGTAAAATGTAATATGTTAAGAAATTATTTAAATCGAAAGGTTGGAAAAGAAAATGGAATTTTAAATTAAATGCAATGACTAAACCTATGACGTCAAACCCCCTTATCTAACTTAATATTAGACACAAACAGGGTGGTTTATACCCATAAATCAAATCTAAAATTATACAAATATCTAAACAGTCTTACTCTACTCGATGTGATATACTTGAAAACTTCCTCCGTCTGAGCTACGGCGTATAGCTACAGGGTTGCTAAGGCGGTGTACGGCAGCTCGGTGTACTGTCACTGGAGCCCACAAATGTCAGCAGAGGTACAGGTGAAAGGTAGGTGTTGAGATTTCAAATGGTGAACATAAAAACCCTAAATAATATTGGTTGTCTTAGAAAAGAGCCTCAATTATAGAACAAGGACTAGCACAACGTGTAGGAGTTAATAAAGGTAATAAAGAAGGACTAATCAAATCTGAACTTTACCTTAACGAGGGTTTATGATGTCCAACGGGTAACTCTACACACGGGCAACAGGAACGGATGAAATTCTGGACTGTTCTGTGCTACGGTCTGGATCGGTCTTCTTGCTCTACAATTACGAACAACCAAATAAGACTTAAGAAAGATAACACTCAACTAATCTTTCTACACCACGTGGGCGCGGAAAAGTCGAAAACCAGACAACAATATGAACAAAAATCAGTTGAGCATTGACTTAGAATAGGCAGAGGAATTATAGCATACCTTGGAACTGTTCGGGGACTTCTTGGGCACGTGGAATCGGAATATCGGTCGGGAAAAGGCTATTTTAATCCCATTATGGAAACTGGTCGGTGGTCCATGTAAATCCCACAAAATACAACCACGTCTCTGACCAAATGTGTTCCGGAAGACTTAATCCTTCTTTACGAAGACCTGCTAAACACCAACAGGGAATGCTTCACGGAACGGCAGCCAGTTCTTCACGACGATATTCTCGGTCGGGGAGTACACAAGAACTGATGCAAGGATTCGATTTCCTTCACAAAATCAGATTTCAACCGGAAATCTCCCTCCAGGATATAGATAGAGAACTATATATCGTGACTAGTCCAACTCACAAAAAGGCATAAATAAAAATGATGTTCTAGATTATTTTCACAGCCATCTTCGATATCCGGTCAATGAACGAACTAAACTCACAAATTCCCACAATTAAATGAACGAATTGCACACTGCGATCCACATCAAAAATAACCAATTTAACTACGAAATTTTATCTGATAATTATAAAATTTCAATAACCAAAACAAAGGATAAATAAATCCAAAACATCTGATTTGATCTGACAGTGACAAGTGACGGACAAAAATGATGACCAAAGATATAGTGAGATGGACAAAAATTCTAATGCTGGGCGGCATCCAGTGACAATATTCTGTGGCTCTATAGCGCGGTGTATATCGGGTTGCATAATTGTAAAATTTAAATAAAATAATATTTAACAATAAAATTATAGTAAACATGATGGAAAAATAATAGCTATTTGCGATATTTTATGAGCCAGCACACAGAGGTCGTTGCGAGGAAATTTGACTGTTACAATAGATATGGAAATGTCAAAACAGAAAACGACAAATATTTGCATATTTTTTTTTCAAAATAAAATACTGCCCCTATTTTTTAATTAATTATGTGGTTGTATATAAAATAGCATAAAAACCTCGGAGGAAAGTTTTCAGTATTTTGTTTCGAGATTTAGTTAATCTCTCGACAGCAATGAAACACTTGCCTCCTCGATATGTAATATACTATTAACGACTAGGCATAAAAGTAAAGCAATTTTAAGCCTAAGCATAAAAGTACGAAAATTTATTATTAAACTGACATAAAGTGTCAAATTCAACGAGCGTGACCATAGTTTCTCGATATATAATTATTAAAGTTAAATTAGTTATTAACTTACTAGGTATGTACTTTTAAATCTTTTTATATTATTTAGAACGTTTAAAATTGTTTAAACAATTATTTGTGACGTTGGAAAAAATAACACGTTCTATTCGGAGTGAAAATTACTTTTTGTGCCTCGCCTGTAATGTCAAACGTACAGTCTCGCCACAAAAAGTATCATTTTTACTCATAATAAAACAATATACAGTATATTTTTAAACTTTATTTTCTCGTGTCCGGACACTTTAAGTTTCAAAATATGATTTTCGTCCAATTCCGGACTATGTTAATAATAATTTTTTTTGCCTTCTTAGGAGTTGGTGGCTTTATTAAAATTTTCCGTTACGGCAGTTATAAACGATCAAGGCATATATATTGTATTATTTTTACACCCTGTATATAAAAGTACACAAAAACTTGACTTCAAGTAACAAAAATAACTTCTAAACTTTCAGTTAATTCAGAACCGAATTAATGTCGAGTTCTCTCTTGTTATCGTTCTGTAATTCTAATGGGCTCATTTTTAGCAAGTCAAGTAAGATAAATACTATCGCTATTATTAAACGCTTAAAATAAACGTTTCGCTTCCATTTTAAAACAACTTTGTTGTGGAGAAGGGCTCGCTTCGGGAAGTTCTTGTTGAATTTTTAAACAAACTTCTCTCTCGAAATTGCCAAGAAAAATAAGAAGAAAAAAATAAGGAAGATACAATTAAAAGGCACGAACTAACTGGTCTGTAAATTGTAGAGAGTGTAACAGTTTCAAAATTATTTAGAAATTAATAAGTGAAAATTAATTTGTTTTCATAAAATTTGATTATTATACAAAAAATAAATAAATAATAGTTTTTATCCAAAATCTTTGTTAGTGCAACACAACCATGTGAAGATTATATTTCCCTAGTTATATATAAGTCGGTTCAGAAAGTTCTACGACGTTTTCCGACACCTAACCTTCACTCTTCTCTATTTAGCCAGAGATCATCAGGTATTTCTCTATTTTCTAGTTCTTTATCCACACCCTCCATCCAGCTTCGTCGCGGCCTTCCTCTTTTATTTCTGCCTCGAGGTGTCCACAGTAAAATTTGTTTTGGTATTCTGTGATCGGGCATTCGTTGCACATGACCAAACCATATGAGTTGTTTTGTTCTTATGTCGTCCACAATTGTGTGTTCTGCTCCCATAATCTCTCGTACTCTGTCGTTGGTTATTTGTTCTCTTTTCGATTTTCCAGCAGATCTCCTCCAGTAATCCATTTCGGTCGCCAATAGCATGTTTTCTGTTCTGCTTTTCAACTGCCATACTTCGCTTCCGTAAGTTATTATGCTTTTCACTACCGTATTATATATGTTCTTCTTATTAGCTTTAGAGATTCCTTGATCCCACAGTACACCATTCAACATAGATATTGCCCTCCTGCCTTGCATTATTCGATCTTTTATACCCTCATCGAGTTTTCCATCGTTAGTTATTTTCAATCCAAGATATTTATATTTGTCACAGTTTTTTATCACGCTTCCATCCTCTAAGACTATGTTCTCTGATACATTCAGTTTTGGTGATATTTACCTCCAACCCCCATTTCTTATACTCCTCTATCAGCTTCCTTGTCATATATTCAAGGTCGTCGTGATCTCGGGCTAGGACTATCTGGTCGTCCGCAAAAAATAGGGTGTATAGGGTGTCCTCATTTATTAGGGGAATTCCCATTCCTCTACACTTAAGCATCCATTTTTTTAGTGCTTTCTTTTACATTTCCCTAGTTAATTACAGGAAAAGAAAACGTACAAAAAATTTTCTTCTTCTGTACGTGCCGTCTCTTTCATGGAGGTTGGCGATCACACTGGCAAAATCTTCACGATTCTCGGCTTTCTTTATGAGTTCTTCAAAAGTTAGATGAGTCCAATATCTGATGTTCCTCAATCAAGACAGTTTCTTCCTGCCGAGACCTCGTTTTCCCTCAATTTTATCCTTAACTATTAATTGTAAGACGTGGTATTTTTCATTTCTCAATATATGTCCTAAGTACGATGTTTTTCTTATTTTTATTATATTGAGCAATTCTCTTTCTCTGCCTATTCTGTTCTAAACTTCGGTATTTATTATATGGACTGTCCATGGAATTTTAAGCATTCTTCGATATCCATGTTTCGAACGATTCGAGGCGATTCATCTCTTGAACCTTCAGCGTCCATGTTTCTGCTCTGTATAATAGGGTTGACCAAATATAACACCTGACGAGCCTAGTTCTCAACTCAAGGTCCAATTTGAGCTTCTGGAAAACGTTCTTCATTATTAAAAATACATTTCTCGCTTGTTCTATTCTGGTTTTTATTTCCACTTCGTTCTTCAAGGTGTTAACTATCCAGGACCCCAAATATTTGTACTCGTAAACCTGTTCTAAGGTATTTTCCTCTATTTTAATAAAAATTGGTACATGTGGTTTTTCCAAATACCATAAATTTGGTTTTAGAGGAATCGATCTTCATACCGTATTTCTTACAGGAGCCTTCAAGTCGCTCCACTAAACTGTAGCAATTTTTTTTTAAATTCACATGATTAATATAAATGTACAGAATTATTTGTTGAAATATTTCAAGTTTAAGTTCTATCACGGAGATGGCGTTCAAAGTATTGTTATTATCTTTTATTTTGTTCTTCAAGTTTATTTCTGGCGAGTTATTTCAGTCTGGTCGAAGTTGTTCGGCACTTTATATCTGACGGTGTATAGTCATACCTCGTGCCTACCTTCCCTCGCCATATTGGTGGCTAAAGCTGATCCCGATAAAGCTATCGGCGTTTGTTGGCATTTTGCCAATTTGTTTGAGAAAACCCTCTGAGCAGAGGGTTTTAGTTTATGGCAGCATTTTAGTTTAAGGCACTTTATGGTAGCATTTTCTGGTGCCATTTTGTCTTTTTTGTACCTGACATTTGGTCCACGTTTGTACCTGCATTTCACAACGGGAATAACGGAGGAATCTCCTGAATCCACACAAGTTTTCGATCCTGTCTGTCCAGAGACGTTTTATACCACAATCCAGTTCCAGTTGCAGTTCACCACAACCAGCTTGTGACCAGCACGGATAAAACAGGCCAGATCATTTGATTTTATATCTATATAATTTAACTTCATTTGAATTCATTAAGCCCTTCAGGCTTCTTATATATTTAATTACTTTAGAGTTCAATTTGATATATTTTACACATGTTATGCATATTTCTGATATTCACATAATACGTTTTTTTTAATATGAAGAGTCCCTACATTTTGGTACCTAGATCGCCAGACTTTATACGGAATAATTAGTAAAATATTAATATTCAGAAGCGTGCAGATTTAACTACCATTTTGAGTGATCTATTTTGATACATACAATCTAGCAACAAATATTTTCTAATATCAAATTTTTCATATTCTTATTTTATTCTATTTAACATTTAATTAATTATACTTAGTTATTAGTTCATCTCAGCGATTCATTTGTGTAATTCCTAAAATAAGTAATACCTATATTCTGAGTTGATTTCTCAGTTCTCACTTCAACTTAGAAGTTTTCGAAAGTAAATGGAAAATGAGTGGCGCCCAGTATCTTATAAAGACGTAAGTATCACAATTTAATTTTCACTAGCTTACGACCCATTGCTCACCGGCGAACAGCTCCGTCGCATAATGTTAGTTGTTTTAATATTGTTGGTAGATCTGGCTAAAAGAAACATATTTTGATAGAATTATTTAACTTTGAACATTTAAAAAAATAATGGCAACATTTTGACAGCCGCTGCAATTACCTGGATCTCGGCTTGTTCGGCATCCAGTGTTGACACATCGACTACAAAGATTTAATACTGTTGAAGGAAACGATTGAAAATATTTCATAATATGGCAAAAAAGCTGCTGTAGTTGGCTGTTATAATTGCTCATTATTTAGAGTAGCGAGATTTTTGATGTTGTTGAACGGAGACTCAGTTGACTTTAAGCATTATTTTAACGATAAAAATTAAACTTTAATAAAATCATCGACGCTTCCAACTGGGTTGGAAATTTTCGATGTTTTTCTTCTTTATTCTTTTATCGAAATTTTTTCTTATCCTCGTAAAAACACTTCCGGAAAAAAACAATAAAGCATGACTCGGGGTTATTTTTTAGCGGCAAAGCGTAAAAATGAATTATTCGAGGCGCTAGATGATAAAGGACGTGCAAAAGCCCAGGCTGTTGTCATCCATCTTTTTCGTTAAGGAACGATGCAAAAATCCTCGATAATTTTCTTCATTTTCCTCCCGTTTTACGGCTAATTAATTCCCTAGGGCACGAAGCAACTGCCCTCCCCTACACCGATCCCCTCTCTAACGACTTCCGGCAGCATTTTGCATGCAATTTACCAATGGCAGGTAATTTGGCGTTCGTCTAATTAGCCGCCTAAAATACCTTTTCGTACTTATCTCCAGTCTTCGTTTCTTGGTTTCTCATGCCTCTCCTTCCCCTACTCGCATTTAGCTAAGTTTTATCTGAATTTTTAATGGGCATCATTTTCAACTTTCGATGTAATCCAGATTTTTGATGTTGCTGAACGGAGACTCGCTTGACGTTATGAGTAGCAATTTCCTGCTATCATTTGAATATGAGAAATAGTTTACGTAACAGAATAATCAAATTAATTCGTCAAATATCCTCAGTTATGAAAGATTTAAGTTAGTCATTTCTAATACTTAACTTTTATGGAGCTTCAATTTATTTACAGCATTATTTTTACGATGAAAATTAATCTTTAATAAAATTATCGACGCCTTCAACTCCGACGCAGGAATCTTTGTTGTTCTTTTTTCTTTATTCCTTTTTCCACTTTTTTTCTTATTCTCGTAAAAACGCTTCTGTAAAAAAACAATAAAGCATGACTCGGGACTATTTTTTAGCAGCAAAGTGTAAAAATGACTTATTCGAGCGGCTAGATGATAAACGACGTGCAAAAGCCCATGCTGGCGTTATCCATCTTTTTCGTTAACGAGAGATGCGAAAATCCTGGAGAATTTTCTTTATTTTCTCTCCGTTACGGCTAATTAATTCCCTAGGGCACGATGCAACTGTCTTCCCCTACTCCTCCTCCTCTCTAACGACTTCCGGCGGCATTTTGCATGCAATTTACCAATGGCAGGTAATTTCGAGTACGTCTAATTGGCCGCCTAGTATGAGTAGCCGCGTTATGAGTAGCAATTTCCTGCTGTCATTTAAATACGAGGAATAGTTTACGTAACAGAATAATAAAATGGTTTTGTCAAATATCCTCAGTTAGGAAAGATTCAAATTTGTCATTTCTAATACTGAAATTTTACGGATCTTTGATTTTATTAGAGCATGATTTTTACGATGAAAATTAAACTTTAATAAAATTATCGACGCTTCCAACTAAGCCAGAATCTTTCGTTGTTTTTTTTCAATATTCCTTTATCGAATTTTTTCCCATCCTCGTAAAAACACTTCCGAAAAAGGCAATAAAGCATGCCTCGGGACTATTTTTTAGCAGCAAAGTGTAAAAATGACTTATTCGGGTGGATAGATGATAAACGACGTGCAAAACCCATGCTGGCGTTATCCATCTCTTTCGTTAACGAACGATGCGAAAATCGTGGAGAATTTTCTTTATTTTCTACCTTTAGGGCTAATTAATTCCCCAAGGCATGATGGAACTGCTTTCCCCTACTCCGTCCTCCCCTCTAACGACTTCCGGCGGCATTTTGCATGTAATTTACCAATGGCAGGTAATTTGGCGTCCGTCTGATTGGCCGCCTAAAAATACCATTTCGTACTTATCTCCACTCTCCGTTGCTTCGTCCCTCGTGTCTCTCCTTCCCCTATTCGCATTTAGGTAAGTTTTATCTGAATTGTTAATAGGCGTCGTTTTCTACTTGCAATGTATTCCAGATTTTTGATGTTGCTGAACGGAGACCCACTTGACGTTATGAGTAACAATTTCCTGCTGTCATTTGAATATGAGAAATAGTTTACGTAACAGAATAATAAAATGAAATCGTCAAATATCCTTAATTATGAAATATTGAAGTTAGTAACTTTTAATACTTAAATTTTATGGAGCTTCGGTTTTGTTACATCATGATTTTTACGATGAAAATTAAACTTTAATAAAATTATCGACGCTGGGCCAGGAACCTTCGTTGTTTTGTTTTTCATTCTTTTGTCGATTTTTTTCTTATCCTCGTAAAACACTTCCGAAAAAAAGAATAAAGCATGACTCGGGACTATTTTTTAGCAGCAAAGTGTAAAAATGACTTATTCGAGCGGCTAGATGATAAACGACGTGCAAAAGCCCATGCTGGCGTTATCCATCTTTTTCGTTAACGAGAGATGCGAACATCCTGGAGAATTTTCTTTATTTTCTCCCCGTTACGGCTAATTAATTCCCTAGGGCACGATGCAACTGTCTTCCCCTACTCCTCCTCCTCTCTAACGACTTCCGGCGGCATTTTGCATGCAATTTACCAATGGCAGGTAATTTCGAGTCCGTCTAATTGGCCGCCTAAAATTCCATTTCGTACTTATCTCCACTCTCCGTTGCTTCGTCCCTCGTGTGTCTCCTTCCCCTATTTGCATTTAGCTACGTTTTATCAGAAGTTTTAACAAGCATCATTTTCTACTTGTGATGTATTCAAGATTTTTGATGCTGCTGAACGGAGACTCACTTGACGTTATGAGTAGCAATTTCCTGCTGTCATTTAAATACGAGGAATAGTTTACGTAACAGAATAATAAAATGGTTTCGTCAAATATCCTCAGTTAGGAAAGATTCAAATTTCTGCCGTCGGTAGTTAAAAGGCGGCAAGTGACAAAACCATAGTTTTGAGAAAAATGGCAAAAACTTTGTGATGTTGTCCTTCACTAATAAGAATATATACACTCGATTTTATTGTTCAACACTAATTGGATATACTATATTTAGTTATTTAGAGGTATTTTTAGAAATAGAGCAAGTTTCGTTTAAAAAGATGTTGGTTAATTCTTTCTTGCTTTGTTTTCTGTATTGAATACAGTAAGAAGCTGAAGTTAAAAAGCGGTAAGCGACAAAAAACTGTTCAAATGCCGCCTTTTAACTGCAAAACCTTTGACGTGCCGCTATTTAGAATCAAGTAAAATATGTTAAGGTTCTAACTTAAGAAGGTAAATTTTAAAACATCTATTTATTAAACACAGTTTATTTTTTAAATTAAATTGTCATCTTGCAAATGTTAAGTAGTTTTATGATAACAGTTATATAGTAAAAGGAATAATTTTAGGTATAACAGGATGGTCCATAATGGATTGTTCTGTATATATTCTCATGCATTTTTTGTTTGCCTGCGGTCATTTTATAAACTAGAGAGTTGTTTTTGTTGTTTTACTTAGAGATATATCAAAAATGGTTAATTGAGAAGTGCCACCTCAAAAATCTTTGCGGCGCTAGTTTGGTGTCTGCTTTTTGTTGTTTTAAGCAAGAGGATACGCCGATGCCCCCTCATATAAAACCCAAAACAAATTTACACTTCTGATCGATATACTATAGAATCCAAGTTAAACAAATAATAGCAAGGTTTTCATTTTTATAATATGCATATCTTCCTGGCTCTAAATTACGCTTAAAATAAAAAAAATTGAATGGATGAGTGAAAAATCTTTTCTTCAATAAATACAATAAATAATTAATTTAATGCCAATTAATTCGAAATATGAATATGAAACAATTAAACATTAAGATAAGTACCATTTAAAAGAAAAACTTATGGAGGCACTATAATAGTACTTATTTAGTTAATGATATTTAATTAATAATACTTAATTATTGATAAATTTTACTAATTCGAACTATTTTTTTTTTATTTCAGGAGTGAAATTTATATTTTGTTAACACATGACACAAACTTATGTAGCTACAAATTCATCATATAAATATGTATTGAATAATAAATAATATATAATAATCTAAAATACCTATAAAAATAGTTTAAAAGCTTACCTTTGCACAAAAGCCCAATCACTATTATTATAATAAATTATTATTAATCATTTTTCGGCTTATATAAAAGCCGAAAAATGCGATGCGTGCCTGGTTTCGCAATCGACTAATTCATCTGTCGTGAAATATACCGCCTTCTTACTACCAAATTTACGTCCGCGTCAAAGTCCGCGTGGTGATTTTCACCGTCAAAAAATGGCGCAATAGTCACATACCGCTTTTTTGCTACAAGTTTCGTGACGTATTTCACGATCTTATTTAACGAATAGGGTGGTATTAAACAATGCCGCCTTATAACTTCAAGTTCTATGACGTATTTGATATCCATCTTTTAGGAATAGAGCAATTACTGTCTAATGCCGCCTTTTTACTACATAATATGCATCATTACGTCATCATTTTTTAAATATAAATGGCATATTTGCAAGAATGCCGCCTCTTAACTTAAATATTTACACTTGCCGCCTTTTTACTTTCAAAATGGTGACGTTACGTCACTTTTTTCAAATTTCAAAAATCGTAGAAAAAACATATTTTTCAAAAATATTGTTGAGATAGAGTAGGGTCACATTAGTCTAAAAATGCAAAATACTCATAATTGAAAAGAATTCACTTGCCGCCTTTTAACTGCCGACGGCAGATTTGTCATTTCTAATACTGAAATTTTACGGAGCTTTGATTTTATTAGAGCATGATTTTTACGATGAAAATTAAACTTTAATAAAATTATCGACGCTTCCAACTAAGCCAGAATCCTTCGTTGTTTTTTTTATTATTCCTTTATCGAATTTTTTCCGATCCTCGTAAAAACACTTCCGAAAAAAGGCAATAAAGCATGACTCGGGACTATTTTTTAGCAGCAGAGTGTAAAAATGACTTATTCGGGTGGATAGATGATAAACGACATGCAAAACCCATGCTGGCGTTATCCATCTCTTTCGTTAACGAACGATGCGAAAATCCTGGAGAACTTTCTTTATTTTCTCCCCGTTGCGGCTAATTAATTCCCTAGGGCACGATGCAACTGTCTTCCCTTACTCCTCCTCCTCTCTAACGACTGCCGTTGGCATTTTGCATGCAATTTACCAATTGCAGGTAATTCCGAGTCCGTCTAATTGGCCGCCTAAAAATACCATTTCGTGCTTATCTCCACTCTCCGTTGCTTCGTCCCTCGTGTCTCTCCTTCCCCTACTCGCATTTAGGTAAGTTTTATCTGAATTTTTAATAGGCATCATTTTCTACTTGCAATGTATTCCAGATTTTTGATGTTGCTGAACGGAGACTCACTTGACGTTATGAGTAGCAATTTCCTGCTGTCATTTAAATACGAGGAATAGTTTAAGTAACAGAATAATAAAATAGTTTCGTCAAATATCCCCAGTTAGGAAAGATTCAAATTTGTCATTTCTAATACTGAAATTTTACGGAGCTTTGATTTTATTAGAGCATGATTTTTACGATGAAAATTAAACTTTAATAAAATTATCGACGCTTCCAACTAAGCCAGAATCTTTCGTTGTTTTTTTTTTCATTATTCCTTTATCGAATTTTTTCCCTTCCTCGTAAAAACACTTCCGAAAAAAGGCAATAAAGCATGACGCGGGACTATTTTTTAGCAGTAAAGTGTAAAAATGACTTATTCGGGTGGCTAGATGATAAACGACGTGCAACACCCATGTTGGCGTTATCCATCCCTTTCGTTAACGAAAGATGCGAAAATCCTGGAGAATTTTCTTTGTTTTCTCCCCGTTACGGCTAATTAATTCCCTAGGGACCAACGCAACTGCCCTCCCTTACTCCGTTCTCCCCTCTGACGACTTACGGCGGCATTTTGCATGAAATTTACCAATGGTAGGCAATTTGGCGTCCGTCTAATTGGCCGCCTAAAAATACCATTTCGTACTTATCTCCACTCTCCGTTGCTTCGTCCCTCGTGTCTCTCCTTCCCCAACACGCATTTAGGTAAGTTTTATCTGAATTTTTAATAGGCATCATTTTCTACTTGCAATGTATTCCAGAATTTTGAGGTTGCTGAACGGAGACTCACTTGACGTTATGAGTAGCAATTTCCTCGTGTCATTTGAATATGAGAAATAGTTTACGTAACAGAATAATAAAATGAAATCGCCATATATCCTTAATTATGAAATATTTAAGTTAGTAATTTTTAATACTTATTATATATTGTTGGCTTTCTTAATTGGTTTGAAACCATAAATCATCATATTAATCTTACAAAATCAGAAAATATTATAGCCCAATGAAACGAAATATTATACTTATATTGAAACAATTTACGAAAGTCAATAGCGAAATGTTCATTTTTATCTGATAGATCTTAACAGACGCCGAACTCGCTGCTACGCTAATTCCATTAGCGTTATTAGATATTAAGATTTTATTACAACTGTCGGCTTTACCGTAAATCTGAAATCTTTCCCCCTTTTCAAAATTGAATTATGGGCCACGCCTAATATCCTGAGTTATCGCCTGTATATTCTGTTTCTATCTATCCTCTCTTTGACTTTTTGCTTCGGGTAATTATGGCGGGTTTCGGATTAATCTCGTAATTTTGCTTTGCTGGCGAAAATCAAACATTAACAGAATCAACGAATGATATCATCAAGCATAAACAAACTAAAAGAAAAAAAATCTTGATTTCTTAATGAAATAATATAAGCTTATATAGTCTTGATTTACATTAACCATAAATAGAGTCAGAACTCCCTTGGGACATTATTTACTGGAATTAAGATCCAGTAATTCCCTCTACCCTTTATAGGTAACAGTAACAACCATGAAATACAATAGAGTTTCTGAGTAATATTATAAAATATCTGGAAAAAAAATGGACACTCATCTAACTACACTACTAATTTATTTACATAGTTAATATCACTTATAGTAAATTTACAAGAGTTTCATTGACATCTCCTGCTACAAGATTTCTCTGTCCCAGTCACTGATGGTATTTTTTATATTCCTTTTGGTACCAAAACAAGAAAAACTATAATTTCTTATATATTGTCCATATTATTGTTATTTATTTACTATAAGCTCATGAAAGAAAACGCCTTGCGTGACCATTTTCTTTATGTGTGTCGAATACTCGTCAGCGAGTAACGGCTGTATGTATGTATGTATATGTATTTACTATGGATATAATTCTTGATTTAACTAATTATTTTACGCCAATATTACCAGACATCATTGTTTGTGGTTAACAAAAGCTGAAAACAACAATATGTAAATTCCCCAAAACTTCATAACGAAACGGATAGAGATATAAGAGAGAATAAACTTCGACGATGGCCATAATTCGAGTTCGTTGGGATTGCTATAGATTTTTCCTAATAAACTCATGATATAGAGTAGGGGATAGTAGTCCCTTTTGTTTCGGCACAGATAACTTTCGGATATCGTATTTGTGAGGTTGAAATGTGGGATGATTGGTTTGTCGAGTTCTAACGCTTAGTGTGTGCTTCCTTGTTTAGCATGTTTATTAATTAATTGGTTTTGTTAGGGACAGGTGCTTTTACTCGTACGTATCATACATAAAATTGATACCAATTAAACTTTTAGTTACGTTTTTACGGGCGCGATTTTTAAATTCATTGCCAACTATGGACATATCCGGCGCCGCGCATGCATTTCAAGAAAATATTTTAACTTCTATAGGGTAGCTTAAAAAAGCGTGAGTGGAACGGGATGAACACCCTGTAAATTATTGCATTTTTTCTTCCTTTCAGATCACCTTAAGGCGGCCGCACATTTCCTACTATTCGATACGATTGTCTGAAACGATTATCGGATCCTATTATCTGACGCTCAAATAAACTATAGGTTGTTTAACTATATCGCACACTTAGAGCGCTTTCACACACACCGGCAAAATCGGTGCCGGTGCCGGTCCTGAAATCGATTGCAATATAAATAAATTAGCTCCTTCACATATACTCCGATCCGGTAAGTCGGGGACCGACAAATACAATAGAATTACAACTTAATACAACTGTCGGAATGCGTGCAAAGCCGGCGCCGATTCCGGCACCGATTTTACCGGTGTGTGTGCAAGCGCTCTTACGATCCGATATCGGATCGGACGGACGTCAGTGTCGGAAGCTGTAATGAAGTCCGTATATTTTTTTATTTAATCTGTTAAATTCTAGGCGTGAACATAAATCGAACACGGCACGATAGCTCGGCGCGAAAGTATTTCGCTGGTACACCGAAGAGCCAGGGTTCGATCCTGCCTTGGGACATAATTTTTTTTTTATTTTTTTTATCGTTAATATTCTGATTGTAAAATAGTTAGATATTTGTTTTTTTGATCACCAGAACGGATAGCGTTTGTGGATTTATGAATCATACTGTATATAAGTAGAATTTGATATGTTCATTTGTTTTGAAGAATTATGGTAACAAATAATTCTTAGACAAGCTTAGTATGGTTTATTTTTATTTTTAGAACTGTTATGATAGTCTAAAACCGAAACATATTTTTAATACTAAAAATTATTTGCTGATAAAATTGTGTTAAATATTTAGTCGATTTGCATGGATACGTTGAAGTTTCTTTTGATACAAACAGCAAATGGTTTTTTCTAGAATCGACGGGTAAAACCCGTTTTTTACTGTAAAGAATCTTGATGGGTCGTAGGACGAGGGTAACTGAACGTGGTTCGTGGTTCCAGACGGGAAAGATTATTTAAGCGACGGGAGCGCGAAAACGGGGGTCTTCCTGTTGAGACTAAGTACCGGTGATCTTTACTAAGTAAACCTCGTGAGTTTAAGTCAATTCTGATCCGTTATTTTTTTATCAGCGCTGCTGTAAAAAAACGAATTCTTGAGTTTTAAAGTAAAAGTACCGTATCTCCGTTTTTGATTTTAAATAAGTATAAATCGTGGTCCTAGAGATTTGATTTAAAATAAGTGTAAACCGTATTTCTGATTTATGAGTATAGATAGTTAAAAATCGAGCGTTTAAGTTTTTTTTATACCTGACCGTGAATAATTAGTGTGACCGGATTCCGGGCTGCTGTAGGCGATTCAGACAACCAGACCGTTTCGTTTTGATCCGACGCCGATTTCCTTCAGAAAAAAGGTAATCGCATTCTTTCTTTTTTTTAACCGCCAGATACCCCATCAGAGTTCTAGTATTCACAAATTGTAGTTTCAGCACAGTAGAGTTTTTATTTTATTTTTATGGTATAAAATTTCTTTACAGATGAGGAGTTAATTAAAGTTCCTCTTTTATTTTACCATAATAATATTTCTTACGTATCTGATTTTAATTAAATTTTCTATTTTATTGTCTATTATAATATTTCTTTACAGGCTTGAATTTAAATAATATGAACTTAATTATTTGCTATTGTAATTAACTGATTTAATTTCTCTTTGTTAGATTTTGCGATATTTCATGTTTTAATATTTTCTTCATATTCGATTTATTTTAAGATATTGACACCTTCATTGTGTGTCAAGGAGTCCGCCAGGGCTGTATACTGTCACCAATACTTTTTAATATATACGTCGAAAAGATATTTCAAATGGCCCTGGAAGGAGAAAGTGGAGGAATTAAGATTAACGGAGTTCCAATTAACAATATAAGATATGCAGATGATACGGCAATACTAGCACCAACTTTAGAGGATCTCCAGCAAATAATACTTTAGTTATGTATTACGAGTTTCTAGTTTAAATAAATTGTGTTGTGATATTTTAAGCTTAGAAATGTTTACTAACAGATCTTGCAGTAGAACATTGTTGTTTTTAGAACCTCTTTTAGTGCGAAGTGTACAAGATAGCTTAATAGCCGTAAAAAACTCATTGCAACTTTATTAGCATATTTTGTTGTTGACTTTTAAATGTAGAAACATATTTAATGTTTCCCTGGCTTCTGATTCTATGTGTTAGCATTCATCAGAGCTATTTTTTAAAGTAGTATTTTAGAATATTAAAAAAAATTTACGTTATATGATTTAACTAGCGTGTACTAGAGACTTCGTTCGCGTCGAATTAATCATTTGTAATGGTGATGATAAAGCAAAGCAAGAATTTCCATTAACATACAAACTGTATAAAATTTTTTCACATTTATGTCGGGAATGACAATATGGCGATGTCATGAGAAAAAACAATATGGCGATATTATTATATAACTTGGTAATATTTGAGGGGTAGTTTCATCTCGTTGGAATTTGACTTTCAAAAAAACCGTTTGCCAAAAATAAGCTTTTTACGTCAAGCAGTTTAAGCAGAATCGTGGTTAAGAAATTACCCAACTTTTTGGAACACCCTGTATGATTTTTTTAAAAATTTCAAAATATGTAAAACAACCAAATAAATTATGCTTGTCCAAGCGTTTTCCCGAAAGACTAACTGTTTTTTAAATAACATATATTGTAATATTTGAGGGACGTTTTCACCCCCTTGGAATTTGAGATTCGAGAAACCCCTCCTTATCCAACCTCTACACCCCACAGTCAATCCGTTTGTCAAAAATCAGTTTTAAACGTCAGGCAGTTTAAGCAGAATCGTGATTACTCAATGGTCATATTTTATGAAACACCCTGTATAAATTTATAAAAAATCTTAAAATAGGTAAAACAACAAAATAAAATATACGTGTTTAAGAGTTTTCCGAAAAACTCACCGGTTTTTAAATAAAAACATTTTGATATTTGAGGGATAGTTTCACCCCCTTAGAATTCGAGTTTCGAAAAATCCCTTCTTATCGAACTTCTACACCCTAAAGTCAATTTGTTTTCCAAAAATCAGCTTTTTACGTCAAGCGCTTTAAGCAGGATCGTGATTAATCAATGACCAGATTTTTCGAAACACCCTGTATACATTTTTAAAAAATCTTAAAATATGTAAAAAACAAAATAAAATATACGTGATTAAGCGTTTTTTTTCCGAAACTTGACCGTTTTTTAAATAAAAAATATTGTAATATTTGAGGGGTGGTTTCACCCTCTTGGAACTGGAATTTCGAAAAATTCCTTCTTATCGAACCTTTACACCCTAGAATCAACCTGTATGTCAAAATTGAGCTTCTTACGTTGAGTGGTTTGAGCAGGATTAATCAGTATGTCAGTCACTTAAGGATTTTATATATTAGTATAGATTTTTGTTTAAAATTTATATAAAAAGTCTTTTGAATTAGTATAACAAATATTTTCAAAATAATAAATACACGTATCAGTTATATCTTGATTAAAAGATTTTAATTGTTACTAAAAATGTGCCAAGTTAGCATTCACGTTTAATATCTTTCTGCGCATGTTTAGTAGCGTATTCAGAGAGTATAGACTTATACGATAATCTTGTTCTAGAAAGAAATAAATAGAAAAATGCATGTGAAAGTCCCGTAAACAAAGTCGTGTAATAATATATGGCATAGCTTTATCCACAAAATCTATAAGATCTAAAGCGGCCCATACATTATCAAACAAATTGCGCAGCGAGGCGATGCGCAACGTTGCGTTGCACAACTGCCTCACCTATGCACTTAGTAAAATTTTGATCAAACTTTTTATTAAAAGTTGTGTATTGTTTGAGAAACAATCATGTCCTCAATTGCCATTGCGTCATTTATTATCGTATATACCCTAGACGATGTTAATGATACCAAAAAACTAAAAAGAAAACAAAGAATTTGGATGAAAGAACTAAAATATTGCACAACGAAGCGCAACACACACATACACTACACAACGCGCTGCGCAAACGCCTGTTGCACAAAAGAATTTAAACATTCTTGAAACTTATCAAACAATTGCGCAACGCATCAAACGTTACCATACATTGGCAACTCGCTGCGCAACAGCCTGTGTTGCGCAATCCGTTTGATAATGTATGGACCGCTTAAGGCCTAACATTCTATATATTAATAATTTTCTCTGTTAAACCATTAATAGCTAGATAATACTCTACTGTTTTTACTCTAATATTATTTTTACTAGTATAGTAAATTTTATACATCAATTTTTTTTTATATTTAATGCATTTTTGGTCAAACAAATACACTTTTCATCGCGATTTTTAACAGCCATTGCATTAATTTTACTATTTCCACCCTTTTTATACACCGTTTTTAGTTGTAAAACAGCACCGTTCGCTCGCGGAAATCTCGTTTATTAACCGAGTCATAGTTAAATTTACAACCCGAATAAATTAAATGTCCAAATTATAATGGTCGTGTCGCGCGGATAGCTATGGCGATGATTTATCGGAGAAATATATAAAGAATTAATTAAATCGGCTGTGAGAGGGCGCTGGGGACTGGGGAAAAACGGACGTTGAGTGGGGGTAGAAGAGATAGTCTCCTTTTTGTACGGAGATCGTTAGAGCCATGCTGAGTTAAATACTTACAAAATTTGACGACTGTTACTTTATAATGGTTTTGTTCGGTTAGGTTAGGTTAGGTCTTAGTGGTAACGTTTTCTTGGTTAGTATTCATTAATTATGGTAGCGAATAATTTAATATATTGTTTTTAAGAGTCTATTACGCTGTACTGTTCTGTTGCTCTCAGGGGTCGGGAAAGTGGGTGTGTGGCAGAAGGAAATATATCTTATATTTCAGAAATCTGCCTAAGGCTTAGCCCGATCCTGTCGTGTTAAGCCACACCCAAAATTCCAAACACACGTGCTTTGATTAAGGCTTAATTAAGATTTGCAGAGCTTCAGAATTTGCTATAAAATAGCGAGCAATTTGTTACAAAACCATATAAATTAGATATCACTGTAATCACAAACCTTCAATCTATTTCCGTATTGTAACGGAATTTTAAAATATGCCTTTATTTTCGAGAAAATTTAGTCCAAATATAAGGAGTATTTTATTGATGTTTGACCAAAATCTTAAATAAAGAAGTTGTCTAAAAGTGTGCTACAATACAGATATATAGTATAATCCTTTATCTTTAATTTCCTTCTTGATTTGTGTAAAAATACCTAGTCAGTTTTACATAAAACCTTAAATGCCGAACGCTTATTTTGCTACTTTTTCTGACTAGTGAAATGGACTCTTAATATACAGGACGAGCGTTAAATAAGTGCAAATATTTTTAGGGGTAGTATATTTCGGCCCCAAAAACACGTCTATGAGGCGATTTTTTTTGGAAAATTTCGCGAAAAATATTCTGCCATCGGTCTGGATCCTGTCTTGCCACATGTCCTATCCATTGCCACTTCAGACTTGCCACTCTTTTAACGACATCTATTAATTTTGTTTTTTGACGTATGTGGGTATTCTGTATTTTTCCCTAATGGTGACTCCCAACATGATTCTTTCCATGGCTCTTTGTGCTACTCGTAGTTGTTCTGCTGTTTTTCGAGTAATTGTCATAGTCTCTAAGCCATACGTAAGCACAGGTAGAATGCAGATGTTGTAAGCCTTTTTCTTTAGGTTCATGGGCACCTTTTTATCCTTGAAAATATCGCTCATATTTCCAAATGCTACCCATGCCAAATGGATCCTGCGTTTGACCTCCATATTTTGGTTTTCCTTGCCCAGCTTGATTTTATTTATCGTTAGCTCGTTGTCATTTATTGTCGAAGAAATATTAAAAAAACACGCTTTTCACTGAAGACGGGACTCCGGAAGCAACTGATGAGAAATTCGATTGGCAAATAAGGGTGCAGTAGGTACGGGTCAGTATGCGCAACAAGAAAACAAGTGCGATACGTGCGGCGAGTGCGGCCCTGGTCAGTGTGCGGTACCTTTAAAAACCCAATGACAATCTGAAGAAGAGACTTACTATCTGTACTTATCATCTCAAAAGTGGCTCACCCTTATACACTTTTTATTTTTTTCAGATAAAAAACAAAATTTAAAATGTTAGTATACGATATAAATTAGGATTGATTGACGTATTCAATTACTTCCTGTTTCACCGGAAATTATTACAACTTTTGATTTTTACATAACATCTTTAGTATTTCTTTGCTTCATTTGATAGATAAGGACATTCTGAATACAATAACATAGCGTATGCCAACTTTTGATATTACGAATTAAAAAATATATCATTTTAAATTTTAATTTAGAGTGGGCTCAAAATACTAAGCGTGTGGTATAAAATTATTTATAAAAAAATACTTTTTCCAAATATGCTAATGAGCCACCCTCGTTCCATTTGATAAAAATGAGATATGGTTATTAGGCATCTTTTAACCAGCCAGGACAAAACACGAAAAACATTAGATCAAATAAATTTTTCCAAGGCTCCTTGATTAAAAATTAGTGTTTTTAACGCAGTCATGGCTTTCTAGATTGAAATTTAAAATACGATTTTTTTTCTTAAGCGAGAATGTTAAAAATTGACATATATGATATGTTATTCTATTCAGACTATCATTTTCTGTAAAGTAAAAAAATACCGAGGGTGCCATTTAAAAATCAAAATTTGTAGTCATTTTCCGGGAAACAGGAAATGACCGAAAACAATTGAATACGAAATAATCAATCCTAATTTATGTCGTATACTAATATACCAAATCTCGTTTTTTTTAAGTAAAAAAATAAAAAAGTTATAGGGGTGAGCCACTTTTGAGACGCACCCTTTATTTTTAAAATTAGTCTTATTTGACTTAGATACCGTATGATCGACAAGAAAACGGCGTCCAGTTGGATTGGAAATGACGATCGATGATATTCCCCAAATAAATTTTGCATATAAAATGACAGCGATCTTCATTTCAAAGCCATCGCTGACGCTCTTTTTTTTTCGATCATATTGTATATTTCCAAACCAACCATCATAAATATTATGACATTTTCAATTTTCCTAGTATATTTTCACGTTTTAATTAACTCTGAAAAACAACCACTGCAATCGGCCAGGTTACAAAAGAAAACTAGTTAGAAAATGCTGTTACATCCCTGAAAAATTCAATCCTATCTTTGGTGCAAATCTCCACTAAGGCCATTTGTATCTGAATGGGATGTCTGGCCGGGAGACGCGTCAAAAAATGGACGGAAAAAAAACAAAGAAATGAGAACAGTAACTTCATTTCCATTGCGCTTGATAGAAAGGGCCCTATTTCTTTCTTTTGTGTCGTCTTATTTAGTAGCTAAATACATTTTTTAATAAAACACTGGGATTTTAATTTACGATAAAGAGGCAATTCTAGGTATTTATATTATAAAGGAACAAATAGAAGGAAATTGTAATCAGTGTCGTTTTTGTAATTCATTTTGTTTGTTACTGTTTGATTTTGTACTTTGTGTATTGCATTCTTGTCAGTATTCTTCAATTTAGAAATGAGATATAACGTGAATTCACATTCATAGGTATACTTGTAACCGTATTTTTTTATTCTATGTGAGATTTTATTTTATTTTTATATGTGAAACTTGTACCCTTCTTCTTCTTTTTCTTTTATTCTTCTACTTGTTTGAAATCTAATCGATCTGTTAGTTTTAAGGTTGCCTCTGTAGAAGTTCTTGGGAGATGGACTGCCAACTGTCTTTCCATCTTTTTAGAGCTCTTCCCGGCTGTCTCTTACCCATGGGCATGGGCTTCCCCCCAAGAGCTATGCGTGGTAGCCTGTTTTCTTCCATGCGTTTTACGTGTGCGAACCATTGTCTTTTTCTTTGCCTACTCCATCTCACTACGTCCTGTATTCCGCATTGTTCACAATATTATCAGGCCCTTTTTTTCTTTTAATATGTTTATAATGTCAGATAAGCGTACTTTATGGAATGCTTCAGTCAAGTCGATGAAACATATACTGGGTGTTGCATCGTCGGACGGGACATAGGAAATCCCATGTAAATTTTAATGGGGTCAATTACTGGCTTCCCTAATTATTTTAGAGAATAATTCTATTTAGGTTTATTGAAGAGCACTAAAACCCACATTCAAGAGAATAACATTAGATATTTTTGATTAGCTCGTTTACGAGTTATCGCCGATTTCTTTTTAAATATTTCTCCTTTCTTATGGCCCTGTATTTACTTATGAGCACCAGTCAAGGTAAAAGATAACTGTCAAATGAAGTTGTCATTTCAGAAATTTACCTATTTAGCGCTTTATTATTATTGAAAACTCATTCCTACATCGAAAATCTTAAAGATGTATTTATAAATACAAATTAATATGAATTCAGGTAAAATAAAGTAATCAATTACAAGGTTAATTATAGTATTATTACAATATTTAATAACTTAATAAATTAATTTAGGTACTATTAAATTGTTAGAACTTTAGGATTTAAAAAGATGTTTTCCATTGACTGCTAGACAATAACCCAGGCGATCATAAAATTCTCTTCTTACATTCGCTAGTTGGTAAACTGAAATTCTATTGCATTCGGTAGAAATAGCATTTTTAACTCGTCTAGATTTGGGTATTTTTTATCCTTGTATATCTTGTTTTTTCAATGGCCCCAGAGAAAGAAATCATTTGGCGAATGTCAGGAGACCCTGCTGGCCAATTTACTGTATGATTTAGGCCAATAACGTTTCCGTTAAAACTATTGTCTAAATATGCCCGAACAGCCGGGCAGCCATCCATTTGGTACCAAACTTCCTGATTTTCCCTAGCGACATATCATGTAAAGCAGGTAAAATATGATTTTCGAGTGGTTCCAAATAATATTCTGCATTTAAATTTCGCGTAAGAAATAATGGCTCGATAATATTGTGTCCGAATATCCCTGCTCAAAAATTTACTTTCTGTGGATATTGCGTCCTTGTTTCGACAAACCTGTGTTGGTTTTCTTTGTTCCAATATCGATAATTTTGAACATTGGGTTCATTATTTAAGGTAAACGTGCATTCGTCAGTGAAACATATGTTTTTTAAAAATTCCCTATCCGTGTTTGTTCTTTCCATCATATCAAAACAGAACGCCTGCCGCCGTATTTCGTCCCCATCTCGTAGCTCTTGGTGCTTTTCATATTTTAAGGAATAGTATTTATGTCGTTTCAAAATTCGAAACGCTGTAGTGTGATCTATTCCTATTTCATCATCAAGTTTCCTTGTGCTGATCTTTCCATCGTTCTCTTCCACGCACAATAAAACTTCCAAGTCGGTATCATTTCTTGCATCTTCTCTTTGTTCCTGCCTTATTTCACATCTGCAGTTATTTATTAGGATACCTTTGGTAAAATCTCTGAATATTCCTTGCGATTGTAGATTTTCCAGGTATCAGTCTATTCGGATACAGAGCAGCAAACATGCCCGACATCTTTTGATAACTATTTCCTTGATAATACCATTTAATCATCAATACTTTTTCTTCGGTAGTGTAATTCATGGCTAATATTTTCGAGGTTGAGTTTTTAATAATAATAATAAAGCACTAAATAGACAAATTTCTGAAATGACAACTTCATTTGACAGTTATCTTTTACCTTGACTGGTGCTCATAAGTAAATAAGGGCCATAAGAAAGGAGAAATATTTAAAAAGAAATCGGCGATAACTCGTAAACGGGTTAATCAAAAATATCTAAAGTTATTCTTTTGAATATGGGTTTTAGTGCTCTTCAATAAACATAAATAGAATTATTCTCTAAAATAATTAGGGAAGCCAATAATTGACCCCATTAAAATTTACATGGGATTTCTTATGTCCCGCTCGACGATGCAACACCCTGTATAGGCTGATGTATTAATCTCTATTAGTTTTTCTTTAATTTGTTTAATGATAAATACGGCATCTGCAGTTGATCTATTTCGTCTAAAACTTTATTGTTGTTCGTCCGTTAAAAAAACCTCGTTATTCGTAATTTGTTCCTCGAGTTTTATTTTCAAAACATGAGTGAAAAGTTCCATGGTTGTATTGAGAAAAGTTATGCCTAGAAGTTTTCGGGTGTAGTTTTTTGTTCTTTCTTAAATATAGGAATTGTGACGCTTTTGTTCCATTCTTGTGGAGTTTTTCTGTTTCGAGAATCTTGTTAAATAACAATCTTAGATATTTTACTAGCTCGGGACCACCATGCTTCAAAAGTTCATTTGTAATATTGTCTGTTCCTGGCGCTTTTCGGTTCTTCAGTTTCTTCATTGTTAAGTATCTCTTCCTCTGCGATTGTTGCGTGATAATTTGTTGTATACGTAGTTTTCAATATCTATTGTATCTTGTATGGTGCATAATTCTGTGAAGTATTTTTCTTGTAACAATATAATAATATAACAATCGGAAAAAAAAAATTTTCTTACCTCTCTGTTTGGTATCCAGTCAGTTGGTTTAGACAGATCAAATATGTCGTCTTTCCATAACCTATATACCAAATTTTAGTTCTCAGTATGCCGAATTTATGATTTAACCAATGCTTATACAAGATCATGTTTTTGTCAATTTCACACGTTTTACTTTTTATCTCAAAAACTAATAGAAATAAATATGTTGGAGGCAGATGCCGAATTCGGCCTATGTTCGAAATAATTAGACATATGGCGATTTGTCCATACTAAACTTGCCAGATGCGTGCCACTTCGTGGTTATAAATAGTCTTTATATAACTTCTTTGCGGAGAGGGTTAATCTTGATATAATATAACAACAAAAGATTAACACCCTCCGCATAGAAGTTGAAACCAATGCAATCAAAACTCTTCCGCGTAACTTTGTGGATATAGGTAGGTATATTTAATTATAATCGCCATATGCAACACTGTAGTGCTGAAAGTAATTTAGACATATGGAGGAAAAATCCTTTATGCAAAAATCCAAATTTTCAAAACAATCCTAACAACGGTTCTTCATAGACGTCTAACGTCTATGGTCGTAAATCACCCTGTATATGTTTATCGCTTTAACTATAACTATAATGTAAAAAACACTGATTTTTATCTGGTAACATCAAAGTTATGAGTCACAGAACACAGAAGAATCTTTTCTGTAACCACTAATTCTCTTCTTACATTTTCGTTTTCTATGGATCTAAATTCCAATCCAAGTCGATGATTCTTCGCCAACTCTAAATGCAGAAAAGCAGATGCACTGATTAACGAAGCGGTCTAAGGTGCCGCGCGCCGTTCACAGGGAATTAAAGTCTGGCTGCGACGCGCCGCGCATAATTATTGCGACGTCTTTTTTTTCCTCCCGGCGCCTTTCACACCTTTCGCAGATGCGCCCGTAAATAGACCAAAGTCGCCATTGAAATGTAAATGCAGTTTGGGCTTTGTGTTTCGCTTTCGAACGTAGTTTCGGCAAGTTCGATCCGACTGAGGCGATTGGATTGGAAATAATTTACAAGTTTGAAAGGTGTCTTTGAAGTAAGTTTTAGCATTGATGGAGAACATTGGAGAATTCTTCCAATACTAATTTAATCAGGTAATTTAGTACGGGCTAAGTTAATCTTTAATGTAAAGAGTGCACTGATAAAAAAGATAGACTTGAACTAAAGTCGTCATCGTTCTTGAAAAAAAAGATAATTTATTTTAGCGTAAAAGAAAATATTTTGCCTGAAGAAAAACTCTCTTAACTCAAGAAAACTGGTTCTCTTGAAAAATTCGAAAATTTCTCTTGAATCTATTTTCATTCAACCAAGTGCAAGTTACTTTGTTTTAAGATAATAAGAAAAATACGCTAGGAAGTACTTCATTCAAGAAACATGGCCATTTTTCCAATAGCTAAATACTCTTTTGATGAAAAATAATAACGACACGCAAAGATGATGACGAAGGACGGTATATACAATCAGTCGGCAGTCCGATCAGTCGTACATCATAGTACGCACGGGTTTTGTTGCTTGGAATTTTCCACTTGGAATTTTGCATAATTTGCTTTTTAAACGCATATCGTATAACAAATTAGTAATCGTTATTAACATGCATTTGTCATTTTTTATGGACAAATTTTAGGATATATGGACTCTTTAAAGGAGTTTTTGAAAAAATGGAAATTAGAGCATTTATTTGCTATATTTGAAGGTAAGAGACATTTACCTAATGCACCTGTTTAGATAATGCATGTGTGACTATAGATAGAATAAGAATATAGGTATCGATTTTTTTATGCAAATAATTACAAAATTTTTAGAATTTCAAGTCGTCGCGCGTCGTATTAAAAAATTCAAAATGTGACCAAAGCTTATAATTTTAATAATTTATTTGCTTTACTTTGATTAATCGTGATGTAACATTTCTTTGTAATTTGTAGAGTGATGAACCACCCCAAAAAATACCAAGGAGTGAAGAAGCAGAAATAACTACTATCGAGGAAAATATTATCATTTTACTTACTACAAACCAGGAAAACCTAAATTTATCAGAAAATAATATACCTCGTAATATGCTTGTATATGATGTATAGACTTCTCTTAGATCAAAATAAATTTTAGTTGAGTCAATAGTATTCGCTATTGGTTTAAGAAAAGTGTCTCTTGAATCAAGAAATGTCCCTTTTCAATCAAGAATTTTTGCATGAATCAAAGAGACTATTGTTCTTGTAGCAAGGACTTCTTTGCATATTCATTTTGGGTCAAGAGTGAAATACTTTGGACTGATAGATTCTTCTGTTCTCTAAAGTAATTTTTTAAAGCTTATGAAAAGATAGTTAATGCTTTGGGCAAAGAAACGTCGTTCTTGGCCCTATTGAAAAGCGCCAATCTTTTGGGTCAAAGTCATATTCATTTCGACTGAGAGATCCTTTTTTTCAGTTTGCTAATTCAGAGGGTTTAATCAATTATGTTTAAATAAAAACTAATTATTATTAATTTACGTCTTATAATACAGGGTCCGGCAATAGTGCGTCGGGCATCTGTAGCTCCTACAGTAAAAAACTTGGGAATTTTGTTTAAGTGCAAACCTAAAGTATGTTCTAGGATGTATTTCAGAAAAATATTTTAACTTCTATAGGGTGGCTCAAAAAAGTGTGAGTGGATCGGGATGATTTTGCGGAAACGGTTTAAACGGAACGCCCTGTATATTATTGCATTTTGGCTTTCTTTCAGATTTCTAAGATATGAGTAAATATATTTCGATAGTTTCAGAGATATTAATAAATAAATAAAAAATATACATTTTTTTAAGAAAATTAATTGTTCATATATTTTCTTAAAAAAATATCAAAAATACAAGAACTGTCCTGAAAGCAAAACTATATTAGGTATTTACTTGAGATGGTCTGAACTTATTTTGCTATAAATATGGCAATTTTGAACTAGATGATTATAAACTAAAGTACAATCTACAAGTTGAGCGTTTATATACTCGCTCAGTAGGCACCGAGTGGGCGTGGCAAAATCTAGCCAACCGAGTCAGAGCCCACTGAGCGTAACAGTTCGATTTCCGCCACTAGAGTAATAGGAACAAAGAACTTGAAGGAACTGGACCGTTGTATCTGTTCATACTATCTTTACATTTATTAATTCTGATGCTTAAATGCTCAGAGGGTTCTGACTCGGTTGGCTAGATTTTGCCACGCCCACTCGGTGCCCACTGGGCGAGTATATAAACGCTCAACTTGTAGATTGTACTTTAGTTTATAATCATCTGCTGATGATGCTAACATGGTTAGCGAAACGCGCTTCCAGTGTAAAAGTAAAAGTGTTTTGGTGTATTGTGGTGATTTAGTGTTTTTATTTTACTGTGTAACACCAAAGGTTCCAACCCTCAACTGTAAGCAAAACCTACCTTGAATGAAGATCAAGAAGCTGATTTAGTTCAGAAAATTATTAAATTTTTCGAAATTGGATTTCCTTTGACCCCCAGATCATTACGAAGAACTGTATATAGATACGTAGAAAATAAAGGTATTACCAGCCGTTACAACACAGAAAAAAAATTGCTGGACGTGACTGGTATAAAGCCTTCATGAAGCGACATTCTTGTTTATCTCAACGGAATGCCCAATCGATGAATCCTGCTAGGGCGGCGAAGCTCAATCCTTTTATTGTTGGCGACTATTTTCAAAAACTAAATAACGTTTTGGAAAAATACGACTTGAAACATCAACCTGCAAAAATATTCAACATGGATGAAAAGCGATGCAGACTAACCTTGCACCACCAACAAACTGTTATTGCCCAAAAAGATAACAAACGTCTTCACCTGGTTTCTCCAGAGCACGCCGAAAATTGTACAATCGTCACTTGTGCGAACGCTCTAGGGAATGCCATTCCGCCGATGATTCTATTTAAAGGGCAACGGATCAAACCAACGTTTAGTGATGGGTTACCACCGGGATCTCAAGTGAGGATGGCTCCAAAAGGTAGCATGACCACCAGCTTATTCATGGAATGGCTCCATTTCCAACTTTATTCAGCCGCCAGTTCTACTGATATTTGACGGTGCCGCGTCACATCTCGACATTTCCATTGTCGATGCTGCCGAGTCATTGGGAATCCATTTATTTCGTCTTCCGTCAAATACCACCCACGAACTACAACCCCTCGACAAAAGTGTGTTTCGCTCTTTCGAACATTATTGGGATGAGGAGTTGTTACGGTATTGGGATAAATAATTCTGATGCTTAAATGTAAAGATAGTATGAACAGAGACAACGGTCCAATTCCTTCAAGTTCTTTGTTCCTACTACTCTAGTGGCGGAAATCTAACTGTTACGCTCAGTGGGCTCTGACTCGGTTGGCTAGATTTTGCCACGCCCACTCGGTGCCTACTGAGCGACTATATAAACGCTCAACTTGTAGATTGTACTTTATTTTATAATCATCTGTTGATGATGCTAACATGGTTAGCGAAACGCGCGTCCAGTGTAAAAGTAAAAGTGTTTTGGTGTATTGTGGTGATTTAGTATTTTATTTTGCTGTGTAACACCAAAGGTTCCAACCCTCAACTGTTATTCTACATCTAATAAAAAATAATATACAGGGACGGCAGTATGTTAAACGTACAGCCTCGTCACGAAAAGTGTCATTTTTACTCCTAATAAAACACTAGAGGTACTATTTTGAAGAGAAAATAAACCTGTTTTATGTCTTTGTAGCTCTAACTTACAAGCCGCCAATGATGCAAAGTATTAAGAAATCTCTATATAAATAATTCACGAAATAGTTAATACCTTAATGGAAATCCAGCAGTTTAGATTAATTAAAAGCTGCCATAATCACTTTTGATTTTGGAGCTAAACAATGCGTTGGAAGACAAACTAAATTATTCGATCTGCCTACCTTAATGAACTGCATCTCGAACGAGGTTGCTGAACAGCCGAAATAAGTCAAATTAAAAGTTTCTTGCGCTCGTCACGAGTAGTCTTAGACTTAATTGTCAAGACTTCTCTGCGTGTTCGCCGTTGTTGACGTTTGTTCATTGTCGACGAGTGTAAGTACCTGATTAAATTAAACAGATGAACAAACTAAATAAAAGAAAATAAATGACTACAATTTAGTCTAACTAAAATTAAAAGAATATATACTTCTTTATTTAATCTTAACTATAACACTCAAAAAGAAAAATACTAAAGAAATAATACCATATTTGTGTTACATTGGAAATAATAACACACAAGGATATTATAAATATCTAAAGGGTCTACTCAAGGGTCTACTCAAATTACGGTGATCGGTAGCTTTTTAACAGTAAAATGATCCAAAAAATTTGTAATTAAACATAAATGGATCTAAATCGAAATATCATTAACAGGTTAATGGTTAGTCGCTAAGAGACGTCTTCTTTGTTTCCTAAAAAGTTTAAAGTTGAATTAAAAGTTATTACCCTGTACTATTCGGGTCGCTCTCAGGGGCCGGGTAAAGCGGGTGTGTGGCCGAAGGAAATACATATTATATTTCAGAAATCTGCCTAAGGCTTAGCCCGATCCTTTTGTGTTAAGCCACACCCAAAATTCCATACACACGTGCTTTGATTAAGGTTTGCAGAGCTTCAGCAATTGCCATAAAATAGCGAGCAATTTGTTACGAAACCATATAAATTATATATCAATGTAATCACAAAACTTCAATCTATTTCCGTATTGTAACGGAATTTTAAACTATGTCTTTATTTTCGAGAAAATTTAGTCCAAACATAAGGAATATTTTGTTGATGTTTGACCATCAAAATCTTAAAAATACAGAAGTTGTTTAAAAATGTGCTACAATACGGATATAGTATAATCCTTTATCTTTAATTTCCTTCTTCATTTGTGTAAAAATATCTAGCCAGTTTTACATAAAATGATAAATGCCGAACGCTTATTTTGCCACTTTTTCAGACTAATGAAATGGACTCTTAACGTCTCCTTTTCACTGCTAGGGCTAATCTGGTCGGAGTCTATTTGAGTGCCCAAACTTCTACTCACGATATATCAGATTTCATCCGGCTATGACCAGAGTCTCAATTATTATATATATTATACATATATATTTTATAACAACAGCACCTCGGAGTTTCAAGACGTCCATAGCCCCTTCTTTATTGGTGCATACAACATTCGAGAGGTTTTAATATCAATTTAATATAGAAATTTATATAAAGAACGATTAATAAATATGTATTAAGTGGCACAGGCGAACATTTTACACACTATTTACTTTGGAATACTTTGTAGTACAGACAGGGATTTACCCGAAAATAATTGGCTGACAAGAAAATTGCCCAAAAACAAACTTGCCCGAAAAAAAAAATAACACCGTGTTCATCAACATATTACAATGCATTGAAATAAAAAATAATATTAATAATAAATAAATTCCCCGAAATAGTCGTGATCTTTAGTGAAAGATTGCTCTAATACAGGTCATTTAAATACGGTCCATTTAACAAAAACCATATCAAACTAAACCAATAACATATTAAAAAAATGTAGCACATTTGTGACCACTTGCACCGTTTGTATAAACTCGGTTTAAAGGCTAAACATTGATTAACTATATAATATTTTATTATAGTTAATCACTGTTTAGCCTTTAAACAAAATTTATACAAACGGTGCAAGTGGGTATTAGCTGCTTTTACGGTATACAGTGTGTCCTAAAATTAAGGGGCTTATATTAATATTCACAATATTAGATACAAATTTTGTCGGCCAACTTTTTGGTTCTGCAAAATGCCCTCAGGGGAATTATCATTTCGGAAAATTTTCTATTTGGGCAATCTACGTTTCGCCCCCCTAATTTGCTTTCGATCAATTTTCCTTCTACCATTTGATTTCGTGTAATTTTCTGGATACTAATGTGCAATACACGAAATATTCAATTTTAAGTAACAATGCCTTTTTTATTAAATATCGATATATCGTTATATTATTACCATCCATGAGACACATTTTCTTTTACCTTGAAGGTAAACTCTTAAAGTAGATCCGGTACAAAGACATCACCATTTCCAATATTAATATTTAATTCTCCTTCACTCTGGTATTATTTCATAAACAACTGTTTTTTTTTGTATTTAGAATTCCATGACGGCAATCGGCAATCGGCAATCAAAAGTCAAAAAAACTACGTTTCGCTATTATTTAATTGAACCATTTGCTTGAAAAATCATATATATTTAATATTATACATAATATAATAATAAAATGCATAATCCTTTAAATTGACATGAAATTTTAAAATTCCGAAAAGTACAACCGAAAGATTGTCTTCCAAATTCCTTTTTTACATTACGTACGAAATGTAACAAAAATTATCATCGTCGAAGCTCCATCTCCATCGTCAGCAATTTCCATTCGAGCTGCCGGTTGGCTGAAAAACGAAGCGAAACGTCGAAAAAACATCTGGAAAAGTTTTCCGCTGCGAGAATGAAATTTTCCGCGACCCGCGCCATTTGCCTTATCGTTTTTCGCCGGAATGAACGTCAGTCAAGCCCGTCGGCGCTTTTCACTATTAGTTTTCCAATTTGAAAAGTTACTTGTGCACATTCTCTTTAATAGAGAAACTCTCGACTTGAATATCTTATCGGCCAAAAATGCGGCAATTTACAACCAGTATGCTGATTCGGAAGTTTAATCTAAAATGTAGAAAGCCTGTCACTACATAGGGTGTCTCAAATTTAATGGAATCTGGAAAACTATAATAGATACGAAGAAGGTTAAGATTGTAGATTGTTTATTGCATGGGATAGGGGAAGTTAATAACCGCGACCTTATAGATCTATTGTGTCTCCCTCTCTTGAGTGATAACTCATCATACAGTTTCAAGGCTTTGACAAAAATCAGTATCTGGGATGGTTTTACAGCGGTTAGTTCTCCAACTCCGACATCAGTCATACTAAAGGTTATGGCACGAATGGTTGTCGTCTCGGTGCACTCGGTGATAAGGTGTTCTGGTGTTTACCCATTTTCCCCACAGAATCTGCAATTGTTTCTTAGCTTTTCCATGACAGCTACCGCCATTATTATACGACATTTGAACAATTTATTTTTTGGAATAGATAGCCACATGTCTTATCTTTGTCACAGTGGCTGTGGCAATCACTAAATTTGACTTTTAGGCTATACACATTTTTTTGACAGGTATTTTTTTCGTCTAAAAATACCTGTTTAAATAATTTTTTTTCTCAAAAACGGTTAATGTTAGATATAGAGTGTTTAACATCAATATTCATAGAATCTTACAGAGAATTTAAGTATGTAATAAAAAATGGGGGTACCCATTTAACATAAAAAAGTTGTTGTGTGTATCCGGTATTTCCGAAAGTGCCGCCATATTTAAAATATTTTAATCGATAGATCTCATTGTAAAATAATGATGTTGAAAAAATCTCCGATCTAGATATTGTAGTTTTCTAAAAACTTCTAATGCACGCTCAGCCTGGGACACCCTGTATATGCACGTAGCGATTATATGCAGGACATCCAATACTTGGCGCACTCCAGAGCGTTGCTATTTCGCTCCGCCAGACCACGTTCATTACATATATTGGGAAGATTTGGGCACGCGAGAAGGTTTGGTTGTGACAGTTTGGCGCCTCATAGTTTGTGTTACAAGGTATTCTATTTGAAATAAGCAATATGGCACCCACTTCCGGTTAAAGTGAATTCCAGAAAATCAAAAATGTTCAGTCAGTTTGGATCTATATTCGATGAGCAAAAAAACCTGTACATTTCGTAATATAATCCGTATAAAATAAAATAAAATAAAATAAGAAAACATTTTAAATTACAATAAAAGCTACCAAAAATGGAATTTACCCAGTATAGCCTACATGTAGTTAAAATGTGTGTGACTGTCCTAAAAAGTTACCCAGGGTTAGACAAAATTACTATTAAACATTGATCACTTTTAAAAGCAAGTTACTATTTTATTTTAAATGGAAAGTCCAGTATAATATTCCGATATTCAATGGAAAATTAAGGTTGATTACACACCAGGCAAATATTTTCCTAGATATTTTCATTCTTATGATTTAGTGTCAGTAGATCCTTGTAATCTATGTGTATGTGATAAGCCTAACGTTATGTTAATTTAACAAGGAATAAGGATTGTAGTGCACAATATTCCACGGTAGAAAGGAGATTATTGATGTATATTTTAATTATTACAAAATTAGAACTCTATATGTAAACGTCTAACTGACAAAAAAACTAAAAGAAATTAAATGCTCACAATGCTTTCCTTTTTATTCAATACATAAAATGATTCTGTTTTTAAAAGTTCTTTTCACACTAGGAGGAATATGTGGAGTTATACTTCAGAAAATAGACACAACTCTTTCTTTCATGTTGTTGACAGTGGTTGACGGAGATTTGTAAAGACTATCTTTAACATATTCTCATAAAAATGTCCAAAATAGATATTTAGAGCAGGATTATGATTATATTGACCCTGACACACGAGCTCGCGAGAGGAAAAGTGGTAACGATCTTGGAGAGTCGTTACTAGGGGGTTATAGCTAGGGGGCTGAAACTCGGAATGTCATCTTTTGATGACGTTTCGTGCACTACGAAACCCCATCATCAATGAATCAAATGAAAAAATCGCCCGATTTAAATGAAATTTATTATGTCGATAGGATGGACCAAGGCCAACTTGACCGGGTCACTGTGACAGTTAGTTCTGATGTAAGAAACGTCAAAAGTTGATGTCGTCCGATCGCGACCAAATTTGGTGGGTAGGCTATGTGACCGACGCACAAAACAAAAACCAGATAAAACCTGTTTCGCATTTATACAAATATTATTATTTATCGCTTTAGGAAGGCCTATAATCACCAAAATATATATGAAAAAAATTGATACATGAGCAGAAATGCAAATACCAAAAATTGAATATCAGTATTTTTATTATTGTGGAAGTTTGTTTAAGTGACCGCATTTTTCAATTAAATTGGGGTGAACATTGTGTAGACGAAAAGAATATTTCCTAGCTGCACAAAATGGAGAAAAACACTTATAGTAAGTACATTCTTTTTCCATATTAGTTGTTGTTAAATTCGATCATTGCTTTTATATACATGGCCATTACAAAAAGTCAAATCGAGTCTGAATGAAAATTAGTAGTGTAATTTTATTTAAGGTTCTAAAAAAATGGTATAAAATGGTAGACGATATTTTTCGTGTAATGTTGTACCAAGTATTGTACTTTAAAACCATTATTTTAGTTTCTGCGGAAAACTGCGATATTTTAAGTTTTCGATTTTTTTAGGAGAATGTCCAGTACTTAAAATAAAAGATATTTTTGAACAATGGTACAATAATGCTAAAAGTGAAAGAGTGTCAACAATTTGTGAAAAAATTAAGTTATGTTTACATTTAGAAAGAGTTATGTTTACATTTAGATCAAAACATCCAGAAATTTACTCGTCCATGAAAATCACAATTAAACAATCAAATATTACAGAAGCCTGGAAGAAAGAAGTTTGGCCTGAAGGAGCACTGGTGTCTTTTTTGCCAATCGAAGGAAGAGGCCGGAAGAACCGGAGGGGTAACCAATTCCATAGGAAAGGAAAAGTCCTTTAATATTCTATATCAAAATGTTAGAGGACTAAGAACCAAAACTGCAACATTGTGTGATAACATATCAATAGCCAACTGGGATGTAATCTGCCTAAGCGAGTCTTGGCTGAATGAGTCCTTCTATGACAGTGAGTTATGTGACAATAGGTATGCCGTGTTTAGGAATGATAAATCATATAATGAAAGTGAGGTAAGCCGGGGAGGTGGTGTGATTTGCTTTGTTAATAAAAGTCTCAAACCTTGTTTGATAGCTAAAAGTAAATCTTTAGACTACCAATAGCTGTGCATCAGCATTAAGCGCATTAATGTTGAATTGTTAATCTGTTGTGTTTATGTATCATGTAATTGTAACTTAACTGTATATTATAGAATTATTCAGTGAAGTTGAAGATTTTCATAATGGTGATAATGTAATGTTTTTAGGTGATTTTAATGTACCTGATATAACTAATAGTCTATCTGATCTGGTAAGTGGGTCCGGAAAGGCACAGCTGGTCAACCTCCTATTAAACCAATATGTATTCCTCCTATTAAACCAATTGTATTCAATTAACAATGTGAAGAACCAGGTGGGCAACACTCTTGACTTAATATTAACAAATGTAACTGAGGCAGAAATACATGAATGTAGTGAGGACTCCGTAGTTAATGTTGTCGATCAGTATCATCCTCCTTTAAAAATATGTTTCAAAATACAAACTAAAAATCCTAAAAATATCAGTCAAAGCACAGACACTCTCATGTTTGGCTTCAAACATGGTGACTTCATGTCACTTTATCACTTATTAAGAGAATAGGACTGGAGCTCACTTTGTAACGCATCAAATCCTAATGAATGTTTAACATTTTTCTATGACATAATTAATAATATATTTTTGCAATGTTTACCACAAAAAAACAGTAATAGTTTTGGCAGAAAGTTTCCTAAATGGTTCTCTAAAGAGTTGGTTCATAAATTAAAACAAAAGGAACACTTCTTTAGAATGTTCAAGAAGCATTTGAAGCGTAGAGATTACTACCGAAAAAAGTACTGTGCTCTGAGATCAGAAACAAAACAACTAATCAAAAAGTGTCGTTTGGAATACTTGGGGGGGATTGAGACTGGCATTCAATCCAATCCTACTGAGTTTTGGAAATTTATTAGGGATAAATGGCAAAACAGCGCTGTAAATTACAATTTTAAGTATGAACAAAACGAATTTAAAGACGAACAGTCTATAGCTGATGCATTTGCAAAATTTTTTCAGGACGTGTATGGTGATAGTAGCAATAATTATCAATTAGATCCTGATAGTACAAGTATGCTGCCAGATTACGGATTGGATCTCCTGTGTATTGGTGAGGTCAGTGATGGTGATGTTGGGGAGGCAATCGCGAGTCTCAAGCCGAAAGCTTCGGTGGGACTGGATGGTATACCCGCATACTTTTTCAAGGCCTACAGTGAAATACTTACGGAACCATTAAAGATATTAGTAAATAAATCATTGCAGAATAACTATTGTCCTGATCGATTGAAACAGGGTTGTATAACTCCGATACATAAAAGTGGTAATACAGGTCTTATAAATAATTATCGCCCAGTAACAGTATTGTGTGCTCTGTCTAAAATTTTTGAACGTATATTATATACAAAAATTAATGCTCATGTTTCACCGGTCGTAATACCTCAACAGCATGGTTTTAGGCAGAAACTATCGACCTGCACCAATCTCTCGGTGTTTTCAGAATATGTAAACAACAGCTTGGGAAGTGGTCACCAAGTTGACGTCATATATACCGACCTGGCAAAGGCCTTTGATAGGGTGAACCATGCAGTCCTACTGAGGAAATTAAAGTGTTATTCTTTTCATGATAATCTTATAAAATACTTGAGGTCGTACCTAGCATCTAGGCAGCAGTGTGTTAAATTTCAATCTAGCAAATCTTATATGTTCACGGCAACATCGGGGGTCCCACAGGGTAGCATTCTTGGCCCTTTATTATTTAACCTATTCATAAATGATATATCGCATTATATAAACTATTCCCAATTTCTCCTATATGCGGATGACCTCAAACTCTACAGTGTGGTGAGGGGTCAGAGTGACTGACCACCTTTACAGGTAGATTTAAGCTCTCTCTATTATTATTGTCAACAAAATGATCTTAAATTAAATATGGCTAAACGCAAATATGTAACATTCTGTCGTAGTGGATCACCAATTTTGTCAAAATATTCGGTTGACAATTGTGAACTGGAACTGCTGGAAGAAATAACAGACTTGGGTGTTCTTTTTACAAAGAAATTTACCTTCAATAAACACATAGAGAAATTGTATTCTGAGGGAATGAGAAAGCTGGGGTTTGTCTTGCGCTGCAGCAGTGAGTTCAGCGATATATTATATTTAACACCAGAATATTGTTATTTAACTCATTTGTTAGGTCTAAACTAGAATATGACTCTATTATTTGGAATCCAACCACTTTTACCTACTCAAATATGATAGAGAAGGTTCAAAAAAAATTCCTGAGAAGCCTATTTCTGCAAAAACATGGGTTCTACCCCGGCTTTCCAAATCTTGTATCATACGAATCTCAACTAGCAGAATTTAGCATAACACCCTTAAAGGATAGGAGGCAGTTCAGTGATGTGTCGTTTGTATTTAGTATTATTCACCAATATGTTCCTGTGCCGGACCTACTTGGAATGATTTATTATGTAGTACCTGATTGTAGACTAAGAAAAAGGCATGTAATTTTTAAGATCTCGTTGGTTAGTTCACCATTAAACAGGTGCCTAGAGGCGGTGAATAAGTTTGCCCTAGATCACTCTGATTTTGACTTTATCTGTGATAAAAATAAAAAGATAATCTTCAACTATTTTATTAAGTCTCGTTGTTAATGTTATTGAGAGTTCTTCTTTTTTATTGTATATTTATTTTTGTATTTTTTAATTTGTATTTACTGTACTGTTGTCATGGGAATATTTTTCTGTTATAAGTGCAGTCTAAATAAATGATTTTGATTTTGATTAGAAAATTGTTCTGAAAAAGTTGATTTGTTTTTAGAAGAAAGTCGTTTCCAGGTGAGAAAGTTCTTGAAGTATTTTCGTTTTTTCGTTTTTTGTTGAACTTAAATTATAGCCCTTTATGATCTCAATTTAATTGTTTTAATTTTCAAACTAAGCTTGCCATAATGTTATCTGTGATTGAATCACTGTGATAGAAATAACTTTTTAACCTTTTTTGAAAAAAATTGTTTAACCTTTTAATTTGTTTTGTCATTGTATTTTATATTTTTTGACCTCTGTATGACTATTGGAATTTGTTTATTATTCTGATTGTAATTATTTTAGCTTTCTTGGGCCTGCAGATGGGAATTGTTAAGTCCCGAAACATGTCGCCCCCCTTCTTTTTTTGAAGTAAATTAAATTTAAATAAACATCAACTTAAAAGATTGTGAGTTTTTTGTCCCCTACCCCTCGTCAGAGGTTTTACTTTGATATGTACACACACTGGGTTGGAGAAGGTTTTGTTTTCTTAATTTGTTATTTACTAATAATGAGAAATAATTACCCTTTGGGCTGCAGGAGATTTTTTCCATATTTATAAAAATTATAATTAATTTTTTTTTGCCAAAAATATTTTTAGTTTTAAAAAATGTCTATACCTGTCTGGCGGATTCATCTTTCCAAAAAATCCTTTATGGGTATTTCGCCACTGCACTGCAAGAAAATCTATAAAATAAAATAATTATTTTTTGTAAACACTTCTGCGTTAAACCTAAACGGACGCTGCTTGTCAGAAGTTATGTTTATAGTAATACAAATTTGCCTAACAAAGAAAAAAAAATGCTTAACGTTTCGGAAAGTTATCTCGTTCCGTCGTCGGAAGCAAAAAAAAATACAAAGAATAAAGAAAAAAACTATTTAAATTCAACTATTCGAGAACACTTTACTTTTTTAAAACAGATACGTCTACAAGAAACCGTTGACGTTCTTAATCATAAAAATGAATCATTTATTATCATAAAAATTAGATTAAAATATAAAATATTATGTTATATTTTATTAGTAATGTAAGTAAGTACTATAAATCGAGTTTTCCATTTTTTTCCACTTTCCCCTATGCTTCAAAACACTTTGCGACGGTGCACAACTGCTGTGTTCTACCCTGAAGAAAATAGGTCGATTTCGGCATAATTGGAGACAAGCTACAGGATGATGACGTTTCAAACCGATGATGTCTCTAAATGAACTAAACGATCAAAATTTATCTTAATTATGGCTCAATTGGAACCAAACTCGGCACATGGATAGTGGTACCCGAATGGAATCCTCAGACGTTAAAGATGAACTAATTTGACAGTTAAGTTGAAGTAACGCCCGAACTTTCTGGATTTTATCAAATAATAATATGAGAGGTAGTAAATACATGAATTTTTGAACGGTTTTTTTAAAAGCCTTCTACAATTTTTATAATTCAGAAGGTTTAAAAATCTTTCGAAAGCAGGTATTTCAAAAAGTCTAAGTATATATGACTGCGGCATGAGTCTCTAGATTAGGGAAAGTAATAAAGATATAACAACCATTCAAACTGCTAATTACAAGTATTATTAATTAAGATTATTAATCTTGTTAAGTAATTAAATCCAAGTGAAATATAACAAGAAGCGCCCGTACAAAATCGATCTTCGATGTAAGCAACTTGAATAAAGTAATTAATGCATCGTTTGGAAAATTAACGTCGCCAAACGGCGGCGTATTCCGTCCAACGATTCGGATGGGCCTGATTGCAAAATCGATAGTCGCGAGCGGCGCTTTTCGTCATTAAGGAAAGCGATTATCTTTACTTAATAATTTTCCTGTCGCACTTTGATTTCGCCGGGCTACTATTTAATTTCCAGATTTATTGTTCGGAAGAGCGAGAAACGGCGACGAAGATGGATCGGAAGCCGTCGCCGGCCGCGCCGGTGCAGAACTAATTTTCTTAATCGTTTCGAGATTTAGGTGCGAACTATAAAACTCAATTGCTGATAAAAGAAATTCCATCAAAAACATCTTCTTCTTCTTATCACGCCCTCTCTTGCCGAAGGTTGGCGATCCAAATGGGAATTGTGGCTCTGGAAACTGCAGCCCGGATTCAGGTACAGTTTAAAAACACCCCAAACACAACGACCGTTCAAAACTGCCGTATCCACTGAACACCGGCCAACGAACAAATTCTTTTGAGCAAATCCCGTTTACCGACAAGCTTCGGAAAATGTTTGGCGCGTTCGGTTCGGTTCGGCGCAACGTACTGACTACACAAACTTGTTACAGCGCGCGCGGCGCGTTTGGTTTGTTCGGAGCGTTTTGTTGCAAATAAATACCCACCTTAAGGTACAATAAAACGAAGAAACATATCGCGATTTCTACTGTACTGTGTTTAAACATAACACGGTTATGTTTATGTGTAAAATCATTAAAACAGAGCGTTAGTCCTAAACAAAGAAAAAGTATGCGACGTGGAATATTTTTATTAACATTTTTTCTCGATTAAAAAATGGGCGCTACGCTTTTTATCATAATTTCATTAAGCGTGTCGTACATATAAATATCAACAACGCGCGCCTAACACGTCAAAGAGTCCTTGTTTGTAAATCTTTATCCACGCTACGCGAAAACGTGTCACCAAATTAATCACGGTTCTTAATGATCACCACTTCGAGGTGGCGACTCGAACACGAAAAGGCTATTTTCCCGCAATAAAAAAATCTTTATAAAACCGAGCGTTAAACGGTTTCTTAGCTTTTTTTTTATCTTTCGACCGCGTTATCGCTCGATGATAAAACTCAATTTATGCTGAGAGGTTGTGAAGGGAGGGTTTTAAAGAAAGGGGTGAGTTGTGCTCTTTTAAACTTCGAAAGGGCGCACTTTTTATTTTACGGCTTAATAAAGATGTTGTCATCGGATAATCCTTAAAGGTGAAGTGTGTTCAAGTGTGAAATAATTTTTAACCCTGTCGTAAAAATAGCAGTTAAATACGAATTTTAAATTTCTGTTTGATTCATCAGTTACATTGGTTATTAAACCAAATACTGTTATTTTATTTGATTGCTCTAGTAACCTATATATAGGGTGATTCACGGCCATTTATTTAATTGTAGTACACTAGTAGCTTTCGGTCCTTCGAACTAGTGATTACGATTCTTTTTAGTGAATCGAATCACACGATTCAGTTTCCCATATTGAATCGATTTCTACGATTAGTTCATTTAACGAAACCACGTGCACAATTTACGTTTCATAAAAACAAGAATAAGGGACCAGAAAAAGAAATATACAAGACACTGGCGTAATTGGATTGATTATTTTACAAATAATATTAAATTATCAATCCAATTCATATATGTATACTATTTATTAAAGACTTCTTAATACCAATTTAATATTTTTTTAGAGCCATATTTTAATTCACCGCCGCGCTGTAGAAACGAACGATCGCATTGTGATCCGATTCAATTATCACGATTCTTTTTTACGGTTCATCGCTCAAATGCTATGGATCCGTGCCGGCCGCGTTTCAATTGAACGAACCGTATTCTAAGCAGTAAATCGAATCTCACGATTCATTTTTAATACTCGTTCAAATGAACGACTCGTTCAATCTTTGTCCATCTCTACTTCGGACCCTTCCTTTCGGTCCTTGCAGCTTCAGAAAACTTCGTTAAAAGGGACGCTCTTCTCAATATTTCAAACTAATTTTTTTATGAATAACAATTACTTTCGATGAGACATCCTGTATACAAAAGAAAAGGAAATTAAGGCTATACAAAAATAATCAATTATTACGACACATCAAAAAGCTCACTAACTATGAAAAGGGACGAAATAATAAGGGCAATTAACGCCGACAACTGAAAAACACTGTGATTAAATTAATGACTCTATTTTCCATTAGCAAAGTTTACTTAGGAATCAGATTAATGTTCTAACGCAAAAGAAATCAGTCAAAACAAAACGTGTTTGTTCGCAGTTTAATAGATTGTAAGCGGAAAAAAATATATAACCGAGAAAAAAAATCTTTAATGGAGAATATGGAAAGCAAATATACTTGGGATAGTGGTGTGGATAAGTATGGCAAATTATTTCCAACAAAGTTCGTGTTTTAGTTGCGGTTGTTGTAGGAATTCTTCTGAAGATAATATTTAGAAAACTATTTAGTCGCGAGACCAGTTTTGTGTTTTGTTGTCGACGAGTTTAGTATAGTTTGTTTTTGTATTTTGATAGCGCGAATAAAGTGGAATTATAATTATTTTTTGTAGATAATAGCTGTTCTAAATTCTAGATAGAACACATAACACCTTAAAATTTTCGTTTCGTTTAAAGTTAGATAATATAATATTTTGTTCTAGTGGGTCAATTCTGTTGACTTTTTAAGCAATTTTCAGCTAAATCATGTGACTTTTTAATCTCATTTTAAATTAAAATCAAAGTCCCCACCGAAGTGTATTGTACTAGTGAAAACAAAATGTTATGGTGCATCCAGACCTCAGGAGTCGAGTGCGAGACGAGAGCAAGACATTTTCTATAAATTTTTGACGCTAAGCTTGCCACGAGACAAGCGAGCTGGATCGTAGTAAAAGGTGACTGGTTTGTGTAAACATGTCCGATAAAAAACCTGCAGCAAATAATAACGCATAAGTAATACATTTTTGTATCTTTAACATGATATTTGGTTTGTCGTATTTTATTCATCGTCGATTTTTTCCACTTTTACCCTTCATTTGTTTCGAGACACGACGTCTTTTACAAAATTCGTTTTTTAGAACAAAATGTTAAATAGAAAAATTATAGGAAAGGTTGAGAAGCACATTTGAAAATTACTTCAAAAAGTGTTACGAATATAGGTATGAGTTTTGGTTTCTTAAAACTAAAATTACTTTTTAAAAAAAAATATTTTTACTGAACTACAAGTTTACAGTGTGAAGGCTCGAATCTGATTGCCTGAGAATAACGGTTGAGTTCCCAAGGAAGGAACTGCTGACGCTGACGCTTGGGATGACGGGGTCCCCTAGGTGGGCTGCTCCCATAAGGATCTGCACTGGACCATCACATAATTTATGTTTTAATGGGAATACCCTAAATAAATTCTAATTCGAATAAAGTTCTATCTGATATCGATTTTGAAATACCCTTTTTTTATCGGTATGTTGATGACTGTCTAACAGCTATACCAAAAGAAAAAATTAGGTATATAGAAGAAAAATTTAATGCCTATAATAAACATATTCAATTTACGTCAGAAATAGAGAACGATAAAAAAATTAACTTCTTAGATATTACTTTACATCATACCAATCAAACCATAAAAACCGAATGGTATACAAAGAAAACTTGGTCCTCAAGATATCTCACTTTTCTATCTAACCATCCAGCTAACCAAAAAGATCGGTGATAATTGGCTTGGCGGACAGATCAATTCGTCTATCCGACCCAGAATATAGAGATGCTGCAATAAAAAAAGCAAAAAATGCATTAAAAGAAAATAACCATCCACAAAAACTAATAAACAAAATATTCAAAGATAGACTCCAAAAATTCTTAAACACAAAAAACAATCAAAATCAAATAGAAAATAAAAAGATTAAAAAAGATATACGATATATTGCGCTCCCCTTCGTAAATGGGTTGTCTCAACAATTACAAGGGTTACATAAAAAGTATAATATAACGATTTGTTATAAAGCACATAACTTGTTAGCTAATAATTTCTCTAAACTAAAATCTGTAACACCGTTAAACAAACGAAGCAATGTTATATATGAAATTCCATGTTCGAACTGCGCCCAAGTTTACATAGGACAAACTTCTCAATGGTTAGAAAATAGACTGAAAGGGCACAAGTATGATAAAAAAATGTAACCGCCCTCACAAATCATGTGTCAACAGAAAATCATACATTCGATTTTAATAAAACTAAAATTTTAAAAACAGAAAATCACCAAAAAAAGAGAGGATTTTATGAAATGGTGGAGATACAAAAAAACGCTACAAAAACGCGGTAAATGATAAAAAAGACCTAAAAAATCTAAGCAAAATATATCTGTCGATCCTCTACGCACTAAAAACAGTAGACATCGGGTTTTGAAATGATAAATGTGTTTTATACAGAGCGATCTGCTAGGAAATACGTACGTGCTCTATAGTAAAGTGTGATGTCCAAAAACAATTAAAACAATAGTTAATATGTGTTATTGTGTTGTCCAGTTTTAACAAATTTTAACTCTGTAAGAATCTACGTTCAAGGTAAGACCTTTTAGTTTGACATTTTATCTTATTGATTTTAACTGACTGTTTTTATGTACTTAAAGAGGCTTGAAAAAGACATATACTGTCGAAACGTCGTCACAAAATAAAAAAATAATGAACAAAATCTAGAAACATCTTTGCAACCCGACGACCTAAAGCCAAGAGTGAAAAAAAAAAAAAAAAATATATATATATATATATATATATATATATATATATATATATATAAGGGTATTCCCATTAAAACATAAATTATGTGATGGTCCAGTGCAGATCCTTATGGGAGCAGCCCACCTAGGGGACCCCGTCATCCCAAGCGTCAGCGTCAGCAGTTCCTTCCTTGGGAACTCAACCGTTATTCTCAGGCAATCAGATTCGAGCCTTCACACTGTAAACTTGTAGTTCAGTAAAAATATTTTTTTTTAAAAAGTAATTTTAGTTTTAAGAAACCAAAACTCATACCTATATTCGTAACACTTTTTGAAGTAATTTTCAAGTGTGCTTCTCAACCTTTCCTATAATTTTTCTATTTAACATTTTGTTCTAAAAAACGAATTTTGTAAAAGACGTCGTGTCTCGAAACAAATGAAGGGTAAAAGTGGAAAAAATCGACGATGAATAAAATACGACGAACCAAATATCATGTTAAAGATACAAAAATGTATTACTTATGCGTTATTATTTGCTGCAGGTTTTTTATCGGACATGTTTACACAAACCAGTCACCTTTTACTACGATCCAGCTCGCTTGTCTCGTGGCAAGCTTAGCGTCAAAAGTTTATAGAAAATGTCTTGCTCTCGTCTCGCACTCGACTCCTGAGGTCTGGATGCACAATAACATTTTGTTTTCACTAGTACAATACACTTCGGTGGGGACTTTGATTTTAATTTAAAATGAGATTAAAAAGTCACATGATTTAGCTGAAAATTGCTTAAAAAGTCAACAGAATTGACCCACTAGAACAAAATATTATATTATCTAACTTTAAACGAAACGAAAATTTTAAGGTGTTATGTGTTCTATCTAGAATTTAGAACAGCTATTAACTACAAAAAATAATTATATTTCCACTTTATTCGTGCTATCAAAATACAAAAACAAACTATACTAAACTCGTCGACAACAAAACACAAAACTGGTCTCGCGACTAAATAGTTTTCTAAATATTATCTTCAGAAGAATTCCTACAACAACCGCAACTAAAACACGAACTTTGTTGGAAATAATTTGCCATACTTATCCACACCACTATCCCAAGTATATTTGCTTTCCATATTCTCCATTAAAGATTTTTTTTTCACGGTTATATATTTTTTTCCGCTTACGATCTATTAAACTGCGAACAAATACGTTTTGTTTTGACTGATTTCTTTCGCGTTAGAACATTAATCTGATTCCTAAGTAAACTTTGCTAATGGAAAATAGAGTCATTAATTTAATCACAGTGTTTTTCAGTTGTCGGCGTTAATTGCCCTTATTATTTCGTCCCTTTTCACAGTTAGTGAGCTTTTTGATGTGTCGTAATAATTGATTATTTTTGTATAGCTCTAATTTCCTTTTCTTTTGTATAGAGGATGTCTCATCGAAAGTAATTGTTATTCATAAAAAAATAAATTTGAGATATTGAGAAGAGCGTCCCTTTTAACGAAGTTTTCTGAAGCTGCAAGGACCGAAAAGAAGGGTCCGAAGTAGAGACGGACAAAGATTGAACGAGTCGTTCATTTGAACGAGTATTAAAAATGAATCGTGAGATTCGATTTACTGCTTAGAATACGGTTCGTTCAATTGAATCGCGGCCGGCACGGATCCATAGCATTTGAACGATGAGCCGTAAAAAAGAATCGTGATAATTGAATCGGATCACAATGCGATCGTTTGTTTCTACAGCGCAGGGGTGAAGTAAGATATGGCTCTAAAAATATTAAATTGGTATTAAGAAGTCTTTAATAAATAGTATACATATATGAATTGGATTGATAATTTAATATTATTTGTAAAATAATCAATCCAATTACGCCAGTGTCTTGTATATTTCTTTTTCTGGTCCTTTATTCTTGTTTTTATGAAACGTAAATTGTGCACGTGGTTTCGTTAAATAAACTAATCGTAGAAATCGATTCAATATGGGAAACTGAATCGTGTGATTCGATTCACTAAAAAGAATCGTAATCACTAGTTCGAAGGACCGAAAGCTACTAGTGTACTACAATTAATTAAATGGCCGTGAATCACCCTATATATAGGTTACTAGAGCAATCAAATAAAATAACAGTATTTGGTTTAATAACCAATGTAACTGATGAATCAAACAGAAATTTAAAATTCGTATTTAACTGCTATTTTTACGACAGGGTTAAAAATTATTTCACACTTGAACACACTTCACCTTTAAGGATTATCCGATGACAAAATCTTTATTAAGCCGTAAAATAAAAAGTGTGCCCTTTCGAAGTTTAAAAGAGCACAACTCACCCCTATCTTTAAAACCCTCCCTTCACAACCTCTCAGCAGAGTTTTATCATCGAGCGACAACGCGGTCGAAAGATAAAAAAAAGCTAAGAAACCGTTTAATGCTCGGTCTTATAAAGATTTTTTTATTGCGGGAAAATAGCCTTTTCGTGTTCGAGTCGCCACCTCGAAGTGGTGATCATTAAAAACCGTGATTAATTTGGTGACACGTTTTCGCGTAGCGTGGATAAAGATTTACAAACAAGGACTCTTTGACGTGTAAATAGTAGGCGCGCGTTGTTGACATTTATATGTACGACACGCTTAATGAAATTATGATAAAAAGCGTAGCGCCCTTTTTTTAATCGAGAAAAAATGTTAATAAAAGTATTCCACGTCGCATACTTTTTCTTTGTTTAGGACTAACGCTCTGTTTTAATGATTTTACACATAAACATAACCGTGTTATGTTTAAACACAGTACAGTAGGAATCGCGAAATCCTGTTATATATATATATATATATATATATATATATATATATATATATATATATATATATATATATATATATATATATATATATATATATATATATATATATATATATATATATATGTATATCTAAATTAATAGATTTTATAATAATTCAATTTGTTTACGGTCAAAAATTTGTTTACGGTTAAAAAAATGTCAGCAGTGATGCAAAATTTAAAAAATTTGAAATTATTTAATTTTAAATAGTCGAAATTTCTAAATATATGAACATATATTTAGATACATATGTTGAACACACTGTAGCGTGTAACTCAAATATCTTTACCTGTATCTTTTTCTTCGTTCTTATAAAACTATCCTAACAAATTTTAGAACTCCAACTTCAGAAACAATAGCATGACTGACAATTTTTTACGACCCTGAAATCTAACATTTTTTGTTTAATCAAATTGAAATATTACACAAACTATTATTTTTAGGGGTATACCAAATTATATACATATAGCATATATAACAAATTATACATAAAATTTGTTTACGCATTATAAATAATGAACAGCGCACTATACATAAAAAAAATTACGCAGAATCTAAAAATAAAATAAAAATATTTTGTCGATTTCTGTCTCCTTGATGAGATAAACACAATTTTATTAATTTGTCTTAAGAGTCCATTTGACTAGTCCGAAAAAGCAGCAAAATAAGCGTTCGGCATTTAACGTTTTATGTAAAACTGGCTACGTATTTTTACCACAAATGAAGAAGGAAATTAAAGATAAAGGATTATACTATATACGTATTGTAGCACATTTTTAGACAACTTTTTTGGATATGGACGGTCAAATATCAACAAAATATTTCTTATGTTTGGACTAAATTTTCTAGAAAATAAAGACATAATTTAAAATTCCGTTGCAATACAGAAGTAGATTGAAGTTTTGTGATTACAGTGGTTAGTGGTAGAAAATTTAGTGTGTGGCTTTACACGACAGGATCGAGTTAAACCTTAAACAGATTTCTGAAATATAATATATATTTCCTTCGACCACACACCCGCTTTACTTAAAATTATACTAGGGCTAGCATTTCTGATCTTGGGTGCCGATTTTCGTGTGTACGAAGAATACAACACGCTTAGCAAAATAAGATGTACTGAATAAAGACAAAAGGCAAGTATTTTCCCAAGGAATCTAGCGTCAGATAAGTGGTTATACTTCGTATTTTTGCTCTCTCGGACTTACTAGATTGCCATAGCGATTCACTCCTATACCATGTAATCGCCGACACAAGGTTTCGCTTGCCAGCAGGGTATGGCAAAACAACACTTGTCGGGTTAGCTAGTGTGCATATAAAAAATAGATATGATTTTTACGTGAGGAATCTCTCTGCGAGAAATGGCACATGTTTTTTGAAACACCCTGTATAATTTTCACAGCCTATTTTATTATGTGTTGAAAACCAGACCTACGGCATTTTTATGCTAAAATTGTTATTAATTGTTACAGTGTTTTTCAAAAACACATTACAAACAAATTATCCATAAAAAATGCATCTTGATACAAAAAATGTTTTTTTTTACTTCCCCATTCCACAGGGTGATTGATCAAAATCGACCCACTAGAACAAAATACATTGGACTGTAAAATATATGACAATTTTAAGGTCCATATTTCGTGCCGATTAGTGTAATTTACAACAATAAGCTGTTAAAATGTTGAACAACTATATTCGACTGTTTGAACCATTGAATATTATTGACTATATCTGTCACTGAAAGACATATTTTGACAATTATTGACATAACTATTTTGAATTAAAATAATCTGAAATGCTTTTCAGACTGTTAATAATGATTAAGTTGTAACGTTTTCTTGACACAATGCAAACAGCAGCTTTTCGTCTTTGCGAGCAGTCGTAGGTTCGTTTTTTTATTTTTTTATTAGGTGTTATAATCAATAAAACAATAATTATAGGGCGCCAGGACATCACTCAGAAATAATAGATCTCTTTACCCCAACTTAAATTTATTTATAATTTAAAAACTATTAGACAAGGACAGTAATTGATGGATGAAGTTAGGTTTTTAAAATGAATTAATACTTAAGAATAATAAGTAATCAAAATTTAAATGTATGACATAAAAAAAATAGTATCACTTGTTCTGTTGATTAAAAATCATTGACATATTAATATTAAATTACGCAAAATAAAGTTAAATAAGTACCTCAAACTAACGCAGTTCATGAACCTTGTTGTATGCGCACATAATTCCGTAAATCAATCAAAAGTTAATTAAATAAATATGTCAAGTGACACCATCACAAAATACTTGACAAGATATTAAAATATATAAAAATTTGTATATTTAAAATTAAAAAAATTATATTTTAATAATGAAATTCAAAAATGATATCTAATAATTACATAATTAATTACGTAATTCGTCAACAGTAAGTAAATAGATTTGAAATGAGTTAATAAAAAATATGAAATCTGGCCTGATTATCCGGTGCAATTCCAGACTTTGGCTCGTCCTTCTGGATGGTGTGTGGACGTTAGGTGTGGGAGCTCATTCCCAATCTACCACAGCCTCGAACAGCCCCTTACAATACCACCAGCCATGTGGAAATCAAACATGAATCATAGATACAGGCTCTCGTACCTCAAACCACCAATCACGACATATAACTCGTCATGTAACTGGAGGGTAAAACCCTGGGAACGACACAACTTATGCACAAAATGCATTTTAGAAATTTTAGAACTTACCTCACGATGCTGAGGGTTTACTCAAAAATTAAACTCATGACAGGACTACCAAAACCACGTTTAGAAAATCTGTAAAGAGATAAGGTTGAACCAAAAGAATAAAAATGTGATGAAGATCAAACTTACCACCAAAAATACCCATGGAAGTTAAAAATTGATTTCTTCCCCAAATGCCAGGAACCACTAGGACTACATTCCAAAGGTTAATAGAATTAAAAAGTTGAAACTTTTTCGGATGACTTCAGATAAGTATGTCGATGTTTAAGCCACGAAATCTGAATTAAAAATGGTGACTTCCGATAGTCAAAAAGATGCTCTAGTTCTGCGCCGACAAGGGCAAGTACGATCAACAGAGTGTCCGAAATTAGTCAGAACTAATTCGGTAGGGTGTATGTTGGGTTGCCAATAGTATCGTTTTATTAAAACGTTACAAAGTACTAGAAAGCAAAAGTACTAGAAAGTAAAAAAAGTAATTACATTAATGATTCTATTTTCCAATAGAACATTCCTGCGAAACGTTCGACTAAAAACTAAACGTGTTTGTTTGGAGTTTAATAGATCGAGGACAGAACAAAATATCGGGAGATAAAACCGAAAAAGAGTGTTTTAATGGAGAATATGGAAAGCTAATACAATTGGGAATAATAGCGTGGATATGGCAAATTATTTCGAACAAACTTCGCGTTTTAGTAGCGGTTATTGTAGGAATTCTTCTGGGGTTATTAAATTGGAAACTATGCAGTGGCGAGACCAGTTTTATGTTTAATGCGGTGGTAATTTCATTGGTGATGAGTTTGGCACAGTTTGTTTTTGAGTTTTTATAGCTCGAATAAAGTGAAATTAAAGTGTTTCTTGGCAGGTAATGTCTGCTCTAGATTCTAGAATATATTTTATAACAACAGGGCTATTGAAATATTAAAAGATTATATATTCGACTGTTTTATAAAAACGTTGTCATACTAAAAAATATGGGTTAATAATGAAAATAGAATCTAAAAAATAATGTAATTAAATTAATGGCTGTTTTTTCCGTTAGTAAAGATTTTTGCAGGAAACACTGCGACCTGTAAGGTTTAAAATGTGTTTCTCCTAGTGATGGGTTGTTATTTAACTATCTGTTATTTTATAACAATTATTTAGAAATAACATAACGCAACCGTTACTCCTTTTATAAAATAACAGATATAAAATAACGACACGCAGAGATCGATTGTTCGTGAAACGAAATCGGCGCTCTGCACAGCTACGAAATTCGATGCTGCTCGAAGCAATTCCAAAAAACAACTAGTATGGATGGAAAACAAGTTATTTCGACAACCATCGATACAGGCGGCGAGATACAACGGACAACGGAGTGGGGTATGCGCTACGGCGCGGCGCGGCGCGACGTGTTGGGCTTATAACAGCTTAAAAATAATAGGATATAAAAGAAGCAGCTTTTTTTAAACAGTTGCGGGCATAACGCCTGGCGGTCGAGATAACAGGAGTGGGAAAGGAACGCTGCTGCATCGGTCGATTGTCGATGGAGGCTCGCAACGGCTTGGAGAAGCAGTCATTTTAGATACGTTGTTTTTCAACCTGTTACGAGCATAACAGGGCGGCGATCGAGATAATCGGAGTGGGAAAGGAACGCTGCTGCATCGGTCGATTGTCGATGGAGGTTCGAAACAGGTTGGAGAATAACGCATCAGTTGTTTTAGATATATTGTTTTTCAACCTGTTACGAGCATAACGGGCGGAGGTCGAGATATTATGGCGCTGTATGTTCCAGTACTTGGTTATTAAGTTTCAATATTTAGGTATTTATTTATTCTGAAAAATTTTCAGAATATTTTAAGATTTTTTAAAAATGTATACAGGGTGTTTGAAAAATATGGTCATTGATTAATCACGATCCTGCTTAAAGCTCTTGACGTAAAAAGCTGATTTTTGGAAAACGGATTGACTTTAGGATGTAGAGGTTCGATAAGAAGGGATTTTTCGAAACTCAAATTCTAAGGGGGTAAAACCACCCTCAAATATTAGAATATTTTTTATTTAAAAACTGGTGAGTTTTTCGAAAAAACTCTTAATCACGTATATTTTATTTTGTCGTTTTACATATTTTAAGATTTTTAAAAAATATATACAGGGTGTTTCAGAAAATATGACCATTGAGTAATCATGATTCTGCTTAAATTGCTTGACGTTTAAAGCTGATTTATGGCAAACGCATTGAGTGTGAGGTGTAGAGGTTCGATAAGGAGGGGTTTCTCGAATCTCAAATTTCAAGAGGGTGAAAACGCCCCTCAAATATTACAATATTTGTTATTTAAAAAACGGTTAGTCTTTCGGGAGAACGCTTGGACACGCATAATTTATTTTGTTTTTTTACATATTTTGAAATTTTTTAAAAAATCATACAGGGTGTTCCAAAAAGTTGAGTAATTGATTAACCACGATTCTGCTTAAACTGCTCGATATTTAAAGCTTATTTTTGGCAAATGTGAGAACATTTTATCCAGTTTGTATGTTAATGGAAATTTTTGCTTTGCTTTATTATCACCATTACAAATTAATAATTCGACGCGAACGAAGTCGCGGGTACACGCTAGTTTAAGTGTAAAATTAATTCGAACTCTAGTGTGTAGTTGGTTTACTTATGAAGAATATATATACTACACATTTTCTTATATTGCTATTTTTTGACCACCAATGGTAAAATCATAACTAGGAGCTTCGCGCCCGTCGAGTGAAATGCATCCTGTACACTGCTACGCAATTCAGGATCTACGCGGATCGAAGGGCAGGGCGTAGGCTGCATTTTGGCTTTTTTATATCGCAGTTTGTAAACAGCGCTTATTTGTAAACAACCACCGTTTTTAGAGAGGTATTTTAGATATCAATCGATATTTAGAAATGTTATGACACCCTGGAAATACTACCACCGAGCACGTCATTGTTGCAACTTGCAACTGCGTTAATACGCCTGGCGGTGACCGCCTCATACTCTTTCAGATATTTAGCAATAAAACAAAGAAACCTGTTATTTTTAAGCTGTTATTTTAAGCTCTTTTTTATAAATAACTATAACAGTTTCAACTGTTATCTAAAAATAACAGTTTTGCCCATTACTAGTTTCTCCCCTGTCTACAGGGTCCGGCAATAGTGCGCCAGGCATCTGTAGCTCCTAGAATAAAAAAAACTTGAGAATTTTGTTTAATTGCAAACCTAAAGTATATACGAGGATGGTATTTCAGGAAAATATTTTAACTTCTCAAGAAAGTGTGAGTGGATCGGGATTATTTTTTTTAAATGGAACATCCTGTATATTATTGCATTTTTGGCTTCCTTTCAGATCACTTTACATAATCCTAAAATATGAGTAAATAGATTTTGATAATTTCAAAGATATTAATAAATAAATAAAATATAAGTAGATATTTTCCAACATTCCTTAAAAAAGTTATTACAAATACAAGAACTGCCCTGAAATCAAAACTATATTAGGTATTTACTTTAGATGGTCTATACTTACTTTGCTATAAATATCATAATCTTAAATCATACAGGGTGTTCAAAATTCTACGCCAAAGATTCTAGAATATAAAATAATTTATTTTTTAAACGGAACACCATGTATATTATTTTTTTATTAGATGGAGACTTAAATAATGATTTTTTTTGTATTTAAAGTATTTCAAAACTTTTAATGGTTTCTCAGATACACGCAGTATTATTTCATATCGCTTTTTCAACGGTAAAATTCGAGAGAAATCATTGGGTGGCTTTGATAAAAAATTATTGAGGCCATTGCCATATGAAATATAAAACTGCGAATATCTGCGAAACTTTTAAAATAGTCTAAATACAGAAAATATTCATTTTTCAATTCTCCATTTAACCAAATTTACTGAAAAAATAATATAGAAGGTGTTCCATTAAAAAAAACAGAAAAATTATATTATATTTTAGAAAGTTAGACGTAGAATTTTGAACATGCTGTATGATTTAGGATTACCATATTTATAGAAAAGTATGTAGAGACCATATAAAGTAAATACCGAATATGGTTTTGATTTCAGAACAGTTCTTGTATTTTTAGTATTTTTTTTAAGAAAAGCTGAAAAATATATATTTTTTATTTATTTAATAATATCTTTGAAACTATCAAAATCTATTTACCCATATCTTAGGATTATGTAAAGCGATCTGAAAGATAGCTAAAAATGCAATAATATACAAGGCGTTCTATTTAAAAAAAATATTGCGATTATACAACTCTATGTATATTTTTCCTATATATAAGGATGTGATTAATAAGTGATAATCATTTAAGTGATTATCGCTTGGTGGCCATATTGTAATTGTACTTTTTTGAAATATTAATTCAGGAGTCATTTCTGTCAGTTGGCAAAATGGCGAAATAAAGATAAGAAGGATATAGGTATGTACTTTATTTCTTTGTATAGTCTTTTGAATACAACTCGATGTTTCGGGATTACCTAATACTTTGACCTGACACTCAATGCGACACATTTCGTGTCAGGCAACAGTATTATTCGGTAATCCCGAAATATCTTGTGGTGTTATACAACTATATGTATATTTTTCCTATATAGAAGGATGTGATTAATAAGTGATAATAATTTCAGTGATTATCGCTTGGTTAGGTTATAATTTAGAAGCCATTTCTGTCAGTTCCACTAAATATCCCGTCAATTCTTATTACAAAATGGCAAAAAGAAGATTTGGTAAAATTTTATTGCCTCAAGTCGACGATACTATTAAAAATGTGAAGCCAAGAAGTACCGAACGTTCAGACAAATATGTATTGAGATGAACCGCTTATTTAAAAATAGACATATTTCTTTAAATCTAAAATATTCAGTTTTAAGACACTCTGCATACATAAATAAAATTATTGATTTTTAAAATATTATTCGCAAAAGTAGGGAGAGGGAAAGAGGCGACGACCAGAGATGATAGTTGTAAGGAGGATTAGCTTTGGTACTACGATTCGAGACGCCTTGATGTTATTTTTAGTTCTTGAGTTTTGTGACAAAGAATGTTATTAAAGGTAAAGTAAATATTTTCTCATTATTTAACTAATGTTAACTAAAGCATATATTTTATTTTTCTGTCCTAATATTCTGTATTAAAGTTTTTTCTTGTTTATTTCATCGGAGAATTATATCATATAACATGTGTATGTATTTAATGGAATCTATTTATGCTGTAAATAATTTCAGTTTAAAAGTAATCTAAATACAATAATGTGCTGTCCAGTCGTGTCGATGTTTGTGGTTCCGAGGTGAGAACAAGAGCCTTGTTGAATGTACTAATACTTTTCGACCGTGACTGGGCGAATATCTTAGCTCGCAGAGGGCAACTAAAAACAATAAATATAATATTAAGATATTTACACCAAACATCCAACTTTAGCTTCGAGATCCGAAACCAGGACCTTAGTACCTGCAGGCGGCGACCTGCTAACTAACCAAACACTCTTCAGTTTTGAATGATATAAATGTGGCATGTTTTGAATGTATAAAACTACAAACCTTGGTATGAGACAGCTTCTATATTATTATTATTTCTCTTTTATTAAATCTAAGGACAGCATAGTTAGAGTCTCTGGAATAGTGATCATGGTTTTCTCTGCCGTGCTCTTTTACATGTGAATTCCAGACAGAGTACGGCACTCTTTTCATTTCATTTAATAAAATAAGTAGGGCTATTTACAAATTTAGCGTTTTAATTACATAACCTATTCTCCTCAAATTTCCCAAAATATTGCTTCTGTCGAGGCGCATCCGAGGTAATTACAATAAAAAAAAATATTTAACACAACGTAGGTTCCTTTGCTTTCATTTAAATTGTTTGTTATACAGTTGGGCAAAAATATTACCTCTTCAACTTTGTTGACGAATTTGGGTTGTTATACTACAGTATGGAAGCAGTTTACTGAGTTTTCCCTTGCACGAAGTTTCAAAATTGAGGAAACGACAACAGACGAGGATTTAGAGAGCCGAAAATACACCGTCATCTACTTCTAACGCTGAAGCCCAAATTCAAGCACCTCCAACCTATGGTAATAATTTATCCAATAGTTCAAGTTTTCACTACTTTTTACTCAATGCGCTACCCGGCAATGATTGCCGGGTAGCGCATTTCGTGTCAGGTAAAAGTATTATTCGGTAATCTCGAAACATCTTGTGGTATTACATTTGATAATAAACAGGACACTGTCTCCTTAACGAACATCTCAGTAGGCTGAAACTGAGAAAGAACGGCGAATGCAGATTTTGTGGGGAAAATGAGGAAACACCAGAACACTTTATCACTGAGTGCGCCGAGACGATGACCATTCGTGCCATGAACCTTGGTACGTCTGATGTCGAGGATGGAGAGCTGGCCTCTGTGGAGCCGTCTCAGATACTGGCTTTTGTTAAAGCCCTGAGACTTTATGATGAGTCATAACTCAAGAAAGGGGAACACACAATAGATCTATAAGGTCGCGGTGATTAACTCCCCTCCTAAACATTCTACATTCTACATTTGATAATCCTTGCCTTGCTAATTCGTCCATTTTTTCAATACCCTGGATGCCACTATAAATCAAAATAATTTGATTCTAAGATAAATAGATTCTATAGATAAGCAAATGAAATTGAAAATGGTTCGTTCGTGTTTTCTATCTCGCCTAACTTTGTAAAAATATGATCAACGCATATTAGTGGCCATAGGAGATATAGCATCCTATATATCCTTCGCGGAGCAAAGGGCTTCAGTGAAAGATCTCCATAGGGTTCTATTTTTGACAGTTGTTTTTGCTTCCTTCCATGTTGACCTTACTTGTTGAAGCTCATCCAATATGGAACGTATCCATGATGGCCATAGGAGATATAGCATCCTAGATCTCCTTCGCGGAGCAAAGGGCTTCAGTGAAAGATCTCCATAGGGTTCTATTTTTGGCAGTTGTTTTTGCTTCCTTCCATGATGACCCTACTTGTAGAAGCTCATCCAATATGAAACGTATCCATGATTGAGCAGGTCGTCCTTCCTTTCTTTTTCCTTGGGGATTCCACTCTAATGCTGATCTCGCTATATTACCATCAGGTTTCCGCAAGGTGTGACCTATCCAACCTCATTTTCTTTGGCGAATTGCAATGCCTACTTCTTGTCGGTTTGTAACATCAAGCAGCTCCGTATTGCGTTTAGTATTTTTCTCAAGCAGCGATTGATAAACACCTGTGGGCGGTTGATAGACATTTTTGCCACTCTCCATGTCTCGCAGACATATAGTAAAATTGGTATGACATTGCTGATCCTTTGCACCTTCCTGATCCTACTGACAATATCCGCGTCTGCTCCACCATTTGCCGTTAGAATACTTCCCAAGTAAGTAAACTCTGTTACATTCTCGATATTTTTTATTCCTACATTAAATGGAGTGTTGTTATTTGTGTTGATGCACCTTAATTTTGTTGTTGGTTTGGCCCAAGGACTGTATATATTCTAAAGGACTGTTCGATCGCGTCAAATCGCCGCTGCCATGGAATGCTACGTCACGCGCTGACCAGCGCTCCATAGTGCGGCGCGCCGCGGCGGATGGTTATTCTAGCGGGACAAAATCTCAAGAGCAATGTTTGGGACTTAAAATCTAAGAACGTAGCAAATGGTCTAATATATAGCAACTATATGGTTAAATTTATTTATTTATTAACAACTTAATTTATTAATAAATAAATACAAGATAATAAAACTATGATATTATTCGTGCATGACACACAAAAACCGTATTGTAAACTATTGCCAAATACATAAAATTATGATATCAGGTAAAATACTGACAAAAAACTCTTTAGCAGTTATTTTTTAATTACTTTGTAATCCTGTGACACCCTCTATATTTTATTTTAAAAAATTATATTTTATTTTAAAAATATTAATTAAGATACATATTTTAATTTTAATTTTATCACTCGGTAATTGTAAATTCATATATAGTAAGTATCTAAGACAATTTTTTAAACTCAGTGCCTTTTGATGGAATTGTTTTGTTTTTGTACTATCCGATTGAAATGAAACTTTTTGGGCATTCACCTGTTAAGCTTGAACTCCCTGTGACTATGACTACCTGTGTTGGTAACTATTGGTAACTCAAAAGATCTACATCATTCAATATATCGATATTTGGAAAAAAGTGAAGGTTTGATATCTGCAGAATAAAGGCACGAAGGATTTTAACAAATAATATACGTACAGTAGAAAAGTACATACCTTTGGCAATCTTCAACATAATTTGGCTTTGGAATAAAATGTATAAGCACTGGTAAATATTTTGTTTTCGTATGATCTCTGCCATGCTGAGCAGAAAATGACCAAATTTGGTTGATAAAAATGTATCGAAAGACAAAGAATATTCATGCATTTTTATATCAATTGGAATGTCTACTATTTATTCTTACAGTACACATTTTTTGGCTTATTTCTAACCAAACGCTTTTGTCCCGCTAAATTTATCTTCCAACGCACTGTGCCCTCGTCCGTCAAATGCAAAAATAACTGTCACTGTCTAAAATCTTTAGCGCCAACTTCAACTCGGTCACCAGATGACGTAAAAAAACTGACAGTGCAGGAAGACAGGAATCGAACTATCCTTATCTCTAAAGTATCCTTGGGTTTGGCCAACGTAAGTTTACTGTTTACAAATGATGTTTTGATAATCCCATAAAAATATTCATACAAATTTATTTATTTAACGACATACATAAAATTTTATTTTGAATACGCTCCTATTCGAACAACAATATTCTCAGGAAAATCAACAACAAAATTCATACACCTCAATTTTCAAATATATATGTTAATGCCGTCGAAAGTCTGTTACTACGCCTCATCTCTTATTAAAGCGCATTTCCCTTTTAATAAATCAGCCGTAATATCCTTTTTTCAATCTGCGGAACATCTCAGTCAGCAAATAAGGCAGCGGCATTTCCACTTTTCCGATCCCATTACTAAATATTTATTCGTCGAATCAAATGCAATCGAATCGGAACCGATTTAATGAGTAAACATCCGAAACTGAAACCGAAGCTGATGTTGAAGCTAAGCCCTAATGGCTCCGAATAGAGGCACAAGCAGATTTAGTCGAGGTAAAATAATTTTCGTTTCGATTGGAAATCTGACCGAGAAAATACATATTTCTTTAGTAAAATTTTTAGGAAGATTTACTATAGTTTTCTACATTATTATGATTTACTATTCTTCTACATTCTACTATAGTTGGTATATCTTATTTAAAGTTTGATAATTTGTAGTTTTTTATATAATGAAATTCTAATGTACAGGGTGTACCATTTTGGTTGTTTCTATAGGGTATCTAGGAAACCGTGAGAAATATTCAAATTTTGATACTGCAGTCTCGGGTTCTTTTTATGAAAAAATTACAATGGCGCAAACGGATCGTGGCTATCCTGATCGGTTTCGAAGCTACCGGGGATTCTCAAATTTTGTACTTTTTGAAGATGTTTGATAGTTTGTTTATTTCAGCAACCACGGAAAAATGATTATTATTATATTATTCTGTGTAGAATGCAGTGGCGTAGTCAGACTTTTTCGAAAAAAATATTTTTTGAGATGTTAACTATATTCATGTTTTTTTAAGTAGAACCCTCTGTATATTTTTAAATTTTCTTATTGAGCTTGGCATGGACTTCTCGAAAATATATAACACTCTATATTTATTTTCACTATTAACCTCAACATTTCAAATTTTTCTTAAAATATCCACTTAGTAGATAGTAGGCCGCGCCGAGTAACAAAGTAAACAGTTGTCATGGTGATCGGAACATACCTTTGATGGATGCCATTTCATTTCAACAGATTGAAGTGTGTGTATTTTAAATAATATAAAAATGAGTAAATTTGAAAATTTTGAGAAGTATAATATGTTTAGTATAGAAATGTTATATTGAGTCTAACAAACATAAGCAAATGGCAGCTGATTTATATTTTGAGCGGTATCCAGAGGGCGAGCAACCAAACCCAGCCATTTTTAAAAGGTTAGAAGATAGTTTAGTCAATTTTGGATCTTTTAAAAACCGAATTTTAATTACCGTCATATTTTTTGCTGTTTTAAAATGTTAAAGAATCACAAAATTTATTTAATTCAATGCTACTGAAAGGGTGATAATAGTTATCGGAAAATGTGATACTTTAACATAAAAAAATATGACGTTAATCAAAATTAATTATAACGATCTATCAAAAAATTAAATCGAAATTATATTACTATAGAAACGTCTTTTAATTTTTAGGACTAGAAAAAATTCAACTACATTTTTATGTTTTTTTTAATTTTCTCTAAAACCGTATGGAAATATTGTAATTTAGAACAAGCAAACATTTTTATGAAGAAATACATTCAAACAAAGACAAAACTGCATTATTATTGTTATAATCTTAAATATTTAATAATTAATAGTAAATTGACACCTTTTTTATCTGAAAAAAAAGCGCCAGGTTGACTTAGAAATGACATTTACCAACGCTCGATGGCTTGTGACTCGTTAGGCTAATTTTGTCATGCTTGGTTGGTATCAACCGAGCCCCTATATAACGCTCCATTTATAGATACTAGTTTAGTTTTAATAATCTGCTGATGATGCTAAGATGGCTAGCGAAACGTGCGTTCAGTGCGTTCAATGTAAAGTGCTTTATTTTGCTGTTGTCACACCAAATGTTGTTGTCTTCAAAATACTCCCAACTGTAATATTATACAGGGTAAGTTTTAAATATGTGCAAATATTTTCACAGGGCTCGTAGATCTCGATAGAAGAAACGTAATATTTTCTCTATAAATAAGTCCAAAATAACCGAGTCAGTTTGAGCCAAACCGAGTTATTTTGAGAATTAAAAAAATTACTTTTTCCTTAAATTTTGAAAATCACTGGATTTTTTCTGGAGTTTCTTTCTTGTAAATTTAATCTACTAACTATGTTGCCATATTATCGAAAAATACCAAATTTTCAAAGAAAAATCGAGAGTAAAACATCTTAGACCTGTTTATGCGGTTGAAATATACCACTCCTAAAAGATTTGCACTTATTTAAGACTCACCTTGTATAGATATAAAATGACAGCAATGTGCATTTCCAAGTAAACTCTAACTAATCGTAAAATAGAAACACTATGTACAGGGTGGGTCAAATTCGACGCTTTTAAATGGAAACATCTTTTTCTATAGGAGATAGACGAAAACTAATATCGGTGTCTGGAGCTCAATTTTCATCAAAAACATGATGGTGAAAACCGCACATCAATATCTGTTACCGTTTTGGAGATACGGGGTGTTTTTCAAAAATGTGCATTTTTAACAAATCGCTGTAACTTTTTTGCTATGGAAATTGATTTTTTATTTGGGACACCCTCTATATTTTTAATTAACTGAAAAGAATTTAAAATTACCTTTCCAAAAATATAGCACACTTGATATTTTGTTATAATCCTCTTCGAAATACAGAATTTATAAAAGTTCGCCACTTTTAACTAGTAGGCTTTGGACCCCTTATTGATGATATACCTCTAATGGAACTCGAAAACATATTTTTCCAGCAAGACGACGCACCGGCTCTGAACGCTGAAGTTATCAGCAAATTTTTGCAGCCAATTTCAAGAATAATTGAATAGCTAACCAAGATCCCAGCCGTTGGCCGTCGAGGCCGCCTGACTTAGTGCCCATGGATCTAATCCTATTGATATATTTGCGAAAGAATAAAGGTTCCTTATTCTTCCGTATAATCTAGACAAGAATTAGAAATACTTAGCAGTTATTAAACGGTATCTTTCACCGTACTGAGTTAATTAATTCCGCTAGAAATGTTCAAAAACTGCTCCGTCTGTCCATAACAGAAGACGGTTGATATGTTGAACACCTATAGCAAAATCTCATGTCTTGGTTTGCTATTTATTTTTTTCTGCATCTCTCATAGCAAATATTATTTTCGTTTTAATTGATGCTACACACAGCTAGAATTTTTTTGCATTAGAGCCGGTGCCGTTCAAAGCCTATACTTATTTAAAGCGGGTGAATTTTTATATACTCTATATCTCGAAGAGGAATCGAGCAAAATATCAAGTATGTTATATTTTTGGAAAGGTAATTTTAAATTCTTTTCAATAAATTAAAAATATACAGGGTGTCCCATATAAAAAATCAAATTTTTTGTTGATAATTCTTAAATTATTAGTTCTAAAAAAATTATACTTAAACCATTAAATTCTACGTAAAAAGGTGCTTTGGAAATGTTTTCATAAAAATACCAAATTTTCCATAGCAAAAAAGTTACAGCGATTTCATAAAAATGCATATTTTTGAAAAACACCCCGTAACTCCGAAACGGTAACAGATATCGATATGCGGTTTTCGCCATCATGTTTTTGACAAAAATTGAGCTACAGACACCGATATTAGTTTTTGTCTATCTCCTTTGGACAGTTTCTACTAATTTTATTATTAGAGAGCAAAATAAAACACTAAATCACCACAATACACCAAAACACTTTTACCTTTACATTGGACGCGCGTTTCGCTAACCATGTGACCATGTTAGCACATCATCAGTCTAACCTAAGGGAAGGGTAGAGATAATCACTAATAAAGATAAAAAAAAGCCAAATAAGTTAATTAGCACGCAAAATAAAATAAACAGTCACAAGATGTAATACCAACAGGCTAGTTTAAACATCAAAAGGCACGCCCATCTCTATTATTCATTGTCAAAACGACATTTGTCATTGTCAAAACAACAAAAAAATAATTTCGAATATGCATTATTGTTGGGATAAATCAGCTTTTTTGAAATTTACAATTCAAATTAACTTCGAACGGCCGAAAAATATTAAATGATTTTTTTTGTCCCCGTCAAAAACTGCATTTTAACGCGTTTTATTTCGAGCTCGGGCCCGATAGAATTACGATAGATTTAAATGGATGTTTTAATGGAATGTGCCGAAAAGTCAATGAGAATAAATTCCATTTTGATAAATTGCAAATTAAGCTATTACTTGCCTTTGGCACTACGCTATGATTAATATTTGGCCCGAAAAACTTCGATATATTTTGCGTGGTAAATTTTAAAAATAGAAAGTGTTGGAAAATGAAATATGTGGAGACCTGACATTGACATGAGTTGACACAATGTATATAATACAGTCATCGAATTAGTCTATTCGATCGGTGCTCAGTCTCTTACTAGAGGGGAAAAGATAAGTGTAAAAACATCACTTGGGTGATACTACAGATAAAAATAAAACAATATTTCTACGAATATATGACCTAAGATGCTTCCTGAGAATGCCCTTACGGCCTTTTTTATAATAACTATAAAAGCCTCTCATGGGAGGGCTCATGGCTTGATTGGTTATTTTTCTCCATTTGTTTCTGTCTTTCGCCTTTATTCTCCATCCATCCACTCTTATTCTTCTCAAGTCCTCTTCAACATCCTTTTTCCATCTGGTTCTCGGTCTACCCCTCCTTCCCTTTCCACTGATTTAACGTTTCATTGTCATACTAGAAATTCTTGCTTTAGCCATTCTTTCAATGTGTCCCAGTCATCTCAGTCTTTGTGCTCTTGTTACTCCCGTTATACTCGGTGCCCGATATACATAGTTGCTTTAATTCTTCATTTATTCTTCTGGTCCATATGTTTATCTTCTTTCCTCCGAAAATCTTCCTCGGTATTTTTCTTTACTAAATCTCTAGCCTCGAACTTTACAACTTTAACTTAACACATATCTTGTAAACCCCGCCAATCCCGAGCTCAGAACTAGTTAAGGGCTCAATACTGTACAATGCCAAGAAAATGTACAATCATTTGCCTTCGAATATCATGTCACTTTCATTCTTTCCCGCATTTCGCAAAGCTCTGAAATCATACTTACTGGAGAGAGCCCTATATGCGGTAAACGACTTTTTTATTGCTGTTTAATCATGAACAATTTTGAATTGCAAAATTTTGATCATCTCACACTGGTTAAAGGTCTAGTATTTAATATTTAATATTTTATAACTCTTGATTTTATGATATATAACATGATTTTATCCATTTACAGTTTTCCTTTTGTAAAATTTTCTAGATACTCCTGTGTTCTGCAATGTCCATATATGTTTTATTTGTAATTTTATGACGTAATTTTTTTTTAATTGATTTGTATTGTATGACATTTTTTTTATTATTTGTATATTTGTTTTTGTGCTTTTTTGTTTTGTGAATGCTTTGTCGATGAAGCTGTTTTGGCTTTTTGTACAATAAAGCGTTGTTTTTTTTTAAATTATCAGAACATACTCTTTACTAACTCTATTGTTAATTGTTTAAATACACTCCATTCAAATTCCTAGTAGTTGTAGGAGTGTAGAATGTACTGGAGGAGGGTTAATCACAGCGATTGTATAGATCTATTATGTCCCCCTTTCTTGAGTTATAACGAGTTAAAATTCATCATAAACTCTGAGGGCTTTGACAAAATCCAGTATCTAAGACGGTTTAACGGAGGTTAGTTCTCCATCTCCGATATCAGTCGTACCAAACTTCATAGCACGGATGGTTGTCGTCTCGGCGTACTCAGTGATGATGTCTTCTGATATTTCCCAATTTTCCTCACTGAATCCGCAATTGCCGTTGTTTCTTAGCTTCAGTCTACTGAATTATTTGTACAGAGACAGTGCTCTGTTAAAAACCCCGTGACAATCCGAAGATAAATTAAAGAAATTCTTTGATTTTTTTCGGTCGTCAGTTCTGAGAAATTTCTTCTAGTGTCCTAGATTGTTGGGGGATTCCCATTCAAGGTTGCAAGTGGATCTTCCAGTTTCTTGAATTCCGTATCAAGTTGGTTTCCACTTGAGAAGCAGACCAATTCTAGTCCAGTTAATAGAGTGTTCGCTCCTTTTCTAGCTAGATCGTTTGCTTTTTCTTTGTCTTCTATCTCCTGATGGGCGGGCACACAGAATAGGAGGACTTTATTATCTTTGCCTAATTTGTTCAGCTTGTCTAGGTATTCATTGGCCAATTCCCAATTGATGGTTACTGAGTTGATCGCTTTTAATGCTGCTTGACTATCGGAAAATATGGCTATTTATTGTTTCCGATTGTTTCCGATAGTTCCGGATCTAAGATATGTTGTACGCATCTTTCAATAGCGTAGATTTCTGCCGGAATGATGCTATCGTAGGTACCCATTAGTTCGGAGTATTTAGTTTTCGACCCAAATCCTGCTTTAGTTCTGGAAATATCAGTATACCAGGTTATCGTACGATCTTTTACCTGCTGCTGAGCAAACGTATCTCTTTTCCAGTTCTTTTTAATGTTCAATACCACCGTGAATGTTTCTCAATGTTGTAAATTCTTGGTACGTCATCCACTGGGAGATGGAGGAGTGGAATTTTCATTCTGAGGCTATTCCTAGTACCTAGTTATCTATCAAAAATTTTTTTACATCGAATCGTTTCGCATATACTACAATCGCCGTCTTGTGAACTTTAAACGCAAATATCGTCATAAACGTGCACGACTTAACCAACTAAACGAAGTCTTATCCTGTTCCGTCACTCGTTCTGTCATTTATTGGAATTATTGTATATATTAAAATATAAAAAAAGTTTTGAAAACTACCTACAACTCTAATAGAAAGTACAGGGTGAGTCAACGATAGAGTAAAGTCCATTATCTCATTTGTTTCAAGGTTTACAAAAAAATGTTTAATACAAAAGTTATAGGGATGGTTAAGATACACATTTTAAAATTATTATAGAGTATACAAGGTGCTTCAAAAAAGTGTGGCGGCTATAACATATGTTTTTTTAAATACAACACCCTAATTTTTATTTTATTTTTAGATTCTGCGTAAAATTCCATAACTTTATATATATATATATATATATATATATATATATATATATATATATATATATATATATATATATATATATATATATATATATATATATATATATATATATAATGTTATATACCTAAAATTAATAGTTTTTGCAATATTTTAATTTATTTAAACAAATGTTAAATTGCAGTGTAGTAAAAAATTGTCAGCGGTGCCATTGTTTTTGAGGTTGGAGTACCAAAATTTGGTAGGAGAGTTTTATAGAGATGAAAAAAAAAGATATATGTAAAGATATTTTAGTTAAATGATACAGGGTGTTCAAGATATATTTATGAATTTCAACTACTTAAAATTTAAAAAAAACTCAAATTTTTTAAATGGGACACCCTATATATTATCATTTATTCTAATATATTTTACAAAACTCTTCAACTTTTATTAAGTATGTCGTATACCTATTTTTAATAGTTTGCGATTTATTCCCATTTTTCTATTTTTACCCATATTTTTAATACCATTACCCTATAAAATCATAGTTGCCATGACAAAACAAAACTATTTATAACTTACCTTTAACAAGTAGCTTCATAGTTAGTTACAATTGCTGGTATTAGTTAAAATTAAATAACTTTACTCAAATAAACTAAATCGCAGTAGTAAATTTCTTGGTGTATTTCTACCTATATTATGAAATATGACACATGGGATTTTTCGTCGGGGCGAATAGCCACAGATTAGGGTAATACTAGATTACCTAATTGCTGAAGACTACTAATATAGACATTTTCTTCGACATAGAGTAAAGTTTTTTCTCGTAGTAATTCTGGTTTATATTTCATTTGGTATAGCCAATATTACTACCGCCGCGAAACCGTCCCATTACTCACTGAAGATGTTTTCTAGATAATATACATCTATTGTTATAGTAGTACTATTATATTATAGCAAAGTACTATATAATATATAGTACTGAATTAAAAAATGTGGTTTTCTAGGCCTGTCCGTGTATATCAGTCACATTGACTAATTCATTTCAAGAAAATCTGTAACTATTATCTCTACCATTTATACTTATTACAACAAATTAAACTAAAATTCAAATTTTGTTCTTAACTTGCTTAACAGACATGAAATTGTTATAATTGTTACTTTTTGTGGTGGCAACTATGATGTTATAGCGCAATTGTATTAAAAATATTGGTAAAAACTGAAAAAATTGGAACAAATCGCAAACTAATAAAAATAGGTATATAACATACTTAATAAAAGTTGAAGAGTTTTGTAAAATCTATCAGAAAAAATGATAATATATAGGGTGTACCATTTAAAAAAATTGAAATTTCTTAATTTTAAGTAGTTGAAATTCATAAATATATTTTGAACACCCTGTAACATCTAACTAAAATATCTTTACATAGGTCTTTTTCTATATCTCTATAAAAATTCTCCTACCAAATTTTAGTAGTCCAACTTCAGAATCAATGCCATTATTGACAATTTTTCATCACATTGCAATCTAACATTTGTTTAAATAAATTTAAATATAACAGAAACTATTAATTTTAGGTATATAACATTATATAAAAAAAAGTTATAGAATTTTACGCAGAATATAAAAATAAAATAGAAAATAGGGTGTTGCATTTAAAAAAACATATGTTATATTCGCCACACTTTTTTGAAGCACCCTGTATACTGTGTAATAATTAAAATGTGTATCTTAACCATCTCTATAACTTTTATATTTAATATTTTTTTGTAAACCTCGAAACAAATGAGATAATGGACTATACTCTATCGTTGACTCACCCTGTACAGTTTTTACGCTCTCACTATTCACTTTGGAATTAAAATGGCATTGTGGTATGAAAAATGGAATACCAATGTTGTTAAAAATTGACAGAATGTATGATTTTTATCCATTCTTTCAAAGACTCTAGTTTCGTTGAGAAGCATCTTAGGGCATACTGAATCACCCGCTGAAGTTTAGTACACTTTTTGTTTACATCCTATAAATTTTATTTCTCGGAATTTATAATAAATATTTTACTAATTTTACATCCAAAGCGCAATAATACCAAACTACAGCATAATTTCGTTACAAAACTACCACGCTAATATTGGAAGCGCCGCGCGTCGCCTCCACCATTCATCATACTCCATCCAATCAAAACCTGAATTGAACATAATAACTAATCTAATAGCGAACCAAAACAGACTAGTTTCAGTTCGAACTGACAAGCGTGCCCTCCGAGAAACTTTACCTATTTCCTCATTAGACCCTATAGCGCAATAGATAGAGGAACTGCATCCGATAGGAATACTCCAGTTTCTTCGCCGAGTTGGCAGACTGGGTCTCGGAAAAGGGAGAACTCTCCGCTTACAAATAGAGGTTCGACCGCAATCTCCTTTCAAGTCGAACTTTGTCGTAATGACTTGCGTTCTGCAATTCGGTTTTCCTTTTTCGGACTTTAAATATCGTCTACGATATATGCATACAAATTTCAAATTTAAGAAATGAAAGGCGAAAATACTTGATCTCATAATACTACGTAGCGATCAGCGCTGCAAGCTCACAAAAACACAGTCTTTTTTTGATTTAAATAATTTTAATGACTTAAGTCATTTGATTTAAAGTAATTCTTCGAAAGCTGACTTAAGACTTATAATTTAAATCTTTTTCAAAATGACTTGCGATTTAGATCTTTATTCCGAAATAGAAAAAGATTTAAGTCTTTTTAGAAAGGACTTAATTCATTAAAAAGATTTAAGTTTTTTATAAAAGGCTTAAGTCATATTTTTACATATTTTTTGATAAATTTTTAACCGCAGCATTCCTTTTTCAACAATGCTCAATACTAACTAGCAAATAAAACGATAGTTTTTCGGAACCTATCTTGATTATTTGTCATGTTACGCGTGCGTAGTGAGTCTCCGTATGTAGCCGGAAAGACGAACGAAAGGAATTTATCTCGAATATATTGAAGAGTACTTTAAAATACTCCAGAGCCATCGATTCTGCCATCGATATATTACACAGTGATCAAAATGAAATCCTTTTTAATAGACATGTATTCGATAACATATAAACTCTAATGGTAATAAGTACCACAAAATTGTGTGTCAGCTAGATTATATATCAAGTTTTAAGATATTTTAAGGGTCAGTTCATACCGCCAGCTTTACATAAATATTGGCGCAAAGGTTGGTTTAAATGACATTATAGATTGGGTCCGGTGAACTATCCTGACACACTATTTTTGCATTTTTCTTTATTTACTTTTTTTATCAAAAAGTAACCATTTATAGTAGTAGTTTTAAATAAAAATAAATGGAGATTATGCACAGAACTTTAAAATATTTTAATTTAATTTTAGTAGTTTTTGACACATATTTGACGTTATGGAGAATTTTAAGGCTTAATTTAACATGACAGCAACAAAAGGAAAAGCAATGTTGCCAGTTCCTGAATTTTCTTTTCCTGTTTTTTATTTTTGTTTTGAAAAAATAGCCATTTTTAATAATAAAAATGCGTTGATAATGTGTGAATGGGAAAACTAAAAAAAAAACAACAGAAGAGTGAAACGAAAGCAACCAAAACACGCCTACGCGTGTTTTGATGGCTTTTGTTTCGCTCTTGTTTAAACCAAAATATCAATCAAACAGAAAAAAAGAAAAAAAACAGCCAAATCAACCCAAATCAACCCGACCAAACCCTAACCAACCCATACAAAACCAACCAATACAAAATCAAACCATACCGACCAATACCAAACCAACTCAATCCGAGCCAAACACAAACCAAAGAAATGAAAACACGCTTACAGCGTGTTTTCTTTGCTTTGGTGGCTTCCAGCTTACGGCGCGTTTTCATTGCTAGAGCTATAACTATAGCAATTCTCTCGCCGGCGCGGTAATTTAGCCAATTTGATAAACCAAAGTAATCTAATTCGCATTAAAAAAAAATTAAATCCTATGACGTCATTTTTTTCCCTAAACAAAAAAGATGCATGAAATTCCGGATAATTTACTAGCTGATCTGACAACCATGTATCAATTCGCAATATTTGTCAAAATTCGACCTTCACTACTGTCAGCGTAAACATAGAAACGGATATAAACAAGTCCGCAACTCTTTCATTATCGGTTATGGAATTTGCCCTGGAATTTGCTATAAAAATCAAATAACAACATTTTTAAGAATATTTTTTATGTGAAACGTGTTTTTCCGCATCAGATTTTAGTCAAAGAATCCAAGAAGTTCATTTTAAGGTAAGATAAACTTCATTTTCTAAGAAAAATCGTGTGTCAGGATAGTTCACCGAAGCCGTGAATTAGCTACGTATAGCGTCATACAAAAATTCATCCTCTAGAGTGTAAAATTACGTCGAACAATTTGTTGTATGAAAATTCCTTACTATCTGGTCTAGAAGAATGAAATTCTACAGAAAGAATTAGAAGAGATTTTTGAAATTCATAAACCAAATTGGTAAAGTTAGTAAAAATGTATATAAACCTTCGCGACCTCTGGATTATACACATAAAAAACTGCACAAAATATCATTAAAAGATATGAGTTAATTATCTGGACAACGCGAATTTATGAAATTCAAACCCTTAGGAAGTAGAATAGGGAATGAAAGTTTGCTGTACGAGAATGCATTACTATAAATTCTAGATGTATAAAATTGTATACAAGGGTTTGTTTAGTGACGTCAATAATATGAACGAAATATTTCTTTTTCAAATCATCCTTCTAGGAATAAAAAATAACATATAAAGAGAGTATTAGTGTTCTTGAAAAATAAATCAGGGGAGTATATCAAGAAAAGCGACAATTGAAAACTTCAAATCTTCAATTAAAAACTTTATTTGTCAGAGCTATTTATTTTAGTAATACAGTTTATGTGGGACCATAGGTAGGGTTCCATCCATAGAGGGTACATAATTATTTCGCTATTTATATTTTTCGAGAGATTTTCTTTTTTCAGATTTTGCAAAATTTCGACTTTGGTTTTAGTCAAAAATAATAAAATCGATTTTTTGAAAGGATATACAGGGCGAGTCTTAAATAGGTGCAATTATTTTTAGCGGAAGTATATTTTGACCCTAGAATTTTAAGTATATTTTGACCCTACGATTATGAGTTTTTTCGCGAAACTTTTTTTGGAAAATTTGGAATTGTTTGAAAATATTTTTTTTTAGTTTTTAGTTAAAAACCATAATTTCTTTATAATTTTGCGACACAGGTAGTAGAATAAATTTACCAGACAGAAAAATCCGAAAAGCTCCAGTTGTTCACATAATTAAAACTAAAAATATTTTTTTTCAAGATGTTTAAAGTAAAATAACTCGGTTTTTTGGAGTTATTTGAAAAACGGTAAAGAGAAAATATGTTTCTTTTATCGATATCTACCAGCCCTGAAAATATTTGCACTTATTCAAGACTCGCCCTGTATAATACCCAGAAAATCGACAATTGTTAACTTTCATATGAAATACGAGTAGCTCTTATTCTTAAAAACGTAGTTTAAATAGTGCATTTGTAAGGCGCACTATCTCTGTCTATAAAGAGGCAAACAATTATTTAAATCAATGCATGAACAATTCGAGGTGTAACGCGAACGTAGTCGCTGGAAAAAGCTAGTATTGATTTAAGTCTTTACAAAAATTACTTGACTTGAAATAAAATAATTTAAGTCAAAGACTTAAGACTTAAACCATTTTGATTTTAGAAATTAGTTAAGACTTAAGTCTTTTTAAAACTGACTCGTTGCAGTTCTGGCAGCGACCACTAATAATTAATAATGATTTATCAAAGCAAACCTTTGAAGGAATGTACAAGGGCAATAACTCACAATCTTTAAGTTGTTTAATTTAAAAAATTTTAATGCTTAAAAAAGCAAGGGGGCGACATGTTTCGGGAATTTAAAATATTCGCATCTACAGGCCCAAAGCTAAAAACAATTACAGAGGTCAAATTTATAAAATACAATCACAAACAAGTTAAAAAGTCAAAAAATTTTTTTTACAAAGTCAAAAAATTATATCTATCACAAAAAATTGTTCAATCACAGATAACAATATGGTATGTTAAATTTGAAAAATTAAAAACAACTAGACTAAAATCATAAGGTGAGGGGAGCAGTATAATCCACCATAATTAGATAAATTGAAAGAAAAAACAAGGTAATAATCAAATCATACCTCAATGCACAATTCAAAGAAAAATACTTAAGCAATAGTTAAATTTATTTTTAGTGATATTTTTTTAAAATATTTTTTTGTATTAGTAATGTAAGTTGAGAGTAAATTACTTCAATCTGTATATGCTGATATTCAATTTTGTAGGATAATTTTTTTTAGTTATGTTAGTTAAGAACCAGTTACGAATTATGTTTATTTTTTATCTTTTAATTAGTATATGTTGAATTTTAATTTATATTTCAAATTTATTTATTGTAGAAAATTAATATTTACTTTAGTTTAATTTTAAGAAATTTAATATTTAATTTAGTTTATATATGTAGAAGAATTATTTTTTTATTTTAATTTAATTAAACTTGTGTTCTTTAAAATAAAAGCATACTCACACAAAAGTCACTTAGGAAGTACAACCACTCAGAAGCAATAAAACCAGTTAGAGCTGTTAACATTTACACAACTCATTCATTGTAATTATAAATTATATAACTCTTCAAGAAGGGAGCATTTCGTTGTAATACCAAATATCTATTCATAATCTCCAAACCATATTATTTCGATTTTTTTTTTCGATTTTTTATTGATGATAATGATTTAGCTTGTTTGTTTGGCAATAAATTTAATAAATTCGAACGTTTATCGAGTGTGTTATTACTAGTAGTATGGGACTCCAGATGCTAAACGGACATTTACTCGAGCGGTCGCGTCGTGGGGATCTATTGCATTGTGAACATTTGATACTAAAAAGAAAAATATTCATAATATATATTAAGAATTGTTTTATATTATTAATCAAAAACTGTTAAAATTTTTGTGCATTAAAGTTTAACAATGAATATCTTTTAAACGTTTTTATTTTAACTGATTTTTCATTTATATACCGCGTGTTTTTCAAAAGTGGCTCACCCCTATAACCTTTTTATTTTTTTCAGATAAATAAACGGGATTTGATACATTAGTATATATGACATAAATAAGGATTGATTTACGTATTCAGTTGCTTTCGATCACTTCCTGTTTCACCGGAAATGACTAAAACTTTTGATTTTCAAATGGCGCCCTCGGCACTTTGAATAGAATGACGTATCATATGTCAAATTTTGACATTCTCATTCTCGCTTATAAAAATCGTATTTTAAATTTCAATCCAGGGTACCATGGCTGTGTTAAAAACGCTAATTATAATTTTTATTTAATCAATGAGCCTTGGAAAAGTATATTTGATCGTCTAATATTTTTTGTGTATTGCCCTGGCCAGTTAAAAGATGCCCAAATCCTAATTTCAATCATCTCAATTTTTTCAAATGGAACGAGGGTGGCTTATTAGCGTATTCGGAAAAAGCATTTTTTACGAATAATTTGATACCAATCACTTGGTATTTCGAGTTAAATTGTCGTTACGTTTATGGCCACGGTACTCTAAATTGAAATTTAAAATGCTATTCTTTTTTAATTGAAAATGTCAAAAGTTGACATATGATATGTCATTCTATTCAGAATGTCATTTTCATTCTAATTAAGTAAAAAAAACCTAGGGTATTATTTGAAAATCAAAAGTTGTAGTCATTTCCAGTGAAACAGCAAAAACGTCAATGAACCCTAATTTAGGTATATAATATACTAATATAAGGAATCTCGTTTTTTTATCTAAAAAAAATGTTATAGGGTGAGCCACTTTTCAGAAACACCCGATATTTTAACTAAAGAGTGTTATTAGTCATAAATAGTTAAATTTTACTCGACACGTGCAAAGAGACGATTTTCAATCAACTCTATACAAAACAAATCGCCACTTGTTTCAACCTGCAAAATATACGACAAATAATTTTTCTTTGTCCGCTCCTCATGGCTAAGGCCCTTACGGCGATAAATCGTGCCGAATTGTGAAAACCGAAAATCACTTGGCATTCCTTCTCGTTTTTCCGTTTCTGTCCTTTCCGCTGGCCCTTGTTATGAAAAGCTGTCATTGTCAGATAGAAAAATGGCAAAGAAATTTCATATATAACGGAAAAAGCGGCGGATATAAATCGTAGAGGACGCGGATACCGACTCAGATTGGGGTGAAAAATTATACCACTGATTGCGTCATTGAATTGATTGGTTATCGCTTAATTGCTTGTTGTTTTGCTTTTAATTGTTTGATGTTTTTTCTCGTTCTTTTTTGAGCCGTTAATGGACGTTTGGTATTTTTCTTTTCGCACGTTGAGCAGTTCGAAAACAATCGATTAGTAGAAGTTATAATTTTGTCATTGAATCAATTGAAAACATATTTAGATCATTTTCCTGCAAATAATAATGTAGAGGGTGTTTCAAGCTCAGCTTGCATTAGAAGATTCTGGAGAACTACAATATCTAGATCGGATCTTATTTGGTTATCGTCATTTTGAATGTGCTGCTAAGAAGTTGATACCTCCATTTTTTCTTATACAGGGTGAGTCTTAAATAAGTAAAATTCAGGGCCGGTAGATCTCGATAAAAGAAACATATTTTCTCTTTACCATTGTTCAAATAAGTCCAAAATAACCGAGTTATTTTACTTTGAAAATTTAAAAAAAATATATTTTTTTGCTTAAATTTTGAGAAACACTGGATCTTTTCTGGGGTTTCTTTCTTGTAAATTTAATCTACTACCTATGTCGTCATATTATCAAGAAATTATGTTTTTTATCTAAAAACTTAAAAAAAAATCCAAATTTTACTACGTCGAAAAATATTTGGATTTATATAAGACTCGCTCTGTATATTTAAATTGTCTGTTCAAAAAGTGTTATTCAAATTTTGACATCAAACATTTTAGGTATATCTAAAGGTAGCCTTTAAAGAAAACCTTAAACATTTAAATTTGGGACAGGTACAAATACTATACAGGGTAAGTCAGAAATAAGTGCCAATATTTTCAAGATTGGTAGGTCTCGATAAAAGGAACATATTTTGTCTTTACCGTTTTTCAAATACATAAGTCTAAAACCGAGATATTTTTATAAAATTTAAAAAAAATTGCCTAAATTTTGAAAACCACTGGATCTTTTCTGGATTTTCTTTCTTGTAAATTTAATACAACCTATACCATATTATCAAGTTTTTATGATTTTTAACCTAAAATAAAAAAATTACAAAAAAAATTCGCGAAACAAAAACACCTATCTGGGGTCGAAATATACTACCCCTAAAAATATCAACACTAATTTAAGATTCATCCCGTATATTAAAAAGAATGCATGTGGCTATTTATTTCAATTTCTAAAAATTAATATGTCATTTTTTACAGAGAGGACCAGGCTACTAGTAACATACCAAATTGCCGGACGAATTTACGTTTACCCGATTTGCGTTCGTACTAGAGATTCACTGCCGGCTAGTCGGCTGGTCAGGCAGTACGCACTCACAGTTGTGCATGGACGGGTCGGTCGTGACAGACTGGGAATACGACGCGAGGAGTGCCGAGTATTTATTATTTTCATTTTAAGTGCTTACCTTCACTTAAGGTAACTTTTAAAATAAAAATACTTAAATATTTATTATTTGAGTGTGTTTACAAGCCAAAACTAAAAATAAATAAATTCTCTAAACCCCAAAAAAACTAAAATATTACCTTAAATAAAAAAGTGTTTAAAAATAAATAAGTGTTCAAAAATACCACCTTCTTGTGCTAGACAGAAGCCTAGGCGGTCGTAAAATCCCCGTCTGACATTGACTAACATATTAGTGCTAATAGTTTGGAAAGCCTCTCGTATTTTTACTTGAAGCTCATCCAGATTATTAGCCCTATTATGACCATACACTTTGGATTTTACATAACCCCACAAAAAGAAATCATTGGGAGAAAGATCTGGTGATCTAGCGGGCCACAAAATAATTCCATGTCCATTAATTAAACGGTTGGCAAAAGTATTGTTCAAATATTCTTGAACAATACGGGCATTGTGGGCAGGACAACCACATCAGCAACTTGAAAACGTGAATGAACACTTGCTTTAACTCCTGTTCTTCATTAATCGACACATCAGGCTTTTTGTGTTTTTGTGGGGACACGCACTCATGTGTTTCAAAATTATTAATAACTCTTGATATAGTAGGTAAAGATGGAATTGGCCTGTTTACAAAAGTATGTGGAAAAATTGTTTGTATATCCCGATAAGACCTATTTTGGAAATACCATTTTACAATTAGAATACAATTATTTGAATTCTCACGAACTTCGTAAACATCCATTATTTTACTTAAAAAAATAAATTTTACACGAGAACTGTCGCGAGAATCTATGTATTCGTTTTGGCTATTAAAACACGAATATATACAAATTCTGAAACATTCTTATCGCATCTATTTTTATTTTATCGCATTTTTTCGCCTGCTTTTTATCCGGCGGACGGGTATACGCTAATCCGTCCGGTTCTGCCTATGCTACTACTACGGTGGTCCGGTCTGTATAGTAAAAATCGTAAAACAGAAAATCAAGAATATTTCTATAACATTTTATTCACTACTACTAATATAAAATACAAATAGATATTTTTCTGCATAAGGAAATAGACTGTCTGACATTAATTGGCATTTAATGTCACAGGTAACTAGATAAAATAAAGAAGAAATATGATTTAAAAGTAAATTTTAAATAACTTATAAACGAGTTAGTTTATGTATAGGAACATGATATATCATGTTCCTATACCATTATTAAATTAGCAAATTCCAAATTAAAAAAAAAATAAAAATGATGGGTTTTCATTTGAAAAAAGTGATTTATAATAACTTTTTGATGCCTTGATTCAAAGACAGTTGCAGCTAATAACAAACGAATATTTTAAATTTTTATTTTTGAAATAAGTACAGTGTTTGAACTGATCACTAACAATGATGTTTAGGTCATATAACTTTTCTTTTACAGATAAAATTTAGCTCTAAATTTTTTTTTTAATTCATGAAATTTTATAGAGAATTCAAATATATAAGAAAAAATGAGGGTATCACTCAAAAATTAGAAGGTGTGAATATCGAGATATTAAATTTGTTAATTCACTTTTCGATTAATCGAGAGATTAAAAAGAACAGTGAATGAAACAGCGATGTGCAAAAACGCTCATATCTAGATATTTTATTTTGGTTATCTATAAACTTAATAATATAAAACTCAGTCTGTAAAGTAATTAATTTTTAAATAGTTGACAAAAAACTAATCACCTATTAATTAGAGGTATAAACCATATTAATAATTTCTTAGAACGTTAAAAACATCAGATATAGTAAAAAACAAGTTTCTTACTTTACATATTTATAGAAATAAATCTGTTATAAGTGTTATTTCTCGTATACTTACTTATTTTAGATGTCTAAGTAAACTTCTAAATATTAATGGATCTCTTACCTGAAAAGAAAAAAAAATAATATTAATATTTTTAGAGTTTATAACGTGTTAATTTATGGCATAACATAAATGGCATACTAAAGTCATATTCTAATTACTTTATAGAGGGTGAGTCTTAAATTAGTACAAATAATTTTAGGGGTAGTATATTTCCACCCTAGAAACACGATTATGAGATTTTTTTAACGAAACTTTTTTTTAGCTTTTAGTTAAAAAGCATAATTTCTTGACAATATGGCAATATAGGCAGTAGATTAAATTTACAAGAAAGAAAACCCAGAAAATACGGTGGTTCTCAAAATTTAAGCAAAAAAAAGTTTTTTTTGCAAATTTTCAGTGTAAAATAGCTCGGTTATTTTGGACCTATTTGATAAACGGTGAAAAGAACATATATTTCTTTTACCGAGATCTACCAGCCTTGAAAATATTTGCACTTATTTAAGACTCACCCTGTATATAGAAAAATAATCAAAAATTCTTTATATAATACGGTTCCTTTATTACAAAAAAGTAAACAACGGGTTGAATTTTAATTAACTCTTGACAATATAACAATTCGCCACCCACAACCCAATAAAAAGTTAATATTTCCCACCACAAATCCGAAGCGAAGCGAGATAAAAACCAGCTTGACCGACTAGTAACGGTAGCGACTAGCAGCTGACGCCATCTGGCGCCGACCTTCGAAAATAACTTCAAAAGCGAATGTTTATCCCGGCACTATTCGAACCGTGGAGACGCGGTCTAATATCGCCGAATATATTCATGAAATGTGCGCCGGATAGGGAAATCCTCCCTTTGTGTGGCAGCAGGTGGCGACACCTTTTTTCCCACGGCTCAAATTAAAATAGAAAAATGAAGAGGAGCGGAAGCTAACTCGCGCTCGGATGGCGTTTAAGTCGATTTTGATTGTGTACGTGACAAATTGGAAACTGGCCTGACTCGAAGGGTAGATGGAGGTTTAGATGACCGTATAGAGTGTGATTAGGGAGATTTAGTTTCGCTTACGTATGATTCATAGTGTTGAAGTCATATTTTGTTTGATACAAATGGAATATCATGAAAATTTTCAAAATTCGCATACTGGATAATTTATGGTTGTAGAAAAATTATCTGGCATTTTTGTTTTTAATAAAAAAGAATTCATAAAATATTACTACTTTCTTTTTTAAGAAAGAATAGTAATATTTCTCAAAAATTAATTATAGATAGAAATTATTATTCATACTGTAATATAACAACCCAGGGTCGTTCAACAAAGTTGAAGAAGAAATATTTTGGACAACTGTATAACAAACAATTTAAATCAAATAAAGAAACCTACGTTGTGTTAAACATATTTTTTTATTCTGTCTTACCTCGGATGCGTTCGACAGAAGCAATATAAGGGAAATTTGAGGAGAATAGGTTATGTAAATCAAACGCTAAATTTTTAAATAGCCCTACTTATTTTGTTAAATGAAATGAAAGGAGTGACGTATTCTGCCTGGAATTCACAAGTAAAAGAGCACGACAGAGAAAACCTTGATCACTATTCCAAAGAATTCAACTATTCTGTTCTGAACTTTAATAAAAGAGAAATAATAATAATACAGATGCTGTGTTTATAGCAAGGTTTAAGGTTTAACACACTTTAAACATTTATAATTGAAGAGGTTTTGTTAGTTAGCAAGTCCCCACCTGCAGGTACTAAGGTCCATGGATTCGGGAGGCTACCCGGCTATAGTTGATATGTTTGGTGCCAATATTTTTAGACTATGATACCATATTTTGGTTTTGACTGCTCACTTGTTTTCTAATATATTCGCCCAGACACGGTTAGAAGTTATTAGTACACGCGACAAGGCCTTTATTGTCACACTAAGTCAAACTGAACCAAAAACATTGTCATGAATGGACAGTAAACGATTGGATTTAAATTTAATTTTAAAGTGGAAATTATTTACAGCATAAATCGAATCCATTAAATACATACACATGCTATAAATACATTTGAAGATCAAAAAATAAAAAAAAAAATCTTTAGCACATAATATTTCAACAGGAAAGCAAAATAATATGCTTTAGTTAACACTATTTATATAATGAGGAAACATTTACCTTATCTTTAATAAAATTCATTTTTTTTTCAAACGCCACAAAAGTATTAATTTTTGCCACGTCATTTTAACACCTTAGGCATAAAAGTACGAAAATATATTATTAAACTGACATAAAGTGTCAAATTCAACGAGCGTAACCATAGTTTCTCGATATATAATTACCTACGTAGGGTATGACTTTTAAATCTTTTTATATTATTTGGAACGTTTGAAATTGTTTAAAAAATTATTTGTGGCGTTTAAAAAAATAGCATGTTCTATTGGAAGTAAAAAGGACTTTTTGTGCCTCGGCTGTCATTTTTACTCATAATAAAACAATATACTATTTTCACAAAACTTACAAGCCAAAATAATATCAGTGCGTCTCGAACGATAGTCTGAAAGCTATTACCTAACACCTATCATCTCTGTTCATTGTCTGATTTCCCTCTCCCAAGTTTGCGTAAAAAGCGTTTTTAAAAAATCAATAAGTATTTATGTATACAGATAAATGCCTTAAAACTGAATTTTTGGGATTTAAAGTAAAGATTTGAAGTTAACATCTCCTTTTTGCTGCCAGGGCTAATCTGGACAGGGCCTACTTTGTTTACGCGGAATCCGAACCGCGGTCCTCGGCCATATCATGGTCAATAGCCTAACGACTTGGCAAGACGAAATCGACTCTTACTCACGAGATATCCGGCCTCGAACCGGCGCGACGTGAATGAGCAGTGTGTGTCAATAAATTTTACACTTTTGCCTTTTTTTGGACAACAGCACGATACAGAGTTTCGAACTGGTCACCCGTCCATCCACTAGTATCGCTTTACGTCGCTTAACTTCGGGCATAAAAGTAAAGCACTTTTACGTCTAAGCATAAAAGTACGAAAATATATTTATTAAACTGACATGAAGTGTCAAAATTCAAAACAAAAACTGAATCTTTTGGATTTAAAAAAATATGTTTATTTTTAAATGGGCGGTTCATCTCAAGTCGAAAGGGAGGATGTAATCTTTAATACGTTAAGTGTAGGTACGATAATTATAATATACAGGGTGTCCCAAATTTGAGGGCAAATATGGAAGTAAAAAAAATGGGTTCGAGAGAAAAAAACGAAATCCTGTAAAATTGCTATTTGATGTCTTTATCTTTATATTATTTTATCAAATAAAAATAAATTTTACTTTTGTTTCGTAAGGTTGTCAGATTGAAATCTGACGTTTCGTTTCCAAGATACCATCATGAACTTTGTTTTTTTTTAAATGGACCTGATTTTTTTACTTGCTTTTAAAAGCTTATAATCTCTTAAATTCAACAGTTTATCAAATTTATCCAAAAAATGTTGCTTGTTTTATAGATAAACAATCATAATCACAATAAAACCCTGTACATTATTCAAGTTGAATATTCCTATATAAAAAGTATCGTTATCCATAAATTCTTAATGAATTATTGTATTCGTTTCCAATAAAAGAGCAAAAACGATAATTTACATCATAATATAATAAACTAACTTGAATACACGCTCCACTCACCGAACTGTATTATTCATAAAACCGGTACATAATTCAGGCACCTGTTATTTGTCATAAATAAATTGGCTTCGGTTTATTAAGCTTTTTATATATAATCATAACATGCCACACGCAGTCGAAATAAATCTAATCCGACTAAAAGCCACAAAAACAGGCATTTCGCAAAACCGAAACCTAGTAACAATTGATTTAAAACAACGAAGGGAAAATGGCTAATTGAATAGGCAATCAAATATTAACAATACGTTAAAATGGTGGTTTGGTTGACTAGTTGCGTTTATTTAATTTCCAGCATAATATGTGAATAGTAAAATAATTAATATGTCTTTTTAGAATCATAAAAAAACATTCAGCTATTTTAACTAGATGTAATAGGAAAAAGGAACCCATAGCCAAATAAATTATGAACACAAAGTTTTTGGAATTAATACATGTTCTAATATGTAGAATAAATACATGGTTCTAATATATAGTTTTTTATTTTTGTTACTTTTTAAAAAATAAAATAAAAAAGGAGAATAACAAATCAAAAGGAAATGGAAATACAAAATACGCTAGACTCTGCAGAATCATGAGAACAAGCAGGCTTTAGAAGCGACTTCAGCACGATTGATCACATACTTACACTAAGAGAAACTAACAGCCTAACAAAAGAATACCTAACCTAACCTAACTTAAGTTTTCACTAACCATGGCCTTTATAGACTTTGAGAAGGCCTTCGACTCGATATATTCTAAAGCAATAATAAAAGCTCTAGCGAAACAGGGTACAGGCCTTGTATAGAGATTCTCGCCAATATACAGGGTGGTCCGAACTGTATTCCGGAAATTTCGGCAATATATTCTGCATATAAAAATAAGTAAAAAAGTTCGTATACATGCATGTCTTAAAAAGCTTAGTTTCGGAGATACAGGGTGTAGAAATTTCATTTTTATTTCAATTTTTTGCAAATAATTTCTGAAGTAACGTCAATATCTGGGTGAAAATTGGTGCCTGGAAGTTTTTTGACATGAGAAATTTGATTTTGATGTCAATATGACTCCTATTTGTAGGGGGCGCCACCTACATGTGTTTTAACTGATTTGAAGGGTAATAACTTTTCGTCTGTACCTGTATAAAACTACAGAGTGAAAGAATATACATTTTCGTGGCATTTTATGTAAAAAATGTCTCTTGGTAAAAATCGCCACGAGCAATCGTTCTGAAGATATTTAGAATGAAAATAGTCAATACATGCCATTATTGACAATAAATAAACATGTTGAGTAGATAGTTATTTGACTGAAATGATAAAAGGGAACTTTTTATTTCTTTAATTAATTATTAAATTTTGAGAAAACACGTTGAGTAGATAGTTATTAAATTGAAATAATAAATTTGGAAAATTTTTATTTTTTTAAATTAATCATAAATTTTTCTGCAAAAAAATGATGATAAAACAGTTTTTGTTGAACTTTTCGCACAAAGTCATCATGTTTATTTGTGTCAATGATGACAGGTATTGATAACTTCGATTCCAAATATCTGGATAACCATGACTCGTAGCGATTTTTACCAAGAGCTCTTTTTTAAGTTAAAAACGTCGTAAATGTATATTTTTCTACTCAGTAGTTCTATACAGGTACGGACGAAAAGAAATTACTCTCCAAACCAGTAAAAAAATGTAGGTGGCGCCCTCTACAAGTAGGAATCATATTGACATCAAAATCAAATTTATCATGCCAAAAAACTCCCAGACGCCAATTTTGATCCAAATATTAATATTACTTCATAAATTATTTGGAAAAATCAAAATAAAAATTAAACTTCTACACCCTCTATCTCTGAAACGAAGCATTTTAGGACATACATATACCTACGAACTTTTTTAATTATTTTTATCTGCAGAATATGCCGTCAAAGTTTCTGGAATACAGTTCGGACCACCCTGTTAATAACATTATCAAGTTGATCTTCCGTCAACTGGACTGGACAACAAAGGATTAAAAATAGATGGAGAATATGTTAACCATCTTAAATTCGCTGATGACAATAGTTCTAATTGCCAATAGTTCTGAAGTACTACAAGCAGAAATTAAAGTGAGTCTCAAATTGAACTTAGGAAAAATTAAAGTAATGTACAACGAACTAGTGGAAAGAAAAGATGACATTCTAATAAATAACACAACACTGCAAATAGTAGAAGAATATATATATATATATATATATATATATATATATATATATATATATATATATATATATATATATATATATATATATATATATATATATATATATATATATATATATATATATATATAAGACAACTAATACACAGCCCGGGATCTCTACTACCAGAAATAAACACAAGAATTAAGTTAGCATGGTAATACTAGTACTTATGGAAGAAACTCAATCATATTCAAATATAGAATACCACTCTGTCTAAAGAAGAACACATTCGACCAATGTGTACTACCAGTCATGATCTATGCATCCGAAACCTGGATACTCAAAATGGACATCATAAGGAAACTGCTGGTCGCACAACGATCAATGGAACGAATTATGCTGGGAATAACCAAGAGAGACCGTAAAAGAATAGAGTGGGATACGACAAAAAATCCAGGTAATAGAGATGTCTATCCTGTTTGACTCTGTTCAAATCCCTCAAATAGTAATAGGTAGGACACCTAGCAAGAAGAACGGACAACATATGGACCACAAAAATTACCATGAGAAATTACGAGACCTAGAAGAAGACCAAACCTGAGATGGAACCATGATATTAGAAAATTAGAGGAGTAACTTGGGCCCGCACAGTAAAATCGTTTTTAATTTTTCTTGAGTTTAAAAAAAAAAATTTAAAAATAAATGTAACAATGAAACAAAATTTTGCTCTTAACTATTTCTAAGATACTGTAATTAAATTTAAAATTGGCCTTTTTTAAATAAAATCTGAATTTTTTATTTCCTCTTTTGAAAGTGTATGATCTCTTAAATTAAATAGTTTATCACACTTACCCAAGGAATGCTGCTGGTTTTTTAGACAAACAGTCATAATCACATGGATATTTAGAATAAAACCCTGTACGTTATTCAAGTTCAATATTCCTATATAAAAAGTATCGTTATCCATAAATTCTTAATGAATTATTGTATTCGCTTCCAATAAAAGAGCAAAAACGATAATTTACATCATGAAATAATAAACTAAATTGAATACACGCTCCACTCACCGAACTGTATTATTCATAAAACCGGTACATAATTCAGGCACCTGTTATTTGTCATAAATAAATTGGCTTCGGTTTATTAAGCTTTTTCTATATAATCATAACATGCCACACGACGTTCCAAATAAATCTAATCCGACTAAAAGCCACAAAAACAGGCATTCCGTAAAACCGAAACCTAGCAACAATTGATTTAAAACAACGAAGGGAAAATAGCTAATTGAATAGGCAATCAAATATTAACAATACGTTAAAATGGTGGTTTGGTTGACTAGTTGCCTTTATTTGAATTACAGTATAATATGTGAATAGTAAAAGTAATTAATATGTCTTTTTAGAATAATGAAAAAACATTCAGCTTTTTTAACTAGATGTAATAGAACAAAGTAAATCATAGTCAAATAAATTATGAACACAACGTTTTTGGAATAAATAAACCTTCTAATATGTAGCTACTTATAGAGTTATGATCGTCGCAAAGCCGTAGTAATTAACAGACTCATGTTAGGAGATTGTAGGCTTTCTCATCAATTTTTGCTTAAGGGTCAACCACCGCCTTTATGTGATAAATATAGTAATCTTTTACTGTCAAACATATCCTTAAGGAATGTAGTCAGTTAATTATCCTAAGAGAGGCCTGTAATCTTTCGTCAGACATGTCAGTTATTTTTTCTACAAGTGAGCAACCAAAACTTTTCGATTTTCTGGAAAGATCGAGATATATATCTAAAATATAGGTATCTATAAAGCTACATTTTGGTTTAAAGCAACCAATTACTAATTTAATTGTACATATTCTTACGTTCTATTGTTTTCTTCTATGTTGTCTGTACCATTTACTTTTTATTTTTACAAAATCAATGTCTGTACTGTTAACATATACAATCTGTCTATAAACGTGTTGTTTAGTAAAATGTCAAATATTGTACCGAACTAAAATAACAGGTGATACGCCGCTAAATAGCCTTTGATGCTGATGCGGCTTGAAAGCTAAATTTCTTCTTCTTCTTCTGTAGTTACTTATTTTTGACAAAAAATAAAAAAGGAGAATAAAAAATCAAAACAAAATAAAAATAATAAAGAACAGAATACAAAACACGCTATACGCCGCACAACAACAATAACAAGCAGACTTTAGAAGCGGCTTCAGCACGATTGATCAGCGGAACAAAAGAATACGAACTTCCACTAGCTATAGCCTTTATAGACTTTGAGAAGGCCTTTGACTCGATATACCCTAAGGCAATAATAGAAGACTTAGCAAAACAGGGTATTGACAGGCCTTATATAGAAACTCTCGCCAATATATACAAACAAGCTAAAGAATGAGTAATGATATATAAAAGAACCCCAGAGTTCCCAAATGGCAGAGGAGTATGGCAGAGAGACACGATATCCCCAAAGCTGTTTACCGCCATTACTCGCTGACGAGTATTTGACACGCATCAGAAGATGGTCATGCAAGGCGTTTTTTTTCATGAGCTTTTCTGTGACTGAAAAGCCCAATACGTGATGTTATCTGTCTACCGCACTCCAGACATTCAAACATCTCATTGCCTTGTTGCCTCTTTACTTTTTGGTTGTCGCTCTTAACTGACTTTACAATTCTTCTCCATTCCGTTCTATTGTGAGCTGCCTCTTCCCACTCATTCTGCTTGTTAATTCCCTTTAAGTTTTCGTGGAAAATATCCTTGAACCTTTTGAGTTGTCCACCCGGCCTCCTCTTACCGTCTACAAGCTCACCGTAAAGCAGAGATTTTGGTATGCGGTTTTCGTGACCAGCCCATCTTAAGCGGGACTTTGTAATCATGACTTCAATATTCTCGCAGTTAGCTCTTTCAAGGACCGATACGTTTGAGACGTGATGGAACCATTTTATTCTTAAGAGTTGTCTAAGAGACGTGATGGAACCATTTTATTCTTAAGAGTTGTCTAAGATGTCTCTGTTGCAACCTGTTTAATGCGTTCATGTGTCGGCGGTACGGCACCCAGGTTTCGCTTCCATATAACATGGTGGGAATTATTATCGCTCGGTACACCGCAAGTTTCGTTTTTGTGCTCAAGTCATGATTGTAGAAAACCCTGTCTTTTAATTTCCAGAATGCTCTTGAGGCGCTGCTAATCTTGTGCTGAATTTCAGAGTCGATATTGGCCTTTTCCGAAATCAAACTGCCGAGGTAATTGAATTCCGCTACATATTCCAACAGTTCATCTCCGATTTTTATAGCATTGTTGTGATCTTCCGGGGTAGTGCACATGATTTTAGTCTTATTGATGTTCAGCTTAAGTCCCAAGGCCTCGTATGCCCATGTATATGTGTTCAACATTTCTTGCAATTGCTGTAACGTATTTGCAACTAGAGCACAGTCATCAGCGTATTGAAGTTCTGTGATGAATTAAAGCTGTTTACAGCAACATTAGAAGAAATCTTCCGTCAACTGAATTGGACCAACGAATGATTAAAATTAGATGGAAAATATCTTAACCATCTTAGATTCGCTGATGACATAGTCCTAATTGTCAATAGTCCTGAAGCACAAATCAACGAGCTAAATACAGCCAGCAATAAAGTGGGTCTCAAAATACATACAATTAACTAGTGGAAAGTAAAGACATTCTAATAAATAACACAACACTGGAAAGAGTAGAAGAATGTATATATTTGGGACAACTAATACACGGGATCTCTACTAACCACAAATCAATAGAAGAATTAAGTTAGCGTGGAGTATTTATGGAAGAAATTAAATCATATTCAAATCTAGAATGCCACTCTATCTAAAGAAGAAAACGGACATCATAAGGACTGCAGGTCGCAGAATATTCAATGGAACAAAATATGCTGGGAAGAACCAAGAGAGACCGTAAAAGAGCAGAGTGGATACGACAAAAGACCCAGGTAATAGATGTTATCCACAGAATCAAATCCCTCAAATGGCAATGGGCGGGCCACTTAGCAAGAAGAACGTATAACAGATGGACTACAAAAATTACAGCATGGTACCCACGAGGCATTAAGAGACCTAGAAGAAGAAGAAGAAGACCGAACCTAGGAACGGGGGAGGCTACACCATAATTGGAAATGGTTGAATAAGCTGAAAATGATGATTGTAATAAAGGTAACTTTATCAAAACAAAAGGAAAATTTCCGAAAAATTGTCCACAAATGCAGATATTTTCAATAACATTGTGAACGACGAACGTATAACAGATGGACTACAAAAATTACAGCATGGTACCCACGAGGCATTAAGAGACCTAGAAGAAGAAGAAGAAGACCGAACCTAGGAACGGGGGAGGCTACACCATAATTGGAAATGGTTGAATAAGCTGAAAATGATGATTATAATAAAGGTAACTTTATCAAAACAAAAGGAAAATTTCCGAAAAATTGTTCACAAATGCAGATATTTTCAACAACATTGTGATATATAGTTATTTATGGTACTATAATAGTGTGTTATCTTACATATAAGTCACGTTGGGAAATGTTTAGCCCTGGAAGCCGTAGGCCGAGAAGGCTAATTTTCTCAAGTAACTTATTTGTTATAATACGCGAATGCCATACAAAATTTTATCCAATAGTACAACTGTTTCATGTCCATTCTCTAAATAATAATTGATTTAAAAGGATCTACCAGTTCTACTTTCATTGTTGCGAATTAATAAATTATCAGGGTGCGTTTATGTTACTATACAATATAGATGTACATTTTGTTTTTTTATAAGTAATAAATAGCACTGACATTAAGACGCCATTTAGATAAATCGCGATTTTTTAACGATAAAATAGTGAATTATCAACCAGCAAATCAGATTAGAAGAAAAACGATTTAGGAAGATCTTCCGCAAAAAATTATTAACCAGGCAGACGCGGCTACAGCATAAATACTGCCAGAAAAGGTTCGGTTTTATGAAATATCTCGTGGCGTATATAATAGGGAATTCAGGATGTTTGAAAGTAAAAATAAACGAAACTATCTTGCTTGCTTACTTCTTTGAACTACAGAAAAAAATTGTTCCGTCATCCTTATGGACTAAGTATTCAATGCTCAAGTTAACTCTACAGATTTTAAAAATTATTTTCATTTAATGTTAATGTTAATTTAAATAAATAATTGAATTAGTAATTTATGAATAAAGCTTAATAATTTCTATAAAATGGTGTGGATTTAAAGTTATAACACACTACTTTGTTATTCCTTCGTTTATTAACTTCAAAAACTCACGCGTGTGTTATTATTTATTTTATATGAATGTACGCATGTGAGTAATGTCTGTAGAAGTAGTGGCTGTTGGTTGAATAAAAGTATATTTTAAATATTATTCCTCTATAATATATGTAAGCAGATTCTTGTCGTTTTTTTCTCAAAAAAGTTTGTCTCAGACTGAAAATATTTTCGATCAAATTTATTGTTAAAAAAAGTATACTTTAAATATTATTCCTATCGATATGCTTGTCGTTTTTTCCCTAGCTGTCTCATTAGATATTTTTGCTTCAACAGCTCCAAGCGAAAGGTCACGGGCAAAGCAGATATAATAATTGTGTTTCGACAAACTCTTATTCTGGAGGCTTTATTAAAATTGTGCTCTCAAGTCGTCAAGCGGTAAGTAGATTTAGCTCGTTAGAAGGTCTTGAAAAGAAGGTAGAAAGAAATTCGTATCTCCGAAACAAAATAACAAGGTATATTTTGAGCCTGATAGCTGAGTCATCAAATGTACAAGGAGAAGAATACAATGACCACGTTAATTAGGAATTATTGTGGTTTTTCAGATTTATTGTGGTCGTTTCATCTCTCATGGTCATTTTAGAAGTCCTTTCACAAAGTCTACTAGATTATTATTATTGACCTGATACATTGCGACATTTCAATATATATTGTGGTCCTCTTCCTCTGATTTCTAGGTTGCATTCTCCAGTTTTATCATTTTCAGAAAGTCTAACAACTTGGAGACTGAACCCAAAAAAAATTAAATACATATACAGCTTGCAATACACTTTCACCACAGTTTTAACAGTTTTTCTGTCTATAGTTAACAACAAATCTGTCGTATATTCTGGCGAGTGCTCTGCTCTGAACTATTTCTGTCCTGGCAATTTTTTTCACAATTCTAGAGATTTATTTGTTGGCTACCAAGTCTCATTTTTGATAGTGCTTTTTCAGCACCACAGAAGAGTTACGCACTGACGTATGGCACTGATAGGCATTGTTTGATCACCTCATAAACTTTTCGTTGGGCTTCTAGTCTTTTTCTACAGTTTCTACAGTCCATACCAAATAAACTTTTAGTCAAGTGATTAAGCTTGACCGTTACAGCGTTGCTTACTTTTATATATTTTCTTTTAATCAAAATATTTTAGGAAATATAAATAAATTAATTATAAATATATAAACAGTTACTATTTACATCAACAAAAATCATCTTCTTAACAACACTTAAGGTGTATAAAGAGCGATTACTACCGCTTTCCCGTTCAAAATATTCTAATAAAGTTGCGATTAGTTTTTTACAGCTATTAAGCTATCTTGTACACTTCGCACTAAAAAAGGTTCTAAAAAGAACAAGTTCGACTGTAAGGTCTGCTAGTAAACATTTTTAAGCTTAAAGTAGATATCAAAACATATACAAATACAAAAAGTAAAGTGTCAAAACAAATGACAATGTCAGGGAATAAATAAAAAAATACAGCAACTTGATATTTTTTACAACAGAGGTACCACTTGAATACTCAGTGCAAAATTTAAATTCCAGTTAATCAGCACGACGCCGAATATGTCCATGGTTGGTAACAGTGAATTTGAAACTCGTACTCTTGAATGTAGAATGTTTAGGAGGGGAGTTAATCACCGCGACCTTACAGATCTATTGTGTGTTCCCCTTTCTTGTGTTATAACGAGTTATAACTCATACAGTTTCAGGGCTTTAACAAAAGCCCTGTATCTGAGACGGCCCCACAGAGGCCAGCTCTCCGTGCTCTCGATTACGTAACTAAAATTTTATTGATATGAAATATAGTCTAAAATTAAATATATCCGCCATAAAATTAAATATATGGCAACTAAACAATGTGTTCTCCTTCTGCAGTTATTTTGCCTCCACAATAATCGATTGCTATTAGTTTCGTTTGACAAATTGTGACATTGTTGGAACAACGTACAGCTGGAAATGTTATGTCTTTTTTCAACCCTGTATGAAAGATATGCCACATTTCTAAATTGGTTTCGAAAACGAGTTTTTTACGGCTACTAAGCTATCTTGTACCACTTGGCACTAACATAGGTTCTAAAAAAAATAATGTTCGTCTGCAAGGTCTGCTGGTAAACATTTTTAAGTTTAAAGTAAATATCACAACAACTCTATTTAAACTAAAAACTGGTAATACAAAACTAAAGTGTCAAGACGAATGACAAAGTCAGGAAATAAATAAATAAATGCGGCAACTTGACATTTTTTACACCTAAATCTCCAGCGCGAAATTTAAATACCAGTTAGTCAACACGGCGCCGAATATGTCCATAGTTGGTAACAATGAATTTAAAAATTGCGCAATCTATTACATAACGTAAGATTAAGTTTAATTGATATGAAATATACCTAGCGATCTCGATATAAAAAGTGACCATGCTAAGAGTTTTAAATTACTAGTTTATTTTTAGCCTTACTCTCCAATTAGTGCAGTACTGTTTGCGCCTAGATTATCACAATACTATTTTCACCTTATAGCGTGTTTTATTAAGATTATCTGTTATATTACGTGTAAACAAAGCTGGCTCTTTACCATAGCGATACAATCTAAATTAGTACATGAGGCAATAATTGAAAAGTTATTTTAAGAAACCCCAATTACTTTCCAATATATTTAAAGAAAATAACAATGGTTGAAAACATCATAGGTCAGACCTTAGGCAGGGGCTTGAAAAAATCTTGCCAATTTCGCCACTGAAAAGACATATTTAAAATATAAAGTTATTTTTTGTAAAACATCATTGCGTATGAAAACAAAACTATCTTAACAATGGCTTTCTGTTATAAACAGGCTTGTCTAACCAATAAAAAATGCTTAAAATTTCAGCAGCACCAAAAGCAAAAAAGAAACGAAATAAATAAAATATTGAAAATGTCTATAAAATGCTTCGAGAACACTTTTTCTTTTTTAACATCTACACATGCCTGAGCAATACATTAGGAAGTACTATTTTTTTCAAACGTCACAAAAGCATTAATTTTTGCGACGTGATTGACACTATAAAAGCGTAATTTTAATGCCTAGGCAAGTAAAAGTAAAGCACTTTTACGCCTAGTTGAAATTGATATATTTATATACAGTTTGCTGAAAAAAATCAAAGAAATAGGGCTAAAAATTAAAAAAATATAACACTTTAAACTTGTCAAAAAAAATTCCGTTGCGTTGTTTTGCATCTGAGTGCAGTGTAGTTATTTCTATTTCAGGAACAAACTTACAAAAGTTATACCGAAAAACAAAATTAATGTAACCCCACAAATTTGGAAGATGTAGGAGACAACACGACGTCCGCATTCCTTCCTAAAGAGCAAGTATTAGAGAACAATTACGTTTCACGTGAAAACACCTCGAAAACTTTGAACAACTGGCAGAGACACTTCATTTCGCTCTGTCCCTCCTTCCACCAAGCTATTTCTCTTTGCCTCCTTGCCGTATCAATTTTAATTATGCGACTTTGAGCAAGCCGAGACGTTACGTTTTAGTTGGAACTTTATTACACTTCTGACTCGGCTGCGAAGCTTCGTTGCTTCAATTAAACAAACGGTACAAAAGCCACCGAAATTAGTTTGTAAGTTTTGATAAATTACTTATATTTTCCGGTAGGGAAATAGCCTGATGATGATATTATTTTAATAGGTTTTAAAATAAAATAGTTTAGAAAATTTATTCCGTTGTGTTTTTTTTTGCAACTGAGTGTAGTTTTTTCTATTTTAGGAACAAACTTACAAAAGTTATACCAAAAAAACAAAATTAATGTAACCCCACAAATCTGGAAGATGTAGGAGACAACACGACGTCCGCATTCCTCACTAAAGAGCAAGTGTTAGAGAACAATTACGTTTCACGTGAAAACACCTCGAAAACTTTGAACAACTGGCAGAGACACTTCATTTCGCTCTATCCCCCCTTCCCCCAAGCTTTTTCTCTTTGCCTTCTCACCGTATCAATTTTAATTATGCGACTTTGAGCAAGCCGAGACGTTACGTTTTAGTTGGAACTTTATTACACCTCTGACTCGGCTGCGAAGCTTCGTTGCTTCAATTAAACAAACGGTACAAAAGCCACCGAAATGAGTTTGTAAGTTTTGATAAATTACTTATATTTTCCGGTAGGGTAATAGCCTGATGATGATATCATTTTAATAGGTTTTAAAATAAAATAGTTTGGAAAATTTACTAATAAATTACTCGTTAGTTAGATGTAGAATATGGAATGAGTGGGAGGAGGATTAATCACCACGACTTTACAGATTTAATGTATCCTCTTCATTGAGTTATAACTTCTCATTCAGTCCCAGAGCGTTGACAAAAGCCAGTATCTGAAAGGGTTTTACAGAGGGTTCCCCATCTCCGATCAGTCATACTAAAGTATACCTACTACATGATTGCATGCCGTCTCGGTGCACTCAGTGATGAGGTATTCTGGTGTTTCCCCATTCTCTCCACAGAATTTTGCATTCGCCGTTTTTTTTCAGCTTCAGCCTACTGAGGTGTGCATTGAGGAGACCCCGTGACAATCCAAAGATTGTTCTTATTTAAATTAAGGAAAGTCTTTGATTTTTCTTGGTCGGAAGTCCTAAGAAACTTCTTCGAGTGTCTTAGACTATTGCAGGATTCCCATTTCAGGTTATGGAGGGAGTCTTCCAAGTTCTTGAGTTCCGCTTTTAGTTGGTTTCCACTTGGGAAGCAGAAAGCTTCTGGTCCATTTACTGGAGTATTCGTTCCTTTTCTAGCTAGATCATTTTTCTGCTTTCATATTACCTTCTATTCCTTGGTGTGCTGGCACCCAGAGTAGGAAGATTTTGTTTTATTTGCCTCATTTGTTTAGCTTCTCTAGGCATTCTTTGGCCAACTTCGAATTGATTGATACCGAGTGAATCGCTTTTAACGCTGCTTGGCTATCAGATAAGATGGCTATATCTTGTTTCCGACAGTTCCTATCTTAGATAAGTTGTACGTATTTTTTGATCTCTGCCTGAAGGATGGTGATGTAGGTACCTATTGGTTCCGAGTATATATTTCTCGGCCTGAATACTCCGATCCATGTGCTTGCTTTGGTTTTGGAAGCATCAGTATACCAAGTTGGGTTGGTCTCTGCTGAGCAAACGTTTTTCTCTTCCAATTTTTTTTTATTTCTCAATACTTACTACATTGGGGTGTTTCTTAAAGTCGTAATTCTTACTATCTCATCCACTGGGAGTTTTAGCGTGTAGTTGTGCCTTTTGAGCGTGTTCCAAGCCGACTCCTTAGGTCAATCATGTAATCAGATTGTAAATTTACTATCAAAATCTTGTAGGGTAGAAAAGGTAGTAATAAAAATGTAAAATATACAGGGTCCGGCAATAGTGCGTGGGGCATCTGTAGTTCTTAGAATAAGAAAACTTGTGAATTTTGTTTAACCTGCATACCTAAAGTATGTACTAAAATATATTTTAGAAAAACATTTTATCTTACTACTAACTTCTACTAAATTTAACTGATGCTGTTTTGATTGCTAAAATAATCCCTTAAGGCATTTAATATATATTAGTTTATTTCAAATTAAACCAACAGTACCTAGAACCAAGATCCCAAAAAAAAATATATTTATTTTCGTTAAGTAATCGTAGCAAAAACATTGACTTATGGTATGATAAAATATATTAAACTAACCCTATTTTCCAAAACAAAGTATTTTGTACGACAATATTTGTAATACTGTCACTTTGACCCTTCCGAAAGCATTAATATGAAGCATCGAAATAAGTTTATCGTGAATGACGCAACGAGTTTAACGAAATCGAGTTAGGAGCCCTAACGACTGGCCGGCGGCGGATACGAGTGGCGAAGCTACGGACACCGAGCAGTTTCGAAAATTCCATTAGCAGACAGGGTACACATTAAACTTGGCCCTGGCAAAAACACACTATGGACCGCTAACTTAGTTAGCGTCGGTTCCATATGCAGCTAAGGCCGGATAAAGGAAATCTCTACCGTGTCGCTATTCGGGGTTTATGAAACTTTTGTACAGCACGTGGTGTGATATTATAGTGGATATCTATACTCGAGTAGTTTTTATTAAATTTATATTAAATATATTAATATTATAAATGAAGCACTACAAGTAACTAATAAAAATAACTTGAGTTGTTGAATTTGGACTTTTGAAAAGTACCGTCTTTGTAGTACAGGGTGGCGCCTCTCATATACCGCGGAGGCTCCAAGGAGAACGGTAGTTTATATCGAAATGAAATTTTGGTAGCATATGTAGGTTAACTGAAAGCATTTTATAAAAATATATAGAATTATACAGGGTGTCCCCAAAAAAAGTTACACATCAAAGTTGTGTTTTTCCTAATGGAACACCCTATATATTAATTGGTTTTCGGATTCTAAAATACTCAACGGTAATAAAAAGATACACGTTTAAAACATATTTTAATTATTACAGAATTAAAACTAGATATAAACCTATAATTATGTGACAAAAATTAGCTAGATGAAATCAAATTCTCAAAATGCTTCCTTTCCTGTTAACCGCATAAAATGATTGCCTTTTTAAAAGGATCTTTTCATTTTAAAAGGCATATGTGGAGTTCTACCTCGAGAAGCAGCTACAATAATTTCTTTCATGTTGTTGACAATAGTTGGTCGAGTTTTGTAAACTCTGTCATTAACATATCCCCATAAAAAAACCCACACTAGATAAAATCAGGAGCATTTAAGTATTCTATTAATTGGTGAGTGCATACTGCATTCACCAACTAAGGGAATCATATCAATTCTTTCTGATGTAGGACAAGTTTGCATTTTCGGCAAATTTCTGATTTTTTTTTGTGTGTTTTAACTAACACAAAATGATAACTAGTTGCTAAAGTTGGACTAATTAGATAGCTATGTTGAAGTAACGTCAGACATATCACAGCCTAGATTTTATGAAATAATAAAGATCTACTAAGATCAAATCATGTAAATGAAAGTATCTAGGAAAATCTTTGTTTGAGGGGTAGGCAACCTTAATAGTATTTTGAAGAGACGTGAATTCTCCATTGAATATCGGAATAATATACTGGGTGTTCCATTTAATATGAAAGAGTAACATGCTTTTAAAGGTGACCAATGTTCAATATTAATTTTGTCTCACCCTGTATAACCTTTAGGATCAAGTTTTAATTTGATTTAAAGTACAATAGTAAATTTAACTACATATTAGTATATACCAGGTAAATTCCAATTTAGATAGCTTTTATTGTAATTTAAAAATTATTCTTTATTTCTAGAAAATGTTAAATATCTCAAAAACCTTACATTTTAGTCATATTCTTCCCTTATAAAAACCTTTATTTTTCTCCCAGAATCCGAAAATCAATTAATATATAGGGTGTTCCATTACAAAAAAAACACAACTTTGATATATAGAACCTGTAGAACTCTAACTATATTTTTAAAAAGTGCTCTGAATTAACTTACATATGCTCACAAAATTTCATTTCAATACAAACTGTCGTACTCCTTGGAGGCTCCGCGGCGTATGAGAGGCGCCACCCTGTATGTTCAAGGTAACCACGACAAGTAGCCTCTCTTTGTTTTGACAATTCTATATTTGACAGCAATATCAGAAATAATCAGGCGAATAGTCAACAGTATAAAATCTGAGACTACTATAAGAAGTGACTTAAGAAAAACAAAGCCAAGCATCTAACTTAAAGAAAACAAAGCCACTAGAATCATCAAAACAAGCGAAAGAGTATATCTATCAGAGAGAATAAAATAGCATAAAGAGTGCAGATAAACAGATTAAACACAGTTGAAAACAGCCAAACAGTAAAGCAATAAGAACAAAAGACCAAACATGTACAGCAAATATGACGATAGTCTAATTTTCAAAAACCAGAAAGTAAAGTAAATAACAGCAGTGAAAATGAAGCAAAAATAAGAAATAAAATAAAATATTATTCAATGAGAAGTATAATGGTAGAAGAAAAGTAGTAAAAGATTGAGACTGAAACCTATAAGTGATTATTTTAGAAGCTCAAATGCACTGCTATATACTAGAAGATTGAATTAATAACAACTATATTTTATATCAATTAAACTTTTAGTTACGTAATCGAGGGCGCGATTTTTAAATTCATTGTTGCCAACCATGGACATATTCGGCGCCGGGCTGACTAACTGGAATTTAAATTTTGCGCTGGTGATTCAGGTGGTAGCTCTGTTGTAAAAAACGTCAAGTTGCCGCATTTATATATTTATTTCCTGACATTTACATTCGTTTTGACACTTTATTTTTGTATTACGTGTTTTTGGTTTAAATAAAGAGTGTTGTGATACTTTAAGCTTGAAAATGTTTACTAGCATGAAAATATTTATAATTAATTTATTTTGGTTTCATAAAATATTTTGATTAAAAGAACATATTATATAAAAGTGGACAAAGCTGTGCAAAGTCGAGCTTAATCACGTGACTAAAAGTTTATTTTGTATGAACTGTATATAGTTTGTTGCAGTAACATCAATCCTGATTTTCTTCTTCTTCTTACAGTGCCATACTCTATATAGAGCGTCGGCTACCTCTCGCATATACTTGTGATGTATGCCATCAGTGTTTCACAAGTACACGGGACCTACAGTTTATCGCCGAATCCGAACGGCACTAGTTGAGAGGCTGTACAAGGCAAATATACTCAAGGTGGTTTGCCATTGCCTTCCTTGAGGTGGCGGCTCCTTGGTTGCTCTATTTAGATAAATAAATATGTTTTTTATTTAAATAAATAAAGTGACCGTACTGGCGGGGGATCGAACCCAGTACCTTCCGATCCGCAGATCGACACACTAACGCTGGAGCTACGGCCGGCCACTAAATCCTGATTTACTTGCAGAAAATTTGGAAACTGCCTTTAAGATGAATAAGATCCAATGGCATAAAATAATTCGGTAAATCTAACATATTATATATCATTTTCTATCAATACTGGTCTTGTGTATGTCACTATATACGTGCAAGGGTGGAAAATTAATAGACTATATTTTATACTTATACATTTGTAACAGGGAGCTACTTTATTAAAACTACCGAACTATATTAAAATGATTTGCGTTCTGGATAAGCCAACGATATTAACTTGATTTATTTTCCATAATACAAATGGCACATTGGGATTGGAGAATTGTAGTGCAATACATTACTCTACGTAACAAGCTATACGCTCGCTATAATTGATTTATTCCATCTAAATACCAGAGTAGTCTAAATACTAAATAATAAAAAGTGATAGTGGCAGTGTTGCCACAGCTACCCCATTCGGGATAGATCTACCCCTTTGTAAAACAATTTAACTCCGCTATCTCGTGATAATCTACCCCGATAAAAAATAAGTTTGTAGCGATCTGTGCCATACGCGGCTACGAAAATCACTATAATAAACATGATATTGTACCAACCTTGTGCGCTAGGAAGTAAATTTTCATGCGTATTTTCATCGATAGGTTTGTAGCTTCTGAATAATGATCTAGGTAAAGATCTAGCTCATTTGCCAGCTCAAAATCAGAATTTAGAGTTAGTAACTCGCATTTTCATTGGAGGACACTGTTATATTTATTTAAAATATACCTATTATCAACTAGAATATTCGTATAATTTAATAAAATTACTATAAATAATGAACTGTTTGTAATTGAACTGTAATTTCTGTTTTATTAATCTTGTAAATGAGAAAAACAATTAATCTCATTAATTGTTCTCAAACAAGAAACTTCTGTTAACAACATTCTGAGAATTCAAATAATGATGAATTGAATATGAATTGAATAATGACAAGACAAGTGACATCTGTCTAAAAAAGACAGCGATTTAGAGTGACAATTTGGTTATGTGAAATTTAGAGTGACAATTTTGATTATGCAAAAGAGATTATAAAAAATTATGTAAAATTCTATGAGTTTGCCTAACGATTAACATTAATTTAAAAATAAATTCCCAACATGAATAATGAACAAAATATTTAAACAAAAACAGACCACAGACCATACAAAAGAAATTGTTGGTTAGTAGCAGTTAGTAGTCAGAGATATACTAGATGTAGTAGTATCTTGGTTTAATAGCCACAGCTGCCAGGCTATCCGGCCGAGAGATAGAATTATCGTTTTCTAATAAAAATTGGTCAAGTACGAGTCGGACTCGCGCACGAAGGGTTCCGTTCCATTCATTATCTATACAACATTAGACACTATATTATTATAAACTTTTTTTCCGATTTAGCTGAAATTTTGAATGCTCGTATAAGTAATTTTAAAAAAAAATGTAGAAACACATTACTAAAAATTGTATTAATCTATAATAAATATGTAAAAATATGTAAAAATAAAAAAAAACGATTAAAAAAAAGTCGCCTTGACTAGGATTCGAACCTGCCTTACTACGGCTCCAACGTCATAGCAGCGTAAAGTCCTAACGCTCTAACCACGCGGCCATCGAGGACTTGAAAGATTCTATGTAAAATTCTTACATAAAAGATAATGTTTAGTTAAAGTACTTTTTTATTTATAATCATTTATTTAATTCTGTTTTTAGTATTTGTTCTTAGAGCGGCAACATAGATACATTATCTGTGACAATTTCAACTGTCTAGCTATAACGGTTTTGTTTATTTTTGTGACAGACGGACGGACGGATAGCAAAGTCTTAGTACCTACCCTTTGGGTACGGAACCCTAAAAATTAAAAAAAAACATTATAAAATTAAAAAGCTAGAATAGTATGCGGTTTTATATTAACTCTATTTTTTTGAAGTTTATAAAAAGCACTTATAAAAAAATATATATCCTTCAAATCCTTCAATTTAATAGCTGTTAGTATGAAGTTTTACTTCAAATATGTGTAAACATAGACAACACAACAATTTTTTTTGTTAAAAAAATAAAAAGTTATAGGGGTGAGCCACTATTGACAAACACACGGTATAATAATTTTGTTGGCCTTTCTTTGAGAATAAATTTGATCGTCGTATTCAAACCGAACCCCTTCCTTAACTAGACATCAAAACATTTCCGCAGAGATCGTATCTACCAAACGCCCCCTACGCGAAAGGATGGTAACTTCCCGCGGTCTGAATCAAAGTTAGGTAACTTAACACTCAAACAACTACGTACCTACTACGTCCGACACAAAACCTTTTAATCAATTTCGCCGTCGTCTGTGGCATCGGCACGTCTCGCCCCATTAACGGGGCGCTAAATTGCCACTTTGAAACTCGGATGGAGCCGGATTTTTGCCGATTCGCGAGCGCTAACATTGTTTTCCGAAATTAATTTACTAGCGTTCCGTAAAGTTGGAGGAGTGTGAGGGAGTACGATACAGGGTTCGAATTCTTAAATCAATATAATCTGTACATCGACTTAAAAAATATTTTGAAATACGATAACACACAAATGGCAAATGACGACCATACCAATCTATCTTTTTCACTATAAAGAAGTTTATTAGCCGACCATACTAATAGGTATGGTAGGCTATTAGAATCGGCAAAAAAAAAGTTTTTTTAATTTCACTCAAAATGAGTTATTTGGGTCATAAATGACCTAAATACAAAATATTTTCGTGGTGTCTATCTGTCTGTCTGTCTGTCTGTCTGTCTGTCTGTCTGTCTGCCGTCTGTAACACGATAACTCAAAAACCGCTAAACCGATTTTAACCAAATTTGGTACAAAAATACTGTGGCACCCGAGAATCTGGCCATTAGTTTTTGGTCGGGGTGGGAGGTTGGTAAGGGGGTATGGGAGGGGGTTAAAAATTTAAAAAAATCGTAACTCCAAAATTACAGTAGCTGGCGAAACACGTTTTTTTTTAAATGAAAGGTATATATGTCTAGATTTGTTATGAAGTATTTTTAAATTGTTGAATGGCTATTTCTTTGTGTAAATCGACTAAATATTAAAACATACCTGAAAAACACCTACACACAATACCTCCAGAAATAAATTATTTGTCATTGTCAGTGGTTTGTCAGTTAGATTATATATCAAGTTTTTAGATAATTTAGGGATCAGTTCATACAGCCAGCTTTAGATACATAAATATTAGAAGAAAGGTTCGTTTAAACGACATTAGTGAATTAGCTACACAAAGCGATTTTAGGAAATTCATCCTCTTAGAGAGTAAAATTATGTCGGAACAATTTTGTTGTATGAAAATTCCTTACTATGTGGTCTAGAAGAATGAAATTCTACAAAAAGAATTAGGAGAGATTTTTGAAATTCATCAACCAAATGGGTAAAGTTAGTAAAAATTTATATAAAACTTGGTGACCTCTGGATTATACACATAAAAATTGGCACAAAGGATCATTTAAAAGACATGAGTATGTCTTTTAAATGATCTTGGATAAAGCGATTATATAAAATAAAATAAATAAAATCTTAGGGAGTAAAATAGGGAATGAAAGTTTGCTGTACGAAAATGCATTACTATAACATCTAGCAGTATAAAATTTTATAAAAGGGTTTATTTAGTGACACATCAATAATATAAACTTCTATATTTCTTCTTCAATTATTCATCAAGGAATAAAAAATAACTATAAATTGAGTATTAGTGCTCTTAATAAACCAAAATAAGAGATGAAAAATAAAAAAAAATATATCAAGGGAGTATATTAAGTAAAGCGACAATTGAAAATTTCAAATATTCATTTGAAAACTTCATATTTCAAAACTATTTATTTTAGTAATACAGTTTATATGGGACCATAGGTAGGGGTTCTATCTATAGAGGGTAAATAATCATTTCACTATTTATTATTTTAGAGAGATTTTATTTTTTCAGATTTTGCAAAATTTCTTTGAAATTGACTTTGGTTCGATTTCGAAAATAATCTATATATAAATAAGAAATAAAAAACCGCCCTGGAAGATCACCATCCACCCTCTATCCAAGCATACATAATTAGTTTCAGTCAATGGAAGTAGTTAGAAAAAATAGAAAAAAAGTGTTAAAAAAAGCAAGATTTCAAAAACATTTTGTGGCCAAAATTGAACTTCTTTGAAATACTTTAATTTCGATAACTTCTAGAATTATTAAAATTTCTTATTTCAGACGGCTCTAATCAAAAGTTTTATTTTTGGTATACAAAGTGTGTCATAAAGTCATATACAGGCGATGAAAAAATAAAAAACGGTTTTTATATTTTCGAATTTTCTTAAGTACATAATAATATTTAAAGAGAATAAAAATGCTCTTGATATTGGAATATTGACGGCTTTGTATAAATTTTAAGTGAAAAATATGTAATAAGTCAAAAATAACAATATCGATTTTTTGTCGAGCGAGTCTTAAATAAGTGCAATTATTCTTAGCGGTAGTAGGTATATTTGACCCCAGAAACACGATTATGAGTTTTTTCGCGAATTTTTTTTTGGAAATTTGGAATTTTTGAAAAACCTTTTGGATTTTTTTTAGTTTTTAGTTAAAAACCATAATTTCTTGATAATATGGCAACATAGATAGGTAGTAGATTAAATTTACAAGACAGAAAAACTCGAAAAGTTGCAGTGGTTCCCAAAATTTAAGCAAAAAATATTTTTTTTTTGGAAATTTTTAAAGTAAAATAACTCAGTTATTTTGGAGTTATTTGAAAAACGGTAAAGAGAAAATATGGTTTTTTATCGAGATCTACCAGCCCTGAAAATATTTGCACTTATTCAAGACTTGCCCTGTATAATACCCAGAAAATCGACAATTTATAACTTTCATATGAAATACGAGTAGCTCTAAAACTCTTAAAAACATAATTTAAATAGGGCATTTGTAAGGCTCACTAGCTCTATATACAAAGTAAATCATTTAAATCAATGCATGAACTATTCGAGGTGTAACGCGAACGTAGTCGCGGGAAAAACCTAGTTTGTATACTCTTTTTTCTCAGGTAAGATTTCGACAGACGATGACAGAAGAAAAGCAGATGACGTCCCATACCGATCTATTTATTTTACTAAAAAAAGTTTCTAATAATTTTTAAGTTAACTATGGATGGGTTTAAATATAAATTCGTCATGCGTCTTCACTTGTTGTTTTTAACCAGTTTTATTGGTTTATTTCAAAAATGACAGATCGTATTTCAATTTTATTGGTTTGACGGAACGATGAACGACAAACGGACGCCGATGCGTATGAACTCGTCTTTAGATTTTTGATGTTTGTCAAAGTCTTGCCAAATTATAGGTTATAATTTTGTGACAACTTTTGTCAAATACCCTGCGTTTTGGAAGATGATGCATTTTGATTCGTGTTATTACGTGTGTTTTGTGTCTTTTGAAGTTAAGTGTATGAAAAATCGAGTGAAAATTAACTGTAGAACCCGGAGCACAGTTTATGGTTAATACTCGCTGCCCAGGCAGAAAGTCTTATACTGTGGTCTTATACCTACAGATACACCAATAGTTACTATCAATAAAGTTCGTATACAATCTCGTCGTAGATAAGTGCATCTCGAATATGGTAGAGGGACCATACTAAACACATACTAGAAACTGGAGTAGCTGTAAAATATCGACATCACACGATAGGTAAATAATGGATTTTAGTACTGCAGAAAAATAATGTCAAAAGGTACTGGTTTAAAAAAATTAAGATTAAAGTTAATTAATCAACCTGTGAGGTATAAAATTTGGTAAGTGTTATTATTAATAAAATAGTTTGTTTTATTTATGTTGTTTTATTTATTCCTGCGGAATATTACAAATTTGTATTTGTACATAAGTTATATTGATAAATATAATCATAAATGCAGGGAAGTTTCATAAAGCTTGAAAGTAAGAAATAGTTATTTTTTTTATATTTTTTTGGTATGTGGTGTTTTGTTTTTTGTTTGTTTTGTATTAACACATACCGTTTTTATTAAATAAAATAACTCGATTACATCTTTTCAGTTTTATACAGTTTTTCTCACAATATTTTGAAGTTACTTGTCAGTCAAATTTTAAATACATATATTAATTTCCTGCTATGCGTTCCAGTTGTACCAACTTATTTCTTTGTAAAATAAAATAAACTACTTTGAAATTAAAATGACAGACACATCTATCACTGTCAAGGATCTTCTCGTTGGACACACTATAATAACATCAAAATCAGTTAAAGTCGCAGTTTTCGAGATATTAACATATTTTAGTACGCCAATTTTTATGTTTTATAATAGAAAATATTATGTTTTTAAATAAAAATTAAAAAATGATCTAAATTTTTTTCAAAAAAATCCAAATTTAAAAAAAAACTAGCGAATAAAACTGATAGACGTGTTTCTCGGATCAAAATTTATGTGCCATATAAATATTTGCACTGATTTAAGACTTACCCTGTATATAATATTTTTTATATTGCCGATATTGTTCTGCATGTCATACAGGTTCTCATAAATTAAGTTGCAACCCGAACGACAACTACCTCTCGAAATTCATTAGAATAAAACGTGGCAGGCCACAAATCTCCTTAAATTATACTTAAATACAGTTTAAATATATCGGTTGCGGAGACGTCGCGCTTATAAATACTTCAACGAGGGCGCTTAAAACTCGCGAACAAACTTTGTTGTTTTTAATACGCGGCGAGCGACTAACGGCAGCAGCTACATTGTCCGATTCCACAAAGTTTGTCGCCAAGTCTGGCGGGCCACAAAAGACGAAAAAGTATAAATCTTTACGCTTTCGTTGGTTCAGGACCCGGTTTCGAGCGGAGCCGCTTTTCCAGTCGTTCTAAAATGAGGAAAACGATGGAAACGGAGCTTTTCAAGAAAGTTTTCCTCGACGAGGCGGCGGGTATTTTTGTTAGACGTCTTAACACCTAACGGAACAAAATCGTCTTGTGTTTAAGTGTCGGTTTACTTTTTGTTTAAGGTTTGTTTCGTGGTAATTTTAATCTTTTCAGACTTTTACTAGCGCCTATTAAAATATCTGTCAGTATTATTTGTAGGTCACTCGTAAAACATATTTATACCGTATGATCAAATAACAACGGCGTCAGCGATGGCTATGAAATGAAGATCGCTGTCATGTTAAATGTAAAATTATATGGGAAATGTCATCGATCGTCATTTCATAGCCATCGCTGACGCCGTTTTTATTCGATCATACGGTATTATAAGTCCGATAAATCCAACTTTTACAGTATGCGTGAGGTTATAGTCTAAGAGCTGGCTACATAAAAAACTTTATCATCGTTACATGGCTAATTTTTCTTCTGTAGTGTAACAGCCAAATTTCCTCGCAACGACCTCTGTGTGCTAGCTCATAAATTATCGCAAATAACTATTGTTTTTGCATCATGTTTACTATAATTTTATGGTTAAATATTATTAATATATTATATTTTATTTAAATTTTACGATTATGCAACCCGTTATACACCGCGATATTATATAGCCACAGAATATTGTCACTGGATACCGCCCAGCATTAGAATTTTTGTCTATCTCTCTATATCTTTGATCATCACCTCCGTCACTTGTCACTGTCAGATCAAATCAAATGTTTTTGGATTTATTTATCCTTTGTTTTGGTTATTGAAATTTTATAATTATCAGATAAAATTTCGTAGTTAAATTGGTTATTTTTGATGTGGATCGCAGTGTGCAATTCGTTCTTTTAATTGTGGAATTTTTGAGTTTAGTTCGTTCATTGACCGGATATGGAATATGGCTGAGGAGAAAACATCATTTTTTATTTATGCCTTTTTGTGAGTTGGACTAGTCAAGATATATAGTTCTCTATCTATATCCTGGAGGGAGATTTCCGGTTGAAATCTGATTTTGTGAAGGAAATCGAATCCTTTCGTCACTTTTTGTGTACCCACCGTCCGAATGTCGTCGTGAAAAACTGGCTGCCGTTTTGTGAAGCATTCCCTGTTGGTGAATAGCAGGTCTTCGTAAAGAAGGATTAAGACTTCCGAAACACCTTTGGTCAGAGACGTGGTTGGATTTTGTTGATTTGTATGGACCGCCAACCAATTTACGCAATGGGATTAAAATAGCCAAATTCTCCGACCGATATTCCGATTCCACGTGCCCAAGAAGTCCCCGAATAGTTCCATGGTATGTTATAAGTCTTCTGCCTATTCTAAGTCAATGCTCAACTGATTTTTGTTCATATTGTTGTCTGGTTTTCGACTTTTCCACGGTCACGTGGTGTAGAAAGATTAGTTGAGTGTTATCTTTCTTAAGTCTTATTTGGTTGTTCGTAATTGTAGAGCAAGAAGACCGATCCAGATCGTAGTACAGAACAGTCTAGAATTCCATCCGTTCCTGTTGCCCGTGTGTAGAGTTACCCGTTGGACATCATAAACCCTCGTTGAGGTAAAGTTCAGGTTTGATTAGGCCTTCTTTATTACCTGTATTAATTCCTACACGTTGTGCTAGTCCTTGTTCTATAATTGAGGCTCTTTTCTAAGACAACCAATATGATTTAGGGTTCTTTATGTTCACCTTTTGAAGTCCTACACCCGGCCGGCATCCGTACGTCTGCTAACATCCGTGGGCTCCAGTGACAGTACACCGAGCTGCTGTACCCTGCTGTAGCCACCCCATAGCTATACACCGTAGCTCACCCGGAGGAAGTTTCAAGTAATTTCAAGACTGTAGAGTAAGATCGTTTAGATATTAGTATAATTTTAGACTTGATTTATGGGTATAAACCACCCTGATTGTATTTAGTATTAAGTTAGATAAGGGGGTTTGACATCATAGGTTTAGTTATTTCATTTAATTTAAAATTCAATTTTCTCTTCCAACCTTTCGATTTAAACTTCTTAACATATTACATTTTACATTTCGTTAATTTTTTTTATATATTAAATATATATACTTTTTAATATTTTAATAAATTGCTTAAATATTTTTAGTATTATTATTTACAGTTTAGTCTCATAGTTAAGTTAGAGTTACTCAAGTTAAAATAATTATAGTAATATTTGAAGTTCATGGTAGTTGCACTCAACAGTTCGAGGTTAGTGTTGAAGTCTACTTAATAGTTACATCTTTATTGCCGAGTTCATAGAGTATAATCTCGTGGCGCCCTTTTATTAATATCTTTGAACCCCGACCACCCGGCTGTTAAAATTAAAAAGCTAGTGGCCTCTATGTAACTCATTCTGCATTAAGTAAACTTGTGTTTTATTGAACTTTAAATTAGAAAGGGCGTGGCAGTAGTATCCTTTTGTGTAGCCATTATGAAATAGTCATGTCTGCCAGCGCGATCCCGGGGCTTAAAGCGGGGGCGGCCAATCGAAAGGGTGAAATTTTGACACTAAAAATATTATAAGATACATGAGTTATAATTGCGAAAATAGCTTTTATTTATTATTAAGTAACGTGGAAAATTGTTGGCAGACATTTTTCTAGTCGCTAAAATGCCACAGACAACGCGAAAGAGGCATGAAATTTTAAAATTATTAAAAAATGAAATTTGAAGAATGAAAAAAATTATGGAATAGTTGCATGCCGACTGGTGAAATTCGAGTGAAATGTCATATTTATTTATTTTAAAAGCCGTATGCAAAAGGGCAGACAAAAAGATCGTGGCTCAATCAGCTGCAGACAGTTATCAAAAGCGCGATATTACTCTAGCGCTTTATTCAGGGAACGCTGGCCGCCTCATCAATTTAAGTATAGATAAATCATATAATATACGATTATATTATAAATATATTTTTTTATTATTTCAATAACGATTTTTTTGTCTGCCCTTTTGCATACGGCTTTTTAAATTAATTAACAATAAACATGACATTCCACCAACCGACATGCATGTATGCGATGCTTTTCTTTTGTCAAAATTCTATACCTTTTTCGCGTTGTCTGCCGGCATTTCAGCCACGAGAAAAATGTCTGTCAACAATTTTACACGTTTCCTAATAATAAATAAAAGCTATTTGACAATTATAACTCGTGTACCTTATAATATTTTTAGGGTCAAAATTTCGCCCTTTCGATTGGCCGCCCCCGCTTTAAGCCACGGGATCGCGCTGAAGGATACTTCGCTGAAGGAACTCTCACTAAAGGATACTTCACACAAAAAATTAGCCGACTTTGTGACGATATATTGTGACGATGATAGGGTTTTTTATGTAGCCAGCTCTCGGTCTATTATCTACATACTTATTATTTATTTAAAACTTTTTCGTAAAACTTTGAACAAATCAGAGAGATAATAATTTATCGCTAACACACCCAGTATACCTATACCTATGCTTGAAGAAAGTGGTTATCATATACTGTTGAATTATGACCAGTCAAATAGGTACTTTATCTTATAAGTCCGGTAAATCAACTTTTACAGTATGAGTGCATTTCCAAAGTGAGAGTGGAGACAGTATGTTTCCAAACCTTACTCCAGAATTTCAAAACAAATACCGTAAGAGCGCTTGCACACACACACACCGGCAAAATGGTTGCCGGAGATGGCGGCGGCGGCGGCGCCGGCTTTCCGCACGTTCCGACAGTTGTATTTAATTCTATTGTATTTGCCGGTCCACGACTATTTTGCCGGATCAAAGTAGATGTGAAGGAGCTAATTTATTTATATTGCAATCGATTTTAGCTCCGGCTTCGGCACCGGCACTGGCACCGATTTTGCCGGCGTGTGTGAAAGCGCTCTAAAGGTTAATTGCTATAACAGTTAGGTGTTGTATAGATGGTATCATAAACAATAAAAAGTAACATAATTTGAATAATTATTCGAGATACCTACACCATATGCTATTTTTTTTATCTATTTTTAGCAATTAAATAATAAAAATACAGAACCTTTCCGATACACTACAATTCAACACGTTTAATCAACTATAAATCACAAATAATACGTCAGGAAACTTTAATAAACACAGACAGCATTGAAACGAGCGTGCTGAAGTGTCCCATCACACTGGCGCGACCGACAGCGGTCCGTGCTTATCTTCCCAAAAATAAATCAATTTTGCTTATATAATCATATTTCTAATACGGCCAATCCTGACAAGCACTTCGCTCTCGAAGTCATTCTATTCGGAATCGGATATTAAATATCAGGAAGGAATTCCTCATTGGCTATCCACCAAAGGTGATATTCTGAGTAGTCAGTTGTTCTTATAGGAATTGATATCTTAATTAGAGAGTTTTCTTTATAACGAACCCAGCTACTACTCTATTAGCTTATCAATTTACTCATAACCTTCCAGACTTTCAATACTCATTCATTACATTCTCAGAAATATATTTTTTTCAATTTTATATGTTACATACTTATATGTTACATGTTACTTCAACATTTAAACAACAGTGCAAAGCGTCCATTCTTTCAACAGTCAAATATAACAACAGTGCAAAGCGTCAATGCTTTCAACACTCAAATACTACCACAGTGCAAAGCGTACATGCTTTCAACACTCTACCACAGTGCAAAGCGTCCATGCTTTCAACACTCAAATATTACATCAGTGCAAAGCGTACATGCTTTCAACACTCTACCACAGTGCAAAGCGTCCATTCTTTCAACACTCAAATACTACATCAGTGCAAAGCGTCCATGCTTTCAACACTCAAATACTACATCAGTGCAAAACGTCCATGCTTTCAACACTTTACCACAGTGCAAAGCTTCCATGCTTTCAACACTCAAATATTACATCAGTGCAAAGCGTCCATGCTTTCAACACTCTACAACAGTGCAAAGCGTCCATGCCTTCAACACTCAAATACTACATCAGTGCAAAGCGTCCATGCCTTCAACACTCTACAACAGTGCAAAGCGTCCATGCTTTCAACACTCTACCACAGTGCAAAGCGTCCATGCTTTCAACACTCAAATACTACATCAGTGCAAAGCGTCCATGCTTTCAACACTCTACAACAGTGCAAAGCGTCCATGCATTCAACACTCAAATACTACATCTGTGCAAAGCGTCCATGCCTTCAACACTCTACAACAGTGCAAAGCGTCCATGCTTTCAACACTCTACCACAGTGCAAAGCGTCCATGCTTTCAACACTCAAATACTACATCAGTGCAAAGCGTCCATGCTTTCAACACTCTACCACAGTGCAAAGCGTCCATGCTTTCAACATTCTACCACAGTGCAAAGCGTCCATGCTTTCAACACTCTATCACAGTGCAAAGCGTCCATGCTTTCAACACTCTACAACAGTGCAAAGCGTCCATGCTTTCAACACTCTACCACAGTGCAAAGAGTCCATGCTTTCAACACTCTACAACAGTGCAAAGCGTCCATGCTTTCAACACTCTACCACAGTGCAAAGCGTCCATGCTTTCAACACTCAAATACTACATCAGTGCAAAGCGTCCATGCTTTCAACACTCTACAACAGTGTAAAGCGTCCATGCTTTCAACACTCAAATACTACAACAGTGCAAAGCGTCCAAGCTTTCAACACTCTACAACAGTGCAAAGCGTCCATGCTTTCAACACTCAAATACTACAACAGTGCAAAGCGTCCAAGCTTTCAACACTCTACCACAGTGCAAAGCGTCCATGCTTGCAACACTCAAGTCCAAGCTTTCAACACTCTACCACAGTGCAAAGCGTCCAAGCTTTCAACACTCAAATACTACTAATACATTACTAAATTATTACATTACTAACAGCACTCACACACTCAGACATTACTCACAGTGCAAAGCGTCTATGCTTTCAACACATTCATTTCTAACACGTGCCATTCGTATTCTTGATATCTACATTAACCAATTATAATTAATATTTTTATCATCATCTTTTTTATATTTCTGCAATAGATACCAAAACTTTAAGTAGACAATGACTAATAAAGAAAACTAGTTCAACCCATATACAAAAAATAAGTGGCATCTCAGTAATGCATCTCATCTATTAATAATTTGCGTTTTAAAATTAGTTAGTTGTGTGTGTGTGTGTGAAATCCCTGCATAAAACCACAGATAATATAAACATAACAAATGCAACTGTTTCCTTCAGGATCATTCATTTATTCGTATATGTTCAGTTAGAATGTTTACTTTTCCTAATACTTTAATAAAATAAAAACATAACGCTTGCTGAGAATGACCCAATAACAAAATATGGCATGTATGACATAATGACTAATTTAGCCAAAACAACAAAACAAAACTATTTTAATCTGCAAGAAATAAGTAAAAAAAAACAACAGCAGCTTTGCAAACAAAAGCGACAGTATTTATCACTTCGCCTGAATAAATACCGATCAATATTTTTTTCTTGACAACAACTTTCCTGTGTTGTTATTTGTTCTGCAATTAGAAAAACTTATTAAAATTTAAACGGTGTGGCTAATATTTTAAACCAACCATTATGTACCAATGTATTTACCGGTAATAAACAGATCATTAAAACTTATTCAGACTATTTCAGACTATAAAAACTTAATTAAACTTAAACCGCTATGAAATAATGCAGAAAATACTTGTTTTAATAATAATCATTGTAATATTTCCCTCCGTAACTTTATACAGGCTATCTGTTTAGGCTCTAAAACTGCTAAATATTCCAACTGCTTAATATAAACACTGCAATGCTCAATCTAAATGCGGCAATGCTTCTGAGTTTTGCGACATGACGCCGTGACTCCTTTTCTTTAAAAAAATTACTTTACTATACTCAACTGATTAACTGAACTATTAACTTTTGGTACTTTTCCAAATCCACAAACATCAACCAACACTTTCGATTTGTAAACCTAATTAGAAACTGTGTACTTATCTTATTCAAATGCATCCTCCAAGTTTCACCATGCCACTCAAAAGCTTATTGTGGTGTAAGCTCCATCCCACTTCTGATTTTAGCAATTAAATAATAAAAGCACAGAACCTTTCCGATACACTACAATTCAACACGTTTAATCAACTATAAATCACAAATAATACGTCAGGAAACTTTAATAAACACAGACAGCATTGAAACGAGCGTGCTGAAGTGTCCCATCACACTGGCGCGACCGAGAACGGTCCGTGTCTATCTTCCCAAAAATAAATATTGTATTGTTGTGAATATTACATTTGATTGAAATAATATCGTAATATCTCTTTGTCTAATTCCAAGGATGAATAAATGTTTATTTATTTATTATTATTTATTTAATTGTAAAGACTATAATAAACTGGTAGTATGGCCCTGTACGTAAGGGCCCTGTACGTTTGGTAAAGCAAACAAAAAGAGTTTTATTTCTCCCTACCTTTGCCCCAACCGATCCTGCGCCCCTGGGTTCATTGTGTCGCTCCAATTGCGCGAACCGAAGCTCAATCGGGCTAATTTTCTAACTTGAGCAGCTGCTATCAGGCCGGAGTTTATTTAATTACACGGATAGTGTGTATTATAAGCGAGGCGGCGTTAATAACGGCGCGGCGCCAGGTCCGTATACAAAATGTTTTAAGCAAGACGGGGCTAATTACCTTCTTCTAATCCTATTTTCCGTTTAACAGCACGACGTTAATGGAGAGTTATAAAGTTATACAATATAGGGAAAATGGAGATACTCGTAGAAAATTGCAGTTTGGTTTAAAATATTTCGTAAGAATAATCGTTTAGAAAGCGATGTAATAGATTAGTTTGTAGATGTAGGTCAGCAAGCGAGGGTTTTAGGGTCCAAATTCTGAACAGCTGATATATGAAATTTTAAAGTGAACAGAGATATTATGTATATGTAGTAGCAATATGTGCTTTCACCCTGGGGTGAGTGTAACCCCTTGATGAAAAATAAATCACCCATTTTAATTGCAAAAATAAATAAAGAGATGAGTTCTAAGCAATTAATGTTCTATTACATTTTTTTTACAAAATTAATATTTTTCGAGATATTTAGGATTGAAAATGTTGATTTTTCATCTAAACGCGTTTTATCGCAAAACTAATATAAAGCAAAAATGAAGCCTTTGGAATAACGAATCGATTCATTTTTTTATTACCGTAGGCGTAATAATAGAGCTATCACTCTGTAAAGTTGATTTTTTATTTTTCGAAAACTAAAAAAAAAAATGCAACCTTTTACAGTAAAATAATGGCGAAAGAACACATTTTTCGAAGAAAATGAATATGACCGTTTTTAAAGTGCTTTAAAATGCTTTTGCACTTTTAATTGTCTTTGTAAAAAAAGTTCGTACCTCAAAAACTCGCCGAGTTATGATAAAAAAAACAAAATGGTGACCATTTTGTTTGGAAATTATTTTGATCATTATTTCGGAAAAAAAATTAACAACAAAATCTATGACTATATTAATTTATGTAGGTACTAACAAGTCTCTCTAGCAAGGCTCTGCAAGTTCGAGCGGTTTAGAATGCCTAGATTTGTAAAAAAGTAGAAAATAATGAATATTTTTTTTAATTTTAATTTTTTTGACATATCTTAAAAACTAAGCAAGATACGTAACAAATGCAGCAGAGCAAAATTGAAGGTCTTTTTTTTTGCAATATTTTTGCTCTCTTTTAATTCTGTAGCCAATCTCTTTATTTCGTAGATATTACGTTTTTTTAGTTTAAATTATGTGTAAGGACCACTTTCTTTGAGCCGTTAAAACCCAAAAATCTCGTAAAAATTAAGAGTTCTAGACTATTCAACTATAGAGGTTAATTTGTAGCTCGTGTAATTTCCTACGAATTGATAGTTTATATTTTCATGATTTCAGTCATAGATTCAGTTGAGAGAAGAAACGAGATTTGTTGTATTGTTAAAAACACAAATTTTTAATCAATGAGCCTTGGAAAAATAGATTTTATCGTCTAATGTTTTTAGTGTCTTTTCCTGGCCGGTTAAAAGATGCCCTAATCATATTTTTAATTATATCGCAATTTTTTCAAATGGAACGGGGGTGGTTCATTAGCAAATTTGAAACAGCCATTTTTTACGAATAATTTGGTATCACACGCTTGACATTTCGAGTCAAATTATCGTTATGAACCGCATGTTATAATTTCAAATAAGCCATATGCGAAAATGTCATTTTCTATCCAATAATGAAATACGAAGGGTGCCATTTAAAAATCAAAAGTTGTAGTAATTTCCGGTGAAACAGAAAGAGACCGAAAACAATTAAATACATCAATCGATCCTAATTTATGTCATATACTAACATACCAAATCTCGTTTTTTTATCTGAAAAAATAAAAAAGTTATAGAGGTGAGCTAATTTTGAGACGCACCCGGCATAGATAAATATAATAATTAGACAGTTATTAATCAAGTTTGTTGAATATAGGATGTATCATCCTTTATTCAACATTTCAAATTTATTACTGTGCCAAATAAATCCTTATAAATGTTGTTGCATTAGAAAGCCTCCTATTCAGTGTAAAATAAATAATCTACTCTTATCTCCGCTATTGAGAAAAAACTGCCATAAAAGCCGATGGATTATACGAGACCAAAAGAAAAGAGCCTGGAAAATTTCAGGATAATACCCGTACATATATTTTTTTGAAAAAACGACGAGGCAAATCTTTAGTTGAAAATTTCGCCTTTTCCAGCAGAGGTTTCAGGTCCCATGGGATTTAGCGCCATCAATCTTTTTTATTGAATAAAATGTATAACGTTACGTTTCGGATGAATAACAAACCGACCTTCTTGGCGTTCGACGAACTTTCGAGTTGGCGTATGGGCGTGAGCTAAAGGAGGAAGATGACTTCACGGAATGTGCTGTTTTAATATTTATCAGATAAAAACAGAGAAGGTAGTGCAACCAAGGTCATGTGTTAGAGCATTCCATACAAATAAAGAAAGTTTCATATAACAAAGAACAAAAGTAAAGTGAGGGTTTTTTGTTATCATGTAGTACGAATGATTGATTAACCCCGTGATCTGGAATTATTGAAACCAACCGATTTAAGAATTGTTGTTATTTGTTCTCTATCTATATATATAAATCTGACTGTCCTGACTGATACTGACTCATCAACGCCCAGACCAAACCCTTGACCCTAGAAAGCTGAAATTTTGCACAGGGGTTCCTTTTATGATGTTTACGTGAGATAAGAAAGGATTTTTTAAAATTCATCCCCTAAGGGGGTAAAAAGGGGGTGGAATATTACAATATTTTTATTTAAAAACGGTCAAGTTTCCGAAAAACGCTTAAACACGTATATTTTATTTTCTTTTTTTACATATTTTAAGATTTTTAAAAATGTATACAGGGTGTTTCGAAAAATCTGGTCAATGATTAATCACGATCCTGCATAAAGCGCTTGACTTAAAAAGCTGATTTTTGGAAAACGGATTGACTTTAGAGTGTAGAGGTTCGATAAGAAAGGATTTTTCGAAACTCGAATTCTAAGGGGGTGAAACCACCCCTTAAATATTAGAATATTTTTTATTTAAAAACCGGTGAGTTTTTCCGAAAAACTCTTAAACACGTTTATTTTATTTTGTTGTTTTACATATTTTAAGATTTTTTAAAATGTATACAGGGTGTTTCATAAAATATGGTCATTGAGTAATCACGATTCTGCTTAAACTGCTTGGCGTTTAAAGCTGATTTTTGGCAAACGGATTGACTGTGGGGTGTAGAGGTTCGATAAGAAGGGGTTTCTCGAATCTCAAATTCCAAGAGGGTGAAAACGCCCCTCAAATAATCTATACTAATATATAAAATTCTTAAGTGACTCACTGATTAATCACGATCCTGCTCAAACCACTCAACGTAAGAAGCTCAATTTTGGCATACAGGTTGATTCTAAGGTGTAGTGGTTCGATAAGAAGGGATTTTTCGAAATCCCAGTTCCAAGGGGTGAAACCACCCGCAAGTATTACCATATTTTTATTTAAAAAACGATCAAGTTTCCGAAAAACGCTTGAACACGTATATTTTATTTTGTTTTTTTATATTTTAAGATTTTTAAAAATGTATACAGGGTGTTTCGAAAAATCTGGTCATTGATTAATCACGATCATGCTTAAAGCGCTTGACGTAAAAAGCTAATTTTTGGAAAACGGATTGACTTTAGCGTGTAGAGGTTCGATAAGAGGATTTTTCCAAACTCGAATTCTAAGGGGTGAAACCACCCTCAAATATTAGAATATATTTTATTTAAAATCCGGTGAGTTTTTCGGAAAAACTTTTAAACACGTATATTTTATTTTGTTGTTTTACATATTTTAAAATTTTTAAAATTTATACAAGGTGTTTCATAAATAGAACCATTGAGTAATCACGATTCTGCTTAAACTGCTTGACGTTTAAAGCTGATTTTGGCAAACGGATTGACTGTGGGGTGTAGAGGTTCGATAAGGAGGGGTTTCTCGAATCTCAAATTCCAACAGGGTGAAAACGCCCCTCAAATATTACAATATTTGTTATTTAAAAAACGGTTAGTCTTTCGGGAAAACGCTTGGACACGTATAATTTATTTTGTTTTTTTTACATATTTTGAAATTTTTGTAAAAAATCATACAGGGTGTTCCAAAAAATTAGGTAATTGATTAACCACGATTCTGCTCCAGTTTGTATGTTAATGGAAATTCGACGTGAACGAAGTCGCGGGTACATGCTAGTTATTTATATATTTCAATTCCTTCCTAGACTGGGTTATATTAATTTCTCATTATTTTCCGTAGAATTTCTGCTCTATAATGTCTAGTATGTCACTGATTTTCAGTGGACATCAATTATTACAAATAAGCTATAAACGAGCATGACGTGAGCTGTCAATTGTGGAAGATGGCAGAGTTCCAAACTTAGCCCACGGCCACACAGAAAGCGTTTTTTGCGTTTTTAGCGTCAAGCGTCTTTAGCGACTAAAACAAAATAACAGGATTATATAGGAGTGGCCACACCAAAGGCCTGTAGCGTTCGGCGTGTCTCGCAAAAAACGCAAATGAAAACAAATCAGTTTGTTTTCTGTAGCGTCTTTAGCGTTTTCTAAGATGAGACCCCGTCATAGGCTGACGTTATATTTAATAATACAATAAAAATAAATTAAATAGTATGCATTTTTTTTTCATTTTAGGGTATTATCTAAAAAAAAATTTATAAAGCACATCTACTGGTTAGGAAGATTCTATTAAATTCAAAAATTTGAAGGAAATGTTTGTAAAAGTGTAGTTTGAAATGTTGAAAAAGTAATAAATCAAAGGTAAAAATACTATGATATAATAAATAAATATTAAAATTAATATTTTCTTACGCGTAAAAAATAGTTTTTTTATGCGTAAAAAGTGTTTTTTCTGCGTAAAAAAGTTTTTAACAGAAACAAATAGTTTTTGACGCTTAAAAAATAGTTTTTTTATGTGTAACAAATAGTTTTTTACACGTAAAAAATATTTTTTTTGGGTAAAAAAGTTTTTCTACCAGAAACAATAAGTTTTTGACGCGTAAAAAAAGAGTTTTTTACGCGTAACAAATATATTTTTACACGTAACAAATAGTTTTATACACGTAAAAAATAGTTTCTACCAGTAACAAATTGTTTTATACGCGTAAAAATAGTTTTTTACGTGTAACAGTTTTATTGGCGTAAAATAATAAAAACAGTTTTTTACGTATAACAAATGTTTTTTTTACACGTAATAATTTGATTCCCTTTTACAAAATTTGTATTAAAATATCAATATTTTTGATAAACACGTGGACTGCTCCACAAATACACGTCGCGTCATTACGTACTTCTAAGCCGTTAACACGTTTCGTTACAACGAGCTCGTGTGTCAGGTCCGTCTCACTAGCTCGTATGTCACGGCTTTGAATTTTTACTCCCAGCGTGCGTAAAGAAGTTTCACTCCAAAATGTTTCATAAATCATATTCTAAAATTGCATTAGCAACTAGAAATATTTACTATTCTATTATATAATTATAATTATTTATTATATTATATTATTATTATAACAAGTACTAACCACAACACTGCAACATAAAAAAACTATACACATAATATAAACTAAAATTCGTAAAATAAATGGCAAATAATAATTATTACTTTTACATACACCCCTGGCACTAGCAGTAGATTGTTTTTGTCTCCGAATATATGCCCCGGCCCGTCCACAATTCAATCCCAGCATCTTTTATCTTCGTCTCTTCAACGCTAAAGATGCCGATCTCGCCTATCTCTTTCTCACAGGATTGATTGTTGGACGGGCCGGGAATCCATGAGCTTGTGACGTTACTAATTTATATCTTGATAGTAACTGCAGACCTGGTCGCGCCTTTTGCGTTTTTAATGGACACAAATCGAAAAAAGCCCTTAAAACGGTAAAATCGCAAAAAGCGCTTGAGACGCAAAAAACGTAAAACATTAGAAACGCTTTCTGTGTGGCCGTGGGCTTAGGCTGTATTCCGTTGCAAAACCAGGCGAACCAGGCCGATAAACTAGAGTAAAGAGCGATTCCTAAAAAACATCGGTTTGATACGGAACGGTTTGGAAAAATACTGGAAACGTCAAATTTGACGTTTTCTAAATTTCAATACCTCTATTATAAAATTTATATTTTATGTATTTTAATGTACCTGTTCTCTGATTTTACGTTTGCTTCTTCTTTTCAATGGAGTTTAATATTGAAAAGTACTTTATTAATAAACTGTTAAACTAGTTGGACAGCTCAAGTGTAGATTTGCAGGTCCAATATTAAAATAGATCAATAATAAATAAACAAATCTAATCAATATTTATATTTTTATAGCTTACAGAACATTCACGATTACCTGTTGTCTTGTTGTTCATGTTTTCTTTAAATGTTCCTGACTTTAAGAAACAATGGCAGCATGATAAGTTTAAATGGCCCTAAAAAGTCATTCTATTTAGTTAATGAAATGTATTTACCTTTACTACCTACTATATTGCTTTTGGATGTAAATACAAAATATTATTACAAATTTTAGAAATTAAATGAGAATTTCACTCGAACTTCCAATATTTGCTTGATTTCTGTCACATACATGACATTGATTGACAAAGAAAACCAGAAAAACCAGCCATCTCGCTCTGGTTAGTTTGGTGACAGTTATAACCGAATTTTACAGGAACCGTGTTCCGTAATAAGAAAACTTTCAGGAAACCGATAGAAACGGAACATAAAACCATAACCAAGGTAAGTAACGGAATACACACTTAATTCCTGCATATTTTTTTTTCCTTGGATTTTTTCTATATTTTAATATTTATTCTGCTATTGGGGATGGAGATGAATCCAACAAATCAAAGATCATTAAAATCGGCCCAGCCGTTCTTGGGTTATAAATCGTCCTATCGCTGCCAAAAGTCACTAACTAACATTTTTCCGAACAACCAAATTCAATCACTAACTATGTTTTGAAGCGGAGAATCGATTGCAAAAGTCATTAACTACGATTTCTGCCTATTTATGTTTTATTTTAATACCGAATAGTTACTAACTATAACATCTTTATGCAATGCAATTCATCTTTAGACGCATTTTTCTTGGAAGTAATAAAAAGTAAGTTAGTGACTTTTGGCAGCAATGGGACGAAATGGTGTAACTAACCTGACCTTGCTTGATTTATTTAAATATACACGGAGAGTCTAAAAAAATGCAAATATTTTTAGGGATTTCGGCCCCAGAAACAAGTCTATGATTTTTTTTTGCAAAAAAAGAATTTTTGAAAATTTTAAATTTTTTGAATTTTTTTAGTTTTTAGTTAAAGCATAATTTCTTTATAATATGGCAACATAGGAAGTAGATTAAATTTCCAAGAAAGAAAACCTAGAAAAGATCCAGTAGTTCTCAAAATTTAAGAAAAACCCCGTTTTTTTAATTTTCGAAGTAAAATACCTGATGATTTTGGACTTATTTGAAAGAGGATAAGGAGAAAGCATGTTTCTTTTATGAAGATTTACCAGCCCTGAATATATTTGTACTTATTTAAGATTCACCCTGTATAACTGGAAAGCTTACTTTAGCAAAAAATGATTTTTTGCTAATATTTTGACAACCATTGGATCTTTCTTGTTTTTTTTTTCTTGTAAAATTAATCTACTACTTATGTTGCCATATTATCAATAAATTATGTTTTTTAATTAAAAGCTAAAAAAAATTCAAATTTTTTTTCAAAAAATTCCAAATTTTTTTTATTTTGAACAAAAATTTTAAACAATCCATCCATTTACTTTTAGTGCATAGCAATTTTCAGAAATCGTGAAACTTTTTTATTTATAAAGATAGACACATACTGTCTGCGAAGAAAATATAGCAGAAATGTTAAGAAAATATCTGAAAAAACTACAATCAATTATTTCTAATAGATTTCGAGATATCAATTTTTGAATTCAGAGTTCTAATAGCGCAACCACTGTCGAACACCCACTCTATTTCACTTATTTTTACCAAAAATGCAAGTGTTGCTAACTTGCACTTAAACATTTACAAGCTATAGGGAAAATTACGACTCGTTAATAAATAAACAAAGTATCACGACACGTAATTAAATCGTGAAGCTGAACGCATGATATTTTACTCTGTAAACTTTGGCATGATGTACACCTTTCCCTCAAATTTTAAGTACTGACAGAGGTACTGATTGGGTCGACCAGTCGACTACAAACAAATCTGTTTATCCTTTCTACGTCTTAGCAATGTGCACAGTTTCTCGATTTATTTCCATGTTTGGCAAAGTGTTTACTGTTCTCTCTTTGTTCAGTACAACTTCTTACATACGGAAATCTCGACCCATAGACTTAAAATAAAATATAGACTACACTATTTACATCTCAACGCGGACAAACAACCTTTTTTGTACACATGTTTACTTCTGGGTACAGTCGACCGAGCCTTCCTCATCCAGCCTATGTTGTCACGTCTTTAATATTATCAATATTTTTTTTCTTGTTATACACATATATTGAGATATTAATACTATAGTTTAATAAAGTAGGTTTTAATATTCCATAGATGTATTAAATAGTCCTTATACTACTAAATTATAAGTCGGATACTGTTTAATAAGGATAAGTTCTTTACAATATGACAACACCGATTAGAGGCGAGGAAGCCTATTCATTCATTTATTACCTTGTAGTACGTGTCGCGCGTGTGCGGTAAAGCTTTGTTGCCGCTATCTCCCCGGCTGTATTAACGCATTTTCTTAGCTTGTAGTCCTTAAGTGTTTATTTTATTGACTTTTTCTGTTCAAAAACTATAAAATATGGTTCGCCAGTGCCAAATTTGCAAGAAATTTGACTTAAATAATCCATTTAAGTCTTGAAACGACTTTTGACCGGTAGGCAACTCTCAATTTACCCATTGGCAGTCAGTGGCTTTGTTGTAGAAAGGCGCTTATTTAGATAATATTTTAGTAAAATGTAAAATCTGAATTTTTTCTTTTACATTACATTATTTACTTACTTACATTGTAACAAAATCATAATTATAACCTTGTTAATAATTAATAATGTTTTTATTAAAAATATATTCCGGTTTATTCTAAAATTATCTTCAGAATCTAAAATAACATACAAGAATTTTAAAATGATATTACATTATGAAACAATATTTTTTAATATACCGGGTCGTCTCAAAAGTGGCTCAACCCTATAACTTTTTTATTTTTCAGATAAAAAAACAGATTTGTATGTTAGTAGGTATATGACATAAATTAGGATTTATTGACGTATTCAATTGTTTTTGGTCTCTTCCTGTTTCACCGAAATGATTACATCTTTTGATTTTTAAAGGCACCCTCGGTATATTGCTACTTTATTCGATAAAACATGACACTCTGAATAGAATGACATATCATATGCCAACTTTTGACATTGTCGCTTAAAAACATATCCTATTTTAAATTTCAATCCAGTTTTTTTCAATCCACTAAGTTTTAATCAAGGAGCCTTGGAAAAATAGTTTTGATCGTCTAATAGGTTTCGTGTCTTGTCTAGGCCGGTTAAAAGATGTACAAATCGTATTTTTAATCATACATATGTCAATTTTTCAAATGGAACAAGGGTGACTCATTAGCATATTTGGAAGAAGCATTTTTTATGAATATATTGATACCACACACTTGGTATTTCGAGTCAAATTGTCGTTATGAACCGCGTGTTACAATTACAATTAAACCATATGCGAAAATGTCAAAAGTTGACATATGATATGTCATTCTATTCAGAGTGTCATTTTTTATCGAATAAAGTAGAAATATACCGAGGGTGCCGTTTAAAAATTAAAAGTTATAGTCATTTCCGGTGAAACAGGAAGTGACCAAAAACAATTGAATGCGTCAATCAATCCTAATTTATTTCATATACTAACATACTAAATCTTGTTTTTTTTTATTTGAAAATATAAAAACATTATGGGGATGAGCCACTTTTGAGACGCACCCGGTATAATAAAGACAGTACCGAGTTAAATAAATGTAGTTTTTATTTTATCCACTTCCTATCACCTTCCTTGCTTTAATGGAACAGATTTATGTTTTCTCTAATTTACATAATAAGACATCACTTAACCAGAAAAAAAATTACAACAATCATATTTTTTTTTCTCTCCCTGTCGCCGATTCTATTATATCTGTGGAATAGATCCTGTTTTGATTAATATTAGGGGTTGTAAATGTTTGACTAAAATTAATAATTTATTATTAATTTCAAAAATTACCTAATTTCGATTATAAAATTTCTTCTATAACGTGTATTTTATTATTTTTAACCTTTTTGGACTCTAAATTGTTTTTTCTAAAGTTTTATTTAAAAAACCTGTCCTAAATCTTAATAAAATATAAAAAAGTTTAAATACGATATATTTTTAATTTAATTATAGCTTCATTAAAATAAAAAAATTACCCGGCTATGATACGGAGAGTTCAGGTGTACTTGAGAAACGAAAGACAGTGTTGTGTTTCTCGGCAGAGTCGTCAGGGAACGACCGTTACGACAGAGACAACCTATCTATCGCTCGTGTCGCACTCGTTATAACCTAAAATAATAACACAACAATAACAAGACAGTGTCTGACCGCATGTTCCAGCTATTTATGAATGAGATGCTCAGTCTATATTTTAGTTTAAGTCTATGTCTCGACCCAAGACTAACCTTTGCCAGCCCTGTATAATCTAATTCAAAACCGCTATTGCTCTAGTCAATTTTTACCTGAGCCGATAAATAAAAAAAGACTTATGTGATGTGGACTTTAGCTAAAATACTGTATATATTTATATACAAAATAAAAAACAAGTTTCTTGCAGTATTATAGGTATATAATAAAATTATATAAGTGATTCTTGCCACTTAATTGCTTATATAGAAATTTAATTCTACGCTGTGTTTGTCATAATGTGGATCAACCTGCTCTCACTACCGGTTTCGGAGCACTACTCCATCATCAGGTGAGCTTGGGCAGATCCACAAAATGACAACCACAGCGCAGAGATAGTTAATTCCGACTTGGCGGAAAGTGTCGGTTAGATATTATAATATCTTATATCATATATTATAATATATATTATATAAATATATTTCATTCGCTTCTTTTTATTTTTTTTTTCAATTTGTAAAGATAGATAAGTTTTTTTTGTAGTTAGAAAACTTCAACGACGCATTTAAGTAAGAACAATAATAAATCAACACAACTTGACTTTATAAAGTATTACGACTACAACTAGGATCCTGAATTCACACGTATGTGTATCTTCCGCCTACAATATATTTCCACACAAAACAGTTAATATTTCACAGCTCCATTGTATTCTTGGGCTTTGCTGCCGCAGTCCGATTTGTCCCGGTTTTTATCCGTATTTATTCTAGACCGCGATATCCCAAAAACTTTCCGTTTCTTTGTCACCCGGTCAGACGACGAATAGATGTCGGATTTCTGTCCGGATGATTCAAACCAGACGGTTTATTTGCTATTCTCAGTGGAATACGAAATATATGGTTTTTGCTACTCCGGTCGAATTATAAAAATCCGTGTGTTTTTAGATGGGAACCTTTTTTATGATTCTAAATCATTTTAAGGTGTTACGGTTGAAATTAAGCATGGAAGTCACTACATTAAATTATACCAGCAGAAAAAAAATTAAGGTGTAAATAAAAATAAGATGTTTTCTTTCGTAAACGGTAAGTAGCTAAACAACCAGTGAGGCCTCTACGGATAGAGCTAGTGGACCTCTATATTCGCCCATTTAAACTGTAATGAATAGTAAACGAAAATGAATAGTTTCTGATATATTTAATTTGAAAGATTTCGATTGTCGATTTTCTGGATATACCCCTTTTAAAAAAATCGATTTTTTATTTCCCAATTTTTTCCACTTTCTCACCTGGTACGGTTAGAAAACGTTAATGTAAGAATTCTAAATGCAATTTGATCCCCGTTTTAGGTTATGTTGTATTTTAAAAAATACACCACCCAGAAATTGCTTTGCGGTGGATCAACGCAGTGGTGTTTACAAAAATTACCCCTTTATTTTATTGATTTCATCTAGTGTCAAAGTCTTTTTTGCTATTAAGGAATAACCAAGAATAATCTCCAACCTACCTCCTTCCAAATGGGTGATATGTTCAGATTCACTAAATGCATTACAATGCCTAAACGAATTATTACCAAAACATCCTCTAGCCGTTAAATCGCTCGACTTGCATCACTCTTCAATATCTAAAGGTTCAACTGTGGATCTAGTATGGATTCCTAGCCATGTGGGTATAAGAGGTAATGAAGATGCTGATAAGATTGCTAAGACTGCGGCAAATGATGGAGATTTTATACCACTTGCATTTTCTATCTGTGAACTAATTTCTCCACACATACACAGAGACATGTTCACAATAAAAAGTGGTATCCAGGCAGAGTGGGAAGTAACAGGAGATTCAAATAAGCTATATGAATGTAAACCTGAATTCTTTCAAGTTTCTGTAGCTCGGTTACTGTCCAGAAGTGAGGAAGTCATTTGGAATCGGCTCAGGTTGGGTCGCTGCCACTTCTCCCATTCTTTCCTTTTAAAAGGCGACCCCCCGCCTAATTGCTCTCATTGTGGCAACCAGTTAACAGTGTACCACCTCCTAATAGAATGTCCCTCCTTCAATAACTTAAGACAATCATTTGGTCTGAATGGCGATCTGGCTTCCGTTCTTGATGCTAACAACCTACATTCTTTGTTCCAATTTATTAGGGCATCGGGTTTGGGTTCATTAATATAGTTTAATTTAACTTTAATTTGATCAATGCCGCTAAATGGCCCAGCAGCTGATGCAGCTTATATACAATTTATTTAAAATCCTCCTTCTTCTTCTTCTTCTTCTTCTTCTATTAAAATAATGTTGAAATCCTGGCTTTGTCATAATATTTAAGTATTGGAGTTTTTTGCTAGTGCAGTTATCGAAACTATAAAACGCTCAGGTACGAGGTTTGTTTGACGTAACGCTGTTTCGGGTAGTAAAAATAAGTGAAAAAGAATTCGAACTAGTCGTCGTGTCATGTTGTGGCAATTTCAAATGTTAATAAAATCGCCGAAAAAAATGATAACGCGGAAAGGAGAGCGTAATTAAGGCGTTGTTGGGTGCAATGACATTCAATAACTCAACTTTCCCGGATATTTAACTCTCCCGAAACAACATTTTATAGCTTTATAGTTTCTCACACCGATTTGATCAAAAGCAAAAATTGATTCAAGCACTTCGACGAAAAAAGTGAGTACACAAAGTGCTCGTTACATAATCAAAAAATTAAATAGACATATAATATACTATAAGAGGATAAAATATAGTTTGCAATATTAATGGTATACTTTTTTTAATCGACGAGTGATTAAATGTTTTACGAACATCTTCTAAAATTATAATTATGTACCTTTAAAAAATTTCGTTATGGCCGAAATAGCCCCAATTACGACCCCACTACCACAACCGGTGATTAAAGCTATGCTCGCTACCGTAGTTGAACTCATTTAAAAAGTTTTTTAACTGGAATAATAATACATTATAATACAAGTTAGACCTTCTGAAAATATCAAAATATTTACTTTTTTATTTTCACTTTTAGAATTTTCACAAATTATACTTCCTAACACCTCTAGAATATCTAATTAAATAATAAATTTTTCATATACTCGCTATTACATACATGCCAGTACATACTAGTTGTTTACGATATTCTCTGATGGTGGCAGCACCGGCGGAGAATGCACCAAGCCAATAGACATTATTTAGCTGTATATAAATTAACATAATCTGAAAAAAATGATCCATGTAAAGAAGCATATAAAGAACATAATTAATTAATGATGAGTTAATTAGGTACCTATACGTAACTGTTTTCTAGAGAATTTTGAAATCACAGTTTACTTTCAAATTAAAACATTATCGACCACGTTCGAACAAAACTTTTTATCTAGAATAATTTAAAAACAACCCCCTTGCACCTCCCACTGCGAACTACAGACTAGATATATTTTATTTCACGCTGTTTCCCAACTCAGGTACTATATCAACTGCTGTTCATATAATACCATTCGGCCGTGATATACGGCGGACAGGGATCATGGCGAATATCTGCATTTACAGAGCAGGGAATCCAATCCCCCCTAGCCCACTTACGTTCGCAATATGTTGCCGGATTTATATTCTTGACCGAGGGCGGGCAGCGTGCGGTGTTGCCTGTCCGATTATTTATCGGGCGAATTAAATTTTTGGTGAGTTGTGGCGCGAGTGTAGCGGTTTGAGGACATGCGCTGTTCCCTGTTATGCGGTCTAGTAGCATAGAATAAACGGTACGATCAGGTGTGTCGAATGGTCGTTTTGGTTTGAGAAAGTTGTTCTAAATTTGCGGTAATTCAATGATGTTATTGACAAACATATGTTATGTATACTACGATGTAATAAAGAAGTTATAAGAGAAATCCAGTGTTTTATTTAAAATACAAGTTGTACTGTTACACATATGAAATATTAAACTTAAATGTGATTAATAAAAACGAATGTCTAACCACTCTAAAATTGTTTATTCGTGACCGGTTTGGGCTACTCAGCTATCATTAGACTTTTGTCAAAATCGCATTTCGTTTGACTAACGCTAATTATGAATTTATTATATTATTTTTATTATTAATACATAAATATCATTAGTCAAACGAACAACGATTTTTCTTCAATATAGCCGAAACCGGTCAGAATAAACAATTTTATAGTGGCTTGACATTGGTTTTTATTAATAACATTTAAGTTTGATCATGAGCCACCACTCTAAGAAAAAGAGCATACCTGCTCTATAACTTATGAAATATTACTTTTATTTGTAGTAGGTTATACATAAAAAAAATATTAATTTCATAATTTGTTATTATCGGATTGACACTTTCTTTTCTAAAAATATATAAACCCGTATGTTACCCAAAATATATACATTTACCCGTATACAGATACAGGTTGTCCCAGGCTGAGCGTGCATTAGAAGTTTTTAGAGAACTACAATATCTAGATCGGAGATTTTTTGCACATCACTGTTTCACAACGAGATCTATCGATTAAAAGTATTTTCAAAATGGCGACACTTCCGGATATACCGGAAGTTGACAACAACTTTCTTATTTTAAATGAGTACCCCCATTTTTTATTACACACTTAAATTCTCTGTAAAATTTTATGAATTTTGATATTAAACACACTATACCTAACATTAACAGTTTTTGAGAAAAAAAAATATTTAAAATTTTTGAACGAAAAAACCCGCCTGTCAAAAATATGTGCATAGCCTAAATGTCAAATTTAGTGATTACCACAGCCAATTGTGACATAAAGAGAAGACATTTCAAAATTTATTAGACATCCATTTCAAAAATTAAATTGTTCAAATGTCATATAATAATAGCGGTAGCTGTCATTGAACTGGGCGATTAAAAAATTATCATAAATAATTTTTTTCAAATGCAAACCCACTTTTTTCATTTCACTAGTGAAACGGCTTTTCAATTCGTTACTTTCTGACTATACATGTTCCTATACCTAAAATAAACCGTTTTTAAGTTATTTAAGATTTAGTTTTAAAGCGTATATTTTTCTTGATTTTAACCAGTAGCTATGACTTTAAATGTCAAGTGATGTAAAACAATAGATCTGGCCATGTCATATAGTGACACTTTGTTCAAAAAGCAGTATGTCTTCATGATTTTCAAGCCAACTTAGAGCTGTTTTTTTCGATCATACGGTATGTTATGAGTAATATCAATTATTATTAGATATCACGATATCAGTAAAGAGCAAAAATACGACATATATTTTTATATATATAACACTTTTTAAACTCCTAACCAGGCAGTATTTATAATATAGGAAATTCAAATAATTCGTTTTCTGACAGATGGAAATAAATTGTCTGACTATTTGACACTTAATGTCGAAGGAAGCTAGATAAAATAAAGAAAAATATACGTTTTCAAACTAAATCTTAAATATCTAAAAAACAATTTATTTTAGGTATAGGAACATGTATAGTCAAAAAGTAACGAATTGAAAAGCTTTTTCACTAGTGAAATAAAAAAAGTGGGTTTCCATTTGAAAAAAATGATTTATGATAATTTTTTAATCGACCAATTCCATGACAGCTACCGCCATTATTATATGACATTTGAACAATTTAATTTCTGAAATAAATAGCCACATGTCTTCTCTTTATGTCACAGTGGCTGTGGTAATGACTAAATTTGACGTTTAGGCTATACACATATTTTTGACAGGCGGTTTTTTTCGTTCAAAAATTTTAAATATTTTTTTTCTCAAAAACGATTAATGATAGGTATAGAGTGTTTAATATCAAAATTCATAAAATTTTACAGAGAATTTAAGTATGTAATAAAAAATGGGGGCACCCATTTAAAATAAGAAAGTTGTTGTCAATTTCCGGAAGTGCCGCCATATTGAAAATATTTTTAACCGATAGATCTCGTTGTAAAACAATGATGTGCAAAAAATTTCCGATCTAGTTATTGTGGTTCTCTAGAAACTTCTAATGCACGCTTAGCCTGGGACACCCTGTATATGTCGCACAAATATAAATTTATTCGAAAAGAATACTACGCAGATCAATTATACCGATTTAAATATATTTAAAAACAACTCACACAATCCATTTAAGAAAGATTTATTTTATATTTTTTAAATGAGCATTATTACTAGACTTGGTAAGAATTAAAAAAAAACACTGACTGAATTAATCTAATGTTTAACTATTAAATATTAATAATCATTGACAATTCTATTGCAATAAATATAAACACAATGTAATAGCATATTCAATTATAATATAAATATAATTGCAAATTTTGTAACAAGTTTCGTCACTAAACAATGCTTTTTTCCAGTCTTGAACTGTCCAATTGATGACGATCCTAGCGTCATGCAAGTCTGGCAAAGCCAGTTCTTTCAGAGACCAATGGTTTATCGGCTGGATATCTACTATACAGTTTCGCCTTAACTAATCGTTGTTGAACAGTCCTTGAACTAACTTGTATCGGGTCACGTGTCATTTTGAGAAATTCTTTTGATTCACCTATCCATTCAAAATGTAGTTTTCCTTTGCCTCCCTGACTTTGTAATTTTTCCAACCTGTCCTCTTGCATTAAACCGTAAAAATATTTTCGTCCCCTGTACTTTGGCTTAAGTTAAACTGCTTAGAAATGGTAATATTACTCTTCCCTGCTAAAAAAGCCTTTATGGCTATTTTTTTAGATCTACACAGATTGGTTTTCCTTTTGAAATATTTATTTTTATAAAAATGAAAGCTGTAAGATTTAATTAGCCCGGCAGAACTAAAAAAATAAATTTACATTTATTGTAGACCCTTTTTTTATGTCAAACAAAAAAGTTGCTTTACTTTTGTCGCTCTAATAAAATTAACTGTTGAAATAAATTATCAGATACAAACTTATCTGACATTTGAAAACAATTACCTATGGCAGCAGCCTTCTATGAGTACTTAAAATATATAAGTTTTGATTTCACCAGTTGCTTATTGCATTTTAAATACTTAAATATTAGACTTTATCATAAAAGTTGCTTTACTTTTGTTCGATAGTGCATGTCTTGAAAAACTTTATAATTATTTATATACTTACAGTTAATATTCAAGAGGGCTCAGTATACAGATGAAACTTACCTGAAAAAAAAAATAAAACTTAACAATTTTCATATTTAATATTTTTACAAATAGAAACAGAAATTAGAATATATAATAATAAATATTTAATAAAAATCTTATTTCAATAATCTTGTTTAAGTACGTATAATAGAAAATATAATATTTTCAATAGCTCTCTTTAGTATTATAATACAGCATATCCCAATTTTCGATTTTGCGCAGTTACATTTCTACGTGAGGCGAACTTCAATGTGTTTTAAACTTGTTCTGTTTAAAAATATCGCGAGAATTTCTTCGAAACTTTGAAAACTTGCGTATTACAGTGGCCGTTTTCTCGTCACGTCCGTTTGGAAACCCGTCTCCCTTTGGAAAATATCGACTAGGAGTGGACTGGAATTTATTCGGACATGGCTAGGCGACCGTATTTGTCCAGTTTTAAACGCGACAGGAAGGCAAATGACCGGCCAAAACGGATAATTCGTTTTTTTTCCTTTCCGAACTCCCTACCGTCCCGTTTTACAAGTATCAGACTTTTAAAGGTAAGCTGAATATACAGAGTGATTCACGGCCGTGGGTTAGACGTTTATGAAAAACAGATTACAGATGATTGTTTGGAAATTTGTTTTTGGAGTTTTACATAAAGGTATATGCTCCATCTATCTAAAATATTTTCAGCTTTATTTAGAGTCACTGCTTTATCTTAAAATTAGTAGCACCTTTGTTATTTCAAATGGCCGGTATATTATTACATTTTCTGCAACTATTTTCATTTTCCAATTTTTTTTCTATTATACTATCTCCCTATTATAGTGGGGCATGTTAGCTTAAAATTATGCCAAAATATTTCACATCTGGTAACCAAGGCACCCTTTTGGATTTAGATAGTACATGGATAGGAAAGTCTGAAAAGCTCGGGACACAAATTTTTCTGGCTCTCTAGCGGTCTTGATGACGTAATCAAAATGGCCGCCAACATTTTTAGACACGCTTCTATATTTCCCGCTATAAGTCAGTTTTACTTTTCGATATTAACAAATATTGTTAGTGATTATAAAAGAGGAGGAAACGCGCTTTTTAACGGTACATTTCACAAAATTATTTACGTTTATAATAACAAAAATATTTGTTACTAAATAAAATGTTTTTTAATTTCATTTTTTCGTCAGATTTTTCTAAATAACTTGAAATTCGCTATATGTAGCTAAAAATGTGTTCTATATTTTTTTTTTCACAAAAAAGTTACCTTTATAACGGTATATATATCTTCTATTTTATCATAAACAGTTGATAAAAATCTGCCAAAACAATGTAGCGTTGCACAGCTAGTTTATACAGCGGCTTTGTACCTGCTAAAAACAAAAAAATTAATAACTAATCTTAGATGAATAAGTAAATAAAGTATAGTTTTTTTCGAAAGACGAAACTTTGATTTCCGTTTTAAAATCGCACACATGAAGCACACTCAAGGTATAACTGTAAAGTAGCTTTCAAACATACAGTTATATATAGTTACAGAAGTCATATCCAGAGTAGAGGATTTGCATTTTACCCGTTCACTTATGATTACCGATCACTATCCGAGCACTATCCTTCACATACACAAAGTTTTGTACAGCGTATTCCCATTTTAACACATTTAAAAGATGTACATCGCTTGCGGCAAGTACAGGAGGTAAGTTCTACACAGTGTTTTGAAACTTCTGGAATTGTTATCCACACAGGTCGGTATGATCCTTCCGAAAATCCATCCCCACTCGGTTGGTGAAGGTATCATGTATTGTGCAACGAGACTTGCTCCAAATTCTGGCTTGGAATGTAGCTCCTTTGATATGTTGTTTGATATGTTCCACCTTCACCTTTTATAACTTTATTATTGTGTTCATGAAGCTGATCGTCAGATATTGTAGAAAAAGTTGTAGCAGTTTTGCTGCTCGTAAAGTTACCACGAAGAAATTGAGCATGTACAATGTACATCTGGAATTGAATTTGCATGTAATTCTGCAGTAGCTAATTCTATGATATTCATCATATGACGTACCATTAATGGCTTTGCAATTCCATCATTAAGAAGTGGAAGCAACGACGCATTACACCTAATTTTTTTAATACCAGGTTCATTGTGTGCATGAAAAGCAGCAAACGATATTGTAGGCACGTGCTCGTATGTACATACTTGTTGTATGTATGCTCGTAGGCACATACTTGTATGTCTTCAATATACACTCTCTGCAGGACAGAATTAAGCCAATGACTTAAAACTTTCCTGGGTGTGAATGCAGGATCGTGGTCGGTATACTGTGGATTGACAGTTGGCAAAAGTGGGTCACTTGTTACTTTACCAGTTGCAGGAAGAGTAGTGTAATATTCAGGTAGACCATTGACAAATTGTTTGTTCCACTGCTGGATACGAATGCTGTCATCGTCAATCTCTATAGTTGCTTCACTGTGAGGATGCTGAATAATAGTAACACTTGAACCATGGAAAGAAGTAACGGCAGTAGAAGAAGACTGGTTGTGATCAATGTTATCTATTGCTGATGTTACAAACACAGTGGGACACGACTTAGGAGGGTTAACACCATCTTCCGTATATATTTATAAATACATAAAAAAATACAGCAATTACATTTGATAGTTAAATAGTCATTATATTTCGTATCCTCGTCCAAATAGATATACACCCGTAGTATCATTATCATACTTTATCGAGCACATTTTATTCCCAATTACGTAAAGAATGCATTTTTTGTTAGCCATAGGCCTTAGTCATCCGTACCCGACCGTCAGCCTTCTCATAACATTATTGTGCTTTGTCGAGTAAACAGTATAGTTAGAAGTGAATATAAAAATGCCGTAATATAGTGAAAGGAAACGTACCTTAAGTGCTAGTGGTGATGAAAATGAAAGGCTGGAAAGGGAAAGAAGACATCTCTTGAGAAAATTGGATTTTTTGGATCGAAAACGGCGTATAAGAGTATACAGTAGTACTAGTGATGAGAACGAAAGTGAGTTCTAAATACTTTTGTAGATACTGGCTATAAATGTTAAAGCCAAATATAAAAAGAGACATAACTGTTAAGTCTCAAATTGCATGTAATAGCTATAACTGTTAAAGCTATTTTTTGTCAACAGGGGGCGTAACAAGTAAGTAATTATATATTTTCAGAGATAGAAGAGGTAGTAGATTTACTTTAGTTAATTTACTAGCTTGGGTTAATCCACCCTGTGGATATAATTATATACACGTGGGTTACATTAACATGATCTGTATTTTCCGGCTGGAATTGGAAAATGGTGAGACAAGTATTATGATGCTGTCTAATATTTACTAGCTTGGGTATTAATCTACCTTGTGGATGTAAACATATGCTCATATACACATTGTAACCCAGCATAGTCCTTCACTTATGAACGCTAGTATGTCTCAGAACTATTAAAATGATCTAGATATCGGATCCTTTATTCTGTGGCTGTATTTGAAAAATCTGCTTTGCAGTTTTGATTAAATAAAAGCTTGTATTCAAACAGGTAACTATATATTATGTTATACCCGGCCACAAAACACCGAACGGAGTGCTTTTCTACAGCGCAGGGGTGACTCAACGTGTTGATTGTTTACCATTTTCTAGAGTGTTTTTTGCTCACTTTTGATAAAATAATGAACTTTATTTTTTTAGAGAGGTCAAACCGAATCTAAATCTGTTTAATAATAAAAACCCCAAGGCTATTTGTTTACAAAAATGAGTATGTGACTAAAATGCAAAGTAAATACCGCTATCGATTCTTAAGCCAAGGCTTAAACTAAACATCTTGCTATGGGGACGGGGAACTGCTGAAGTTACGCAAATGACCTTAAGCCCTTGTTTATATATTCTTATATACAAGGCTTAGGCTGAGTTTATAAAATATTTTATTAAAAAATAATATTTTAAACGCTTTCCAAAAATGTTTTTTTTTTGTCTTTTATTAAAGGTACAGATTCAGATAGTGAGTTTATATTAAGATTTGTCTTAGAATTACATGTTATATAATTACATTACAAATTAAGAGATCTTTTGGTTGCAATCTATGGTTGCAATATAGCATAAATTGGTTAAAAAATTGTATTTACATTATTATGGCTTACAATAAACTTATATTTATTTAATTCCAATCGTCCTCGGAATCAAATCTAGAAAAAAATCAATTAATTCAAATTCGAGAGAGATAAAGATCTGTGTAGGAGTAGGACCTAAAATGTGTGACACACTTAAAATTAGGTGGATGCTTATCTTTCTTAAAATTACTAACAGAAACGAAAGACAGTCTAAAATATTTTTTCCATCCCCAGCAATTGCAGTATATTTTAAGGACCGAGGTTAAATCCGGAGGTCCAAATCATGTTTTCTTCAACAGAAAATAAGAAATATATTTTTTGATAGACCTACAGCACGTTTTTAGGTAAAACAATGTCACCACTAGACCAAACAATTACAAGGTTAGTGGAACTTCCCAAAGAAAATAACCAAGGTTGGAGTTGCCCTTAAAATCTGATAGATTTAGGGAAATCGTTATGTTAGGAGAATCCTACTTTACGAACCATTGGAAGGTTTTCTTTTTTTATTAAATTCACACTTGAATAGCAAAATTAAAAGCGTGGCGATTGGCCAAATAAGCGATGATTTGCTTTTTAGTAAAGTTTTAGTGAAAAATGCAAAGAAGCCAAGAATCTTGAAAATACTAGCAGGCTCATCTCAGAAATCAAAACACTTAAAAATGAGTGCTTTGAGATCCAGGTGAAGGTCCACAGACAGAATAATGAGAAGATAAGAAGGGGAAAATTCCTAGAAGATTCATTTTAAAAAGAACGAGGGGGGAACAAGAATTCCAAAGAAGGCAGAATGTGTTGAAGGAGACAATAATTCAGGTTAGAACTCAAAACAAATATGCTGGTATAATTGACTATTTACAGCCAATGGTTGAAAATAACACATAACGAACTTGTTTTAAGTTATTTAAAAGGTTATTATAAATATGGTTGCGATTACGATACCTTTTAGGTCCTAAACTAGTAGACCTAAACCTAAAATTTTAGACTAACCTAAACAATATAGCTATCCAGAAACTCTCATTGCAGAAAACTGGAACTTAAATTATACTTTTAAAATATAAATAATAATAATAATAATAGTAAAAAAAAATGAATTTTAAGCTCTTTTTCTTGGAATTTGCACTATGCATATGTTTTTCAACCCCCTAAACACCGGTAATTAACAACTGTTAAGGGAAAACGTTTTTTGTTTGTGACTCAACTATCTTGACGATGTTCTTTTATTAGACAAACATTTAGCGGAATGTACTGGAAATATAAATTAAATAAAAAAAAAAAATAAGTAAATAAATAAATAAAAAAAAGAGTATCTTCACGTCTACTCAAGAAATTTCATACTTAGATTTTATCTTAAATACAAAATTAATGAAAATGTATCATACAGATACAAAGAAATGTAAGATTAAAATGTTAGTGGTGAAATTTTCCAGAAAATATAGATAGTATGTATCCATACTAACTATAAGATGGTTTGTTAGCAACTTACAAGCACTAATTTCTTTTTGTCCCGCAGATAAATACAGCTGGTTTTATAGATACTAAGAAATTTGAATGAGCTAAATACAAAGCCTTTAAGGAAAATATTGAAAATTATAATGCGGTTCTTTGTGCTAACAAGTTTACGGCTGGTGGCTCTAGGTTATTGATGCATCAAAATCGGGTTAGGGTACCTATTGTAATTATTTAAACGCTAGAGGTTTTTGAGACCAAGAATATCATATACTAATAAAATCGGAGGTCTAAAATATTTGCACCTTAATTTTATCACTACTAAAATCTGGAAATGGTCGATTGTCCTTGACTTGTCCTTGAATTTATAAAAAGATGGTGTCCACTCGAATTTTTCATTAAAATTGCTCACAAAAAAGCTTGCTACTCTCCTAATTCTTGCAACTGGACAGATAATTCAGACACTAAAAAATATAGCTAAAGTAGACGACTCTTCTATTAAGATTATTGTTTGCCAGCACTTTAGAAGCTTACCTAAAAAGAACTGAATCATTAAGAGGGGAAGAGAATTATCTTTTTCTTACTCATTAAAAAAACACAAAGTGGCAAGTTCCCAGTCTATAAGTCGCTGGATAAAGGAGGTGTTAAACGAAAGTGGAATCAACACAAAATTGTGTAGTATTCATAGTATTACATACGCGACGTCTTCAGCGGCCTACAGAAAGGGATTTAAAATTGATCAAATAAAGAATACTATAGTGTGGACATCAACATCAAAAGTATTTCAAAAAATTAATCGTCCACTGAATAAAGGAAAAAAAATAACTTTATAAAAACAGGCAGGAAGTAAGTGCAGTCAGTATAAACTGCTCTAGTAAGTTGCTCTTTATTCTGTTAATGTTAATAAGTATATTTTATATTTTTCTAATTACTTATATTCATATTCAAATTCAAATAGTTTATTTACCTTTTTTTAAATATTAATATACAAATTAAACAAAGCAAAAAATTAGGTAAAAGGGACTGTGTCGCGATTATAAAAAAAAACGATACACAAAAACATTAAATGTTTTTTGTGTTATATAATACCCGCTGGCAAGCGAACCTTTAGGTCGGCGTTTACATGTATAGGAGTGAGTCGTTATGGCAATCTACTAAGTCGGAGTGAGCAAAAATACGAAGTATTTATTACATAACTACTTAATCTGACGCTAGATTCCATACGCTTGGGAAAATACTCGCCTTTCAGTACATTTACTTTACTAAGCGTGTTAACCGTACTCTTCGTACACATGAAAACCGGCACCCAAGACCAAAAATGCCGACCCTTAGTATAATATATGTATGTGTTATACTACTACTATGTGTTTGGTTTGGTTATACTAATTTAGAATCATAATTATGTGATGCATATTATATTACATTAATTTTTTGTTGCTATTTTGTTATATATTATAATAACATGTATGTAGGAGTAGATTATATATATTTTTGTTTTGTGGGTTTGATATATTATATTTAAATGTACGTTTATAGTAATGTTATACGATTATGTATATTTTACATCACCTGTTTTAAAAAATAGCAAAATATAAACAGCCACAAAAGAATTTCTTTTCTTTCAACATCTACGGGTGTATATCTATTTGGACGAGGATACGAAATATAATTATAAGAACAAACGACTTACCTGTAGGAAGTTCGTTCTGAATATATGAGTATCCTCGTCCAAATAGATAGATCTGACTTCCCCTACCGATACTAGCCCTCCCAAGAAATTCTTTTTTTGATTTAAAAGCAAAATAATGTAATGAGAAGGCTGACGGTCGGGTACGGATGACTAAGGCCTATGGCTAACAAAAAATGCATTCTTTACGTAATTGGGAATAAAATGTGCTCGATAAAGTATGATAATGATACTACGGGTGTATATCTATTTGGACGAGGATACTCATATAATTCAGAACGAACTTCCTACAGGTAAGTCGTTTGTTCTTATAATTATTGTTGGTCGCTGTATTACTTTTCAGGATCTATATAAATTGTGTTTTTACCATAACGACTAGATGTGTAACGCTACAATATTTTGGCAAATTGTCAAAAACCGCTTGTGACAAAATAGAAGTCATATATACCGCTAGAAATGTACTTCTCTGGCGAACAAAAAAGTATATGACACGTTTTTAGTTAAATGTAACTGATTTCAAGTTATTTAGCAAATGCGATGAAAAAAATTAAAATTAAAAAAAATAAAAAATAAAATTTCAAATATTTTTGGTTTTGTGAACCTAAACTATAAAACCAAATACAGCGTTGGGAAGCACATGTATTCTCCTAATTCATAATCACTAAAACATATGTTAATATCGGAACACCCCACTATTATACTATCCCATTGTCTTCCAGTTTTGGAGATGTAGAATTTAGAATGAGTATGATAGGAAATTAATCACCGCAACCTTAAAGAACTAGTTCTGAGTTATAGCCTAGCATACAGTCTATAATTCATCATACATGGGGATCTTCCATAGAGGGGAACATCCTCCTCTGATAACAGATGTTCTTCCTCAGAAGATTGGACATCTACCTCCTCAGAGGGTATACACTCTTCCACGGTTGGAGTTTAGCCCTCCGTGCCCTTTACAGTCGAGGAGCTTGTGGCTACAGACAGTAGAGGGTGCCTAGTATACCGAACAGGGTAGTCTCATCCGCCATCGTTATACGTTTTGGTGCAATTCCCTGGCCACGACACTACAGCCAGGGTCAAAATAATTAGATGCTTCTCAGAAGTGCTAGAGGAGATTTTGTTTGGTTTGGGTTGGTTTGGTAATATCGAATTGCATTTCCTCATGTTTAACCGATCTGAATCAACCGATTGGATATCATAGAGGAATACCAAAAAAAATATTTCTTCTTCAAACGTCACAAAAGTATTAATTTTTGCGACGTGATTGACAATATAAAATAGTATATTAAACAACGAGTTTCGAAAATGACGTTTTGCACACGAGTTCGACAGTTTGTTGGCTCGAGCCGCAGACAACAGCCACAAGTCGAACGAGTGTACAAAGAAGTTTTTGAACGAGTTTTTTACGCTATTTTTTCTACGACTACGAATTAGCAGCAGACTCACTCAGTTTTTGCCAGTTTTGTGAAATAATTTGCGATGTAATGATGACACTTCTTTGACGGCTGTATTGCGTTTGGCGTTTCAGCTAAACATTAGAGGTTAAAAATGTTAAAATTGGCACATGTCGTGTGCAAAATGACACATGTCGTGCGCTAAATCCTTAACCCACAACAGTTTGCAAAACGCCAATTTCAGATCGAGTTTTCCGTGTGTCAAACTGCATTTTCTCGGCTAGTCGTAGAAAAAAGTAATTTTAACGCCTAAGCACAAAAGTAATAAAGAAATATATACTATAAAACTGACATAAAGTGTGGAATTCAACGAGCACGTAACCATAGTTTCCCGATATATAATTACAAACAAGCTATTACTTTTAATTTTTTTTATATTGTTTGGAATGTTTGAAATTGTTTAAAAAAATATTTGTGGAGTTTAAAAAAATTGCATGTTATATTCGGAGTAAAAATAACTTTTTGTGGCTCGCCTGTATGTCGTGTATATATTACACCTCCTACAAAAATAAAACATGGAAATATGGTTGAACTTTTTCTAAGTCAAAAATCAGAACGCGTTTCGATAATAATGTAATTTCGTTTTCATTCTTTGATAGATTGTCATTGGTAGAATTTTAATTAACGTTATATTTTTTGCAGTTTTAAAATGTTAAAAAAGCATAAAATTTATTTAGTGCAATGCTAGTTTTAACTAGCATTGCACTAAATAATTTTTTTTAAAACCCTTTAGGGTGATAATAGTTATCGGAAAATGTTTCGGAAATTATTAATTTAGAAAATTATTTTTTGACAGAATTACCGGAAAATATTTTAAGAGTCTATTACGCTGTACTTTCCGGTCGCTCTCAAGAATCGGGTAAAGTGGGTGTGTGGCTGAAGGAAATATATATTGTATTTCGGAAATCTGCCAAAGGCTCAGCACGATCCTATCATGTTAAGTCACACCCAAAATTCCAAACACACGTGCTTTGATTAAGGCTTGGTTAAGATTTGCAGAGCTTCAGCATTTGCCATAAAATAGCGAGCAATTTATTACAAAACCATATAAATTATATATCACTGTAATCACAAAACTTCAATCTATTTCCGTATTGTAACGGAATTTTAAATTATATCTTTATTTTTGAGAAAATTTAGTCCTAATATAAGGAATATTTTGTTGATGTTTGACCATCAAAATCTTAAAAATAAAGAAATAGTCTAAAAATGTGCTACAATACGGATAGAGTATAATCCTTTATCTTTAATTTCCTTCTTCATTTGTGTAAAAACAGAGTTTTACATAAAACGATAAATGCCGAACGCTTATTTTGCTACTTTTTCGGACTAGTAAAACGGACTCTTAACAGCAAAAGATATGACTTTAAATCAAATTACCAAAGAATGAAATGTCAATTATATTACCATAGAAGCGTTTTGGTTGTTAGGCCTTAGAAAAATTCAACCGAGGCCGAGGTGAGGGGGAAATCACTATTTAGGGATTTTTAACTCTATGATTTAGGGTGTTTTATTGTAAAAACGCAAGGTATTGTGCTCCGGTATTTCGGGGAATATTGAGGTAATTTCGAAGATTTTTTCCCGAAAAGGGAATTTCAGTGTATATACAAATTTTGACAGTGATTTTCCCCTCGAATTCAACTATATTTTCAAAGTTTTTTTTTAATTTTGTCTAAAACGGTGTGATAATTTGAAAAAGTATAAAGGGGATTAACCATTTTAGAACAAGCAAAAATTTTAATAAAGAATGCATATTTCTCAAAATGACAATAACAAAAAAGTTTTTCCTCTTATACGGACAATCGGGGGACAATCGGGGGACATACTGAAAATATAAGATTTATGATTTATAAAGCTATCCTTTTATTGTAACTGAAAAATTGTGCCACCATTTCTTTCTTTCCTCCACCTACGTCTAGTTAAAGAAAGACAATTCGATTTCCATCTCCCGCATGTCCTTTCTGGTGTTTGAAAGGACATTCGCTAGCTAAGAGAAATCCTGTTTAATGTTAAACAGTGACGGGACAACGTGATAGAACACGTATTTTATCGGAGGTCGTTCTTCCTTGCACTCTTTCCCCATCGAAGTGAGGGAATTTCGGCAGCCGGCCCATTTTTTACCGGTCGCTTGCCAGCAGAATAAATTCAACTGCTGCTGCTCTACGTTTGTTCCCGTCACGGGAAACTAATGGTCACCCGGGTTGCCTAAATAAATGAGCCGGCTTTAAATTTAACGTAACGTTTAACGTCGGTCGGGGGGTGGGGCAAGGTGCGGCACGGCCACTAACAGTCGCAGGCGGGCAGAATTAACCTAAGTGTTTTCGGGGAAAGAAATTACTTCATTAATGTCAGGAAGTTTGTAAAGGTTTTGAATGAGTTTTAAATTTTAATATATATATATATATATATATATATATATATATATATATATATATATATATATATATATATATATATATATATATATATATATATATATATATATATATATATATATATATATATATATATATATATATATATATATATATATATATATATATAGAGAGGGAGAGCTATATATATATATATAATATATATATATATATATATATATATATATATATATATATATATATATATATATATATATATATATATATATATATATATATATATATATATATATATATAGAGAGAGAGGAGAGCTATATATATATATATATATATATATATATATATATATATATATATATATATATATATATATATATATATATATATATATATATGTGTCTTAAGAAAGCGTATTGTAGATTGTATGGGAGGAGGAAAGTTAATAGATCTCATGCTCTCATATGCTCTCAATTAATACACTCTCATGCCCTTGACAAAAACCGGTATGTGAGACGGGTTTACACAGGTTAGTTCTCTATCTCCAATATCAGTTTTACCCGTAGCTTATTATATATATATATATATATATATATATATATATATATATATATATATATATATATATATATATATATATATATATATATATATATATATATATATATATATATATATATATATATTACTAGGGTGTACCCGCGACTTCGTTCGCGTCGAATTAATCATTTGTAAAAATAAGTAATAGTAAGTAAGTAATCATTTGTAATGGTGATGATAAAGCAAAGCAAGAATTTCCATTAACAAACAAGTGGGTAAAATTTTCTCACATTTACGTCAGCATGAGAAAAAACAATATGGCGATATTATTATATAACTTGTTAATATTTGAGGGGTAGTTTTATCTCGTTGGAATTTGACTTTCGAAAAATCCGTTTGCCAAAAATAACCTTTTTACGTGAAGCAGTTTCAGCAGGATCGTGGTTAATCAATTACCCAACTTTTTGGAACACCCTGTTTGATTTTTTAAAAAAATTTAAAATATGTAAAAAAACATAATAAATTATAATGTGTTTTTTTTTTAAATTGGATTAGGATCGAAAGAAATCAACAGAAGTCCTTTGTTGTAAATTTGTCGACCTTATAAAAATGTAAACAATTGCAACAAGGAGTCATAACGCCATAAAGAGACGGTTCTTTTCAAAAACAAAATCAAAGAATAAAAAAAAACTGAAATCCGGGATAATATATAACATTCCTCGTACTCAATGTCCTAAAAGCTATGTTGGGCAGACCGGTAGATATTTAAAACAAAGATTAAACGAACAGAAAAATTACCAAAAAAACTTTCTTTTGAAATCTAATTCTACCGCATTAGTAGAACACAAAACAGAGACAGGCCATAACTTCGATTTTAACAATACCACTATTTTACAAACACAATCTAATTATAAGAAAAGATTATTTGCAGAGATGATAGAAATCCAAAAAACAAAAATTGCGTTAATAAAAGAACAGACGTAGAAAGCCTGAGTACAGCATATTTTAATATTCTTTCAAAAATTAAATAATATAACTTCAAAATAATGGTTTAAAACCAAATAATATTTTTATGTTTATGTTTCTTTTTTCAACTATTCTTTATCTCCAGGTAAAAATTATATTAGTATTTTATCCACTAGAATTAGTTGCTCTCTGTATACGGTCAACGTAGGTACATCTGCACTGCTTGTCTGTGAAAAGAAAAGATTTTCGTGATATTTCTCTATACCTAATATGTATATTATGTTTTTTTTTAAATGTAAGTGTGTTATGTGTTTTAAAAGAAAAAAAAGGGATATATACCACTCCCCTCTATACCATCCCTGTATTAATGGATATGACTAAGAAAGTCCAGATTTAAATGTGAGATATACATATACATATATTTTATTTAATTGTTAACATTAGGGTAGTTTTACCAATTGTATATGTATGGAATTCCACTGATATGTGTTTTAAGTTGTTTGTTAAATTTTTGAAATTTTTTTTTTGATTGTATTTTGCTCTCTTAACTTTGTAGTGTCCTGAAGATGCAAATAAATTTTGCGAAACGTCGACAAATTTAAAACAAAGGACTTCTGTTGATTTCTTTTGATCCTAATGCAATTTAAAAAAAAAATTATATATTATTGGATCGACAACAATAAAAATTAGATTTAAAAAAAATTATGCGGGTCCAAGCATTTTCCTGAAAGTCTAACCGTTTTTTTAAATACCAAATATTGTAATATTTGAGGGGCGTTTTCACCATCTTGGAATTTGAGATTCGAGAAACCTCTCCTTATCGAACCTCTACACCCCACAGTCAATCCGTTTGTCAAAAATCAGCTTTAAACGTCAATCAGTTTAAGCAGAATCGTGATTACTCAATGGTCATATTTTAAAATATTAAAATATGTAAAACAACAAAATAAAATACACGTGTTTAAGAGTTTTTCCGAAAAACTCACCGGTTTTTAAATAAAAGATATTCTAATATTTGAGGGGTAGTTTCACCCCCTTAGAATTCGAGTTTCGAAAAATCCCTTCTTATCGAACCTCTACACTCTAAAGTCAATCCGTTTTCCAAAAATCAGCTATTAATCTGCTTATACATGGATAGGATTATATTCCTCCTTAATCTTTTAATTCAAAGTAAAACCATAAAAAAACAAGCGTGTTGTTATTTCTAAAATTCAATACCGCACCTAATTCGGTGCGAATAAAAATAAAAACCTTTACCGACATTTTTTCCTCTAGTGAACCGTCTAATTCGAACCAACGCGTCCAGCGTTTCCTACCTAATAGAATTTATATTTAGATATCAATGACCCGACCGGGTTTATCCAGTTTCACGTTTTATTGAGCCGGGATCCGGAGCACGTTAACTTTGCTCCGGTCCGCTTTAATAATGTTTATTTGCGCTGACCACTGGCTCGCTTATCAATGAACCACTTCTGTCCGAGCTAATATAAAATAGGTCTGTTGAAACTTGCGTACGTGCTTAGGTACAACGGTTAGCATTTGAAGGGTCCAGAGGAAAAATATGATAAGCTCCATTTTACTAATTTTACTGGTAAGCACTGGACGGGTAGTCAGGTTAGGTTAGGTTAGGCATGTATTATAGAATTAAACAAGTCATTGCCCTGAAGAGTTTATACATATTGTCACACCCTATTTTGTGGGTTATGACTAGGGGCATAGCAAATAATATATTCCATTTAATTTAATAATCAATTTAATTAACTTACGAATATTGCATAATTAATTATAAAAATAAATATGTACTTACATATTACATTTATGGACGAACATCATCACTGGCGCGGTGGTAGTGCTAGGGCTTCGAACGTCAATGCCGGAATCACGACCGCGACCTTATCGAACATCAATTCTCGACTGTCGACTGTCCCCCCAACAGGTGACATTTTTGTATTTATTTGTTCGTTACGTCGAATCATCGAATCAGCATTACTGGCCTATCGGTGCGATAACCGGTGCGATGACCGGTGCGATGACCGGTGCGATAACCGGTGTGATGACCGGTGCGATGACCGCGTTAGTGCTGATTTGATGATTCTATAAATTCGTAATATTGAAAGGAAATATTTTTCGCAATTGCCAATTATGCTTATAATTTTGATTTTAAAAACTTTGCCTTTGTTGCGTAAACTCGATATGCCAATGAACTTTAAATATTTTATATTTCCTTTCAATTGAATTATTAATTTACGAAATATATTTAATATAATAATAATAGTTCCCGTATATAGGCGTTTAACGCCTTGAAAGTAGAAAGGTACAGCTTGCTATACTAGAGCCGTTCGGTATACAAGTTCGAAATATATTTAAGTTGTTTTATAAAACCAATAATTCCTTCCTTGACAATATTATGGGGACCAGTTAAAACCTACTATAATATTGTAAAATGCTAAAATTAAAAAATTGGCGCTTATCAAGTTTTTCCCCTGGGCCCGTATTCTGTAACTTTGACATAAAAACGTTACGCTTTCAAAGCGGTGAGCGCAAGTATTCGATCAGCGAAACGCAAGGCAGTCGATTTTGGTATTCTCGTTGACATACGAATCGTGTTCTGGATACGCGTTGAGCACATATTGGCAACATCACAATTTCTAAGTAGCTAATAGTCAAAAGTTGATAACTGACGGATGTAACAATGAAAAATGTCAATATTACGTGAATTTCAGAACCTATTGTTGAGTTATATCAAGCTATTTTTCTATATGGATATGTTATTATTCTTATTATACGAGGGAAGTGTTGAAGACTCTTCTCAGCATTTTCGATGTTTTGAACAATATTTATAGCTGCGAAGTCGTAAATTATCAATTATTTATTGAGGAATTTATAGAAGAAGTAGTAATTTTCACTAAAGAGCAAGATAATGCACAAAATCACAATTTTTGATTTTCACTGACAGTTCGACAAGCAAAACGATCCTTTAAGGCAACCGTTTTCAAAGCGCTCAGCGGAATCAGTAAAGACGCTAAGCGCGTCAGACGAGAATACCGAAATCATTAATTAAGTGCGCGCTCAGCGAAAATTAACGTCATATACGCTGTGCGTCTATAAGCGCTTAGCGTTTTCAAAGTTACAGAATACGGGCCCTGGACCCTTCATTTATAAATAAATCATCACAACTGCATAATACCGGATGTTTCTCAAGAGTGGCTCACCCCCTATAACTTTTTTAGTTTTTCATATAAAAAAATCAGATCTGTATTTTAGTATATGACATAAATTAGAATTGATTGACGTATTCAACTGTGTTCGGTTACTTCCTGTTTCACCAGAAATGACTAAAACTTTTAATTTTTAAGTGGCACCTTCGCTACTTTTTTACGCTATTCGATAAAAAATGATACTCTGAATAGAATGACATATCATATGTCAACATATGACATTTTCGCTTAAAAAATCTAATTTTAAATTTCAATTTAGAGCTGTGTTAAAAAACTAAATTTTAATCAAAGAGCCTTGGAAAAATAGATTTGACTGATTTGAATGTTTTTCGTGTTTTGTCCCGGTCAGTTAAAAGATCCCCAAATCATATTTTTAATTATATCTCATTTTTTTAAAATAGAACAAGGGTGGCTCATTAGCATATTTGGAATGAGCATTTTTTACAAATAATTATTTTGTATCACACATTTGGTATTTCGAGTCAAATTATCGTTATGAACCGTATGTTACAATTTCAAATAAATTATATGCGAAAATGCCAAATGTTGATATACAGAGAAGACCAGGCTACTAGTAATATAGCAAGTTGCCGGACGAATTTACGTTTACCCGTTTTGCGTTCGTACTCGAGATTCACTGCCGGCTAGTCGGCTGGTCAGGCAGTACGTAGTTGCAGTTGCGCTTGGACGGGTCGGTCGTGACAGACTAGGAATACGACGCGAGGAGTGCCGAGTATTTATTATTTTCATTTTAAGTGTTTACCTTCACAGGTAACATTTAAAATGAAAATACTTAAATATTTATTATTTGAGTGTGTTTACAAGCCAAAACTAAAAATAAATAAATTCTCTAAAGCCAAAAAAAACTAAAATATTACTCTAAATAAAAAAAAGTTATAACAAGTGTTCAAAAAGACCATCTTCTTGTGCTAGACAGAAGCCTAGGCGGTCGTAAAATCCCTGTCTGACATTGGCTAACATATTAGGGCTAATAGTTTGGAAAGCCTCTCGTATTTTTACTTGAAGCTCATCCAGATTATTAGCCCTATTATGACCATACACTTTGGATTTTACATAACCCCACAAAAATAAATCATTGGGAGAAATATCTGGTGATCTAGCGGGCCACAAAATAGTTCCATGTCCACTAATTAAACGGTTGGCAAAAGTATTGTTCAAATATTCTTGAACAATACGGGCATTGTGGGCAGGACAACCACATCAGCAATTTGATTACTTGAAAACGTGAGATTTTGATCCGCGGTAGCACAAATGAACACTTACTTTAACTCCTGTTCTTCATTAATCAACACATCAGGCTTTTTGTGTTTTTGTGGGAACACGCGCCCATGTGTTTCAAAACTATTAATAACTCTTGATACAGTAGGTAAAGATGGAATTGGCCTGTTTACAAAAGTTTGTGGAAAAATTGTTTGTATATCCCGATAAGACCTATTTTGGAAATACCATTTTACAATTTGAATTTTCTCACGAACTTTGTAAACATCCGTTATTTTACTTAAAAAATAAATTTTTCACGAGAACTGTCGCGAGAATCTATGTATTCGTTTTGGCTATTAAAACACGAATAAATGCAAATTCTGAAACATTCTTATCACATATCTACCTATTTTTATTTTATCGCATTTTTTCGCCTGCTTTTTATTCGGCGGAATACGCTAATTCGTCCGGTCGTCCGGTTCTGCCTATGTTACTACTACGGTGGTCCGGTCTGTATAATATGTTATTCTATTCTGAGTGTCATCTTTGATCGAATAAAGTAAAACAAAAATTATATGTGCACTATGTGCGCATATTTGAAATGAAACTTCTTACTAACAGCTATTAAATTGAAGGATTTGAAGAACATGTTTGAAATAAGTTAGTTTGAAATGTTGAAAAAGTAATAAAATAGTTTTTTACGTGTATCAAACAATTTTTTACAGGCCAAAAAGCATTTTTTAGCATAGTTTTTTAACACCAAAATAGTTATTTACATGTAACAAATAGTTTTATACGCGTAAAATAATAAATAAATTGATTCACTTTTACAAAATTTGTACCGTATGATCTAAAAAAATGGTGTCCAGTTGGCTTGGAACTAAACGTCGATTATATCCTCCATATAATTTTACATATAAAATGACAGCGATCTTCATTTCATAGCCATCGCTGACGCCGTTTTTTTTTATCACACGGTATTAAAATATCAGTATTTTTGATAAACAAGTGGACTGCTTCGGTTATTTTCAAACAAAAAGTGACGGAAAACAATTGAATATGTCAATCAATCCTGATTTATGTCATATACTAATGTACCAAATCTCGTTTTTAACCTGAAAAATTAAAAAGTTATAGGGGTGAGCCACTTTTGAGAAACACCCGGTATAGTAATAATCATAAATATTTTGATTCGCAGTTATTGAAAATCAAAAAATCTAAATAAATAATACACGTTATGGGTTAGTTAGGTTCCAACCTCAACTGTAAATGAGCGTAGAAAGATTTTAGATGCTTATTTTTTAATTTTCTTTGTTCAAATACTTGTGTTCTTTAACTTAAATATTTAAGACTCTCAACTGAATGAAAAGAGAAGACTTTTTCTCCAAAGATCACCTATTTTGCACATGTAAAATAGTTACCATTTCCTAGAATAAAATTAGCCGTGGTGTTATATTTATTGGTAATTAAGCAAGTTTAAAACGATATTTAATTTTTAAATTCATTGTTGCCAACCATGGCAAATATTCGTCGCCGGGCTGACTAACTGGAATTTAAATTTCCCGCTGGAGATTCAGGTGATAGCTCTGCTGTAAAAAATGTCGAGTTGCCACATTTATTTATTTATTTCCTGACATTGGCATTCGTTTGATTTTAGTTTTGTGTTACAAATTTTTGGTTTAAACAAATTGTGATATTTTGAGCTTAAAAATTCTTACTACCAGACCTTGCAGTCGAACATTGTTCTTTTTAGAACCTCTTTTAGTGCAAACTATACAAGATAGCTTAATAGCTGTAAAAAACTGATTGCATCTTTATTAGAATATTTTGAACCGAAAAGCGGTATGTTAACCGGAAAGCGGTATAAAAACCGTTTATATATTTATAATTAATTTATTTTCGTTTCCTAAAATACTTTGATTAAAAGAAAATATGTAAAAGTGAGCAACGCTGTGCCGGTCAAGCTTAACGGCGTGACTAAAAGTTTATTTGATATGAACTATACTTCCTTAATAATGTTATTGACACTTTTAACTTAAACTAAGGATCTAAACTGAATGAAATGATTATATTTTTTCAATAGATTACATTATTTTGCACATGTGACACTATTCACTATTTTGTAGAATAAAAAAAGAACCATGCTGTTATAATTATTGATCATTAGATAAGATTCAATCTATTGAAGTGGCAATATCAATAGCCACAAATCCAAAACTACTTCCTTGATAATGTTATCGACTCTTTACAAAATACATTCATTTAACTTAAACCTGAAATGCCTCCGGATCATTTAGAGCCATTTAATATGAGTACGCTTTTAACTCAACGAACTCCATAAAAACCGTATACGACCGAACAGACTATAATAAAACTTAAGACACGTACCTCTTTTAAAATGAACTCGGTAATCAAACACCGCAGCTAAACAGAAAGCTTCTTCAGTTTAAACTGAGCGAACCTTTGAAAGTTTTATATTTCTTAATTATATTCGTCTGCCGAGGAGCTCGTCTCTCTTTTTTCTCTATTAACTACTTTTTTCTCGGGTCATTTACGATTCTAAGAAGAGGAGAAAGAGTTATTGCGAACCATTGTCTAATACTCGAATTCTGGCGCTCTTTCTGGAATGCTATAATTTATCATGACGCTAGAGAATTTGTTTAGAGGAAAAGATTTTGAAAAAAATACATTCGTAAGAAACATCTTATAACTGCAATTTATAAACATTTCAAGAAAAAAAATAATAATGAGTTTAAAGTTTTATGTAATATATAAATATAGATCCCGTAATATAGCGTTTTGGTAAAATCTTATGTAATACAGGGTGGTCCGAACTGTATTCCGGAAACTTCAGCAGCATATTCTGCAGATAAAAATAAGTAAAAAAGTTGGTATAAATGTATGTCCTAAAATGCTTAGTTTCGGAGATACAGGGTGTAGAAGTTTTATCTTTATTTCGATTTTTTCCAAATAATTTCTGAATTAACATCAATATTTGGATGAAAATTGGTGTCTGGGAGTTTTTTGACATGATAAATTTGATTTTGATGTCTAAAAACTACTGAGTAAAAAAATATACATTTACGAAGTTTTTTACCTAAATAAGGTCTCATAATCGTAAAAATCGCTGCCATTAATGGTTCTTAAGATATTTACAATCGAAATTATCAATACCTGTCATAATAATTGACATAAATTAAGCATGTTGACTAAATTGTTATTAGACTGAAATCATAAATTTGAAATGTTTTTGTGCCAAAAGTTCAAAAGAAACTGTTTTATCATAATTTTTATGAAAAAAATATGATTAATTTAAAAAAAAGAAAATGTTCCTAAATTTATCATTTCAGCCAAATAACTATTTACTCCCCATGTTAATTTTTTCTTAACAATAACATTTATTGGACTATTTCCATTCTAAATATCTTGAGAACGGTTGCTCGTAGCGATTTTTACCAAGACGCATTTTTGTGTTTATTTTTCCAATTTTTTGATTGCTTTAGTTTCAAAGTTCTTTATTTGTTCTCTGTCTTTTATTTCTTGAAATCTTTAAAAGTTAGATGTCTTGCTTTGACATTGAATGCCTTAAGTCAAATTTTCAACTTAAAAAAATTAAATTAATATTCTAATTGAATAATTAGAGTCAACTAAATGGGTAAAATTATTAGGAATGAAATATTATCGCATTAATAGTGTTCACTAAAAAAACAATAAAATTATTGGAAAACAGATACCTACACCTACATACTAAAAATATAAAATATAAATTTGATGATTTTTTACAGGTTATTATTAAAGAGTAAAAGTAGCAATTATTTACTTAGACAAATTAGGTATTAGAAGTTTTATATTTCTTAATTATATTCGTCTGCCGAATAATTTCTTTCTTCGATCTCTTCTCTCAATTAACTACTTTTTTCTCGAGTCATTTGCGATTCGAAGATAAGAAGGAAGAATTATTACAAACCATTATTGTTTATTATCCTAATTCTGGCACTCTTTCTGGACAGCTTTAATTTATCACGAAGTTCTATCTCTGAATTTATTTAAAGAAAGAGGATAAGAAAAAGTTACAGGCGTGAAAGATATACAGCTGCAATTTGTAAACATCAAGAATACATTAATATTCTTTTTATGGTATTGCTAAAAATATGACGAATTTGAGAATACGACTTGATAATTATTCCCAGTAAAAACAAATATTTTGTATGAAAAAATTATCACTTATATATTAGAAAAGTAATTGTACATAAATAATATAGTTTTCTCAGTTTTAAAAATAAATTAAAAAGCATTGTAAAATGATGTGTATAAAAAGAATATAAATTATTAAATGGTATCAAGATAACGTAATATATAAAAATGCGATTCGCACATTATTATTTTAAAGAAAAATTAAACAAAAATAGAGTTTTCAACTAGACGAAAAATAAAATAAACCATACGATAAAACTAATAACTTAATTTTTTTGTTTCAGTGGCAATTCACAAACTCTAGCAAATATTTAATACTTAGATTATATTTTATGAGGTAGCTTTCAATGACCTATTCTGTTCACAAAGTCTAAAGCTTCATTCAGAACCTCGTAATTAGTGGAATAAATTAGTGGTTTCAGTTAGCGTAAAAGTTTGTTCCTTTATTTCAATGTAAGCATTCAGAACGTTAAAATTAGTGGCAGACATTTTCAATTAGTAGAAAAAGTTATCAAACTTTTAACTTTTCCACTAATTATACTTTAAAATTGGCGGTAAATGTCATTTTGACCTTTGATTATCTTCCGTCAAGAGAAATTGTGGTTAGAAATCAAAAGTTGATTGTTTTATAAGCTAAATGTTAGGCTTTCTCTATGGATACAACTGACTAACATAAGCTATTGCTAGGATATTCTATTAATTTTAATTGTGTTTTTTGAACATTGTGAATGATCGTAAACTAAAAAGTATACAGTGTAATTGAAACCACTATTTTATGTCACTAATTGCGAGTTTCTGAATGAAGCTTAATAACTTAGAGCAGGGTTTCTTAAACTTTTTGCAGTCACGGACCACTTTCGCAATTTGTACATACAGGGTGGTCGAAATTGTTCTGTTTTAACAGGGAAAACCTATTTCCTGACTAGATAGAGCAAAACCGACATATATGTCATGGGCTCGATTTCTGAGACACGTTTAATAGCATAAACCGCCTGTTGATATTTTCACTGCCAACTGAGATACGGGGTCTTTTTGATTTTTTACCATTTTGAAAATTGCCCATAACTTTTTTAATTCGCGGAATAATAAAATTCTGTAAAGACGTTCTTAAGGCACTTTTTTAAGCACAATCCAGTGGCGTAGTCAGTCTTTTTCTATACTTGCTCTTTTTGTCAGAAATAATAAAAAATATAATTATTTAAATGAAAATCATAGTTGGCTATGAACTTAAAAAAATGCTGATGTTTAACCCTTTGCAACGATATAAAGTTATGGGTATTTATTTCTAAAAATGAGAGAAATATTAGGGTTTTTTATGTTTGTATCGAAGCGGGCCTTGATTTTGTGTTGACCTAGTTGCCTAATTATTTTTTATCGCAATTTCATATTCTATATTATTATTTATCTGCAAAATTAAAGACTTTAGAAAAGATAAATCAATATTCTATTTTAGTTTTACCAATTACAATTAAAACGCCATTAAATGAAGAATTTAGAGAGAATCGGATTGGAACAAGGGACCCCATATGTTGGCCTGCTAGGTCCTGTGATTTAACTTCTTTCTAATTTTTTATGGGGAAAATTAAAAGACCTTATATATAAGGGAAGAACCATTGGGACGAGAGAAGAATTGCAGAAGGCTACTAGGCAAGCTTTTGGACTTACACAAGTTCGCATAATAAATCGCTGTAACTCTGTGCGCAAAAGATGGTTATTATGTATTCAACAAGGAGGTGCTCAGTTTGAACACCTTAGATGATTTTTTTAGAAATCGTCACTCAAAAAATACGTTTTTTAGCTTTGTTCTTTGTTTATTGTATCGATTTCAATTGTAATTACTAAAACTAATATAGAATGTTAATTTACCTTTTCAAAAGTCTTTAATTATGCAGATAAATAATAATATAGAATATTAAATTGCGATAAAAAATAATTAGACAACTAGGTTAACACAAAATCAAGGCACACTCCGATACAAAGATAAAAAACCTAATATTTCTCTCATTCTTGGTTCTCATTCTTGGTTCTCAAATGGTTAAACGTCAGCATTTTTTTAAGTTCATAGCCAACTATGACTTCCATTTAAAAATTTTATATTTTTTTTATTTCTGACAAAAAGAGCAAGCATAGAAAAAAAGTCACAACGCCATTGGATTGTGCTTAAAAAAGTGCCTTAAGAACGTCTTTACAGAATTTTATTATTCCACGAATTATAAAAGTTATGGGCAATTTTCAAAATGGTAAAAAATCAAAAAGACCCCGTATCTCAGTTGGCACTGAAAATATCAACAGGCGGTTTATGCTATTAAACGTGTCTCAGAAATCGAGCCCATGACATATATGTCGGTTTTGCTCTATCTAGTCAGGAAATATGTTTTCCCTGTTAAAACAGACCAATTTCGACCACCCTGTACAATTCCACGGACCCCTATCAGAAATAATAGAAGAAAATAAAAATGCCTTATTTACATAAAAAAGAAAACGTTTATTAGTAGATTTATTACACGTACACTAGTAAATTAGTGAGAAGGATGCTGCTGTTTAGCCTCAATGAGAACGTTAAATTGTGGGGTTATCTTCGACAAAGCAAGGCGCATATCATCTGCGACGTTCAATCGGTTGCGACTTTTTGTTTTTATTGAGACCAGAACCGAGAACCCTGCCTCGGGCAAGTTCAAGTAGTAGCAAATTGTATCAGAACGGACATAGTTTGCTTGACAAAAAGAGGGTAAGCTTGACTTAAAGAACACCAAAACTCGCCAATATATTTTGCATGAAATTCAGCTTTGAAAACTTCTTTTGTTCTCATGCCAATTAAGTCATCTTTAATGAGATCTTCATCGCTGATACTATCCGTGTCGATTATAAATGGACCCCGCACCCACGTTTCCTTTTCAAGCGATTCTAAGTTAAAGTAGCCTTTAAAAGAAGTTTGCAATGTATTCAAATGTTTAGACACCTCTTTCTGTAGCATTTTTGATATCGTGTTACCGCCACCTTGCTATTAACTCTTCAAACATCGGAAAATTTGCAAAGTTACCAGATTCCACCCTCCTTTTCCAAAGTGGCAGTTTACATATGAAACCTTTCAACCGTTCAGATGCATCCACGATGGTCACCGCAGAGCCCTGAAGAGACAAGTTAATCTCATTCAATTGAGTATCAATATCTGCCAAATACGCTAGCCTCCGTACAAAATCTTTGCTCTCAAGATATTCAGACAGTAAATTTCCTTTATCTTTTAGAAAAAGTAACACTTCTGCCCTCAACTCGAACAATCGCTTTAAGACCTGTCCCCTTAACAGCCAACGAACTTCTGTGTAGTAAAGCAGAGTACTTCATGTTCTGACCCCATTTCTTGATAAAGTCTTTTAGACAGGCGGTGGTTTAAAGCTCGTGTACCACATGTAGACATAACTCCCTTCCTGTGTTCCTGTCCGTGAAGTCAAGGCTTGTCGATGTAAGACACAATGAGTTATTATAAAATGAGAGATCTCTTTCTTGACCAAAGCCGCGAAACGTATTACCAAGCCGTATTACCAAGCATTGCGGAAGCTTCATCGGTACAGATACTACCAAGTTTAGTCTTCCAGTCTATATTTTGTTCGTTGAAAAACCTTTTTGTCATTTTAGAAACATTTCAAGCCTTTGTAGTCTCCAAAAGTGAATTGCAAAAAAGAAACTCTTCTTTAATACACCGTGTGTTTTGTTGTACGTAACGGACAAATACCAAGAGTTGGCTACTTTGTGACACATCAGTGCTTTCATCCAATTGAATACTAAATGGAAACGGTGAAGCAATTAATTCTTCAACAACTTAAATATTTGACGACATTTTAACAATTCTAAAATGAATAACATCGTTTGATAAGAGAACAGCTTCAACTTTTTTTATCCTTACGCGCATCGCCTAGTATTTAGTGATTAAATACCTACTGAATTTGCGGCCGTACACTATTTATTTTCTTAATAAATATGTTTAGAGTTGACTGGCGTAATACGGACTCCTAAAGGGTCTGTGGACCACACTTTAAGATTTTTTTTTTAGAATTTAGAATGAGTGGGAGGGGGGTTAATCACTTCGACCTTACAGATCCATTGTGTCCCCCTTTCTTGAATCATAACTCATCATACAGTCCCATGGCTTTGACAAAAGCCAGTATCTGGGACGGTTTTATAGAGAGTAGTTCTCCATCTCCAATATCAGTCGTACCAAAATTTATGGCACGAATGGTTGTCGTCTCGGCGCACTCAGTGATGAGGTATACTGGTGTTTCCCCATCTTCCCCACAGAATCTGCATTCGCCGTTTCTTCTTAGTTTCAATCTACTGAGGTGTTCATTGAGGAGACAGTGTCCTGTTAAAAACCCCGTGACAATCCGAAGATTGTTCTTACTTAGACCCAGGATGATCTGTGATTTTTCTTGATCATAAGCCCTCAGAAACTTCTTCGAGTGTCTTAGACCATTGCAAGATTTCCATTCCACGTTGCGGATGGAATCTTCCAAGTTCTTGAGTTCCGCCTTGAGTTGGTTACCACTTGGAAAGCAGAACGGTTCTGGTCCAGTTAGTGGAGTGTTCGCTCCTTTCCTAGTCAGGTAAGGTTTATGTGTTTTTCTTTCCCTTTAGTCTTTTTGCCTTTTGAATTCTCGTCTTTTACCATGGCAGCTTGTTTTTGCTTCAAAGGGCACAGTGTTACGGTCATTTTGACATGGAAATGGCAACGTTACACGCATGAAGCGTATAAAAGATGGATCTGAACGGTAGATAGTGGACCGTTCACGAGTAAAATGTATTATTAAATAGAGAGAGATGACAAGATATCGAAACAAATTAAATGTTTCAACATTAAGGATACAATAATAGACATACAATTTCTATTTCCAGTAAAAATAGCATAAAAATATGGTGTAAATATACTAGAAAGTCAATAGTACACGACAAGCTTGTCGTATCAAGAACTAAAAGAAATAAATTATTAAATGTGATGTCGATATTAAGAATATAAATTATAGAAACGTACCAAGATAACATAACATATAAAGGTACGGTTCGCACATTATCTTTTGAACGGAAAATTGATGATAAATTTATAAAATAGAGTAGAAATTTAGAGAATAAATTTATAAAATAGAATTTATCAGTAGAGTAAAGTATGGCATATTTTAACATAAAACAAGTTTTTCACTAGTAGTTCACTAACTATTGGAAAAATGTGTTAAATATACACTCAGATGCAAAAAAAACGCAAAATTTTCGTCAAATTTTTTTAGTGTTATATCGTTTCAATTTTTAGCGCTATTTTTATGATCTTTTAAGTAAACTGTATATAAATATATCAACTTTAATTCGTAAACTCAGTTTATTATAAACTTTAGTATTTGGCTTAGTATACAGGGTTAATAGAAGGGTTGGTTTTTACCCTAATAAAACACCTTTTACAATAATTTTGTGAGTAAATTTTACTAAAACATTATTTTTCGATCAGAACCATGACTCCTTAGCATTTTTTTAGCACAGGCTTGGTTAATTTTTAAGAGCAAAATAGTACTGCCATCAACAATTTTCGATTTTTTCAACCATTATTACATTTTTATGTTATTTCTTGATATGACGAGGTGACTTAGGTGACTATTGTCGTAATTTCATATCGACAGTTACATCTGATGTACCGACGATTTACAGAACTGTTAATCCACTCATATTCTTGCCTCGAACGTCCTGACACCAACGTCTTATTGGCACCGTTGTTAAATGACGGCCCTGCAAAGCGTTGATTCTGACATATCGATCGTCTAGATAGGTAGTTTTGCGTTTCCTACTACTATCACCTTTAAGCTTTCAATATAGGTATGGAAAATACAATTGTCAATATGACACTAGTCCTCTAAGCCACCTCGTCATATTAAAAAATAACATCAAAAAGTAATGATAATTGAAAAAAAAATGCAAATGCAAAATTTATCTCAAAAAGTATTCACGACATGTGTTAAAATGTGCCAAAAAACAAAATGCTCAGAAGACATGGTTGTGACCGAAAAATAACGTTTTAGGAAAATTTACTGACGAAATTATTGCACAGGGTATTTTAAATTTGAGGTAAAAACAACCCTTCGAGTAACCCTGTATGTATGATAAGTTGATTGCAGTTTGCTTAAAAAGAACATAAAAATAGGGCCTAAATAAAAAACTTTCAATTTTTTTGCATCTTTCTGTATTTTCTTTGCAAGATCTAGTAATAATTAATTATTCTATTAAAATGGTTGTTTTGAAAAGTTGCACGTAAATTAATTGTTATCCAAAGAAAAGTTAAGTTTTGGGGACACGAAACTATGTTGCTTTTTTGTTTACTAAATGCATTTAACGAATTCACCTTCTCAACTTTTCCTTTGTCATAACCGAACAACTTTTATTGCCACTATAAAACGCAAGTTTTTAACAAGCCCTTTAGCTTGGAATTTATTTGAAAATAGGTAACAAAAGATTCAAAATGATTATATCAACAAAGATATAAAGAGTTTAGTTAAATCTAGTACACTGACAAGAAAGTTATGTACGTTATTTTAACAAAAATATGCAATAAAAATTGCGTTATCTAGTTATAAGGACTTTTATTTGTAAATAAAGATATTTCTCATTATTTTTACTTCTTTTGAATATACAATATTGTGTATAAAAAATTTAAAGTTGATTATGAAATGTTTCAATTACTCATTTCAAACTGTATTACAGCTAGGGCCAATGCAACTCAAGAGAGGAGGGCCATGGTCAGGTCCACACAATAGGAATTGACCTCAAATCTAAAGAGGCAATAGAGAAAGAGAGAGACCTATAATAGAGAACATTCTCTATTATAGGTTCGGGACGACACTGGTATCATTTCTATTGACCATTTCTAAAGACCAAGTTAAGAGATGTTTAGTATTAATATATAGATCCTCCAGCCCCCATTCCACTGACGCTAACAAAGTCAGCCAAAAGTGCGTCTAGAATTATGCGAGTTTATTAAGTGTTTTGGTGTATTGTAGTAAACTAATGCTAACATTGTCAGCAACCATGTTTTTAGAATTATGCGTGGTGTTTTGGAGTATTGAGGTAAACTAATGATTTATCCTGCTGTTGAATGATTCTAATCTGAGCTCGAATTCTGTAACTTATAAAACGCTAAGCGCTTTTAGACGCTCAGCGTATATGACGTTGATCGACTGCTTGGCGTTCCGCTAATCGAATACTTTCGCTTACCGCTTTGAAATCGTAACGTTTAATAAGGTTTGCAGAGCTTCAGAATTTGCCATAAAATAGCGAGCAATATGTTACAAAACAATATAAATTATATATCACTGTAATCAAAAAACTTCAATCTATTTCCGTATTGTAACGGAATTTTAAATTATGTCTTTATTTTCGACAAAAATTTAGTCCAAACATAAGGAATATTTTGTTAATGTTTGACCATTAAAATCTTAAAATAAAGAAGTTGTCTAAAAATATGCTACAATACGGATATAGTATAATCCTTTATCTTTAATTTCCTCCTTCATTTGTATAAAAATATCTAGCCAGTTTTACATACAACGTTAAATGCCGAACGCTTATTTTGCTAATTTTTCGGACTAGTAAAATGGACTCTTAAGTCAATTTGAGGATTTATCAGCATTTTACTTCTACGCCACTGACTTTAATTCGAACGGAGGTCGGGGTGGAGAGAGAGGTCGCCACCGCCGCGCCGCCACGAAGTCTTGAAAGACAAATTCGCCAGACAAAGGCTTCCGCAAATCTGATTGTTCCTGTTATGCCGTTTCGAGCACAAAAGCACCGCTAATTTCGTTTCGTCTATTTTGTCTTCGATTGTGTTTCGGTTGGCGCGAGCACTTTCCACGACGCGACGCCACGTCAATTTCGACAGAAATATGTCGATTGTGTGGGACTTGCACGGTTTGATGGGCGGTCGTTTATTTTTATTAAATTTCAAAGAGAAATGTGAGTTTATAAATGTGTTATTGCTTCGTGGGGGAAGACATTCTTCTTTTTACAGGACAGGCAGTGGCAGTGTCTGAATTACTGTGGTTATTATTATTATTAAATAATATCTGAATTTTTGTAAAAATTCGAGGAAGATGCTTCTACCGAGTGAGTCTTGAATAAATGCAAATCTTTTTATGATCCATTTCACTAGTTCGACAAAGTAGCAAAATAAGCGTTCGGCTAACGTTTTATGTAAAACTGGCTAGTATTTTTACACAAATGAAGAAGGAAATTAAAGATAAATCATTATACTATATCCGTATGGTAGCACATTTTTAGACAACTTCTTTATTTTTAAGATTTTGATAGTGTAACATCAACAAACTATTCGACTAAATTTTGTCGAAAATAAAGACATCATTTAAAATTCCATTATAATATGGTAATAGATTGAAGTTTTGCGATTACAGTGATGTATAATTTATATGGTTTTGTAACAAATTGTTCGCTATTTTATCGCAAATGCTAAAGCTCTTCAAACTTCAATCAAACCTTAATCTAAGCACGTGTGTTTGGAATTTTGGGTGTGGCTTAACACGGTAGGATCGGGCTAAGCCTACGGCCACACAGAAAGCGTTTTTAGTGTTTTGCGTTTTTTGCGTCTCAAGCGCTTTTTGCGATTTACCGTTTTAAGCGCTTTTTTCGATTTGTGTCCATTAAAAACACACAAAAGACGCGGCAGGTCTGCAGTTTCTATCAAGATGTCAATTAGTAACGTCGCAAGCTCGTCGATTCCCGGCCCGTCCAACAATCAATCCTGTGAGAAAGAGATAGACGAGATCGGCGCCGTTAGCGTTGGAGACGAAGATAAAAGATGCTGGGATTGAATTGTGGACGGGCCGGGGCATATATTCGGAGACAAACACAATCTACTGCTAGCCAGTGGTGTGTGTAAAAATAATAATTATTATTTGCCATTTATTTTACGAATTTTTGTTTATATGTGTATAGTTTTTTTATGTTGTAGTGTTCTGGTTAGTACTTGTTATAATTATAATATAATATAATAAATAATTATAATTATATAATAGAATAGTAAATATTTCTAGTTGCTAATGCAATTTTAGGACATGATTTATGAAACATTTTGAAGTGAAACTTCTTTACGCGCGCTGGGGGTAAAAATTATTCAAGACCGTGACATGCGAGCTAATGAGACGGCCCTGAGCTCGTTGTAACGAAACGTGTTAACAGCTTAGAAATACGTAGTGACGCAACGTGTATTTGTGAGCAGTCCACGTTGATATTTGATAAAATCATTGATATTTTAAAACAAATTTTGTAAAAATGAATCAAATTATTACGTGTAAAAAAACATTCGTTAGACGTAAAAAACTATTTTTTACGAGTATGAAACTATTTGTTACGTGTAAAAATCTATTTGTTACGCGTCAAAAACTTATTGTTTCTGGTAGAAAACCTTTCTTACGCATAAAAAATATTTTTTACGTGTAATGGTACACTATTTGTTACACATAAAAAACTAATTTTTACGCGTCAAAAACTTATTCTTTCTAGTAAAAAACTCTTTTATCCTGTGTTTCTGTTAAAAAAACCTTTTTTTACGCAGAAAAAAACTATTTTTTACGCGTAAGAAAATATTCCTTTAATTAATTACCTACTTTTTCAACATTTCAAACTACACTTTTTCAAACATTTCCTTCAAATTTTTGAATTTAATAGAATCTTTCTAAACAGTAGATGTGGTAAACAGTAGACGTATATTCTTTATAAAAATATTTTTAGATAATATCCTAAAATGAAAAAAAAATGCATTCTATTTAATTTATTTTTATTGTATTATTAAATATAACGTCCGCCTATGACGGGGTCTCATCTTAGAAAACGCTAAACACGCTACAGGAAACAAACTGATTTGTTATCATTTGCGTCTTTTGCGAGATACGCCGATACACGCTTTTGGTGTGGCCACTCCTATATAATCCTGTTATTTTGTTTTAGTCGCTAAAGACGCTTGACGCTAAAAACGCAAAAAGCGCTTTCTGTGTGGCCGTGGGCTAAGTTTGGAACTTTGCCATCTTCCACAATTGACAGCTCACGTCACGCTCGTTTATAGCTTATTTGTAATAATTGATGTCCACTTTGTTTTAGTCGCTAAAGACGCTTCACGCTAAAAACGCAAAAAACGCTTTCTCTGTGGCCGTGGGCTTAGGCAGATTTCTGAAAAATAATATATATTTCCTTCGGCCACACACTCGCTTTACCCGAGCCCTGAGAGCGATGCGAACAGTACAGCGTACTCTTAAGGGTGGCATATTTCGAGCCCAGGAATAGGTCTATGAGCTTTTTTCACAAAAAATGATGAAAATCGTGTATTTTCTTTTAAATTTTTCTGTATATTATATAAAACTTTTTAAAACTCCCTGTTCACCGAAATACAGAAAAAATCCGGTGCGGCTCCCAAATTTTTTACAGTGAATCTTCTTTACGGGCGATGGGAGTAAAAATTCAAGGCCATGGCGTGACATAGCCTTGACGCACGAGCTACCGGGAAAAAAAGTGGTAAGGGTCAAACAAACACCAAAAAATATTTGATTTAAAGCTAAAAAATCATTATAATAAACTTGATTCTATACCTGTGTCTCAATATCCTCTGGTTTTAGGAAGTAAATTTTTATGCATATTTTCATCGATAGGTTTGAATATTCTGAATAAAGGTCTAGGTAAAGCATCTAGCTCATTTGCTGGCTCAGACTTAGAATTATTAGAGTTAAGTAACTCGCATTTTCATTGCAGGACATTATCATATTTATTTCAAACTAATAATCAACGAGACTATTCGTATAATTTAACAAAATTACTGTAAACCACTATAAATACAAATTCTTGGTTAGGTTCCAAATGCTTTTTCTTCTTAAATAAACTTAAACGTTAATATTTATTAGGCATTTAAATAAAACTGTGTATTCTGGGTGATATTCCACAAAATTTTACGATTTTATGAAAAACTATTGAGCAAACAGAAAATGTACAGATTACAGAAATAAATTGAAAATAATATTTATATTATATAGGTATATACCGTATGATCGTATAAAAATGGCGTCAGCGATGGCTATGAAATGAAGATCGCTGTCATTTTATATGTAAAATTATATGGGAAATGTTATCGATCGTCATTTCCAAGACAACTGGACGCCGTTTTTTCTCGATCATACGGTATTTTGTATGGCGTATTAAGAGTACACATGATATCAGGAAAATTAAAAAAAGAAATCAATACAAACAATTCAGAAATCAACAATCAGATGTGTAAGAGACATATCACTGTGTTACAGTAAAAACAAACAGCTATAAATTTACACTACAAGATTCTATAGCATCCAGGTCAGCCTCATGATGACGATTTAAAGAGAACTGCGCCTTTGTTAATGGGCACTCTGTTGCGACATGAAAAGGAGTGTGTTCAGAATGTCCGCAATCGCAGTTAGGGCTGTCGGTTAGTCCCCATTTGTGTGTCTAGAAGCGGGTTCTCCCATGGTTAGTTCTGAACCGATTGAGTGTTGTCCACGTTTTTCTTGGAAGTTGAATCCGGGAGGGCAGAGTACTGGGTCAGTTATCAAGCGATGAAGGTCAGGATTATTTATATTAAACCAACATTATATGTCACGTTTTCAAACATGTCCTTCAAATCCTTCAATTTAATAGCTGTTAGTAAGAAGTTTCACTTCAAATATGCGCACATAGTGCACACACAGTTTTTTATTTATTTAAAAATAAAACAATTTTTAAAAATTTTCAAACTTGGAAAACTCGGTCATTTTGGACTTATTTGAAAAACCGTAAAGAGAAAATATGTTTCTTTTATCGAAATCTACCAGCCATGAAAATATTAGCACTTATTTAAGACTCACCCTATATAACGACCAATCCCGGTTTAATGATAAAAAAGAAACGTTTAATAGAAGTCAAAGACAAATAATACACATCGTACTTTCGTCAAAATCAGGAAATATTGTTTCAGCTTCAAAACAATAAACCTTTTTCAATGGCCACAATATCTTTTCCTGCTTCCCGCCACTCGCAACTGTCATTTACAGTATTTGAAACGTCCGTCTGTAGCTCCTTTGTACTATAGTCTATCCCTTCCAGCGCCGAGATGCCGGCGACGGCGACGTATCGACGCTTTCCTTTTTGCTCCAAGCAATTCCCACTTTATATTTTAAAATGCCGGTTTATCTGCTATATATTATTTTTAGCCGGTTTATCTGCTAGCGACCGAGTGCAAATAACGGGACAGGTCGAATGAAAAGTGCACTCGCCGGACCTATAAATCGATGATCTCGATAGCATTAAGAACGTTGGTAATATTTTGAAAGTTCTTTTGAAAACATAAAGTACAAATTTAGTAGGGGAGGTGATTTGGCGTAAAAAGTAAAACTTTTGCGTACTGGTTATTCTTTTGAATGCTTTAAGGCACATTCTCACGACTGGTGTACTTGACAAACATTTGTTATTGGAATATACTTACCATGTCGTGAGAACGGTTTCCTTGGTCACTCGTCGCGTCCCCACTCTCTGTCGGTAAACTTAGCCCGAGTCAAACGATTAATCGTACACTTGCCAAGTGTACTTGGCCAGCCTTGTTTACACTTGCCGAGGCGCAAAAAAACGACTGCACAAATAATTGTACTGTTTTAGCGTATGTCCGATTTATTTCCGGATCGCAGTGTTTTTCGAGTTAATTGCGGATAATTTAAAATGTTAAAACGATTATGCAATATCAAATTTACATTAATAACTTCAATATTGGCGGCATCTAAACTGTTCCCACGGTAATAAATGGAGTGGACAAATGAAGACTACACGGGAAAAACCAGATATCTCACATTTTCATAGAAATTAAGATACAACTTTATGGACAAATGTTAACGTCAATCGAGGAAAAAGAAAGCAATAATACGCTTAGTCCCAGAGATATTACAGCTTGGTTATTTTGCCGTACAAAGGAAAAACCAGAGTAGTCCACGCGTAAATGGCAAAAACCAGAGATGTACTGACGCATGGGCGACAAGCATGCATCTTGCAATTAGTATTATATGTTATAAATTTATGTATTGTAATAAAAACCTACTTAAATATTAATTTTCTCCCTACAACAAAAAAATAATATCAAGGCAAACCTTTGAAGGAGGGTAAAAGGACAATAACTCACAATCTTTAAGTTGTTTGTTTTAAAATAATTTTAATGCTTAAAAAAGCAAGAGGGGCGACATGTTTCGGGAATTTAAAATATTCCCATCTTCAGGCCCAAAGCTAAAAAACAATTACAGAGGTCAAATTTAAAATACAATCACAAACAAGTTAAAAAGTAAAAAATTTTTTTATGCAAAGTCAAAAAGTTATATATATCACAAAATTTGTTCAATCACAGATAACAATATGGTATGTTAAATTTGAAAAATTAAAAAACAACTTGACTAAAATCATAAAGTGAGGGGAGCCGTATAATCCACCATAATTAGATAAATTTAAAGGAAAAACAAGGTAATAATCAAATCATACCTCAATGCACAATTCAAAAAAAAATACCTAAGCAAATACCTAGTTAAATTTATTTTTAGTGATATGTCTTTTTTATATTTTTTTTTTACTTTTATTTTATATATATTTTTAAATTTTTTTATTTTTATATATTTTTTTTATTAGTAATGTAAGTTGGGAGTAAATTACTTCAATCTGTATATGCTGATATTATACAGTATAGTTTGAACTTCCTAAGTGACTTTTGTGTGAGTAAGCTTTTATTTTAAAGAACACAAGTTTAATTAAATTAAAATAAAAAATAATTCTTCTACATATATAAATTAAAATAAATATTAAATTTCTTAAAATTAAACTAAATTAAATATTAATTTTCTACAATAAATAAATTTGAAATATAAATTAAAATTCAACATATACTAATTAAAAAATAAAAAATAAACAAAATTCTTAACTGGCTCTTAACTAACATAACTAAAAAAAAATTATCCTACAAAATTGAATATCAGCATATACAGATTGAAGTAATTTACTCCCAACTTACATTATTAATAAAAAAAAAAATATATAAATATAAAAAGATTTAAAAATATATATAAAATAAAAATAAAAAAAATATATAAAAAAGACATATGACTAAAAATAAATTTTTAACTATTTGCTTAGGTATTTTTCTTTGAATTGTGCATTGAGGTATGATTTGATTATTACCTTGTTTTTTCTTTCAATTTATCTAATTATGGTGGATTATACGGCTCCCCTCACCTTATGATTTTAGTCTAGTTTTTTAATTTTTCAAATTTAACATACCATAATGTTATCTGTGATTGAACAAATTTTGTGATATATATATAATATATATAACTTTTTGACTTTGTATAAAAAATTTTTTGACTTTTTAACATGTTTGTGATTGTATTTTAAATTTGACCTCTGTAATTATTTTTTAGCTGTGGGCCTGAAGATGGGAATATTTTAAATTCCCGAAACATGTCGCCGCCCATGCTTTTTTAAGCATTAACATTTTTTTAAAATAAACAACTTAAAGATTATGAGTTATTGTCCTTTTCAAAGGTTTGCTTTGATAATATGTACTCACACTGGGTTAGAGAAGGTTTAGTAAAAAAATAATAGATTAGATTTAGGTTTTATACAACCTTTAATTGGACATCCCTGGTTTTCCCCTGTTTTGTTTTGCATTTTGACATTTTTATTTCGGAATTTCAGAATATGGCGATAATTCACAATATTAATAATTCAGAATTGGTAGTAATATATATTTTTCTAATTATTCAACCGAAAATAACATATTTATTTAAAAACACTAAATTGCATTTTTCTCGGCTCTAATTAAAATGGATTTCCCGTGTAGTCTTCAAATGATGTTGTTTTGGAATTTATGGATTTATACGAAAATGAGCCCTTCATATGGATGGCCAAACATAAAGAACATAGGAATCGTATTGCAGTGTACAGTAAAAGAACTTAAAAAGAATCACTAGCAACAACAATTTCGGGACGACCAGTATCCATCGATCTGACTATACTGTTTACTTGCCAAGCATTTAAACAATGTTTGTGCTGGCGTACTTGTTGAAATGGACACGTCGTGTGAGCACCAAACTTGCCGATGTTGTTTACAAAGTGGGGACTGGTGGGGATACTTGCCAAGTACATACATACATACATACCGCCATTACTCGCTGACGAGTATTTGACATGCATCAGAAGATGGTCACGCAAGGCGTTTGCCAAGTACGCAAATATTGGCGTACTTGCCAAGTAGACCAGCCGTGAGAGTGTGCCTTTAGCCAAGTCCCAATTACTATATATTGAGAAATGAATCAACTTATTTGATCAATAATTGGCATGATTATCGACATAAGTTTAGACGCTTATATCATTTGAATAAAAAGATTAAGGAAGGACTATAATGCTATCCATGCATTCATGCATGGTAGACGGACAAAGGGCCTTAGGGTGGGGATTCTTCACAGTTCTGTTTGACAATTCATTTGACATATTTGAATTTGATTTAAAATTTAGACAATCACGGCGGGTCTCGATCTATTTCAGAAAACGTGGGAAACTAATTTCTATAACGCGAGCTTATATTTATCGTACTACTTTCAGAAATGTTTTGCGAAATGTTTTACGAAACATTTGCAGAAATATTTCGTAAAATATTTCGGGGATAGTTTAGAGGCTGTTTAAGACTGTATGATGAGTTTATAACTCCACAAAGGGGGACACACAATAGATCTGTAAAGTCGCGGTTATTAACCCCCCTCCCAAAGCTTCTGTATTCAAGTATACAAATTCAAGTATAAAAAGTATGTCAACATTAGCTTACATAAATAAAATCTATTTATAAATGTCGGTTCGGTTGGAATTTAATTCCATACATCAGCTAATACCATATTTACAATTTAATTTAAATAGCGCCTGTTTGTACTACAAATACCTAATGTTTTACATAAACAATTCGTGATGCTGTTTCGTATTGTAATATCGAGCTTAGTGCCAGACGCTTCGATATAAATTGAGTTAATCTAATAAATAAAAGAAATTTTATAAATCTTTGGAATACAAATTTCTAAAAAATATGTAAGGAAACGTTTATTTTAACTTTTCGATACATATTTTTTTAAAAGTAATTGTATTTATTTTTACTCAATAAGTTGTATTTCCTAACTCTAAACTTTTTTGTTCAAGGATTTATGTAAACATTATCCAGGAAGCATTATTGTTTATTTTATACAGAGTGTCCAAGTATTTTAAGGGGTGGTAGATCTGGCCAATAAAACCATATTTTCTGTTTACCATTTATAAAATAAATTGATAGCCGATTTATTTAACTTTGAACATTTAAATTTTAATAAATAATGGCAACGTTTTGAGAGTCGCCGGCAGCAATCAATAATAAGTCGCAAATGCCAAGCAATTACCAGAAAATCAGCTTGTTCGACGCCCACTGTTAACACACCGACTAGAAAGATTTAAAAGCGACTTGAAAAATTCAAATTAAAAGTAAAAAAACTTACCTATTATTAGAAAAAGGGACACCTATAGATAGCATATCGATATAATTAGGTTAGAGCGTAGTTTTATCACTTTACTTAAAACCGCAATTCTGCACTTCCGTCACATTCAACACCATCACACAACAATCCATTTCACTATGGATGCTTGACAGCACTTCACTTAAACGTCTATTTGGCACAAAATACATACATATGCCACCTGAATTATTTAGAATTATTTTTGAGACTTTAAGCTCCTCTGTTTTTCTATCTAATACTCTTGTTTTTGGAAATGAACACCAAAATAATTGATATTTATATTTGAATCCTAAAAATATTTTTAGAGGCTTATCTTATATTTGCCTATTTTTTAGTTTTGTCAGAGGTTTACTGTTTTGACTTTAATCTCAAATGAATTTGATAACCTGAAAATTCAATCAGATGATGACTATTTACATATCTAATACATGGCGCCGATTCTGAACTGTTGTAAATCTGTTATAATTGTTCATTATTTAGTTTCATTATTTCAGTTTACTAAACTGTAAGAAAGATTTAAAATATATTAGCCGTTGCACTATACTTAATAGTAATATACCATGATTAATAAATCTACAGTACATTTTTTTGTAGAAATTTAAAATTGTGAACTGGTAATATAACTTATAAACATACAGAATGTGGATAACGTAAGAGGTCAAAAGTTTTTTAATATTTTCCGAAAGATGTCAAGAAATATATAAAATTTCAAAATTTTATATATTTCTTAGCCATCGCAAAAAAACTTCAAGGGTGTATTTCCGGGGGCCGAACTATACTACCAGTTAAATACTTACACTTATTTTTGGGACACCCTGTGTATTTTACACTTTTAAATGAAAAAACACTTAAGGTCTGTTGGTCCACTTCAAAAGCTATAAAACTTTCTTAACATACATGAATGAAAATCCATGATGTAAAAATTTCAGAATATTATGGTTTGCAAAACATCATATAAATCTAAAACAACATAGGATTTTACATAAATAAGATAAAATAAGTTCAGAATAGTTTGAAATAAATTACGACTTCTAAAGTTAGTATAGAATGAAGAACTTTAATAAAAACTTGTTTTCCTTGACTTCAATTAAGATCGCAATAAATATAAACCAAACCAAACCAACTTCCGATAACTCTAAATAAAGCACTGTCTATGAGATACGAAATGAATCTGAACCTCCTTCACATAAATACAAATATTCACAACTCATGAAAGGTAAAGGAGTAAAAACGCCTGTGGATATATTTGCCAATAATAGTTTAGCCTGACTATCACCGAGTCGTTTATTGGCCGAGGGCAATTATTGAATGCCATAAATTATCTCGCAAATCTTGTCGAAGAGATTTTCGCATCATTTCAGATTATTTGTGTGGTATACTTATTGGTTTTAATATTTTTTGTATTTAATTTTAAGAACTCACTATCAACTCTATAAAAATTGTGAAAATTTAATAGCATAATAAATTATATATAGAATTAAAGGTATGTATAAAAAAATGTCTCTGCACTATGTGAGCATATTTGAAGTAAAATTTATTCTTACTTCCGTCTGTCTATCTGTCCGTCTGCCCGTTTGCCCGTCTGTCCGTCTGACAACTCCATTTGGGTGTCTCTGTCCCCGTGACGAGTTTGGTTTCAATCGACCCATAATTAAGAAAAATCCTGATGACTTTGTCCATTTAGAGGCATCGGTTCGAAACGTCGAGGGCGTCATCCTGTAGCACGTCCCCGATTATGCCGAAATCGACCCACATTTTTCTTCAATATTAAATCCTTTGTCCCTCTCTGATGAAGATGTAAACGAAATGTCGTATCCAACTTTGCCCGGTGGTATCCTGTGTACCGTTGCTCACACAGCCTACCCATCAAGTTTGGTCGCGATCGGACATCAACTTTTGACGTTTCTTACGTCAGAACTAACTGTCACAGTAACACTGTCGTACACGGTATAGTTAAAAATTTAAAAAATTAAAAAAAATTACTTTATTCGAATTTAAAAATTATTCTGAATAGACTGACAAATCATATGTCAAGTTTTGATATTTTAGCTTAAGAAAATATTGTATTTTAAATTTCAATCGAGAGTGCCATGACTGTATTAAAAACAACAATTTTTAATAAAGGAGCCTTGGAAAAATAAATTTCATCGTCTAAGGTTTTTCGTGTCTTGTCCTGGCCGGTTAAAAGATGCCCAAATCGTATATTATTTAATCATATCTCAAGTTTTTCAAATGGAACAAGGGTGGCTCATTAGCATATTTGGCATTTTTGGCAAAAGCATTTTTTTACGAATAATTTGGTACCACACACTTGTATTTCGAGTCAAATTGTTGTTATGAACAGCATGTTACAATTTCAAATAAACCATATGCGAAAATGTTAGAAGTTGACATATGATATGTCATTCTATTCAGATTGTCATTTTCTATCAAATAACGTAAAAAATACCGAGTGTCATTTAAAAATCAAAAGTTGTAGTAATTTCCAGTGAAACAGAAAGTGACCAAAAACAATTGAATACGTCAATTAGTCCTAATTTATGTCATATACTCATATATCAAATCCCGTTTTTTTTATGTAAAAAAATAAAAAAACTTATAAGCGTAAGCCACATTTGAGACGCACCCGGAATAATCGTATATGTGAATCTAGACACACACACACACACACGATACGTTCAAAATAGTTCAAAGTAAATTTGAAAATCCTTAAAAACGATACGGAATAGAGCTCTTTAATAAAAACATCGTTTCCATGGCTTGAGTAAGATACGCTATACGTAAACTACTACTAACTTCCGTTCACTAAATAGGACACCGTCTCGGATACGGAATAAATCTGATAACGTCCGTAATCCTCCTTCACATTACAAACATCCAGAACTCATGAAAAGGGAAGCCATAAAAATGCCGGAGGACATATTTACCAAGAATACGATACGGCGGCGTAAAATATGTCCGTTTGGCGTGACAGCCGCTCGCAGAGTCGCCTATTGGCTTCTAGCAATTATAGGACGACATAAATTATGTCACAAAGCTTGTCTGGCAGTTTTTCGCATCATTTAAGATCATTTGTCGAGTAAATAACGCTCAAGATTGGTTTTAATGTTTTTTGTTTATCATTTTAAGAACTGTCCATCAGGTACCTACAAATTGTGTCATAAATCGACCTCTACGTGTGAAGACATGTTTCACTAAGTTGAAAAATACATAAAAATTGTTTATAGGGTTGGTACATTCTCCACCGGTGGTGCCACCATCGGAGAATATCGTAAACAATCGGTATATACACGGGTTTAAATAGCAAGTTGTAGCATTAGAAGTTATAAAAGAGATGGAATGTTTTTTATAAGAATTTTCTTTTGGAAAAATATTGAAACAACATCACTATGCGACGGAGCTGTTCGCCGGTGAGCAATGGGTCGTAAGCTAGTCAAAAAATAAACTCTGATACTTACGTCTTTATAAGATACTGGGCGCCATTCAGTTTTCCATTTACTTTCGAAAATTTCTAAGTTGAAAACTGAGAAATCAACTCAGAATATAGGTATTACTTATTTTAGGAATTACACAAATGAAACGCTGAGATATGAAGAAGAAGAAGAAATTTAGCTTTCAAGCCGCATCAACATCAAATGCTATTTAGCGGCGTATAACCTGCTATTGTAGTTCGGTACAATATTTGACATTTTACTAAACAATACGTTTATAGACAGATTGTACCGTATGATCGAGAAAAAACGGCGTCAGCGATGGCTATGGAATGAAGATCGCTGTCATTTTATATGTAAATTTATATGGGAAATGTCATTGATGTTCATTTTCCAGCCAACTGGACATCGTTTTTTTCGATCATACGGTATATGTTAACAGTACAGACATTGATTTTGTAAAAATAAAAAGTAAATGGTACAGACAACATAGAATAAAACAATAAAACGTAAAAATATTTGAATTAGTAATTGGTTGCTTTAAACCAAAATGTAGCTTTTAGATACCTATATTTTAGATATATATCCCGATCTTTCCAGAAAATCAAAAAGTTTTGGTTGCTCACTTGTAGAAAAAATAACTGACATGTCTGACGAATGATTGCTGGCGTATCTTAGGTTAATTAACTGACTACATTCCTTAAGGATATGTTTGACAGTTAAAGGACTACTACATTTATCACATAGAGGCGGTGGTTGGAACGCTGAGATAAACTAATAACTAAGTATAATTAATAATTAAATGTAAAATAGAATTAAATCAGACTATGAAAAATTTGATTTTTAAAAATATCTGTTGGTAAATTGTATGTAGCAAAGTAGATCACTCTTAATGGTAAGTTAAAACTGCACGCTTCTGAATATTATTTTATACTAATTATTCCGCATAAAGTCTGGCGATCTTGGTACCAAAATGTAGGGACACTTTATATTAAAAAAAACGTACTATGTGAATATCAGAAATATGCATAACATGTGTAAAATTTATCAATGCGAATTCTTAAGTAATTAAATATTCTAAGGTCTGGCAAAGGTTACTTTTGGGTCGAGATTTCCGTATGTAAGAAAAGTACAATGCGTTTATAATGTACTGAACAAAGAGAGAACAGTAAATACGTTGCCAAACGTATGAAATAAACCGAGAAAATATGCACATCGCTAAGAGACGTGGAAGGGGATATAGCAGATTTATCGCAGTTGACCGGTCGACCCAATCAATAGCTCTGTCAGTTTATAAAGTTATAGGGAAAGATGTACGTCATGCGTGCAGCTTCACGATTTAATTACGTCTCATGATACTTAATTTGTTTATTTATTAACGAGTCGTTGTAATTTTCATTATAGCTTATTTTTTTTAAGTGCAAGTTAGAAACACTTGTATTTTTGGTAAAAATAAGTGAAATTGAGTGGGTGTTCGATAGTGGTCGCGCTATTAGCTTAATTCGGGTTTTTCTTATTACCGATTCTGAACCGTCCTAGAACTGTGATGCGTATGCGCAGAAGGAAATAAGAAGACATTATTTCATTTGAGCATGCGCTGCAAAAAAAAACAACCTTATCGAATTTTTCTTATGTAAACATATTGTAAAATATCCGATCTTGAAAATAAATTGTCCTTGTTTGTCATAGACCGAGTGGTTACCGTTTGTCATAGACCAAGTAGAGGTAAATGTGTTTATGGAGTATTGACGGGGGTAAAACTCCTTCTGATATGTTTGCCCCAAGGCACAATCCTTGCGTTACAAGCTCATCAACAGGTTTGTTCCCCTCGATGTCTCTGTGTCTTGGAACACAAAGCACATTTATGTCGTATCTCCTTGCTACGTAGGTTAACTTGTAGTATGTTTTTTGACTATTTTAGAGGATATGGTTAGGAAGGTGAGTTCATTGCCGACATGGCTGCTTGCAGTGATTGCTAGATCCTGCAGTAATTCAGCCTGGGCCCGAATTCTGTAAATTAAAAAACGCTAAACGCTTTTAGACGCTCAGCGTATATGACGTTATTTTCGCGTAGCGCGCACGTAACTACCGATTTGGGCATTCTCATCAGACGCGCTAAGCATTTTTACTGATAGCGCTAAGCGATTCGAAAACGGCTACCTTAAAGAATCGTTTTGCTTGTCGAACTGCCAGTAAAAATAGAAAAAAATGTGATTTTGTGCGTTCTCTTGCTCTTTAGTAAAAACTTCTTCTTTTATAAATTCCTCAATAAGTAATTGATAATTTACGAGTTGGCAACTATAAATATTGTCCAAACCATCGAAAATGCTCAGAAGCGTCTTTAACATTTCCCTCGTATACCTAACTAGTTGAAGCCTGGAGCATCCGCCACGACATCAGGAAAAAAAAATACTTGTTTATTTTTTTTTAATTAAATGGAAAACAAAAAATCCGGCGACAACAGTTTTTAGAAGAGCCAAATAGCTATTTTTTAGTAAAAAATGCAACTTTCTAGAGCAAGTCGTTACTTCAGTAGAGACGACACAGCAGTGATTAGCATTTTATATTATGCAGAAAAGAATAATGACATATCAATAAAAAATAGGTTGACATAAATTAACAAAAGGTTATGAACTTCACGTAATATTGACATTTTTCATTGTTTTATCCAAATTTGACTATTAGATACATGAGAAATTACAATGCTACCAATAAATATGTGCTCAACACGTATCCAGAAAACAATTCGCACGGCAACGGGTATACCAAAATCGACTGCCAATTGGCGTTCCGCTAATCGAATACTTTCGCTTACCGCTTTGAAAGCGTAACGTTTGTATGTCGAAGTTCCAGAATTCGGGCCCTGGTCACTCCCAGGTGTCTCCTCGCTCAGCCATTCTCATTCCATACAAATGGCAAGTATCCTTGTCTGGAAAACAGTTGATCTGTCTGGAAGCCGATAAGATCTTGGGATTTCAATCTTGGATCCATCAGTAAATAGCGCAATGTCGAATTCCTACAGTAATTTGTTCCTTTATAGAATATTCGAATGGAATACCACAAGATGCTTCGGGATTACCGAATAATACGTTTAGCTGACACGAAATGCGTTACTCTAAAGGAGGGGGAGTGTTGCCGGTATCGCATTGAGTGTCAGGCAAAAGTATTAGGTAATCCCGAAACATAGAGTTGTATTCAAAAGATTATACAACGAAATACAGTAGATATATCTTCTTTGCCATTTTGTAATAAGAATTGGCGGGATATTTGGTGGAACTGACAGAAATGACTTCTGAATTAATATTTCAAAAAATGACAATTACAATATGGCCACAAAGCGATAATCACTTAAATGATTATCACTTATTAATCACATCCTTCTATATAGGAAACATATACATAGAGTTGTATAATCCTGCAAATTACTTTAAAGATAGTAAGATTCTTACCTAAAAGAGATAAATATCATTCGAGCACACTCCTTAATTATAAACTTTTGTACCATTGCCGCATTTGTTTAGGCCCAAACCTAACACAGATAAAACAACAATAAACGGACAGAGAAATTTCCCTAGCACCGACTTATCCCTGCGCGGAGAATATGTTAAAATGAAAAATTCGCCAATTTCTCTTCGGAAGATGAATACGCACGGTCTAATATACCTCGCGAAATAATTTCGCTCATATTTCCTCTGATAAACTGGCTCGTATATCAGACCGAACTGCAGTCCGATTACATCCGAATAATGGGGTCTTGAGAAAGTTAAAGTAGATCATATTTTAGAACGTTTAATTAAAGGAGATGGTTGAAGGTGGGTCTAATGTGTATAACCCTTATTTCTTTCTATTTATCTATGTATATTGTCAAGGAAGGAATTATTGGTTTTATAAAATAACTTAAATATATTTCGTAAATTAATAATTCCATTGAAAGGAAATATAAAATATTTAAAGTTCATTGGCATATTGAGTTTACGCAACAAAAGTAAAATTTTCAAAATCAAAATTATAAGCATAATTGGCAATTGCGAAAAATATTTCCTTTCAATATTACGAATTTATAAAATCATCAAATCAGCACTAACGCTGTCAACGCACCAAGATAGACCAAGAATGCTGATTTGATGATTCAACATATCGAACTAATAAATACGAAAATTTCACCTGTTGGGGGACATCGATAGTCGATAATTGATGTTCGAGAGGGTCACGGTCGAGATTCCAGCATTGACATTCCTGATACTACCCCCGAGCCAGTGATGATGATGTTCGTCCATAAATATATGTAAGTATATTTATTACCCTTCTATTTATTATTACCCATTTACCCTTCTATTTTAGGTAATGTTGTACCTATTATTCGTAAATTCATTATTAAATTAAATCATCTGTTTCATTCCGCTATGCCCCTAGTCGTAACACCTAAATGGGGTGTGACAATATGATATAAGAAATATTCGATTTCGGGGCGTTTTAATTTGTCCTAGGATATGTAGAATGTAGTAAAAACACTACATTCTACAGTTAGGAGGGGAGTTAATCAACGCGACCTTACAGATCTACTGTATTCCCCTTTCTTGAGTTATAACGAGTTATAACACAACATACAGTCTGAGAGCTTTAACAAAAACCAGTATCTGAGACGGCTCTACAGAGGCTAGCTCTCCATCCTCAACATGTAGCCGCACCAAAGCTCATGGCACGAACGGTTGTCGCACTCATTTGTTCTGTATATTTTTCTTTACATTTCGATTCAAGTATTTTGCATATACTTTAATATCTTTCTACTTTGTTTTATACTTTTCGTTTTTTTTTATTTTCCTTTTTTTGTACTTTTATATTTTCCATTAAACTTCTATTTTATGTCTAGTATGTCACTGATTTGCAGTGGAGATAAATTACTACAAATAAGCTATAAACATGCGTCAGGTGAGCTGCAAATTGCGGAAAATAGCGGAATTCCAAATCTAATTTATTTAGAAACTAATTTTCTGTGTAACTTTTGTTCCCTTGTTTTTTAGACATTTTATTAATTATACTGTTAATAATTATTATTCGAGCCAAAGACGAATCCAACAAGTCAGAGATCATTATAATCGTTAACTAACTCGAATTTGTTTTATTTATTAAGATAGGGATGTAATGACTCCAAACAGCAAAAACACAATATTGACAAAATAAAATAGATCTAGGGCATATCATGAAATTATGAATCCCAGCACCCTTCAGGCAGAAATCTACGCTATGAAAAGACGTGTACAACTTATCTTAGATAGGAACTATCAAAAACAAGAAATAGCCATATTATTCGATATTCAAGCAGCCTTAAAAACGATCAACTCAGTAACCATCAATTCGAACTCAGTCAAAGAATGCCTAGAGAAGCTGAACAAATTAGGCAAAGAAAATAAAGTCCTCCTACTCTAGGTTCCAGCCCACCAAAGGATAGAAGGTAATGAAAGAGCGAGCGATCTAGCTAGAAATGGAGCGAACAATCTAATAACTAAACCAGGATCGTCCTGCTACCCAAGTCGAAATCAGCTTAAACCAGAACTCATAAACCTGGAAGACTCCATGCGTAAACTGGAATAGAAATCCTCCAACGATCTAAGACACTCAAAAAAATTTCGTAACTTGTTCCGTAATGAAACATCATTCATAACGCCAAAAATTATGAAATATGTAATTTTAAATGTCAGAATTACAAATAAATATTTTATTTTGTTTAACAACTGGTTAGTAATCCTAACTATGTCTTTTACCAAGATAAGTTTAGATAGTTACTTTTTAAAAAAAAAAAACATTTTATCTCACAATGAGCGATAATTTACAGCCCACGATAACCAGCAGGGGTTACTAACAATCTCATAAATCCCCGACAACATAGCTTTAACTGATGCGTAGGTAGCGATAGAGCAGACACGCTATTCGTCCGCATCCTTCATCCCGAGACCTCCGGTCCAAATAATTTGTCCGACATTTTTACTAACCGGTACGAATGTCGGACATTTGTAACGGTTAAGCCGCAAAAGGGTGCTTGCTTTTGGGTAGTGATGCTTTGCGTATACTAATTCCGACGGCCGGCTGGTCAATTAATATCAATAGAGCCTATCTTTGGCCAAGGTAGGACGGCTTTGCGTTGGTTGCCAAATACTTGGGAATTTCTGTGGTTTTAAGACAAAGAGCTATTTAATGGTGTTAATATCGCATTCTTAATAGTACGAGAGCTAGCAACATCTGGAAAACAAGTAAGAAAGCTGCAGTTTGATATATCTTTTACTATGCTCTCTGGAACAGCGGGCAGGCCGTCTGGCTGCCGATAGACATTGCGTTCACTACTGCGCATTGAAAGAAGATCCTATATTTTTATTTACTCCTTTAAATACTCGTATTGAATATAAATCGACCAAGTCTCCATAGCGCGGCGCGAAAACGTTCAGTCCATAAAGGGAGAAGTCCAGAGTTCAATACCGGCTCGGGGTAAACTTTTTTAATACTCTACAATCAGAATATAAACAACAATAAAATAAAAGAAAGTATGCTGGCACCTAGCCTTTATTCTCTTTGCCTAATTTATTCAGCTTCTCTAAGCATTCTTTGGTCAGCTTCGAATTTGATGGTTACTGAGTTGATCACTTTTAGTGCTGCTTGACTATTGGGTAAGATTGCTATTTCCTGTTTACAATACTCTTGTTTCCAATGTTCAGCTAATATTAATACTGTGATATGTGCTACATATTAGATATAATCACCCATACCAGATTTAAATCTTTTGTTAATAATTTAATACTTTTTTTTTAAATAATTGGCATTACAGCACCTAAAAAAGCCGCATCTAGTAACAGAATGGATGCTGCTTTACATATTACTAGGCTATTTTACAAATTAAGAGTCCGTTTAACTAGTCCGAAAAAGTAGCACAATAAGCGTTCGGCATTTAACTTTTTATGTATAACTGGGTAGGTATTTTTACACAAATAAAGAAGAAAATTTAAGGTAAAGGATTTTTAGACAATTTCTTTATTTTTAAGATTTTGATGGTCAAACTTCAACAAAATATTCTTTATGTTTGGAGTATATTTTCTTGAAAATAAGGATATAATTTAAAATTGCGTTACAATGCGGAAATAGATTGAAGTTTTGTGATTACAGTGATATAAATTTATATGGTTTTCTAATAAACTGCTCGCTATTCTGTGACAAATACTGAAGCTCTGCAAACTCTAATCAAAGCACGTGTGTTTGGAATTTTGGGTGTGGCTTAACATGACAGGATCGGGCTAAGCCTTAGGCATATTTCTGAAATATAATATATATTCCCTTCGGCTACACACCCGCTTCACCCGAGCCCTGAAAGCTATCCAACAGTACAGCGGCGTACAGTGTAATAGACTCTTACATCATGATTTTATACATTAGATATTTTTTTATTATACGCTTTATTTTATTCCTTTATTTGACCAATCTGCCCACATGTCAAAACAACATGTAAATCTACTCAAGTCAATAACAAAGAAAGATACCCTCCCTACTTAATACGATAATCAAGGTACTTTTGTAACATTAATCCGTTGACACGTCTGAATAATGACCAACGCAGAACTGCTGACAAGGTCTTTTATTTTGATAAATATTTATATTCGGAGTATATGAAAGCAATAAAAAATTAAAACATCAGAATTTATTAAAAAACTCGACCTCTTTTTCAAACGTATAAATATTTATAACCATTCAAAAATGTATTATTTGCCTTTTTATGATTTTATATTTAGTACAAAAATAAACGGGCATTATTAAAAAATATTTCATGTATTATTTTTTGCATGTATTCAGAAATTTTTGATTGTATACTTGGAGTAGAAAAATAATTATTTATAAATATCGATATCAAATATGTATAAACGTAGATACTTTCCTGTGAAAAAAATACATTTTAATATTTGTTGTATGAAATGTAAAACCGGCTATACATGATCCAACTCGGTTATAAAGCTGATTTGACTTAGTCCACTTAGATGAAAAGTTAAGGTGTTTTTTTTTCCTGTTTTTGTTTTTCTGTGCCACTCTTTAGTTCAAAACCTTATTTTTTTTATCCTAAGATAAAAAAATGAGTTTCTCTTTCAGTAGCAAAATGTCAAAAAAAATTTTTATTGTAATTTAAAAAATTAAAATCTGTCAGTACTTCTTATTAAATTAATTAATGATATTTAAACCAATATTTTTTTTGTAAGTTTTGGTGCAATTAGGACATTTTTTAAACCTGTTTACTTTTGTTTAACTGAAGGGTCAGGGAGAAAACGCACGTAAGTATTTTTTTGCTATATTTAAATATTCGGTGCATTTGGTTCAGAGTGAGCTTAAAGCGGCGGCTACACGGTAGCGACTTGCCTGCACGGTATAGTTTGCGCAAACTAGAAGGAACACTGCGCGGTGTCCACACGATGCAAGTAAGAGTGTACATTCATCATTATTTTTATTCTGAATTTGTGGTTCCGTTCGTGGAAATATCAAGTGACGAATTATTGTTTTTGTATTACTTATTGTTAAAGAAAAAATAGAAAAATAACCGATATAGATCAAAGTGGGGTAAAAACTGGTTTTTAAATAGAAAACCATTTCCTTGTACGCAATTTTTTTTCTGTTTCTATAGGAATAATCTTGCGATTTTATCTTCCATAGGCACGGCAACGATCGATATTTCAACGGAACTCCTCATAAACTCCTTATTGAAATAAGTACGCATATCAGACATTTTCGGAGAGCTGATAAATAATGACACAAAACCCACAAGAATCATAAAACTGTAGCTTGAACTCGCTGATACCGTCTACACGTATGATATCACCGCACAAACTGGTTTGTGCAAACTAAAATCTTTAGCGGCGCGACGTTTACGCAGGCCGCACTTGTTGGTTTGTGCGTGCTACCGTTTTACCGTCCACACACACGGGCTTACCTATACAAACAAGTTTGCGCAAGTAAGTCTTCGGTAAAGCCTGTGCGTGTAGCCGGCCCTTAAGAGTCCATTAAGCCAAAAACATCTAAATAAAGGGAGACAAAACAATTTACAGCAAACATCTATGATGACAGATTTACGCGGTATGTGATAGAATACGGTTCGAGTTCCAAATGTTATTATTGTTATTAATGTTTTTTTGGGTACCTATAGAAACGTTAAACTAAATATTTGTATAGGTATATAACTTTAATTAATATAAATAGATTATGCCAGGATTATACCTTTGAAATTATTTTTAGTTTTCTAATTAAATTATATTAGGGAAATTACAATGATAACTAGCAGCATTGCTGTGGATTCATCTTTACTACGAAATTGACGAAATCTCTAGGAATTACGCTGGCATTTGACGTTTTCATTTTTTTTCATTCAACTTATATTTGACAGCGCGCGGTTGTGAGTTTTCTGCGGTAATTGAAACTTTTTGTAGCTCTTGAACAACTTTCTAATAATTATTATTAGTGTTTAGTGCAAAGAAAACTATTAAAAGTAGTTTTTAACTATCTATGATGGTTCGCCAGTTTGCAAAAAGGTGAACTATTCGAACCCGGGAATTGATATTTCGACGGTAAGTGTCATTACGTTTTTTTAACTTTAGCCATGATTACAGTAGCGTATTTAGATACTTTTAGTTATTAGTATTATTATAATTAGTTTAACAAAAATACGTATTTTCTTATTTGTTGGCGCTTTCGATTGTGAAATTAGAGTTACCCTCGGTTAGACCTCAGGCAAAACTACAAACACGGTTATAATGGAAAATTTCAATCAATTTTTGATAAAATTCATCAATTTTTGGTAAAAAACATCACGCCACCGGCACGCCACTGATAGAACCAAATGATAGAAAGATAGACGAAACTCAACCGTGTTCTCATATATATGTACCCATCCCTTTTTAACTCTCATAAAAGTGTCAAACCATGTATGATTCTAAAAAATTGAGTTTTATGAATGGAGTGTTCTGTCTACCCATTTAGATGTCTTTGTATTATGCTGTACTTTCGGGTTACCCTCGGGGATCGGGTAAAGCGGGTACGTGTGGCCGAAGAAAATATATATTATATTTCATGAATATGCCTAGGCTTAGCCCGATCCCGTCGTGTTAAGCCACACCCAAAATTCCAAACACACGTACTTCGATTAAGGCTTGATTAAGGTTTGTAGAGCTTCAGCATTTGCCATAAAATAGCGAGCAGTTTGTTACAAAACCATATAAATTATATATCACTATAATCACAAAACTTCAATCTATCTCCGTATTGTAAAGGGAATTTTAAATTATGTCTTTATTTTCGAGAAAATTTTGTCCAAACATAAAGAATATTTTGTTGTTGTTTGACCATCAAAATCTTAAAAATAAAAAGATTGCCTAAAAATGTGCTACAATACGGGTATATTATAATTCTTTAACTTTAATTTGCTTCTTCTTTTGTGTAAAACCACTTAGCCAGTTTTATATATAACGTTAAATCTCGAACGCTTATTTTGCTACTTTTTCGGACTAGTGAAATGGACTCTTAAGCATCTTTAAAAGCCGCAAAACTGGGGAAAAGAACCTAGTCAGAAGATATATAATATCAAATTATCTAATAAACTGTGAAGCTTACCTAACATCGCACAAACTCTATTACTATTAATCTAGAATATCTTCGATCTCAAATTATTCACCTCGTCTTACCAACAAGTATATTTGGATGTATTTCTTCTGTAATAGACAAATCTAATTTAACTTGCGCAACTATCTTGGAACTAGCGAGAAGTAAGGGAGTATGATGTAACGGAGGTCGGTTCTGGACCGGTTCCGTGTCCTTGTTTTGAACATTTGTCAGCGCCAAAATAATATAACTTCGGAAATTAACTTTACGACAAACACGGTATTGCTTGATCGAAATTTCAAGCTACACTTGCAATATCCGTTCAGTATGGATGAAAGTGTCAGATACATTAGGTACCCTCGGTTACCTTTAGATGTAATGGAAAATATTGTAAATGAATTGTTTCTAACAAAGCAAGATGTGGCAAATGACTGTGATAGTAAATACTGTGATATAGACTTTAGTGATACTAAAAACTGTGATACTAACAAATGTGATACAAACAGTGATATAAGAAAATACTGTGACAAAAAGAACGATAAAGACATTAGTTTCTTACCTCTTACACACGAGGAACTCCAGATAGCTGCTCTGAAAATAAAATCGGGAAAAGCTGCTGGCCTAGGGCATATACCGCCTGAAGTATTAAAACGCGTGGTGCTTAACAAACCTGACTATGCACTGAAATTGTATAACTCTCTTGGGGTAGCTGCTAGTTTTCCAGAATGGAAGCTAGCAGATCTTGTTCTTATTCCAAAAAATAATAAATTGCCTCTAGATAATTCTTCCTATAGACCTATCGGCTTACTGGATGTGGAAGGTAAGCTGTACGAACACCTAATACTTGACAGATTACAAATTGAATTGGACAGAACTGGTGGTCTTTCACGAAGACAATAAGGATTTAGAAAAGGTCTACAGACAACAGATGCAATTAAAAAAGTTATAGAAATTGCCAAGTGCGCTGCAGGTTTTGCATATGCAAACAGAAAACTATGTGCTATCTATTACACTTGATTACACTTGATGATTACACTTGATGTGAAAAACGCTTTTAATAGTGCAGCGTGGAATAAAATCTTAAATGAGTTGAGAACTAGATATATCGATGAGCATCTTGTACAATTAATATCATCATATCTGAGTAAAAGAAAAATAAAACTTGAATCGTGTGAGACCACTAAGATTGTGTCAATTTATGGTGGTGTGCCTCAAGGATCGGTCCTTGGCCCAACCGTGTGGAACATTCTATATGATAGTTTACTAGAGACCCGCATGCCAGATGGAATTACACTCGTTGGTCTTGCAGACGATATCGCCATGGTTGTAACAGCTAGTAGTGAGGAATCCTTGATGAATTTGGCCGACACCGGACTAACGCGAGTAACAAAGTGGATGAGGAGGCAAAACCTTCAACTTGCACCTCATAAAACTGAAGCAGTTCTACTAACGACCAAGAGAAAAATAGCTAGACTATATTTTAATGTAGAGCAAACAATAGTTAATCCGAGTAGTGCCATTAAGTATCTTGGTGTATGGCTGGACTCAAAACTGACGTTCGGGGTACATATTGACAAAACTGTTGTTAAAGCGCAGAAGACGATATCGGCATTGACTAGTCTCATGCCGAATATCAGGGGTCCCAAACCATCCAAAAGGCGTATTCTGGCAAGTGTGGTACATTCGCAATTACTGTATGCAGCACCGGCATGGCATACTATAACGCAGAATAAAAAACAACTGCAGAAACTTATAAGAGTGCAGAGAACAATATGCATCAGAGTTTACTGTGCATACAGAACAATATCTGGTGAAGGTGCTTGCGTTGTAGCTGGAATTGCTCCAATAGAGCTTCTAATAAAAGAAAGATATGCAACTTACTGTGGGTTGCAAAGGCAAGAAGCCCGAAGTAAAATGATTACTGAGTGGCAAAATAAATGGGAAAATGGAAAACATGGCAGATGGACACATAAACTTATCCCGAACATCGAAAAGTGGATTACTAGAGGCTACGGAGAAGTAGACTACTACATAACGCAAGCGTTGTCGGGTCATGGGTGCTTTGGTAAATATCTGTTTGTTCGAAAAAAAAGACTACACCTCAGTGTATATATTGTCATGCTGCAGATGACGCAGAACATACTTTATTTGCATGCCTTAGATGGGATCAAATTAGAGGTCAATATTTGCATCATACAGAAAAAGTGTTCAACATAGGAAATGTAGCAAATAGCTTAGTTGACGGGAAAAATGCTTGGGACAAAGTTACTATGATTATAAGATATATTATGGAAAATAAAGAGAAGGAGTCCCAGATGATGCAAAATCTGATAGAAGAAGATTAAGGACAACGGCCGGACTGAAGAAATGCGAAAGCGGATTCCAATGCGGTTCTGTGGCATGGCAGAGGCGGTTTTTTTTAGCCGGTAGGAATCCGACATTACCCTTTCGGGGTGTCTTATGCAAGATTTTCTCCCTCCTCAACAAAAAAAAACATTAGGTACTTAGTCAATATATTTAATATACTTATACGTATATTATTTAATATAAAATGAAATCAGGTATTAAATTATATTTCTGAGGCTTGTGTAGAGGAAGACTTTTTAGATATATTATGATCCTCTCCTGATCTGTAGGTTACATTCTCTAGTCATATCCTTTTCAGAAAGTCTAACAACTTGGAGACTCTCCATATAGCTTTCTTCAATGGTCTATGATTGTCTAAAGGCCCCTCTATACGTTGGCCATGGAGTACAGTGCGGTGGATGGTAATTATAGCGAGACAAAATCTCAGAAGCGATGTTTGGGACTTAAATAAAATCTAAGAAGGTAGCAAATGGTCTAATATATAATATGTAGCAACCGTATAGTTAAATTTAGTAGTTGACATTTTTGGATTTTTCCAGAAAAGTGTTTGTTCATTTTTATCAAGAGTTAGACGTAATGGAACAATGCAAGTTGTAAATATACATGTATCATCAAAAACTTCAAACTTAAAATGTTGCTTAATATAATTTTTACCACCACCACCATCAGCACCCCAGTTAACATACAGGTTAAGTTTGATAGAAGATCATCGTCATTTAATGCGAAAGAAGATAATACCGCTTTTTGAAACTCTATCAACCTTCTCGAGCGATTGGCTTAGTAATGATTGAAGATTAATCGCTGAAACCTCCTCGGAAATTATCATACCATTTGGATAACAATTTGTCTTAGCCCCTTTTTATAATTTTTTTTTTGCCGAAATATGCGTGTAACTGGGAAATATATCTTTAAAGCTTCATTCAGAACCTCGCAATTAGTGGAATAAATTAGTGGTTTCAATTAGCGTAGAAGTTTGTTCCTCTTATTTCTTATCTTATTTTAATGTAAGCATTCAGAATTCAGAAGTTATAATTAGTGGTAGTCATTTTCAATTAGTAGAAAATGCTAACAAACTTTTGACTATTCCATTAATTACACTTCAAAGTTTGCGAAGAATGTCATTTTGGCCTTTGATTATCATCCGTCAAGAGAAATTGTAGTTAGAAATCAAAAGTTGATTGTTTTATAAGCTAAATATTAGGCTTTCTCTATGGATACAACTGACTACCGCAAGCTGTTGCTAGGATATTCTATTAATTTTAATTGTGTTTTTTTAGACATTGTGAATGATCGTAAACTAAAAAGTATAAAGTGTAATTGAAACCACTAATTTATTCCACTAATTGCGAGGTTCTGAATGAAGCTTTAGAGGACAAAAAAAGTAAAAGGTTTGACTGATCGGGAATATCAGTGAGTTTGTAACTAACGTGACGTTAGTAAATATAGTTCAAAACGAATGAAGTCATGTGATTAAGCTTGTTGCGCGTTGCCCACTTTTACATATTTTATTTTAATAAAAATATTTTAGGAAATAAAAATATATTAATTATCTATACATACAGATTAATTACGATCCTGCTCAAACCACTCAACGTAAGAAGCTCAATTTTGACATACAGGTTGATTCTAGGGTGTAGAGGTTCGATAAGAAGGGATTTATCGAAATTCCAGTTCCAAGAGGGTGAAACCAACCCAAGTTTTCGGAAAAACGCTTAAACACGTATATTTTATTTTGTTTTTTTACATATTTTAAGATTTTTTAAAAATGTATACAGGGTGTTTTGAAAAATCTGGTCATTGATTAATCACGATCCTGCTTAAAGCGCTTGACGTAAAAAGCTGATTTTTGGAAAACAGATTGACTTTAGGGTGTTGAGGTTCGATAAGAAGGGATTTTTCGAAACTCGAATTCTAAGGGGGTGAAACTCTCCCTCAAATATTAAAATATTTTTTATTTAAAAACCGGTGAGTTTTTCGGAAAAACTCTTAAACACGTATATTTTATTTTGTTGTTTTACATATTTTAAGATTTTTTATAAATTTATACAGGGTGTTTCATAAAATATGACCATTGAGTAATCACGATTCTGCTTAAACTGTTTGACGTTTAAAGCTGATTTTTTTGCAAACGGATTGACTATGGGGTGTAGAGGTTTGATAAGGAGGGGTTTCTCGAATCTCAAATTCCAAGAGGGTAAAAACGCCCCTCAAATATTACAATATTTGTTATTTAAAAAACGGTTAGTCTTTCGGGAAAACGCTTGGACAAGCGTAATTTATTTGTTTTTTTACATATTTTGAAATTTTTTAAAAAATCATACAGGGTGTTCCAAAAAGTTGGGTAATTTCTTAATCACGATTCTGCATAAACTGCTTGACGTAAAAAGCTTATTTTTGGTAAACGGATTTTTCGAAAGTCAAATTCCAACGAGATGAAACTACCCCACAAATATTACCAAGTTATATAATAATATCGCCATATTGTTTTATCTCATGCTGACATAAATGTGAGAAAATTTTATCCAGTTTGTATGTTAATGGCTTGTATGTTAATGCCTTGTATACCGAACGGCTCTAGTATAGCAAGCTGTACCTAGCTACTCCCAAGGCGTTAAACGCTATATACGGGAGCTATTATTATTATATATGTATGTTAATGGCAATTCTTGCTTTGCTTTATCATCACCATTACAAATTATTAATTCGACGCGAACGAAGTCGCTGGTACACGCTAGTAAATATATAAACAAATATTATTTATATTAACAAAACTCACCTCCTTAACAGCACTTAGGGATATAAAAGGCCATTATTACCGCTTTCCCGTTCACAATATTCTAATAAAGTTGCAATGAGTTTTTTACGGCTATTAAGCTATCTTGTACACTTCGCACTAAAAAAGGTTCTAAAAAGAACGATGTTGGACTGTCAAGGTCTATTAGTCAAAATTGTTAAGCTTACAGTATCACAACACAATTCATTTAGCCAAAAACACGTAATACAAAACTAAATTGTCGAAACGAATGACAATGTCATACATAAATAGATAAATATGGCAATTAGATATTTTTTATAGCCGAGCTACCACCTAAATCCTTAGCGGGAAATTTAAATTCCAGTTAGTCAGCCCGGCGCCAAATATGTCCATGGTTGGCAACAATGAATTTAGAAATTGCGCCCTCGATTAAAAGTTTAATTGGAATCGAATATACACACAGGAAAATATCGTCGACCAGTGCTGCCCATGCGTGGATACATCTGTCAGCGCCAAGACCAACTTCCTTTGACGTGTCTTCAAAAACCCGACAACAGACGGATCGGTCGCAGATGCTTGGACCAACTCAGCCAACGCCGCCAACATGACCAATAGTTCCATCTAAAGTATGTCTCAGGATTATCTTTACAAGAGGAAAAACTTTTTTATTATTGACATTTTGAGATAAATGCATTCTTCATAAACATTTTTGCTTGTTCTATAATGGGTAATCCCGATTATACTTTTAAAAATTTCCATACAGGTTTAGAGAAAATAATTAAGAAAATCTTAAAAATATGGTTCAATTTTCCTAGAAGTCCTAAAAATCAAAAGGCGGTTCTGTTGTAATATAACTTCGTTTTCATTCTTTGATAGATTGTTCGTCATAGAATTTTAATCAACGTATTATTTTTTGGGTTGTTTTAAAATGCTAAAGAAGCAGAAAACTTATTTAGTTCAATGCCAACCCTAACCAAACCAAACCAACGTAATATTTTTGGTTGTTTTAAAATGTCAAAGAAGCACAAAATTATGTAGTTCAATGCTACGGAAAGGGCGATGATAATTATCAGAAAATGTGATACTTTAACAACAGTAAAGAATATGACGTTAATCAAAATTAATAATAACCATCCATGATACAAAGAAAACAAGGTATGATATTGCGCAGGCTTGGTGACTACGTCACAGGTGCTAACTGCACCATTGGTCGGCAAGCTCCACGCGCCAATTTCAAATCGTCAAACTGATGACACATAATAAGGTGAAAATTACTTTTCAAATGTCAAGCTCAATGATTTGACATAAGTTTTGATGTTATGTTTGTAGTTTAAGAGTTTGAAAAAATTCCACCATATTTTGATGTTTTAGTTAATTTTCTTTAAAACGGCATGGAACTTTTCAGAAGTATAAACGGTATTAAAATTTTTTTATTATTGACATTTTTCTCAAAATGTCAATAATAAAAAAGGTTTTCCTATGTAAAATGTAATAAAATGTTTATGTAAAACTTGGAAAATAAGTTGGTTATAATAATGGTTTTATAATTAGGAAACTCTTATTAAAAAAACTATTTATTTATCTAGTAATGCTAAAACACTCTATTTGAAAATCGATTAGAGAAAATAGTATGATTCATTGGCAAGTAATGTAAATATTTACGATCCGGTAAAATTGTGATGTAAGAGGAGGCTTAGCTTGCCGGAGGCGAGTCAGTAGTTGATAGGCCGGCCGGCTGTTGTGTTGTGTTTTGTCATAGAGCTGATATTTGGGGGTTGAAAGTATTTTGACTATAAACGTTGCATGTACTGTAAGGCAACGGGTCGTTTGACCAGAAGAAAACCTCTTGTGACGTCTTGCCTTCGAGGTTGGTCTTGAGAGTTTGAGGTCTCCCTTGTCTTCTCGATTGACACGATGCGGCGTTGGGGTAGTGAGACTAGTGAGCCGAATTAGCCTATTCGATTGGGATGCGAATCTGTTTAGCGGCAGATTTGCGTCCGGGGGAAGCCCCTATACTATTTCAGGTGACACTAGCTAGTTGTTGAAGATGATTAACCAATATATAACCGAATGATATTTGAATTAGATGGAAAATATGGAATGGGATATATTGAATAGAATATATCAGTGGCTAGGGGGCGGAGTACCCCAGGTGAGTCTTACTATTTAACTATCAATTTTATCCAGATCAGTAAATGTTTGTTTTGTTATTTTCATGTACAATGAGAGAGTGCTTGCCAATGACCAACTAAATGGATATTTGAGGTGAATTTGCATTGTGAGACCCGGTTGAGTAAGCCCCAAAAATAGCGATTTTACACTTGTCAAATCAAATCAAATCAAATCATTTATTGCATGTTAATAGATACAAGTATCCTTACACAAAGTCATATTTTGTAAAATGCAAAATTATAAAATAAGCACAATAATTATCTAACAGTAATTTAAAGTACACAAAAAAACAATACATACACAATGTAAATGTTTTAACCAAAGACATTATAAAGATAGACCGAACATCTCATTCATAAATACTCGTTGGTAGTGTATCAAACATTCCAATGTGTCAAACAAGGACAGAAGAGACAGAGAAGTCTAAAATTTCCGACCCCAGCAACTAGGCGCATTTGGGATTGTTCTAATGGCCAGTGGCGTATCGTTTTTTGGAACGAATTTAATTAGTAAAGTAAAAGTAAAGTAATTAATAAAATTTTTACTCCATTTTAATATACTACATTAACACTTTTTCGTCAGATGGGTTTTGTTATAAGGTCTAATATAATAATACAATTAATATAATACTTATGATTTTCAATTTAAACTTTCAGTTACTTCTATATAAACTTTCAGTTACTTTTGAATATTTACAGGGTGACTCAGGCTTCCGAAACAGTTCTATATTAGGTTTGTGGTTGGTGACTTTTCTTTCAATTTTTTTTCAGAATATGGAGGCATTTAGGCACATTTTAGACATTTTGTAAACATAGGTGGCCGGAACATATTTTCAAACCAAAGTTGTAGATTTGCCATTAAATTTCCATTCCAGAAATACCTAGGGTTGCCACTTGTCCTTTTTGAAAAGGACAGTCCTTTTGGAATAACTTATCCTTTTGACTTTTTAACTTAAAAAGTCATTTTTATTTACGTATTTTCCCTGAGAAAATTACCTACAGCAAACAGAAATATTCTTTTCGCCCAAATTTAATTAGGAATGTTATAAAACTTAACTTATAAATAAATTTTTCTTGTTTAGAATAGGCAACATTATTTAGAACTTCCCGTTTAATCTCAAATGATAGTTTAGGTTTGACCTTTTTTTATCTTAAAAAGAACTTTTCAAAATTAGTACCTAATTAGTAACGATTTAGTTAGTTCGCAATCGATAGCTTCCTGTGAAGTACTGTGTAATAGTTGTTTAATCTTGTATTATTAATAACTTCCTATACCTAAAATCAATATTTAATGAGAAAATTGTGTTTTTTTTGAAAATATAAGACAATATTTGACTTTCGGTCTTCTTCTTGTATTATGATAGCTCTGATACGAGGCAATTGCCTTTTAGTCTCGCAATAGAAGGCATTTATCATTAAAAGTATAAAATCTGCGTGCTACAGTATGGGATTTCTGTCGCATAATAATGAATACCTATTACGTTTATTTACAAATCCATTACTTTTAAAGGTAGCTTCATCAGATAATCAAATTTTAGTTAAATGTCCTAATCTTCATGAACTGTATTAAGCATATGTATTGCGGTTTGAATCACCCTGTATGTTGACAAAAAAATTTTGAAAATGTGCGTTACAATGGCCCCCATCTTATGTAAAAAATTGAAATAAAAATCACAAACCAAAAACGTAATAGGTAAAAAAGCTTTTTTTGATATAGGTATGTATAAAACTAGTAGCCTAAGAATTATTTACAGTTCGTCCCATTCTAAAAAGAAACACACCGTACAAATAACTCTAGGAAGATGTATTTGTACGGTGGTAAAAATTGTCTAAACAAGGCCGAAGGGGCAGATATAATAAAGCTAATAAAATGTAAAAAAGGTCGGGTAAACACCTTTGTTTATTTATTAAGCAAAATTCCTTTAGAATATCGTATATAATGACCAAAATAAGACGCAATTTTAAGAAAAAATGTCACTGTCTGGCTTATAATAAAGTTTCAAATGTAACGTTTATATTCAAATTTTTTATGATCTACAACAGTTAGGTAGTAATTGAGACGAATTATAATTCAATTACCGGCTACTACGTTCTTGTTTTAATAGATCAAAATTCAACAAATATAATTAGAAATTATTTTAATTGTGAAAGGCTCCCTTGTGGGACGCCTATGTACGATTACGGCGCGGCGGAAACAATACCTACCTGTGAAAAGACAAATTCGGGTAATTTGAGCTTATTTGTCCACACATTTGGCACTGTCGTACCATATTGAAAATTCGCAGATTCAAAAGTACATTAAACAAAAACAAAAACTACTGAAAAACACTGAAAAGTTCACTTCGGACTTGATTCCGACTTCAAACACACGGTAAGCTAAACGTAGTACGCTATAACGGACCATAGGCCGTCGCGAGGGGTGGTGGGACGGACGGCTCATTTCATTCTGGAAGACTAGCAGCGACGTTGCCAGTAGTTCTAGACGTTTCAGCACATTAAACAGTAAACATGTCTTTTAATAGTAACGCATATATCCTCTGGTTAATAACATATTATTACGCATGCTTCTTTAAAAATAAACTATTAATTTAATTAAGAAATTGAGATTTATTGATATCCGGTGAAGGTTTTAAAGTCACCTTTTCTGCAAATCAAACTAAGTAGATAGGCGCAAATTTGATATGTGGCAATGTCGCCTTCTCTATCTCAGTTGATTTTTACAGTACGTAGTCAACCTCCGAATGTTTGATCGGGTTAAAATGCATAATGTGATATCTGTTCTTCCTAAATCTATGGTTTTAACCTATAACCACGCTATAATCCTTCACTGCTTTCTAAAAAATCAGTAACACTAAAATAAGCCATATCAAGAAGGTAGCTTTTAATTGTCGTTTTAAATTGATGTCTTAGTAAATTTCTGACATTTTGAGATAATTTATTAAAGCAAGCAGGAGCATAATGAAGGCTGGAGTTCCAAGATCTTCCGAGGCGCAAATGAACAGGCTTTATATTCATTCTGTTTCTGGTTGCATAATTGTGTTATTCATCATGCTTAGTATATAGTTCTAGGTTATCCCTCACAAATAAAAGACACTGGAGGATATAGCAACATTCCCAGTCTTTTGTAGGCGTTTTTTGTATCTGCTTGATAATTTAAATTTGACAAAATTCTCAATGCTTTTCTTTGCAGTCCAAACAGTCTGTCAGCATGAGCTGTGTGACCCCAAACAAGTATTCCATAAGTAAGCACCGAGTGAATGAGAGCATGATAGGCAGCTACTAACACATCACTCTCCACACACCTAGCCAATCGCCGAAATGCATACATGCTTATGGAAACCTTCCCTGCAACATAGTCTACGTGACTTTCAAAACTCAGTTTTGTGTCAAATTTTATTCCCAGAAATCGGACACTGCAGAAATCTACTTTATATTTTGTTTTAAGAGAAAAAATAACTCTTTCTGTTTTAGTGTCATTCAGGCATAATCGGTTTGCCTGAAACCAGTCACCAACATTTAGCAAAATCGATTCAAAATTAGTTTGAATTTCTTCAGAGGATTTCCGAGCACATAAGATAGTAGTGTCATCGGCAAACAAAATCAAATTATTCTGAAGTGTAGCCACAGGTAAATCATTAATGTAAATTAAAAACAATAAAGGTCCTAATACTGAGCCTTGCGGAACCCCATACTTTACAACACTCACATCAGAGAGCGTACCGTTGGCTAATGTTTGTTGAGATCGGTTTACAAGATAATCAGACAATAATTTCGAACTCAAATTATTTACTCCATAATATGAAATTTCCTGCAGAAGTATGTTGTGATCCACACAATCACAAGCCTTGGTAAGGTCACAGAAGACCGAACCAACATAGTTACCGCTCTCAAAACCCTCAATTATATCTTCCATCAAACGAACGCAAGCCATTGTTGTAGATTTTCCTTTACGAAACCCAAACTGATTCTCTATGAACAAGTTATTAGATTCAAAGTAATGTGTTAACTGGTGTTTCAATAAACATTCAAAATTTTTTGAAAGTGTGGGTATTAAAGCTATAGGTCTATAATTATTCACACTTTCAGGATCACCTTTTTTAAATACTGGTACGATTTTGGAAATTTTTAAACAACTGGGATACGTACCGTCTCTTATACATCTATTGAATAATTTAGTTAGAGGATATATTAATAAATTTATTACTTTTTTAACTAGTGGAATGGTCATGTTATAAATATCTTTACTATGCTTATTTTTTAACGAATTTACGGCGTTTCGAGTTTCTATGAAAGTTACCTCTCTAAAGGAAAAATTTAGATTTAAAGGTTTATTAGAAAATTTTGTTATATAGTCAAGCGCTGTGCGATTTTCTACGCTCAGAGACTTTACAATATTTTCGGTTATATTCACAAAAAAATCGTTAAAATCATTTGCGCTAACATTCGTACTCACAGTATATTTTATAGGACCCCTGTATGAATTTATTATATCCCATGTAGCCTTCACCATATTGTCAGCGCCTTTAATATATTTCGAGTTCGCTTGTTTTTTGCAAAAAGTAATTTTTGCTTAAGGTCTTCTTAAAAGACCTTAATTCAGTATTGATTTCCGGGAAATTATAATTGCTTTTTAATTCTGTTAGAAATTTTAAATGGTCACGCATACGTTTCAGCTCCTCATTATACCAAGAAATTCTACCATGTTGATTTGCCCTCTTTTTGACTAAAGGGAAAGATATATTCAGATAGTCAACGAGTTTAGAATAAAATACACCGAACTGCCACTCCACGCTCTCCGAGTTTTCCAAGCAACTCCAGTCTTCACCATCCAACAGGTGAAAAAACCGATTTTGACCTTCAAGTGATAATGGCCTATGAAATTCTAATTTATGTCTTTGGTTTTGCATTTCCTCTAAAACAAAATTAACATTTATAACAGTAGCACAGTGATCCGATAGTAAAGGGTCATATACACTTGTTTTGAAGGATAGGTCGTTTCTAAAATTGACAAAAATATTGTCCAAACTAATTAAATCTAGAAACAATTTACATCTATAGTAAGGATTTATAAAATTAAAATTAAAATCGCCATTGATAATTACATATCTGTTAAGATTCAAAGTTACAATCAATATTTGTTCAATAATATCCAAGAAGATATACAAATCACCGCTTGGAGGTCTATAAATAGTTACTATTATACAATTTAAGAAGTCTAATTCTACGGCTGCTACTTCACAGTTCATTTCGTTAGAGAGTGTATCAATATTTTTACAGTCTTACTTAAAAGTTTACTTTTACACAATATCATTGCACCAACATGTTTATTTTGTATTCTTGAATAACATGATGCTATATAATAGTTTTGAAGACAGTATAATTTAGCTTCTTCGTGATTTAAAAGTGCTCGACAATACACACAAATTTCATATTTGTTCTCTAGTACGTGTTCAAGTTCCTCAATTTTATTCTTCACTGAACATATATTCACGCAGAAAATTTTCAATTCACAAAGTTTAGGTAGTTGGTCTTCTCTACTGTTGCGAGAATTTGGATTGGTTGGTAGTAAAGTTGTTTCTTTGACGAAAAAATATGAATCTTTTTATAATAACTCCTTTAGGCCAAAAGTCACTCGAATACACCGTGTCCTGGAGATCTATATCCACCGCCACTCTAAAAGAAGAACTAGAGTTGTCTGCTCTAAGTTGGTCGATGGTAAAGTTTCTATGTTGAATTTTTCTCTGTAAGTACTTTCTGAGGTCTTCAGTTATTGTGGGATTTAATTTACCGACATAGATCCATATCTTCTTAGTAGCTGCTCTAATTCCATTGTGTCCTTCAGAGGACCCCTGAATAACTTTCTCCTTGCTTTTCACTGCTTTAATATTTGTTGAGTGTGTTTTTGTAACATGTCTGCGTTGTTTCTGTTTCACGTTGGAAATGTTTGCAAGATGCAGTGGCACCTCTATTATAGTTTTTTCCATGTTCTCTGATATATTAGACGTATTCAGACTATTTGTAACATCCATTTGTGTAACTGAACATACATTTGAAGATTCATCAGACTTCTCAAGTAAACCTGGTTTCTTCGTAAACATTCTAATCAATTCAATATTTGTATCTCGCAGATGATCAATTGTTTGTTTAAGAGATAATATTTCGTCCAACAATTGTTTGGTTTTAACCTTACAATTCGAGTTATAATTTCTTCCAATTCAGTAGTTTCAATCAAATTTTTTGCAGATTTATGTCTGCCTTCGTCTTTGTTAGTATTACGCGTTTCCACCATCTTTTGGTTTTATTCAAAAAAAATTCAAAAATAAAATTATACAACTCTAAATTTCCTGGTTGATTTTAATTTTACACACAACGTATTTTACAACACTTGTAAAGAGAATCCGGGGATATACTGCATACGTTGGCCATAAGAACTGGCCAGCTATATTGCCACATGCATTGGCCTACGTGTAGAGGGGCCATTACATGTAGTGGGACCGGCGATTAACACCCCCCTCCCATACACTTTACACTTTGAAACAAAAATAGAATGATTGTATTCTAAAATATTTCCTAGAACCTAACCATATTTCGTACTCTAATAATACCAAATCTATGTTAACATAGTTTTCAGAACAAAATTTGAATAATTTTAAATCAACCGGCAATAAAAACGAGATTATATAGCGCGGAAAACACGGCAACAGTTGCCTAATAACAGTTACTTCCGAACAAAAAATGATGAGTTTTCCGTAGGCGGGCCTAATTTATTGCTGCAGCGGCCTGCTTCCGCCTGAAAATACGGCTCGGATAGCCTAATTATCTCTCCCTTTTCTGCCGGCGATGCAGTTACATCTTAATTAAATTTTCTTCGGCTAAAAGCTTCAAATTTGTATGGAGCAGGGCCAAAAACACCAGTAGCATCGTAGATGTTCATCGTATTAATTGAATGTTGAAGAGAAAGAATTTATTTCGAAAAAAACTCCAAAAACCATACGATAAAAAAAACGGCGGCAAAAGCGCCTGGAACAATCAATGATAGTTTTGGCTAGGTCAAGCCCTAGACGTCATTTATTTAGCCCGTACTCTTCCTCATCTCTTGTAATGTCGCTTACTTATTTTTATATTGAGTAAAAATTATTTTTAAATGGTGTAGTTTAAAATTCGATTTTTTTTTGGAAATAGATTTGTCAGGAGTCATTCTAACATTTTTTAATCATTCTAACATTTTTTAAACTTTCTTTCTAAAGCTGCCGTTCATAAATTTTACAATACACAACCTTTATTATATAAAAATAATAATGGGAAACGATTATCGCGCTTCTAAGGTCATGTGTATTCCAAATTATCTAATTTCAAAAGTATTTTATTAAATCTACGAAAAACTTGAAGGGATAGGTAAAAAACAGTATAACAGAATTTGATAGACAATTAAATTGCGCATCTGATTCACATGAAATATATAGGGTGCTCAATTTAAATTAAACAAGTTATTGTCGTTTAAACCTAGTAATTATTTAATATAAATTATTAGACACTCTGTACAAGGTTAGGTTAGTATTATTTTAATGATTGCAAACAAAATGTAGTAAACAGTATAAAGTTTGTGTGATATTTAACCAAATCAAAACTTAACTACGCCTAGAGAAATGAAGAATTAAAATAATTGTTCCTGCATTTTCATAAAATCGTAAATATTTCAAAAACGGCAAGATTAAAGTGGTAAGTAGACCTTAGTCAAATTTACCTTTATTTTAATCGTAGAAACTAAAAATGTAATAATATATAGGGTGTAAAAAATAAAACTTTGTTTACTGCTTTGTTTATGCTCTGTATCTTTTGAAAATAATTTTAAATTATAGCAACCATCCAATTAAGATTACTACTACTATAAAAATCAGATTTATGTATAAAATATCATGAATAAAATACATTTGAAATTAGATAATTTTTGTTACTTACAGAAACGTCTCCCATGCCATTGAAAGCCCGATAGTCGTCTGGCATTGATATTTTTAAATAATAATGGTTGTATATTGTAAAATTTATAAACGACCGCTTTTACAAAAACAACACATACATTTTTATTGAACAGCACAAATTTGAATGTTGGAACAAACCTAGTATTTTTCACTTTATATGAGGTATTTTCGTTGGAAAATTATAAACCATAATAAATACAACGTAGATAAATAAAAAAAAAGAAAATATCCTTTTTTACAGCAATTGTAATTGCTTTACACATACTTTTGTCTGTTATCTAACCTCACTTTCCTCGCACTAAACCAGAACTAATAACCCATAGACGTAATTTCAGCCGACCTTTGGCATCAGTTTAGCTCTGAAATATGCAGCGGAACATAAATAAGGCGCTTTCCAGTCATTAACCGGGGTAATAAAACGCCGGAGCTAACCCGGGTCGAAAACGTGACCGACCTGATCGACCGCCTTAAACGTATTTTGTTTTTATTTACGTTGTTTCTCGGTTCCTCGGCACGTATGCATTGTTTATAGGGGTCTCGAGAAGGAAGGTAGTGCAGAAAATGCAGTATTTTTCATAAACAATTTCTAAGAGCTGCACAGACATTCAGTTCTATTGCACAAGCTGACTGTGCTGATCAGTTTGCGTTATTTAACCTCTACTACTGCCTGTTGCACACACACGCAGTTTTATATCACAGTTTATGGACTATTACATTAACGCACTCACTAATAGTTTCAGAACATTTTTTCTACGGTGAAAAAGCATCCCGAGATACAGTTTTGTAAGCTCAGGAACTTGAAACACCCTCAAAATGGGTTAGAATTCTTTCTCTTCAATGGCAATGGGTAATCCATTGTCTCCATTTTTGATTAATTTATCCATGAACACGTTTGAAGTGGAGGCTAAGAATCAGTTTGAGTATTTTCCCAGAGTTAGGTTTAGGTAAGTGGATGATATTTTGCTGTTTTTGACACCATAGATAATTTTATTTCTAAGTTAAATAATCGTTTTCCTTCCATTCAATTTATTTACACATGAAATTGAGAACAACGATAGATTACCATTTCCAGATGTATTAGTTATTAGAAATACTAATAGTTGCCTGGAATTTGATATCTATAGGAAAAATACCACTACACGCAGATATATTCCTAATGGATCATATCATAGTGTTAAACAAATGGCTAGTTTAAATTTCTTAGTTCATAAATTACTTAGTTTTCCACTTACCAACGAAAGATATGAAATAGAAAGATATTACCATAGGAATGTAGCTGAGTGTAATGGATATTCACCTTCACTAGTTGATAAAATAATTAGAAAACGTAGGTATAAGTTTGTTGATTTCTGAAAATTCTACTTTTCAAGTGAAGAAAGATAACGTCAAAATATTTTTCAATACCGTTTGATTGAGAGTTGTTGTCCCGTGGTCTAAAAGGAATTTTTAAGAATGTCAATTATAACTTGTGTATAGGGCTAATAATAAATTACAACAATTATTAGGTAATCCTATGGATAAAGCACCTCCACTGGAAAGGTCGGGTATTTATGAAATTTCTTGTAAAGATTGTAATCAGAAATATGTTGGCCAAACTAGAAGATCAATATTAACTAAATTTAAAGGACATTTTGCTCAGATAAGATATGGTAGACCGGATAAATCTTGCGTTGCTGAACATATTGTTGATAAAGAACATTGTATAGATCTCAATAATTTAAAATAAATTTACAATTAGATGCATATAAAAGCATAAGAACTGGTTAGGTTGTGAAGAAGTGATACATAAGAAAGGTGGACTCTGACCTGGTTGTGACCCCTAGATCTTGTCACGCCTACTCGGTACCCACTGAACGAGTACATAAACGCTCAAATTGTTGATTTTAATTTAGTCTTGATCATCTGCTGATGATGCTAACATGGTTAAAACTCAAAACGAAAATTTCACTTCTCCAACTCCCAGCGGATGATATAGGTACCATGAACTGACAGTACAACTTTGAGAAACACCTCTATGTAGTATCGAGCAACAAAAACAATTGAAAGAGAGAAAGGTTTGCTCAGCAATTAAAGGACCATCTTCTTCAAGTACCGTCTCCTATTTTTATTTTATTTGCGGCTGCTCTAAACAATCTATTTGATGTCATTCCATACCATTCTCTGAGGTTCTTCAGCGAGGATGTTCGTCTTCTGCCTCGACTATATCCTCCTTGTATTTTTCCTTCCATAATATTCTGGAGTAATTGGTAGTAATGGCCGGAATCCAGCATATTAAAGACAGACCAAATCAAATCTACGCTATCGAAAGATGCGTAAAACTTATCTTAGATAGGAACTATCAAAAACAAGAAATTGCCATCTTATCCGACAGTCAAGCAGTCTTAAGAGCGATCAACTCAGTAACCGTAAATTCGAAGTTGGTTAAAGAATGCCTAGAGAAGCTGAACAAATTAGGTACAGAAAATAAAATCCTCCTACTGTGGGTGCAGCCCACCAAGGGATAGAAGGCAATGAAAAAGTGAACGATCTAGCTAGAAAAGGAGCAACCACTTGACCAGAACTTAACTAGACCAGAACCGTTCTGCTTCCCAAGTGGAAACCAACTTAAAAAGAGATCTCATTCTGACATGGATATATGTATAAAAACTTCGATCTAGAAATTTGGTTATTTAGAAACTTCTGATCCAAGCTCAGTTGGAAACACCCTGTATATATATACCCTTTGACGTTGAATGTATGAAATAATATTTGCATGACTAAGTTAAAATTCATCACTACGTTGTTTAAAATAAATTTAGACTTGATAAGCCAACCCCAAAGCAATTTACTCAGAGGTCAGGCAACGTATCAGTAGGCATCGTTAGAAAATTCGCTTTTCCAAAAGTTTTAATTAATTTCCAGCGTTATATAATAAAAGGAAGAGAGAAAATACCGCAGTTAGCGTAAGAGAGAGATGAAAACAGGCGGAAATGAATAAACTAGAAGAAGCGTTAAAATCTAAGACGAGATGTATCAAATTTTAGACAATTTATATTAATATCGAATGTAAACAAAATATGTAGGATGGTCCTTTAAATTTTCCTTTGCTAAACTGTTGAATATCAATATTTATATTTGATAAACAGTTACAGGTTTACAATTTTTTAAACTTCTAAGTGTTTTTTTTTAATTCTATCATTCTCAAAATAATTGTCCGTTTTTATATCCAAACTTAACATTTCTTTATTATTTTGCTATATATTATATTATTATTATTATATTATATATTTCTTTATTATTTTGCTATATATTATATTATATATTTCTTTATTATTTTGCTATTTATTATATACATTAACATAGGTACGTTGAAATTTACAAATACATTAACCGGACAGAGAAATTCTTATGTTCGAACTTCCTATGTGCGAACGAATCGAAGAGGTTGATTCATTTTGAGTAATTGAATCCTACAAATCAACTAACTAAAAAGAATCGTAGCGCCAAGCGAAGAAAACTCAAGAAAATCGCTTTCAAAATCAAATTCATATCAGTAGAGGGAGATGGCCGATTCTGCATCCTCCTCCTCTTCCCGATGGCGGAGTGAAACGTAAATCAGATAAAAACGGTTAAAATACGCTAATAAGCAAGAATAAACAGAAACATTTTTTGCTCAAACCTGTTTACTTCTATTTTAAAGCGATTCAAAGCGAGCACCAGTTGCGGTTAGAGGCTTAAAGCTTCTTGAGGTTATAAATAAATTAATAAATAAATATACTTTATTGACTACTTTTTGTACATAAACATTACAATTGTAGCAAGAAGGAGTAAAGAAACACACTAAGAAACAAATAGAACAAACATAACCAGATTAAAATGTATAGACATATGAATATTTTAACTACAAACAATCACAACTTTTTACCTTAGTGAGGAAATGTTGTTAGTGGATTTCACAGTCTCAAAATATTCATCCATACTATAAAGCGCATGCTCTGAGAAGAACTTATTAATAACAATTTTAATTTTTTTATTGTTTAGATTTTTTACCGGAGGTGGTAATACGTTGTAAAGTTTTACATTCAGAGAGTTCTTATCTGATTTACACAATCGAAATATATTTGATCTTATTGAACTTGCTAATCTTGTGCCATAGTTATGAATGTCCGAGTTATGAGTAAAAGAAGATTCATTTTTATGTATCTCCAATAGTTGCTGAAGAATATATAAAGACATTAATATATGTATTTTCAATTTTACGAAAAGTGGTTTGGTTTGGTCAAAAATGGTCACGAAAACCAGCACCACATAATATGCAAATAGCTGTCTTCTGCATCATAAAGATCCTCACCGACGCAGACGATCCACCCTACAAAATTATGCCGTAGGAAATATGTATATGAAACAATGAATAATACACATTTATAAGTGTTTGTTGGTTAAGGGTTGGTTTCATTTTCATCACTACAAATAAAGCGGTTGACAGTTTTTTACATACCGTTTCAACATGAAAAGTCCAAGTGAGTGCACTATCAAATGTGAGTCCCAACAATTTAACCTTTTGTACTACACTGCTACTAGTCGTTGAAAATAATGTTTCTTGAGTTTTATTTTTATTTAACTGTAAATAATTTTGAGTAAACCAAAGGGGATTCTTTATTTATCATGTTGCTACTATGCCGTTGCAAATCCTGAATACTGCTAGAGCACAATAAAGAGGTATCATCGGTATAACACATCCATACGGCGCCGGCGCCGGCGATAGAAAAGAGGATAGGTCATTCATATAAACAGGGTGAGTTTCCTACGATGTTCTCTATGGGTATCTCGGAAACTATTGGAGATAGAGAGTCGGTTAATTGGGGAAAGAATTGCAGTTTTGTGGGATCATAAATATGCGCCTTTCAGATTTATGAAAAAGTTCATGGCTTACTAGATATTTCGAAAAAAAAACAAATTTCGGCTATTTTAAAAATTGTCCCTAATTCCATTATAAGCTATTTTAGACAAAAAGTTTTCAGATAAAAGTTGTAGATAATCACATCCTTAATGAGACTGTGTCCTCCTTTTTTTTCTAAAGCCTGTCATTTTTGACATATGACACAAACATATGTTTTTTTAAATGGAAACCATAGTGGGCCATGACTTCATAAAAAGCGCCATTTTTAAGTTTTTCAGCGATATAAGCTATAATATGTTTTCTTCGAAAAATTACTCACTTATAGCCAATTTTTATCATTTTTACACAATTTCACTTTGTTAGCCATGGAAACAAGTTCAATCGTCTTTGCTCTCATAAATGTGAAGCTGTCACATCCAAACTTAGTAAATTAAAATAAACAAAAATTGTAAATATGAATTTTTCAAATGAAGAAAAGTGTGTAGGATTATTGGTTCAACTTTTCTTGACCATACATTTTCGAGGATACGTTGACCGGTGAATGTTACGTTTTTTAGAGAACGGATTTCAAGACATGTTAAAAAAGTGAAATTTAGTTATAGCTAATTCTTATCTTTCTGGACTAATTTCACTTAGATTGCATGGTATTATTATTCTGTTATGATTAATAACTTATAAAAAGTCAGAATATATTACTAAACGGTTCTTTACAATTTACATTACACAAACTAAAACTAAAAAAAATAATATCTCTACACTACATACACTTTAAGTTATTTTATAAAATGTTCAAAAAATCCGCCATTGTTTTGAGTTGCATCTTTTTAAAACTGAATTACTACCTATTCTCACAGAAGGACCGGTCGACTTAATTAAACTTTTCTCGTACCGCCACTTCGAGTGCCTCTCTTAATTCATAAGTTCTTTTGTAAACCTTATTGTTACTATACCGCATAAAAAATGTAAAAATGGATAGGTCAGGTGATCGAGGAGGCCCATGCAATTAGTCCACCTCTTCCTATCCCTGCGTTTGTATCATTATGATATAAATAATTTTTAACATTTCTTTCCTTATTGGGGGTGGTGTGTCATAGTGAAAGTCATGTTGGAACTATTGATGCGCGAGTATCTACACGCTTTTCTTCATTTGAAAAAATCGTATTTACAATTTTTGTTTATTTTAATTTATAAAGTTTGGATGTGACAGATTCACATTTATGAAAGCAAAGACGATTGAACTTGTTTCCATGGCTAACTAAGTAAAATTGTTTAAAAATGATAAGAATTGGCTATAACTCAGTAATTTTTCGAAGAAAAGATATTATAGCATATCACTAAAAAGCTTAAAAAATGGCGCTTTTTATGAAGTCATGGCCAACTATGGTTTCCATTTAAAAACAACTATGTTTGTGTCATATGTCAAAAATGAGAGGCTTAAAAAAAAACGGAGGACACAGTCTCATTAAGGATGTGATTATCTACAACTTTTATCTGAACATTTTTTGTCTAAAATAGCTTTTAATGGAATTAGGGACAATTTTTAAAATAGCCGAAATTTGTGTTTCTCGAAATATCTAGTAAGCCATAAACTTTTTGAAATATCCGAAAGGCGCATATTTATGACCCCACAAAACTGCAATTCTTTCCCTATTTAACCGACTCTCTATCTCCAGTAGTTTCCAAGATACCCATAGAGAACATCGTAGGAAACTCACCCTGTATAATAAAAAGCAGTGAACCAAGGACGGACCCCTGAGGGACACCGCTCTCCATCGGACTAACTTCTGACAATGTACCGTCTAAAGAAACGCATTAATTCCTGTGCGAAAGATAAGAATCTAAAAGGCGCAAAGGTTTCCCCCTAATACCGTAGCGCTCTAGCTTTTTTATCATAAGCTCATGGGAAATGCAATCAAAAGCCTTGCTAAGATCGCACAAGACCATATCGACATGTTCACCCCCTTCAAATCCATCAACCACTCGTTGCACTACTTTCGTAACTGCCTGGACAGTTGACATTCCTTTTCTGAAGCCATACTGTGCTATATTTAACAATTTATTAGACTCAAAGTAGTCACGTATGCAAGATGTAATAATAATTTCAAAGACTTTACCAACCACAGGTACGATTGAGATTGGTCTATAATTATCGAAGCAATCCACATCGCCCTTCTTAAAAATTGGCACTACTCTAGATATTTTCAGACTATCCGGAAAAACACCCTCGTCCAGACAGATATTGAAAAAATAGGTTAACGGCTGAGCCAAACTTCCCGACAGTGATTTTATTATAAAACTGTTTATATCATAAATATCAAAAGATGTAGAATTCTTGAGGGTATATATTGCATTTAAAACTTCTTGTTCTATAACAGGTAGAAAAACAGGTTATGTATCATCATCATCATCATCATCATTATCATCATTCTCAGCTTATTCAACCATTTCCAATTATGGTCCTTCACATATTTAGATATTCTCTTTGTAGTTGGGTCCATTGTTGTCTATTGTTGACTATGCGGGCAAAATTTATCCCTGCTAATTTCCTAATATCATGGTTCGATCTTTTTCTAGGTCTCCTGGATACCGTACTGTAATTTTTGTGGTCCATCTGTTGTCCGCCCTGCTTGCCAGGTGTCCTGCCCATTGCCACTTGAGGGATTTAATTCTGTGGATGATATCTATTACCTGGGTCTTTTATCGCATCCATTCTATTATTTTACAGTCTGTCTTGGTTATTCCCAGTACATTTCGTTCCATTGAGCATTATGCGACTTGCAGTTTTCTTATAATATCCGCTTTAAATGTCCAGGTTTCGTATGCATAGGTCATGACTGGTAGTACACATTAAGTGGCATTCTAGATTTGAATACGAATGAGTCTCATCCATAAGTACTTCATGCTAACTTAAGTATTCTGTTGATTTCTGGTAGTGGAGATCCCGAGCTGCGTATTAGTAAATATATATATTCTTCTACTATTTCAACTGTTGTGTTATTTAATAGAATGTGATTTCTATCCACAAGTTCGTTGTACATTACTTTAGTTTTTGCTAAATTCATTTTGAGAACCATTTTATTGTTGGCTGTATTTAGTTAGTTAATTTCTGCTTATAGAATGTGTTTGGAACTTTGGGTATTTTACACAGATTAAGTTGATTACTTAAAAATTACTATTAAATGGACATCGTTATTTTTTCCCCGTAAATAAGTTCTACACTAAACTAGAAGTATAAATCTAAATGGGCAAAAAAGAATGCACTAAATTCCTCTCTGTCCGGACCGCAAAGTTATAATTCCCGTTTCTATCCAGCGTACGACCGCAGTCCTCTGTCCATATATAAACTAAATAACTGCGCTCCCATTATTTAGAGATAAATCGTAGTTGAGGAACAAAGTCGATTAAAACATATGCGGGACAACAAACGAGATTAGACTGAGGGAGGCTCTCTGTCCACAATAACAAACTCATAGAAACAAATACACAGACCGGTCTATCTTAATTTCATAAAATACCCTTTTAAACCATATACATATACGCATCGTTTCTCTGTCAAAGTTATCCAAGCCAGAAGTCAATTTGTCATGCTCTAATATTGTTTGATATGTATTCTGTAAGTATTTATACAGACACACACGATAACACATTTAACTAACTTATTTAACAACTATAAATAATTCATCTTTTCTTGGGTTGAGGTTGCAGTCAAATAAACAAATTTAGTTTTCTTTAAAACATCCTGACGTTTCGCCCTTTATTTGAGGCATCTTCAAAAGTTTTTCTTGTCTAGAAAAAACATAAATTACAATATCAAAATAAACAACTTAAAACATTCATACAACAAAATAACCTATATATTGTATAGTTGGGCCAATTAGTTAAAAATATAATTAAAATAAAACAAAGAAACATGTAATTTAAAAAGGATACGCACCTTGAGATTTTTATTTTGTTTTTTTCAGCACTTTTTTTTTCAGGATATTCGTGCTATTCGACAGGTCTTGCTTTAATAATTTACTTATGCTAAGAATCTTATCTACAAGCGGAATGCATTTTTTGGTGTTTTCTATTGTTTGGATAAATGCGTATTTCTGCTGGGCACAAAATTATTTTATTTTTCTTTAATAGGGCATTTATTTTTTTACCTCAAAATGTTGTTGTATATATTGTAAAATTGGCCTATTTCGGTCTTGTCATTATCGGCGTTCGAATGTTTTTTTTTATTTCTATGACTTCTTTTATAAGTTATTATATTTTTTTTAAGCTCAGCATAGCTGGTTATAATGTAGGAATTCGGGTCTTTGCCAAGAATTCTTACAATGTTGATCCTAGGAATGACCGCACAATGTTATGTACTTTCTGCATATCAATGTAAGTAGTTGCAGTAATGTTCAGTAATTTCAAGTTTTGTTCAAGAGTCTTTGGTACAATGCCTTCAACTGATATAATAATGGGTCTAATGCTAACCTTCATATTCTACATCGCTTCGATCTCTTGTGCAACGTGAGTATATTTATGAATTTTCTCTTGATATTTTTGGGTCAAGTTTTGTGTGTTAGGTAAAGATATGTCTATGAGCTTGACTTGTTTGTTATCAAATCAATATCTTTTATCAATCAGTATTATATCCAGCCTATTGTGCGGTATTGTTGCATCTGTGAGTATTGTCTTATCCCAATATATCTTTACCTCTTCATTTTCGATGACTGGCTTTGGTTCGAATGAGTAATAGGGTTTAAAATCTTCTTAAAGCAACGTGTATTTCCTCAATATTTCTTTATAGAGGATGGTAGCTACTTCGTTATGCCTTTTTAGGTATTTCGTATGAGCTAGTGTCGCACATGATGACGTAATATGATCAAGGTTTCCCTGAGGCTTTTGTCGATTAAATTATCTTGCTTCATTATATTTTTCATAGTTTCTTGTTTTGATTTGAATTTGTGTCATTATTAATTATTATTGCTGTGTTATGGTAATGGAAAGCTTGTGAAGTGCAGTTTTTGCCGATTTTTGGTACTTATGGCCATTTATTCTTTTCTTGAGAACTTGGGATGCCATTCCAATATGTGTTTTAGGACAATCAGAACATGGAACTGAATATATTTATAACATTTGATATTTTCATAGTTGGTACTTTGGTTTTAAGTCTAGTAAACAAAAAGTTGAGATTATTATACGTTTTATTACAGACAGTTTTATGACATAGGTGTTGTTTTCTTTATTACCACTAATTATTGAATTATAAAACATATAAAATCTTTTTCTAAAAACTTGATTAATCTTCTTAATATTATAATTATTCCCAAATAAAGTCTGTCCGTTACTAAATGGTCCGTTACACCAATAATGAGACTAGTTTTTTGGCTTTTGGAGTGATGAGTCAAAATTTTACTCTCCTTGCGGATAAGAGTCATATCAAGGAAGTTTATTTCATTGTTCTTTTCTAGTTCTGAAGTGAATTCCAAATTTTTGTGAAACTTATTAAACGCTTGTTGGATATCCGTTATTTTATCGCCTGGTACGGTAACTAAGCAATCATCAACGTAACGCTTAAAAAAATTGATGTTACAATTTAAATCTCCTATTACAGTCTCCTCCAAAAACTCCATTGCCATTTGTGCTAAATCTGATGATATAGGGGAGCCCATAGCACACCCATTTAGTTGTTTATAGAAGGCTTCGTTATACTGAAAATAAAATTCAAAGAGAACGTGAGATCGATAGCCTCAAAAAAGTTATTGAAAGTATGGTATACTCTTTCAGAAGGTCCCATTTTTTATTTAGAACAGTTTGGATTGAATATTTAATAACTATACATGGTGAGTTTGCACTCACCATATTTTCAGATCTGGTAGATCTCTACCAAAAGAAACATATTTTTTCTTTATCGTTTTCCAAAATGATTTTTTGCTTAAATTTTGAGTAAAAACCATGGGATCTTTTCTAGGTTTTCTTTCTTGTAAATTTAATCTACTACCTATGTAGCCATATTAAAATAATAACTAAATTACTAAAAATAGAAAAAACAAAAATGTTTTCAAAAAATTCCAATTTTGAGAATTTTTTTTTCCGTTAACAACATGCTACCCCTAAAATATTTGTACTTATTTAAGACTCATCTGGTATATGGAAGAAATAATAAGGTAGAAGAAAGCTTACAATCCTTATTAAGTACAGTGGATTAATTCATTTTACCTTATAAAAGTCGATAACGAAAACTATCGTATTGGCAGAAGGGATAGATTTATCAATGATCGCAATCCCGAACCGTAAACCGCTGGATAATGAAGCGGTAAAATGGAACGTATTAATCCGGGCGAAGATCTAATAGCGAGCACGTGTCGGTAACGTGCGCCGCTCGCGCCTCCAAGGTGTTTTAAATGGCCCCGGGGCGCCGATATTTATGATGCCGAGAGTAACGAATACGAAAGGGCCGATATGGAGAATCATGCACGCGAAATTATTATGGTATGAGAAGTTTAAATTTTGATATTAACATATCGACACTTTTTTGGTAATTATTGTAAGTATAAATGTTTTTTTAAGGTGATGAAAAAGCAAACGGTCTAGCTAGAAAATGGGCGAACATTATACTAACTGGACCAAAACCGTTTTGCTTACCAAGTGGAAACCAACTTAAAGCGGGACTCAAAAACTTGAAAGACTCCATCCGTAACCAGGAATGGGAATCCCCCAAAGGTCTAAGGCAAATTAAGAAAATTTTCAGTACTTACGACCAAGAAAAATCAAAGATTTTCGAGAAAAACTATTCGAGAACACTTTAGTTTTTTTAAAACAGATACGTCTACAAAAACCGTTGACGTTTTGTTAAAATGACATTATATCAAGTTAAACTTTAAATTAACAATTACTACCTAATAACCAAACAAGGTAAACCAAAAAGCATCAAATTTTCTGTATGATTATTTTATATGTTTATGTTTATGTTATTTTTCATATTTTATGTTTATAATGTTACATTTATTTATGTTATGTTCCTTAAAATCAAAGAAGGCAATTGCTATACATTACTAGCATCTACAGATGCATGAGCATACATTTATTTTTATTAGATTGTATTAAAAAAGCCTCTTTTATTTTTCTTTTAGAGGCTATCGCTTCTTTCATTATAATTTTGGCGTTGTTAAAATTTATTCTGTGCCCTGTGTCCCATGTATGCTGACAAATCTTAGATTTGTGAAAATCTCCCTTTCTTAAATAATCTTTATGTTCTTTAATTCGAACATTTAAAGGTCTAGATGTTTCACCAATGTAAAATTTATCGCATTCACATGGTATTTTGTATATTATATTTTTTGTTTGTTGTTCTGTATTCATTGGTTTAGTGTGTGATAAAATGGATCTAAGTGTATTTTATGTTTTGAAAGGTGTTCGTATGTTATATTGTTTTCCTATCCTTCTTATTTTTTTATTTTTTATTTTATTTTTTTGTATAGATTTTTTAGTTTTTTTTTAAGTCTTCATATCTTAACTATTGGCATGTATAAAGCCGAGATAGACCTGGAGAATCTTGGGCGTCAGCTTTTAGAAAAGCTTGTGGATGCCCATTAGGTATTGTAAAGATTGTAAAAAATAATGTAAAAAAATTCCAGATTATAACATGAATTGTATTGATTGCATTTTTTGCTTAGGCTACATACATAGGTAAGAAATTTAGAAAAACACCACATCAATTCACGTCCTATTAGCAATTCTATTGAGTTAATTTGAGCTATGCAGAAATAAACCATTGCATATTGCTATTTGTAAAATTATTAATTATTGAACTCAAAATCCCGTAAGGGCAAGCAGTAAAGAAGAGAGATACTGAGTAAAGAAAAAAGATAAAAATTGCTGAGAAGAATTACTAGTGGGGGCTTTTACAAGCTTGGGCACCTTAGAATTTTGAACGACAGATTTGTCCATAAAAACTCTCCAAAATAAATATAATACCATACGATCGAAAAAAAAGCATCGAAGACTGCTAGGGAATAATTTCGGCGAGGTCAAGTCATAGATGTCGTCCCTTTCCCTTCTTGAGTTTTTAATGGCGCTTACCGGCAGCTGACCTTAAGAAGGTTGTAAGTAATTCATTTTTATTGGAAAAAAAATTGTGTCTGGAAAGGTGCGTAGACATACATTCACAGCGAATGTAGGATAAAGGTTGATTCTCACTATGCCTTCCGTTTCCATTCCATATCCATTCCATATCCGTTCCGTATTTTTTATTATATTGACGATATACGTAAGCTTCCGTTCCGTAGCAGTTCCATACTTTTTATTGTACAATTTATATCATTACGAAAGTTTTATTTTAAAAATTTGCATCTTTTGAAAATGGTAATAGATTTAATTAGGAGGTGAAAGAATAAATAAATATCAGCAAAATTTTAACAGCGCTGGTACAAATGTAAGAACTTGATAACGCTGTTTCCGATACGCTTCAGTCTGTCCGTCAAAAAAATGCATGGAAGGAAAGGATATGGAACGGAAGGGAAACGGAGCGGATAGTGTGCATTCATTTACATGTTATAATATTTTATGTAAACGGAAGGGAAACGGAAGGGAGCTGATATGGAAGGTATAGTGAGTATCAAGCTTAAAGATGGATGAGTTCATCAAGGAAAAATGCAAGTGGCGAATAATTGGAAACGTTGAAATGTAGACGTATTGATAATAATCCTACAGAAAGTGGAAAGAGAATGATGAAAATATTAACGAAAGAAAGGGATTCAAAGGTGCGAATGGCTATGAATGCAAATAAAACGAATGAATGGTAACATCTGACAGGTGTATTCTCGGCTTGAGATTAAATTTTATGAGGTGAGTTTGCCTACTGTGAAACTTTCCGATCTATTGTGGTCTTCTTATCTATATATGAACTTCACGAACCATATCCTTTTTTAAAAGTCTAATAAGTCGGCAGGGCCGGCGGAAGGGCCGGGAGGCCGCCCGGTGCGCTATATGCTAGGGGCGCCACGACAGCAACTAAAATACTTAAAAACAGTAATCTAAACAAATAGTAACGAATAACCAGATCAATAATTAATCGGTGCTATCAATTTTCACATTAAAATATCAGGAGTTACTACACCACATAGGGAAACTATCTGACTATACATTATAAACGCTACTATATCCTAGACCTATCCTATTATAGTTTACTGAAATTATGCTCAAAAATCCTTCGCGCGAAAGTTTTGGTATAGTTTTGATTTCTTCTATTTTATATGTTTTTTGGGTGCCCTATCCGAAACTGGGATTTACCAATACATTTTCGTCGAAGAATCTTAAACAAAACAAAATAAAAAAATATAGCCAGCAAAAAAAGAGCCTGCAAAATTGACAGTTTTAGACTGACTGCTCAAAATCGCACTATTTCTACTACCCTCACCCTTTATTTGTTAATGGCTGATATGCTCTAAAATTATATGAGGCAAATATTCATTCGCAAGAAGCTGAAGAGGATTCCGATATCCTTATTATAAAAAAAGCTTATAAGTTTGCCTCATTAATTAAAATAATTTATTAACAGTAAAGGGAAAAATATCAATCTTTCGGTGGTTTTGATTGTTCCGGATTGAATATGTACTAATACATGGTAAATGGTAGTAGAATCGTAGAATTTTCTCATTGGAGCAAGACAAAGAAATGCATCTCAAACACTGGCTGCACCTCATTTTGAAGCCGACAAAACTGTATCTGATCATATTATGCTGATTCTGCACGAAATAATTGATTGTGAAAAAGAAAAGAAAATTTTCTTAAATTCTTATAGAAAAATAATAAAAACTGCTTGTCAAACCAAACTAAATTCTAATATTATATATAGATATATATACAGAACGAGACTGCCGAAGTTGGAATTCTATATCTTATCACTGTATATACCGGGTGCTTCTCAAAAGTGGCACACCCCTATAACTTGTTTATTTTTTTAGATGAAAAAAATCAAAAAATGAGATTTGGTATGTGAGTGTACGACATAAATTAGTATTAATTGACGTATTCAATTGTTTTTGGTCACTTTCTGTTTCACCGGAAAGTACTACAACTTTTGATTTTTAAATGGCACCCCCGGTATATTTCTACTTTATGGCATATGTCAATTTTTGACATTTACGCATATGGTTTGTTTGAAATTGTAACATGCGATTTGTAACGACAATTTGACTCGAAATACAAAGTGTGTGGTACCGAATTATTCTTAAAAAAATGCTTTTTCCAAATATGCTGAAGAGCCACCCTTGTTTCATTTGAAAGAATTGAGATACGATTAAAAATACGATTAGGACATCTTTTAACCGGCCAGGACAAGACACGAACAACATTAGACAATCAAATGTTTTGGCTCCTTATTTAAAAATTGGTGTTTTTAACAGAGTCATGGCACTCTAGTTTGAAATTTAAAATAGATATATTTTTTTTTGACGAAAATGTCAAAAGTTGACAAATCATATGTGATATGTCATTCTACTCTGAGTGTCATTTTCTATTGAATAAAGTAGAAATATACCGAGGTGCCAGTTAAAAATCAGTTTTAGCTATTTCCGGTGAAACAGGAAGTGACTAAAAACAATTGAATACGTCAATCAATTCTAATTTATCTCATACACTAACATACCAAATCTCGTTTTTTTATCTAAAAAAATTAAAAAGTTATAGGGGTGAGTGAGTCACATTCAAGACGGACCCGATATAGAAAAAACAACTGCAACTAAAATTGAACGAAGAGAAGAATTATGAAGTGTCTTTGAAAATTTGGGGGGGGGGGGCGCCAGACAGGGTACTCGCCCGGTCTCAATATTTCCCTTCCGCCGGCCCTGTAAGTCGGATACTGAAGCTTCCATATATTTTGCGAATGGCTTATCATTAGCTAATACAAAGAATCGCACATTTACCAAGTTACAGCATTGACATTGTGTTCAACCGTTTCTTTTTCTAGTCGATAAAATCTACATATCCCTCAATCCCGGCTTTAACTGTCTATTGAGATTGCCATACCTTGTTAGTAGACCTAGTACAATATTGGCAGTTTTCTGTCTTTGGCAAGTAAAAGTAAATAACTGTCTAAAACTTTAAGCGAGTGTTCTATAAACTTTTTCACCTGCTTCTGGCTTAGTAAAATTGCCAACTATTCTAGAGATTTGTTGCCACTCACTATTCTGTAGTCACATGCCATTTATAGATCCAAAACCATTTCAATGGTGTTGGACCTATAAATGACATAGATACATTCAGAATTATTCTGCAGCGCTGTCAAAGCAGTTACAAAATTACCCACAAAACAGTGGGGACAGGCACAATAAGGAAAAGGTGCAAGTCAGTAGATTTACGATCAATTACATGGAACTCTGCGCATTTCAAACTACATTGAAGCTCCGTTTATAAAAACTATCGAGACTACTTTGACTATAGGCTTGGTGCATTCTCCGCCGGTGCTGCGACCATCGGAGAATATCGTAAATCGGTGTGAAAAACTATGAAGTTATAAAGGAGTTGAATATCCGGGAACGCCCTAATCGCAACGCCCTAATTTCACTCTCCTTTACGCGTTAACATTTTTTCGGCAATTTTATTAATATTTGAAATTGTCACAACACAACACGATGCCTAAGTAGAATTCTTTTTCACTTATTTTCTACTACCGGAAACAGCGTTACATCACATCATTGTTGAAATCAAATGAAATGCACCAAGCCTATACGTAAACTCTTGGAACACGTTTACAGGCAAAGGTAGGAAACAAACTGTGATTATACTAAATTTTCTTTAAAATAAAACATTCTCTACAACTGATTGTTGATTACAGAACATGATTTGTGATCATTCATTTATTAAATTTAATTAATTCTTAAAAGCTTTGTTTTTTGTTGTGTTAAAAGTGCGCTGTATTTTTTTTAGAAAATCATACTGTGTGTGTGTGTGTAAATGTTATATAAGTAAACTTCTAGTCCCAATTATAACGGTGTGGTGGCGCTGCCGGTCGCATATATTAACGTTCGGTTTCTAAACGTCCGTCCGGTCTGTGTATCAGTGCAGCCTAAGTTTGTACAACATTAGCGCCAGCCAACCCCCAAAGGCAATTAAGACGGTTTGCCAATTAACGGTCCAGAACTAATTATTAAAAATCCACACAGCCCGCTAGTCCTAAATGGCTCTAGTTCTCTACACACAGAGAAAACGTGATAGTATTAATAATCAAATAATCGACTTTGGCGGAAACATCAGAAATGATCAAACAAATAGCGAAAGGGTATCAGTTAAAACTTGATACTTTAAGTATAGAACTAGTCTTAGAAGCGTTTTAACAAAAACAAAACTGGAAACATCGGAACAAGAGAAATAGTGCATCTACCGGGTAATCTGTTAAAGCAGTGAGCCGTATATTGAAGGTACAAAATGTCCTCTAAATGTATGACATAACGAGCATAAGAAGCATGCGTAAACGGGTAAAACAATAAAGTCTGGCATTGTCAACAAACAATCTATTTCAGAATTTAGAATTAGAATTAGTGGGAGGGGGGTTAATCATTGCGACCTTACAGATCTATTGTGTCCCCCTTTCTTGAGTTATAACTCATCATACAGTCCCAGGGCTTTGACAAAAGCCAGTATCTGGGACGGTTTTATAGAGGGTAGTTCTCCATTTCCAATATCAGTCGTACCAAAATTCATTGCATGAATGGTTGTCGTCTCGGCGCACTCAGTGATGAGGTGTACTGGTGTCTCCCCATCTTCCCCACAGAATCTGCATTCGCCGTTTCTTCTTAGTTTCAATCTACTGAGGTGTTCATTGAGGAGACAATGTCCTGTAAAAAACCCCGTGACAGTCCGAAGATTGTTCTTACTTAAACCCAGGAAGATCTGTGATTTTTCTTGATCATAAGCCCTTAGAAACTTCTTCGAGTGTCTTAGACCGTTGCAAGATTCCCATTCCAGGTTGCGGATGGAATCTTTCAAGTTCTTGAGTTCCGCCTTGAGTTGGTTACCACTTGGAAAGCAGAACGGTTCTGGTCCAGTTAGTGGAGTGTTCGCTCCTTTTCTAGCTAGATTATTTGCTTTTTCATTGCCTTCTATCCCTTGGTGAGCAGGCACCCAGAGTAGGAGGACTTTGTTTTCTTTGCCTAATTTATTCAGCTTCTCTATGCATTCTTTGACCAATTTCGAATTGATTGATACTGAGTTGATCGCTTTTAACGCTGCTTGACTATCAGACAAGATGGCTATTTCTTGTTTCCGATAGTTCCTATCTCAGATAAATTGTACGCATCTTTCGATAGCGTAGATTTCTGAATGTAGGATACTAGGGTAAGTGCCCATTGGTTCGGAGTATTTAGCTCTCGACCCAAATACTCCGATCCCTGTTCCCGTATTGGTTTTGGAACCATCAGTATACCAAGTTATGGTATGGTCTTTTAACTGCTGGGCAAGCGTTTCACTCTTCTAATCCTTTTTATTGCTCAATACTACATTGAGATGTTTCTCAAAGTTGTACGTTCTTGGCATATCGTCCACTGGGAGTTGCAGGAGTGGTATTTCCTTTTTGAGGGTGTTCCAAGCCCCTGATCTGACAATTCTCCCAGTACAAATTCCGTTAGTAACCATTCTAATCATGGTTGCATTGGCATATCTACCAATGACAATGTGCAGTGGTGTTAGATCTAGAATGATCTCCATTGCTGCTGTTGGACAGGTTCTCATGGCTCCTGTGATGCAAACGCATGCTAGTCTCTGGACTTTGCACAGGTTTAGCCTTGCCGTCCGTTGCTCTAGTTTTGTGTACCAGGCAACTGCTCCATAAGTAATCATGGGTCTTACTATCATGGTATACATCCAGCGCAAAATGTTAGGGGAGCAGCCCCATCTATTTCCAGCCAGTCTTCTGCATATCATGAGAGCCTTTATGGCTTTGCTGGTAGTGTTCTTAATCTATACTAATATATAAAATCCTTAAGTGACTGACTCACTGATTAATCACGATCCTGCTCAAACCACTCAACGTAAGAAGCTCAATTTTGACATACAGGTTGATTCTAGGGTGTAGAGGTTCGATAAGAAGGGATTTTTGGAAATTTCAGTTCCAAGGGGGTGAAACCACCCCTCAAATATTACAATATTTTTTATTTAAAATACGGTCAAGTTTCCGAAGAAACGCTTAAACACGTATATTTTATTTTGTTTTTTTACATATTATAAGATTTTTTAAAAATGTATACAGGGTGTTTCGAAAAATCTTGTCAATGATTAATCACGATCCTGCTTAAAGAGCTTGACGTAAAAAGCTGATTTTTGGAAAACGGATTGACTTTAGGGTGTAGAGGTTCGATAAGAAGGGATTTTTCGAAACTCGAATTTTAAGGGGGTGAAACCACCCCTCAAATATTAGAATATTTTTTATTTAAAAACCGGTGAGTTTTTCGGAAAAAAACTCTTAAACACGTATATTTTATTTTGTTTTTTTTACATATTTTAAGATTTTTTAAAAATTTATACGGGGTGTTTCATAAAATATGACAATTATTACACTACATTATTACACAATCACGATTCGGCTTAAACTGCTTGACGTTTAAAGCTGATTTATGGCAAACGGATTGACTGTGGGATGTAGAGGTTCGATAAGGAGGGGTTTCTCGAATCTCAAATTCCAAGAGGGTAAAAACGTCCCACAAATAATACAATATTTGTTATTTAAAAAACGGTTAGTCTTTCGGGAAAACTCTTGGACACGCATAATTTATTTTGTTTTTTTACATATTTTGAAATTTTTTAAAAATCGTACAGGGTGTTCCAAGAAGTTGGGTAATTTATTAATCACGATTCTGCTTAAACTGTTTGACGCAAAAAGCTTATTTTTGGCAAACCCATTTTTTGAAAGTCAAATCCCAACGAGATGAAACTACCACTCAAATATTAACAAGTTATATAATAATATCGCCATATTGTTTTTTCTCATGCTGACATAAATGAAAGAACATTTTATCCAGTTTGTATGTTAATGGAAATTCTTGCTTTGATATTATATTACAAATGATTAATTCGACGTGAACGAAGTCGCGGGTACACGCTAGTATAATATAAAGTAGTCTTAAACTCGGGTTGTCCATATGGAACCTCATTGGAAAAAGCGTAACAAAAATAATATCTTTATCAATCCTAGTGTGAAGACATACAATGTGGAAATTCTCATTGGACACTCCCACACTTGACTGCATCCAACTTTTTCACGTGCTTTGTAATTGTTTAGTAGAGTACCCTAAAGAGTTTTAGGATTTAAGTTAGCTTACACTTAAGTTAAAATAAGTCCAAAGTTCTTTTAGTATTAATACTAAATTTCATGGTCTACCATATTCAAACAAATTCTGACTTTCTCATTGGCAATAATATACGTAACGCAAAGTCGCTGCGCTACTCCCATATTTTTCAATCGAGAATTGTTTAGTAACGCTGAAATCCAATCCATCAAAAATTTGCTTATACACAGCTTATTAAGCTCGAATTTTATTAAAAATTGATTTCAAATTTCTATTGTCAACTGCATATAATATTTTTCTTTGTGTACATAATGTAAATAGTGTTAACTGAAACTAATTAGGTCAAAATTAAATCCCATCTGCGCAAAATTCATATCTGAAATTAGTGTATTAATTTTGTAAGTTTTAATTGTTAAAACAAATATTATAGTTTTTTTATTGTTTGGAATAACTTTGTGGTTTAGTATAGATTTGTGCCAAATTGACTTTGTAACGTTCAATTTCAGAATGTATTTTTAAAAATTAAAAAACTTGTAATAAAAAGTAAAATACTTTTAATGTCAGAAAAACTAAAAATAATAGGTAATAATTTAATTTATAATTAATTTGTTTAATGCTCCATATATTTTACTTTTGTATGTGTTTTTAATAAAGTTTACTAGAAAGTTACTTGGTTAATCTTCTACTTGCCGTGCCATGTTCTATAGAGAGCGTCGACTACCTCTCGCATGTACTTGTGATGTGTGTCATCAGTGTTTCACAAGTATACGGGACCTACAGTTTACCGCCGAATCCGAACGGCACTATTTGAGAGGGTGATGTACAAGGCAAATATACTCAAGGTGGTTTGCCATTGCCTTCCTTGAGGTGGCGGCTCGCTGGTCGTTCTATTTAAATAAATCAACATTTTTATTTAAATAAATAAAGCGACCTACTGGCTGGGATCGAACTCAGTATCTCTCGCACCGCAGATCGACATACTACACTTAGTTATTGCCGGCTATTTTTATATAATTGGTCTTAACAGATGTATCATTGACAAAAATCATCATAATGGATTAGAAACAATTAATGATATTTCATAAACAATTTTATATATAAAATTATCGCGATCGTCAGTTTTCAATTCAAAACCATATTACTTATATGTAGACCGAAATATTTTAAAATTTAAGGTTTAAAATAATATACCTGTGTAACATATTGTAATTATTCTGTTTAAGACAAAAGAATCTTATTAGTGTTTCTGGTTTTGTATAAGTATAATATTGTTGCGGACCTGTGTGAACTCGGCCTTAGGCCGGCCACTCTGCCATGACTCATACGCTCTACGACGTTCTAAGAACGCGGCTAAGAATTCTCTAAACAAATCTGGATTGTCTGTTTCTCTCCTATATAAGCCGGCGCCAGAAGCCTGAAGAGGACAGAGAACAACAACCGGTCGACGCGTATATGCATCTACGAAGCTTATATGCATCTAAAGCTGAGGGGATTGACGGATAAAGTCATAGATAAATGAAATAAGTTTAAATTGGAAGGTGTCCATAAGGACAATGTAAACACTATTTCGCGCTTTTCTTGCAACGGTCGCGACACAAAGCTTTTGATAAATTCGGATCGGTTCGGCTTTTTCTGGAATTATGTCGCCAAATATTATTTATTCAAATTTATTATTATTTTATTTTATTATTAAATAAAATACAGTGTGTTGCATACAAGAAACTTTATTTTATATAAGAACATGTATGTGAAATACCTATGAAACATTGGAAACCGACGTTATGCCACGATCCACGATGGTTTTTGCAGTTCACAGTTCACAACACAGTTTTTTTAGTTTTTAATGCCACTTTTTAATTATCACGGGTTTGAGTAACTTTAAGAATGGACGCTTTAAACACTTTTCGGTATTTTTTCAATGAAGGCGGTTAAATTTTAAAAGATTTTATAATTTTTGAAGATTCTGTCTTTGACAAGAGAAAATTATTTCTGTTATTGTTTGGCGGTTTTCTTAGCAACTGCTATAGCAGCGCCAGACCGCGTACAACGGTAGCGACCCAAAACAATTATATATTTTGACGGACTTTCCAGTCTAAATTTATTTCCTTAATCTATGGATAAAGTCATTCACAAATTTTGACAATATGAAGAAGAAACGACAGTATATATTTTATGACAGTGATGCGACAGTCTGATAAATGTGCGGTTGTTTGTATTAGTCATTGAACATAATGAGCTGTATTGTGGTTTTGGTCTGAAAATTATTAGAGATTTTTAACAGAATATTTCGGCAGTTTGATTTCGGAAAAGGCCAATATCGACTCTGAAATTCAGCACAGGATTAGCAGCGCCTCAAGAGCATTCTGGAAATTAAAAGACAGGGTTTTCTACAGTCATAACTTGAGTACAAAAACGAAACTTGCAGTGTACTGAGCAATTATAATCCCCACCATGTTATATGGGAGCGAAACCTGGGTTCCGTACCGCCGACACATGAACGCATTAAACAAGTTGCAACAGAGACACCTTTGACAACTCTTAAGAATCCGATGGCCCCATCATGTCTCAAACGTATCGGTCCTTGAAAAAGCTAACTGCGAGAGTATTGAAGTCATGGTTACAAAATCCCGCTTAAGATGGGCTGGTCACGTATGCAGAATGCAAGAAAAACGCATACTAAAATCTCTGCTTTACGGTGAGCTTGTAGACGGTAAGAGGAGGCCGGGTGGATAACTCAAAAGGTACAAGAACATTATTCACGAAAACTTAAAGGGGATTAACATGCAGAATGAGTGGGAAGAAGTAACTCGTAATAGAACTCAGTGGAGAAGAATTGTAAACTCAGTTAAGAGCGACAACTAAAAAGTAAAGAGGCAACAAAGCAATGAGATTTTTGAATGTCCGGATTGCGGTAGACAGATAACATCACGTATCGGGCTTTTCAGTCACAGAAAATCCCATAAAAGAAATCGCCTTGCGTGACCATATTTTGATGCGTGTCAAATACTCGTCAGCGAGTAATGACAGTATGTATATATGCACATAATGAGCTGTATTGTGGTTTTGGTCTGCAAATTATTAGGGATTTTTAACAGGACATGCCTGGAGAATATAACCAAGAGACCAGAAGATGACCACAAATAGATTTGAAAATGTCGCGGTGGAACAGACCGACAGCCAACTCATAAATCTAATTTAATATAACCTAAGAATATGGATTTTTCCAAACTTAACAAGATTTTCTTGCAGCGAAACTTTACACTAAATTCGTTATAATAAAAAAATACAATATAGCATGCAAAACAACGTAAACTAATAATGAAAATTTTAAAATCCCTTCTTTTTAACTCGATAACGTTCCCGTTATCCCCACCTCCTTTGTAAGTTCTTCCACCAACAAGCTATGCGACACGAGAGCGACAATACGCTAGAAAATGCCGCATCGTTACCGCTTATCGGGGAGCCGATTTATAACAGACAGCGCCCCCTTGACTGATGACAGTGACTATCGAGATGCCGTTCAAATTGGAGCCGAACATTCCACGACGCCCGCCTAGCTAATGGAATATTTTCAATAGTTAGGCGCGAGGAGCAGTTAGCGTGCCCCGAAAATAGTTTGCGATACGTTTTCCAACCAGTGGATTAATTAAAAGTCGATCTATCAGCGAACGGCGCCAAGCGACGTCGATAGAAGAGAATGACGGCCGCGTGGTTGCGGTGAAGGATATTTGCCTCCGTAGGAAAGGAATCTGTTCTTGGTATTTTTCGACAAAAATGTTGTTAGAATGCAGAAAAAACTCCATGCAACTGTTTATGTTTGTTAGGATCTAATTTAGTAACAAATATGTATATTTTAACTAATTTATAATAACTATCGGCCGAACAAAAGAATACGAACTTCCACTAACCATAGCCTTTATAGACTTTGAGAAGGTTTTGAACTTGATATATCCTATGACCATAATAGAAGCCCTATCGAAACAAAGTACTGACAGGCCTTGAAACTCTCGCCAATATATACAAAGAAGCCAAAGCAAGAGTAATGATATACAGGGTGAGTTTCCTACGATGTTCTCTATGGGTATCTCGGAAACTACTGGAGATAGAGAGTCGGTTAAATGGGGAAAGAATTGCAGTTTTGTGGGGTCATAAATATGCGCTTTTCAGATTTTTTAAAAAGTTCATGGCTTACTAGATATTTAAAAAAAACAAATTTTGGCTATTTTAAAAATTGTGCCTAATTCCATTATAAGCTATTTTAGACAAAAAGTTTTCAGATAAAAGTTGTAGATAATCACATCCTTAATGAGACTGTGTTCTCCGTTTTTTTCTAAAACCTGTCATTTTTGACATATGACACAAACATATGTTTTTTTAAATGGAAACCATAGTTGGCCATGACTTCATAAAAAGCGCCATTTTTTAAGCTTTTCAGCGATATAAGCTATAATATGTTTTCTTCGAAAAATTACTGAGTTATAGCCAATTCTTATCATTTTTAAACAATTTTACTTAGCCATGGAAAGTTTAATCGTCTTTGCCCTTATAAATGTGAAGCTGTCACATCTAAACTTTGTAAATTAAAATAAACAAAAATTGTAAATATGATTGTTTCAAATGAAGAAAAGCGTGTAGGATTATTGGTTCAACTTTTCTTGACCACACATTTTCGAGGATACGTTGACCGGTGAATGTTACGTTTTTTAGAAAACTGTTTTCGAGAGATGTTAGAAAAGTTAAATTTAGTTATAGCCAGTTCTTATCTTTCTTGACTAATTTCAGTTAGATTGCATGGTATTCTTATTCTGTTATGATTTATCTATATATATAAATCTGACTGTCCTGACTGATACTGACTCATCAACGCCCAGACCAAACACTTGACCCTAGAAAGCTGAAATTTTGCACAGGGGTTCCTTTTATGATGTTTACGTAAGATAAGAAAGGATTTTTAAAAATTCATCCCCTAAGGGGGTAAAAAGGGGGGTGGAATATTACAATATTTTTTATTTAAAAACGGTCAAGTTTCCGAAAAACGCTGAAACACGTATATTTTATTTTCTTTTTTTACACATTTTCAGATTTTTTAAAAATGTATACAAGGTGTTTCGAAAAATCTGATCATTGATTAATCACGATCCTGCTTAAAGCGCTTGACGTAAAAAGCTGATTTTGGAAAACGGATTGACTTTAGGGTGTAGAGGTTCGATAAGAAGGGATTTTTCGAAACTCGAATTCTAAGGGGTGAAACCGCCCCTCAAATATTAGAATATTTTTATTTAAAAACGGTCAAGTTTCCGAAAAACGCTTGAACACGTATATTTTATTTTCTTTTTTACATATTTTAAGATTTTTTAAAAAATGTATACAGGGTGTTTCGAAAAATTGATTAATTGGTCATTGATTAATCACGATCCTGCTTAAAGCGCTTGACGTAAAAAGCTGATTTTTGGGAAAACGGATTGACTTTAGGGTGTAGAGGTTCGATAAGAAGGGATTTTCGAAACTCGAATTCTAAGGGGTGAAACCACCCCTCAAATATTAGAATATTTTTATTTAAAAACGGTCAAGTTTCCGAAAAAACGCTTAAACACGTATATTTTATTTTCTTTTTTACATATTTTAAGATTTTTAAAAATGTATACAGGGTGTTTCGAAAAATCTGGTCATTGATTAATCAAGATCCTGCTTAAAGCGCTTGACGTAAAAAGCTGATTTTTGGAAAACGGATTGACTTTAGGGTGTAGAGGTTCGATAAGAAGGGATTTTTCGAAACTCGAATTCTAAGGGTGAAACCGCCCCTCAAATATTAGAATATTTTTATTTAAAAAACGGTCAAGTTTCCGAAAAACGCTTGAACACGTATATTTTATTTTATTTTTTACATATTTTAAGATTTTTTAAAAATGTATACAGGGTGTTTCGAAAAAATTGATTAATTGGTCATTGATTAATCACGATCCTGCTTAAAGCGCTTGACGTAAAAAGCTGATTTTTGGAAAACGGATTGACTTTAGGGTGTAGAGGTTCGATAAGAAGGGATTTTCGAAACTCGAATTCTAAGGGGTGAAACCACCCCTCAAATATTAGAATATTTTTTATTTAAAAACCGGTGAGTTTTTAGGAAAACTCTTAAACATGTATATTTTATTTTGTTGTTTTACATATTTTAAGGTTTTTTAAAAATTTATACAGGGTGTTTCATAAAATATAACCATTGAGTAATCACGATTCTACTTAAACTGCTTGACGTTTAAAGCTGATTTTTGGCAAACGGATTGACTGTGGGGTGTAGAGGTTCGATAAAGAGGGGGTTTTCGAATTTCAAATTCCAAGCGGGTGAAAACGACCCACAAATATTACAATATTTGTTTATAAATACGGCGAGCCTTTCGGGAAAACACTTGGACACGCATAATTGATTTTGTTTTTTTACATATTTTGAAATTTTTTAAAAAATCATACAGGGTGTTCCAAAAAGTTGGGTAATTGATTAATCACGATTCTGCTTAAACTGCTTGACGTAAAAAGCTTATTTTTGGCAAACGGATTTTTCGAAAGTCAAATTCCAACGAGATGAAACTACCCCTTAAATATTATACCAAGTTATATAATAATATCGCCATATTGTTTTTTCTCATGCTGACATAAATGTAAGAAAATTTTATCTTAGTTTGTATGTTAATGGAAATTCTTGCTTTGCTTGATCATCACCATTACAAATGATTAATCCGACGCGAACGAAGTCGCGGGTACACACTAGTGACTTATAAAAAGTCAGAATATATCATTAAACGGTTCTTTACAATTTACATTGCACAAACCAAAACCTGAAAAAATAATATCACTACATATTTTAGAAAATGTTAAAAAAAATCCGCTATTGTTTTGAATTACATATTTTTAAAACTGAATTACTACCTGTTCTCACAGAAGGAGCGGTCGACTTAATTAAACTTCCCTCGTACCGCCACTTCGAGTGCCTCTCTTAATTCATAAGTTCTTTTGTAAACCTTATTGTTAACTATACCGCATAAACAATTCTAAAATGGATAGGTCAGGTGATCGAGGAGGCCCATGCAATTAGTCCACCTCTTCCTATCCCTGCGTTTGTATAATTATGATATAAATAATTTTAACATTTTTTTAATTATGGGAGGTGGGGGTGGTGTGTCATAATGAAAGTCATGTTGGAACCACTCTATTGATGCGCGAGTATCTACACGCTTTTCAATTCATATTTACAATTTTTTTTATTTTAATTTACAAATTTTGGATGTGACAGCCTCACATTTCTGAGAGCAACGGCGATTGAACTTGTTTCCATGGCTAACTAAGTGAAATTGTTTAAAAATGATAAGAATTGGGTATAACTCAGTATTTTTTCGAAGAATATTATAGCTTATATCACTAAAAAGCTTAAAAAATGGCGCTTTTTATGAAGTTATGGCCAACTATGGTTTCCATTTAAAAAAAAAATATGTTTGTGTCGTATGTCAAAAATGACAGGCTTTAGAAAAAAACGGAGGACACAGTCTCATTAAGGATGTGATTATCTACAACTTTTATCTGAAAACTTTTTGTTTAAAATAGCTTATAATAAAATTAGGGACAATTTTTAAAATAGCTAAAATTTGTTTTTTTCGAAATATCTAGTAAGCCATGAACTTTTTCCAAAATCTGAAAGGCGCATATTTATGATCCGACAAAACTGCAATTCTTTCCCCATTTAACCGATTCCCTATTTCCAGTAGTTTCCGAGATACCCATAGAGAACATCGTAGGAAACTCACCCTGTATAAAACAATCCCAGAGTTCCCAACTGGCAAAAGAGTACGACAGGGAGAGGCGAAATCCTCAAAGCTGTTTACAGCAACATTAGGAGAAATCTTCCGTCAACCTAACCATCTAAGATTCGCTGATGATATAGTCCTAATTGCCAATAGTCCTAAAGAACTACAAGCATAAATTAATAAACTAAATACACCCAGCAATAAAGTGGGTCTCAAATTGAATTTAGCAAAAACTAAATACAACAAACTAATAGTTAGACAACAATGGGCCCAACTACAAAGAGAGTATGTAAGGAAGGCTACACCATAATTGGAAATGGTTGAATAAGCTGAAGATTATTTTGAGATGGATGTATTGACGCAAATTGAAGCATGTTTTGAATACCGTATGATCGTAAAAAACGGCGTGAAAGGCGGCTGGGAAATGACAATCTCTAATCCTCAATTTCTAGACGTCATTTACTATAAATTAACATAAAACTTGTCAAAAATTAATACTAAGTGTTTTAGATACACAAATCTATTTCCAAAAAAAAATATTTTTCGTCGAATTTCTCGACACCATGTAATTTTTTAATTCATTAATATAAAAATAAATTACAACCTTCTTAAGGCCAACTGGCAGTCAGCGCCAGTACAAAATAAAGAAGTGTACGGGCTAAGTAATGACATCTAGAGCTTGATTTCGCCAAAATTATGATCGATTGTCATTTTCCGGCCTTCTTCTTTCTCGATTGTACGATATTTTTTGATATCTGAGTTCTACATGAAACTTTAAACGTACTTTTGTATAACATCGTACATTTAAATTTAGGCCTTTTTAAACAATTTCAATTTTAACTCAAAACAACATTTGAAGAGGGAAATCATTCAGAAATTTATGTTACTTGTTTTTTAAAAAAAGTCATAACCTAATTAGACTTAGTGCTCATCATTATATCACAAATGTTACGTTAACAAAACTAAGACAAACAGCATTTTTTTAATTTATTTACCATCCAAAATAAAAGTTAATTTATAAAGTCTAAATACAATAGTCTTCAAGATATTTCCAAGTATCATTATCTTGTTATTAAAATGCTATATCCTCATCACATCACTAGTTACAACGAATGGTGTTAAAAATTATAAAAATCAGGGATATATCAAACAAAATACTAAAATAAGTAGCTACCAATTGATTCTTTAAAAAGAAGCATCTAGAATATAAAAATCAAAGTGGATGAAAATTATTAAAAGATGTGATTTAGTTGAAATAGGCAAATTAACAGCCGCTTCTGGCGTGTCCATGCATTTTGTATTGTGCGGACAGTGTACCGAAGGAAATAAAATAAAACGAAGATTCATATACTAGTGTATTTTTATTTAAACCATCAACCCAGATCCTGAGAGCAGCTATATGTTTAAAACAAAGTCCTGTATAAATTGGCGCCCAACGTGGGGCCATATGTGTCGGTAAATTTTGTGTTAAGCGAGCAATGTAGAATATTATGATTATAGAAAAGACATTTTGACTTACCTCTGACGACTAGCCGAACGGGATGACTGGTCAAGGCATCCTGCGTATGAAAATCACTGGCCGTCACTTGACATTCCCAACTGCCATCATCAAATTCTAACTGCGCCGCACGCACCCATATGGAACAATCGCCATTCTGTTGATTGGGCGAAGCCCACTCGTATTTATGAGGATACATGCCCATCGGCTGAAAAAGAAAAACATATTAGAAACTTAATAATAATAAGAAAAGCAAAAAGTGTTAATATTTTATGTTATTCCGCTTTTAATAAACTTTAAATTTATTCATAAAAACTAATAATAAATAATAACATAAAAAAATAATATTAATTTTTAACGGTTTCGCAGATACACGCAGTATTATTTCATGTGTCTCTTTCAACGGTAAAATACGAGAGAAAAATCATGGATGGCTTTGATAAAAATAAAAACCGTTAAAAATCCTGTAATACTCTAAATACAAAAAATGTTTATTTTTTAATTCTCCATCTATTGATAAAATAATATAAGGGCTGTTAAAAAAAGAAAGAAAAATTATTTTATATTTTAGAAAGTATGGCGTAGAATTTTGAACGTCCTGTATGATTTATATAGCACAGTAAGTACAGACCATCTCAAGTAAATACCTAATCTAATTTTGATTTCAAGACAGTTCTTGCATTTTTAATATTTTTTTTAAGAAAGGCTGAAAAAAAATTATTTATTTATTAATATCGAAATATATTGACTCATATCCTAGGATTATTTAAAGTGATCTGAAAGGAAGTCAAAAATGTAATTTTATACAGGATGTTTCATTTTAAAAAATGAACCCTATCTACTCACACTTTATTGAGCAACCCTATAAAAGTTAAAATATTTTCCGGAAATACATCCACGTACATACCTTAGGTTTGCACTTTAACAAAATTCCCGAATTTTTTATTCTAAGAGAAATATAAAAAATCGAAATATATATTATAATCGAAATGTAAAAAATATGATTGAGAACAAATTAGAAAAACTGTAAAGTCGATTGGATATCGATTGGATGATTCCAGATTGTGGTACGAAGAACTCATTGACCGACTGTTAATCCGTCATCCGTACCACAAGATTTACAATACAGAATGTATGAGAAGCACTCGGAACATTACAGTATGGCTGCCTGTCTGTACATGAGCTGTAGGAAGTGTATTTTATTGATTTTACTTGAATAGAAATGAAAACAAAAATACAGAGAGCGAATGACAACAACTCGAGGGCTGAGAACCATAGGGTACCCAAACGACATTTTCGTTTTTCTTAGAAAAATGAATTTTATAGTTCGATACTCGATAAATTCATTATGATAACAGAAATGAAATTAAAATATATTTGAGGACGTTGCATACGGATTTGTTTATAAAAAATACCCAGAAAGCTGCTGTAAAAAACTCGAATTATGTACTTTTTCGTTTTTTTTTTGGAAAACGCTGCTACCGCTTGGAACCTTGTGGCACTGTAAGCGCTATATTTGAAATTATATGGTTCTATTAAAAAAAGGAAATGTGGTTGTGTAAAGAAAGCTAAAGAAAAATTTGGAAATTATTGTAATTTTATCAAAGAAAAACACAAGTTCCCCAAACCAACTTTATACTAAACGTACTAAAACAAACTTTATACCAACGTACTAAGTAAAAACACGTACTTGAAACTATATTTCCCTGTTGATTCTGGTGCCATAATATGTCAATATAATAAAAAAAATTACAGCAAATTGAAGATAATGATCTATAGAACAGATTCCTGCAATAAAGTGAATTTTGAAAAAAAATATCGCTTGGAACCACTATGGTTCTCAGCCCTCGAACTGTCAAATCGGTTGGTATCAATATTTCCAGATCATTCAAGTATAATAATTGGAGTACGTCAGCGGGTGTCTATATATTTTTAAACCCATATCTACTGTAAGAAAAGGAAAAATATCATCCATCGATTTCACATTTCCCAAAATCGGCGCTTCTAGTCAATAAATTTTATGCAGTTGCGAAATAATAAATTATAAATTATTTTGAAATAACGTATCGACGCATGCATTATGCGTTGTTCATTCACAGCAAAATAACCGTACCACCACTAGGAAACAATAACTTACCGACGTGTACATACGTTCCGATGGTAACGGATTTTTACACCATTAAATTCAGCGGTTCAACGTTTTACCAAACCGGTTGAAAATTATTCGAAAATTTACAGCCGATTTTGGAAAAGTTGCAAAGCTGTTGGCACTCGGGTTTTTTATTTTCGCGGAAAATATTCGTTTTAATTAAAATTATATGAAATTCCGGCAATAAAAATGAGAAGAGCAAAGTGGAGCCCGATGTCGACGAAAAAATACGCTCTCTATAAATTTTTCAAACGATCGCGATGTTAAGCATTTCGAAAAGCGCATTTTAAACCATGACTATTCGGAATTATTTGGTTTTAATTCTGTCCCGGGTATTAAAAATTGTCAAAGTTATTAAAAACTGTAAAAAAATAAGTCCCAATGGAACCGGTATTAGTAATATAACGTTATTACTGAAATATACTTAATGACCACGTTTTGATATGGACATCTTGCTCTAGTACCGGGCTGGCAACTCTTACTTTTTGATCGTTATTTACATGTGTGGAAGCAAACCGCATAGAGATATTATTAAGTCAGAGTGAGAGAAATGCGACGCGACCGTGTTCTGTTGCGGCGTTACCACATTTCCCCGGTACGCCTTTCCCTATCAAGTAAAGCAAAATCACGATCGTAAACCGCTTATTTTTGAAAACACTTTTTTTCCGAAAAAATAACTAGTTTCTGAGCATTAACAGTTGCATCTGAAATGGAATTATAAGAATATCGTTAGGCTGTCTATTTTTTTATAACGAAAAACGTCAGTAACCGCGATTATTTAAAAACTCAACTTTATAACACATAACACGCGATAACTCAAGAACTACTTTAGATATTGAAACTTTTGATTTATTTTGAAGTTCGGATCTTTTATACAATGAATTTGGTCAAAATTAAATTTTTTATTCAAATTAAAATTTTACTTAAAACCCATCTATTTACTTTTAATGCATTGCAATTTTCAGCAACCGTGTAACTTTTTTATTTATAAAGATTTTCACATACTGTCTACAAAGAAAATATAGCAGAAATATATTAAGAAAGTTTTCATTAATAAAGAGTTCTAATAGCGCGACCACTGTCGAATACCAACTCAACTCCACTTATTTTTACCAATAGCGCAAGTGTTTCTAACTTACACTTTTATGATGACTACGTTTTTTTAATTTTCAAGCTATAGGGAAAATTGCAAATACTCGTTAAGAACCCCTTCTTAGAATTTTAGTACTGATCGGGTCGGCCGGTCGACCGCGACTAATCTGCTTCTAAGTTTCTTAGCAATGTGCACGCGGTTTCTCGGTTTATTTCATACGCTTGGCAACGTTTTTACTATTCTCTTTTTGTTCAGTACATTATAAACTCATTTTACTCTTCTTACATACGAAAATCTCGACCAAAAAATAACCTTTGTCAGCCTTTAGTATAAATTTATTAGACGTACTATTAATAGCTAAATAATTAGCTATTAATAGTACGTAGCTAATTTATTAGACCTACTAAAATTCTAGGCGAAAAAATATGAATTGTTATTTGATTATAATAAAACTCAAAAAATATAAAGATTATCAAAAACTTCTTTTTTCTTTGGTTTAAGTAATTAAAGTTATTTCATTTAGTTAAGTATTTGGTATCTAGATTAAACTTTGTAGAGTTTCAAGAAGTTTTTTCGGAAGTAATTGCTATTAATCAACATACTTTCATTATTTTGCTCTCAAAGAAAGTGAACTCCTCATTTTCTTTTATAGTCTTCAATAAAATAAAAATAAAAAATTAAGGAGAAGAGAGTGAGTGAGAGAGACCTAGTGTATCTTACTTATAAAAATAAAACTGAGTAAATTTAGTTCTTTATAATTTTATTTTATTTATGTAACATTGACATAATTGGTCATGTTCTGCTTATAATTTTACACTAAACAATACTACAATACTCCTCTCTATACACAAATAAAATCATAAAAAAATCATAAAAAACTTAAGTTTTTTTCTCTTGGGCTGGAATTTTCGTCGGTCAATACGTGTTACGACGATTCTATATTGTGATGAACTAAAACTGCGATTGTACGCATCAATTGACTTCGATTGACGGGTGTACATTTAGTTGCCTATATCGATACACTGGATAGAGAATGTCCAGTTTATGAGAACGAGGCTTAACATTTGTATTATCCATATAGCCTGCTCTGACACACCAAATAACGTCATTGTTTTAACTGCCATTGTTACAACTTTATATTAATATTTAATCAAACATGCAAGCAAGCAAATAACAAAATAAGGTTTAAAAATCTTTGTTGCTTTTGCAGAATATTTTTTTGTAGAAGGAATAATTCTTTTTGAAGAGTCAATTTAAAACAATGTAAAGTTTTATCTAATTATGGTTAGAACCTTAGGTACATTTTTACATAATAAATTTATATAAAAATTATAAAATAATACAATGCACATATAAAAATCATGTGATTGTAAAGAAATGCGTATCATATACAAATAAATTAAGGCCAAAACTAGAATCAAAAGATTTGGAGACCTGAGAAATGCAACCCCTATAAGCCTTAGTGATAAACTGACACACACGTTACTTTGGCTATCTAAAACTAAAATCTAAAAAAAAATTAACTATTAGCTAAAATAAGCTAGCTATATTTGACAGTAATTATTTTTTTCTAAAATTTAAACTTATTTAATGACAATTCATGTATTTTCAATATATTTCAATAAGTTTCTAAATTTGAAAATTCTATTTTCCCACTAATTTTCATTCAATTTCTATTCTAAGGCTTGTCCGAACTGTATTCCGGAATCTTTGGCAGCATATTCTGCAGATAAAAATAAGTAAAAACTTCGTATAAAAGTATGTGCTAAAATGCTTAGTTTCCGAGATATAGAGTGAAAAAGTTTCATTTTTATTTCGATTTTTTCCAAATCATTTCTGAAGTAACGTGAATATTTGGATAAACATTAGTGTCTGAGAGTTTTTGACTTGAAAAATTTGATTTTGATGGTAATATGACTCCTATTTCTAGGGCCGGGAGTGGTTGCAGTGAAGGGAGAAAACATCCCAAAAGGGGCGGCCATCACGGTCTTTCTGCAGAGGAGCAAAGTGGAAAACATCGTCTACTTGCTGAGTCTTATCCAGGCTCAGAACTCCAATGTAAGGACATCGAGTTGGCGAGTCATCAACTCGAGGGAGGAGGCTCACGGTCAGGTCTTCAAAATAAGAATTGACCTCAAATCCAAGGAGGCAATAGAGAAAAAAGGATATATTAGTTCTATTATTGATACGGGACAACACCGGTATCAGGTAAAAGGAGAGACCAAGTTAAAGAAGTGGAGAAAATGGAGACAGATCCTCCAGCCTCCTCCTCACGGGTACCTCAGCCGGAGGCAAGCTCCTTGACTGTGAAGAACACGGAGGGCCAAACACCAACCGTGGAAGGGTGTGTAACCTTGGAGGAAGAACATCTCTGCTGTTAGAGGAGCATGGGAAATACCCTGTCCCTCCTACAACAGAAAAATGCATGATGGGATATAGACTGTGTGATGGGTTATAACTCAAGGAAGGGAAGCACAATATATTTTTAAGGTCGCTGTGATTAACCCCTTACTCATTCTACATTCTACATGCGTCTTGGTGGAGTCCGATCTCGCAATATTTGTATCATATGTTAATACGGTTCAAAGTTGCGTAAAGAAAGTTTTTAATGTAATTATGTCGAATTGTTTGACCTTGGATTAAAATAATATTATGCTAAAACTTATAATATTATGTGATGTTCAATTTAATAGATATGTGGGTGTGCAAGTATTCGATATGCAGTGATATGCTGGACAAAATACTGTTAGATTTTCATCCAAAGAGTAAGCACTATCAAAATATGTTATACGTTATAACTCTTGAGGGAAAGAGTTGAAAATATTTCGTAATATGGTGAAAAAAAGCGGCTATAACTGTTCATTATTTAGAGTTTGATTACTAATAGTTACATATTAATAATTTAGAGTTTACTAAACTTTGAAAAAGGTATTTATAATAAATAGAAGTTACACTATGCCTAATAGTAATTGAATAAACTTAATTTAAGTATTTTTTGTCGAAATTAAAAAGATGTGAACTTATAACTTATAAAATGAATATACAGAATGGTTCTGGGGTCCAACTATAATACCAGTTAAAATATCTGCACTTATTTCTGGGACACGCTGTATAAAAATCGTGTGATTGTAAAGAAATGCATGTCATATACGAATAAATTAGAGACAACCCTAGAATCAAAAGATTTAGAGGCGCGAGAAATGCAACCTCTATAAGCCTGAGTGAGTGATAAACGGGCCCATACGTTACTTTGGCCGAACATAAAAACCCACTAGAAAAAGCACCACTAACTCTGTTACAAAAGAATCGTAAATATGTTTGTAACGAGGTAACTGGCATCGCGTGGCGCATCCATCAACTGTGTAGCTGCACCAAAAAAGGCACAAAAACCAACTTAATATTTACGATGACACTGGGACGGCTGAACCACATATTACCTTGTTCAGAGGTGTGTTGTGCCGCATTCATAAATTTATAAATGCAGTCGATATTGTGCGGAGTTTTTGGGAAAAAATGCTCTTTATCATTAATTACCAGGTACATAAATTAAGTTTATAAATTACAAACACTGCGAACTCTACCTTGATTAAAATTTAATGTCTCTGTATTTATATACAGCGCCAGTATGTATATTAAAAACCATAGAGATAAATTTGAAAAAAGTAATTTTGAAATGAAAAGTTGAGTTCTGATATTATTTTACTAATTTGTTGAATACTATGGGTTGTTCACCACATACGACACGGAGTATTGTAGCTAAACGATTAGATTTTTACAAATTGTAAGTTTTGGGCTCGTAGAAGGACTATTAGAGATACAATTTAAAAATAATTTTACAAGATACAGAGCGTCTCAAATAAGTAAAAAATATTATAGTTGTCTTTTTTAAATGGAACACTCTGTATATTATTCTATTTTAGATTCTACGGTTAAAATAAAGGTAAATTTGATTAAGGTTAATCACACTTAAACCTTACCGTTTTTGAAATATTTTCAATTTTGTGATATAGCAGTAAAATATTTAAGGCATGATTTCTCCAAGGGTATTAAAAGTTTTAATACTAAATATTTACTAAATTGATTGAATGATTATTTATTGATCAGATATTGTGTTACAATAATAAAAATTATACTACCTTATACCGAATGAATAAAAGTTTATATTAAATTACTAACTTTAAACGGCAATAACTTGTTTAGTTTAAATAGAACACCCTATATATTTTACGGGAATTAATGCACAATTTAATTGTCTATCAAACTGTATAATGCCATTTTTTACCTGTCTCTTGAAGTTTTCGTAGAAAATGCATTTTCTTATAATTTAGACCCCATTTATCACTATACCCTTAGAATATTGACATTTTAGATTTTTTTAAAGCAACATATGTACAAAATTTACAGGTGGTAAAAATAATAATATTGCGAGCCCATTTGTTTACAAAAAGAAAACTATTTAAATCTTTGTAAAAGAGTATACCAATTATTACTAATTATTAATATACCACCATTATTTCCGCCCAAGAAGTAGTTAATTGCATACTTAATTGTTTTAATTAATAAATTATTCTAAATAACTGTGGATTTAACTCAGAAATAAATACAATAATAAGTTATGAAAACAAACGCCTCTGTTGTTATAAATAACCATTTGTCAAGAAATGAAATAAAATTTATAAAGTGTTTAAAAAGTGTTTTTAAAAAGCATAATTTCTTAATAATTGGCAACATAGGTAGTAGATTAAATTTACAAGTAAAATTATTTTACTTGTAAATTTAATCTACTACCTATGTTGCAGGATCAAAGCAAACAGCAAAGATCCAATTGTTCTCAAAATTTAACCAACAAATTTTTTTGGAAAGTTTCAAAGTAAAATAATTTGCTTATTTTGGACTTATTTGAAAAACGGTAAAGAGAAAATATGATTCTTTTATCGATATCTACCAACCCTGAAAATTTCTGCACTTATTTAAAACTCACCTTGTATATACAGGGTGGTCCGAACTATATTCCAGAAACTTCGGCAGCATATTCCACAGACCAAAATAAGTAAAAAAGTTCGTATAAATGTATGTCCTAAAATGCTTAGTTTCGGAGATACAGAGTGTAGAAGTTTCATTTTTATCTCGATTTTTTCCAAATAATTTCTGAAGTAACGTCAATATTTGGATGAAAATTAGTATCTGGGAGTTTTGTGACACGAGAAATTTGATTTTGATGTCAAAATTGCTCCTATTTGTAGGGGCGCCACCTACATGTGTTTTAACTGTTTTGAAGAGTAATAACTTTTCTCGACCGTACCTGTATAAAACCACTGACTAAAAAAATATACATTTCCATGACTTTTTATGTAAAATATGCATAGATTTAGTAAGAACAGATATCACATTAGACATTTTAACCCGATCAAACAATCGGAGGTTGACTACGCACTGTAAAAATCAACTGAGATAGAGAAGGCGACATTGCCACATCTCAAATTTGCGCCTATCTATTCAGTTTGATTTGCAGAAAAGGTGACTTTAAAACCTTTACCGGATATCAATAAATCTCAATTTCTTAATTAAATTAATAGTTTATTTTTAAAGAAGCATGCGTAATAATATGGTTATTAACCAGAGGATATATGCGTTATTATTAAAGGACATGTTTACTGGTTAATGTGCTGAGACGTCTAGAACTATAGGCAACGTCGCTGCTAGTCTTCCAGAATGAAATGAGCCGTCCGTCCCACACCCCTCGCGACGGCCCTTGGTCCGTTATAGCGTACTACGTTTAGCTTGCGGTGTGTTTGAAGTCGGAATCCAGACGAAAGTGAACTTTCAGTGTTTTTCGGTGGTTTTTGTTTTTGTTTAACGTACTTTTGAATCTGCGCATTCAGTATGGTACGACAGTGTCAAGTGTGTGGAAAAATAAGCTCAAATTACACGAATTTGTTTTTTCACAGGTGGGTATTGTTTTCGTCATTGTACATAGGCGTCCCACAAGGAAGCCTCTCACAATCAAAATAATTTCTGATTATATTTGTAATTAATCTATTAAAACAAGAACGTAGTAGCCAGTAACTGAATTATAATTCGTCTCAATGACTACCTAACTGTTGTAGATCATAACAAATTTGAATATAAACGTTGCATTTGAAATTTTATTATAAGCCAGAAAGTGACATTTTTTTTCTTAAAATTGCGTCATTTCTGGTCATTATATACGATATTCTAAAGGAATTTTGCTCAACAAATAAACAAAGGTGTTACCCGACCTTTTTTACATTTTATTGCTTTATTATATATGCCCCTTCAGCCTTGTTTAGACAATTTTTTACCACTGTACAAATACCTCTTCCTAGAGTTATTTGTACGGTGTGTTTACCTTTTTTTTAGAATGGGACGAACTATAAATAATTCTTAGCCTACTAGTTTTATACATACCTATATACAGAGTGACCCAGGCCTCCAAAAAAGCTTTTTACCTATTACTACTAGCTGCTCTCGCCATCTAGCACTCGCCATAGTAGTACGTTTTGTACTCAAATGCTATTTTCTGCTTTTATGCTTTTCGTTTGTCGGATTGAGGGTTACAGCAAAGTCGGCCTGACGATGGAGATAAATCTCCGAAACCGGTTGTCGAATGGCTGTTCCCTTCAGTCTGATGAACTTAATGCAGAGAATAAGCATATATTATACATAGGCCTTAATATTTTTTTTGCTTCTTGTATTTTGTTTATTTATACAAACCCTACCACGCCTTTAGCTCCATCTACGGTAATGTAGATGAAGCAAACGTAATTCATTATTATGAGACAGAAATCCCATACTGCACACAGGTTTGATACTTTTAATGAATCAATTTTCAATTTTCTCATTAAATATTGATTTTAGGTATAAGAAGTTATTAATAATACAAGATTAAACAACTATTACACAGTACTTCACAGGAAGCTATCGATTGCGAACTAACTAAATCGTTACTAATTACTAATTTTGAAGTTCTTTTTAAGATCAAAAATGGTAAAACTAAATCCTAAACTATCATTTCAGATTAAACGAGAAGTTCTAAATAATGTTGCCTATTCTAAAGAAGAAAAATTTATTTATAAGTTTTATAACATCTCTAATTAAATTTGGACGAAAAGAATAATTCTGTTTGCTGTAGGTAATTTTCTGAGGGAAAATACGAAAATAAAAATGACTTTTTAAGTCAAAAAAAAGTCAAAAGGACAACTTATTCCAAAAAAGGACTGTCCTTTTCAAAAAAGGACATGTGGCAACCCTAGAAATATATTCCCTTCTGGAATGGAAATTTAATGGCAAATCTACAACTTTAGTTTGAAAATATGTTTTTCGGCCACCCATGTTTACAAAAATGTCTAAAATGTGATTTACCATTGCCTCCATATTCTGAAAAAAAATTGAAGGAAAAGTCACCAACCACAAACCTAATATAGAACTGTTTCGGAAGCCTGAGTCACACTGTGAATATTCAAAAGTAACTGAAAGTTTATATAGAAGTAACTGAAAGTTTAAATTGAAAATCGACGTTGGAGCGATTTTCGAAAACCACCTACTAACGTTTCAACATAGGTATATGTGGGATATTAATTATATTATTATACTAGACCTTATAACAAAACTCATCTGACGAAAAAGTGTTAATGTATTATATTAATATGGAGTATAAATTTTACTAATTAATTTACTTTTACTTTACTAATTAAATGCTTTCCAAAAAACGATACGCCACTGGCCATTAGAACAATCGAAATGCGCCTAGTTGCCGGGGTCGGAAATTTTAGACTTCTCTGTCTCTTCTGTCCTTGTTTGACACATTGGAATGTTTGATACACTACCAACGAGTATTTATGAATGAGATGTTCGGTCTATCTTTATAATGTCTTTGAAAATTTGTCTCTTGGTAAAAATCGCTACGAGCAACCGTGCTCAAGATATTTAGAATGGAAATAGTCAATACATGTCATTATTGACAAAAAATAAGCACATGTTGAGAAGTATTATAGTTGTTTGACTGAAATAATACATTTTTATTTTTTTAAATTAATCATAACTTTTTCTGCGAAAAAATGATATTTAAACAGTTTCTTTTGAACTTTTGACACAAAAAGATTTCGAATTTATGATTTCAGTCTAATAACTATTCAGTCAACATGTTTAATTTATGTCAATGATAACAGGTATTGATAATTTCGATTCCAAATATCTCGAGAACCATTACACGTAGCAATTTTTACCAAGAGACCTTTTTTATGTAAAAAAAATCGTAAATGTATATTTCTTTACTCAGTAGTTTTACACAGGTACCGACGAAAAGTTATTACTCTTCAAAACAGTTAAAGTTTATGTAGGTGGCGCCATCTACAAATAGGAGTCATATTGACATTAAAATCAAATTTCTAATGTCAAAAAATTGTTAATAAAGACATTTTGAATTGAATAAAGACATTTTGAATTGAATTGAATTGAATTGAAAAAACACGCATCCACCAATTTTCATCCAAATATTGACGTCACTTCAGAAATTATTTGGAAAAAATCGAAAAAAAATGAAACTTCTACACCCTGTATCTCCGAAACTAAGCATTTTAGGACATACATTTATACGACTTTTTTTACTTATTTTTATCTGCATAATACGCTGCCGAAGTTTCCGGAATACAGTTCGGACCACCCTGTATAACAAGCGCGACAAGTTAAATTGGCGTTTCCTACAAACTGGAATTTCTTTCTTAGCATATTTTTGAAGTATAATAGTGAAAAGGTGAGTTTTATCTGAAAGTTGACTCAAACTCTCCATAACTGCAAAATGGCAAAAGATCGACCAACAATCTGATCATTAAAAAGTTTATATCGTTGAAAAATCGAAGCTGATCGTTATCCTCCATCCGCCTGAATATTAAGCAAAAAATTATAATTTGGCGTGCTTAAATGCTTTGATATAACAAGTTATCTCAAATTTGTAATTTTATATTCTATGTATCTTTAGATACACTAACAGGAACGAAAAATTACGCTTTAAAATGTTCATGTATTTTAAAGTTTAAAATATATTTTGTTCTAGTCGGTTGATTTTGATGATTTTTTAAGCAATTTGTAGCTAATTGTCTGTTTAATGTTGGTGATAATTGTATTTAGAGACAGTAATGATTAATAATTTTAGCAATATAGCACGCCTCTATGCTTTTGGTCCTAATCAATATAGCTATGAAATTGTGTTTATTGTTTTTGTAGTATTACATTCATTGATAAGTCAGTCATTGATTGTTTGATTGTTGACTTTAACAAAGATTTTTTTCTAAAGTCAGCAGTTGTATTGGCTCTTGTTGTTTCAATTGAACATTGTAGAAATCAATGTTTGGACTATAAAGCCATCTCTGCTAGAGTAATTCTCAACAAACAATAAAACATATTACTTTTCAATTACAGTGACATTACAAAAAGCAATAAACACGATTTAAATTCATTTTCAGGTCTGTTGATTAGAACCAAAAGCAACTGCATGCTTTTAATGCTAAAATTGCTATAAATTTGTACTGTCTTCGTCAAAATTTCGACTTCGTCAATTTCAGCTTATTCAACCATTTCCAATTATGGTGTAGCCTCCCTCACATATTTAGATACTCATTTTGTAGTTGGACCCATTGTTGTCTATTGTTGGCTATGCGTGCCTAAGTTATCCCTGCTAATTTCCTAATATCATGGTCCCACCTCAAATTTGATCTTCCCCTAGGTCTCTTGATTCCTCGGGGTCATTGCTGCAATTTTTGTGGTCCATCTGTCTGTCCTTCTTGCCAGGTGTCCTGCCCATTGCCACGTGAGCGATTTGATTCTGTAGATGACATCTATTACCTGGGTATCGTATCGTATCCGCTCTATTCTTTTACGGTCTCTCTGCATATTTCATTCCATTGAGCGTTGTGTGACCTACAGTTTCCTTATAATATTCGTTTTAAGTGTCCACGTTTCGCATGTATAGGTCATGGCTGATAGTACACATTGGTCGAATGTTCTCTTCTTTAGATAAAGTAGTATTTTATATTTAAATATGGTTGAATTTTTTTCATAAGTACTCCATGCTTATGTGTAACTTAAAATAAATAAAAATTGTAAATACGAGTTTTTCAAATGAGTAAAAGCGTGTAGGATTATTGGTTCAACTTTTCTTGGCCATACAGTTTCGAGAATCCGTTGACCGGTGAACATTACTTATGTTTTTTAGAGAACGGTTTTCAAGACATGTTAGAAAAGTTAAATTTAGATACTCGCGCATTAATAGAGGTTCCAACATGACTTTCATTATGACACACCAAGCCCCCCCCCCCCAACAATGTAAGAAATGTTAAAAAATATTTCATTATCATAATTATGTAGACTCAGGGATAGAAAGAGGTGGACCAATTGCATGGGTCTCCTCGGTCACCTGACCTATCGATTTTAGTTTTTTTTTTATGCACTATGGTTAATAACAAGGTTTACAAAAGAAGTTATGAACTTATAAGAGGCACTCGAAGAGGCGGGACAGAAGTTTATTTAAGTCGACCGGTCGTTCTGTGACAATAGCTAGAAATTCAGTTTTAAAAAGATGCATTTATGTACTCAATTGCATTTATGTACTCAATTGCGGATTTTTTTAACATTTTCTAAAATAACGTGTAAAGTGTATGTATTGATTATTTTTTTAATTTTTAGTTTGTGTAATGTAAATTGTAAAGAGCCGTTTAATAATACATTTTGTCTTTTTATAAGTTATAAATAATAACAAAATTAGAACACCACTGGAAACCGTTCTCTAAAAAACGTAAGTAACTTTCACTGGTCAACATATTCTTGTATGGTCAAGAAAAGTTGAACCAATAATCCTACATGCTTTTCTTCACTTAAAAAAAATTATTTACAATTTTTGTTTATTTTAATTTACAAATATTGGATGTGAAAATTTCACATTTCTGAGAGCAACGACGATTGAACTTGTTTCCATAGCTAATTAAGTGAAATTAGTCAAGAAAGATAAGAATTGGCTATAACTCAGTAATTTTGTAAAAGAAACATATTATAGCTTATATCGCTGAAAAGCTTAAAAAATGGCGCTTTTTATGAAGTCATTGCCAACTATGGTTTCCATTTAAAAAAAACATATGTTTGTGTCATATGTCAAAAATAACAGGCTTTAGAAAAAATCGGAAAACACGGTCTCATTAGAAATGTGATTATCTACAACTTTTATCTGAACACTTTTTATCTAAAAGAGATTATAATGGAATTAGGGACAATTTTTAAAATCTTTCCCCATTTAACCGACTCTCTATCTCCAGTAGTTTCCGAGATGCCTATAGAGAACATCGTAGGAAACTAACCCTGTATATTATCATCGTATTTCCAGTATTGTGTTATTTACTAGAATGTATTTTCTGTCTAACTGGTAGACAGAAAATACATTGTATAATATATACGTTGTACAATACGTTGTACAATATTTTAGTTTTTGCTAAATTAATTTTGAGACCTACTTTATTGCTGGCTGTATTTAGTTCATTAGGGTTTGCTTGTAGTTCTTCAGGACTATTGGCAATTAGAACTATATCATTAGCGAATCTTAGATGGTTAAGATATTCTCCATCTATACTTATTCCTTTGTTGGTCCAGTCGAGCTGACGGAAGATTTTTGCTAGCAACACAATGTAAATAGCTTTGGGAATAGCAAAAGAGAATATATCTAATAAAAATAAATCTATTGAAATGAACCAAAAAACAAACTATTGAAAAGAAATACCTCTAGATGATAAAGTTCTTTTTAAATAATTATTTATTTTGAATTCCACGGGGGAATTTTAATTTTAAATTTAAAAAGAATCTCATAAACCAAATAATTTAGTTACGCATTGTTTAAAAATTCATCAAAATCGGTCTACAACAAAATACAGGGTTGTTCACTACATACGACACGGAGTATTGTAGCTAAACGATGAGATTTTTACAAATTGTAAGTTTTGGGTTCGATGAAGGACTATTAGAGGTACAATTTAAAAATATTTTTACAACATACAGAGTGTCCCAAATAAGTAAAAACTATCAAAGTTGTATTTTTTTAAATGGAATACCCTGTATATTATTACATTTTTAGTTTCTACGATTAAAATAAAGGTAAATTTGATTAAGGTTTATTATACTTAAACCTTACCGTTTTTGAAATATTTATGTTTATTTCAAAAACGGTTAAAAAAATACAACTTTGATAGTTTTTACTTATTTGGGACACTCTGTATGTTGTAAAATTATTTTTAAATTGTAGCTCTAATAGTCCTTCAACGAACCCAAAACTTACAATTTGTAAAAATCTCATCGTTTAGCTACAATACTCCGTGTCGTATGTGGTGAACAACCCTGTATATTGAGTTTTAAAACATTATAATCGTAAATCGTATATTTTATAAAATTGAGATAAATTAAAATATGTTATAATAAATTATAAAATTTTACGATTGTTGATTATATACATAATAATAAAAATATGCTAAACACCCGAATTATTGAATCGACTGATAATAAAAATGCCTATCGATCTAACCAAAATAAATAACAACATAAATCATTTTGTGGCCAGAAAAAAACCGGTTGAAAAACATTTTCGGGATGTCCGCTGGGACCGGAGCAAATAAAACTGGCGTCCCTCATTGGCTACCATTTTCTATCTCTATTTTTTCTCACCCCACTTATCCCCAAACCCTCGTTTGCAATCGGCCGGCTACTATCATCGTCGGTCAAGAGGAAAAACAAAAAGATTTTCCTATCGCACGCTACATTTGGTTTTACGGCTATTTCACATTGACCCCATAATCACCAGAATTTTAGGGAGAAGAATTTGGAGCCGAAGGAAAGTTTTTCGATAAATTGTTTATCATCACAAAATAAGATGTTGGTACATAATCTTTATTACCAAAATAAATGTATTCTTTGGTATTTGGTTTTTATTATTAATAAGAAATTTGACCTTTTTTAAAAATGTTTTGTCATTCGGTACTATACGATCGAAAACAAACAGCGTCAAAAACGGCTGGGGAATGACAATTTTGGCGAGGTTAATCTCTAGACGTCGCACAGTGCTTCGATCATATGGCTCTAGAGGACAAAAATGCAAAACTTCTCTTTTATTTTAGGCAATTTATTCAAACTAGGTTTATTTGACACATATGATGAGTACTCTCATTGTACTAAAAGGTGATGGTCTTAGTCCCACGTTTATGAAAAAAAAATCTTATAAATAATAAAAATGTTGGAGCTGTGTTCCATCTAAGGAAATAATAATTTATAGTATGAAAACGGTGTAAGTATTAAAAAAATCCCTGTGATAAAAAAGAATTGAAATAACATTAGAACATGATTCCTACAATATAAGCCTAATATAAGATAAAAATGTTTTTCTTTAATGAAAAAGAAACATTAATGCTATATTTAATTAAAAAAAAAACTTAAGATACTATAAATTTACTTTAGGACAACAAAATGCATAGATCGTAACTACTCTGATTCAGAAGAATCACTGCTGACAGAATCTTCCAAATTTATAGTATCCAAATCACAGGTAGATGAAATATCCTCACTATTATAAGATGTTTCTGTACATCATTTTCTAATATGTTACTTTTTCGCGTGTTCCCTTTGTTGGTATGAGGGGTTCGGATGTTAATAGTTACCTCTTTAAGAGACCATATCCATATATTATTTTTTCCTTTTCTTGGGTATGAGTTTTTATAATAAATTGAAAGATGGAAACTTTTTTTATGCGACGTTTCGCTCTAACATAGTGGGCTATTTCAGGTCTTTGTTTATGGTGGTGTCTTATTTGACTGGAAGGTTCATCAATATCTAATAAAGAACACATTTTTTGAAATACAAATAATTTTGAGTTCTTGTCCTTATGATCAAGCTAAGTATTAACCAGATCGGCATTGCTTGTCAATTTTACTCCATTTGAAAAGTATTATAAAATAAAGTTCGTCGCAAGCAGACGCAGGTGAACTATACAAAAAGTAAAAGTTTATGAATATGACAACAAATATATTCAATAATTACGATATGTTTTGATATGTTTTTTTTAAATGCCTTTTTGAAGTTTGAAAACGTAAAATTTTTATACACATTTAAGATTCATCTTAAAAAATAAATAAAAACTAAACAATCACGAATTGTTTAGAAATAAATTTAAAGTACATACCTTGTTTAACAATATCCATAGTGGCTTTCAATTAAGTACGTACCGTTTAACTCCATATACAGAACTACTATGAATGTTATTCTTTTCACTGATATAAGATAATTTCACTGATATATGATCGCAAAACTTATTTTTAGTGAAAATATTTGCTAACAAAAAACACTGATTATGAAAAATAATATACAGGATGATTGAACATTGTTATAAGTATAAAATTACATATTCAGATATTAGTAAATTTTAACTTTTTTTTCGATTTTTGTCCATGGGACGAAGCACTGTGCGTCGTTTACTAAAAATGGACATAAAACTTGTCAGAAACTAATACTAATTGTAGAAGATTAATTTCGGGAGACGATAATGCAATTTTATCGTCTTGTATAAAACAATAGGTATTTTTTTTCATAGCGAGTTACGTGTTAAAAAATATTCAGCAATTATTATTTCAATGAATTTATTACGAGTAGAAAAAATATTGTGCTGGGTTAGCGTTGTAATTTGACAAATAAATAAAGCTGTTTTTGACAAATAAATAAAGCTGTTTCTTTAGTTGTCAGTTTTGAGTCAATTTTTTTAATTCTTTTTCGTGTCGATTGCTGATTGAATTAGAGCCAGAAATGGCTCAAAACGAAATAAGTAAATTACAAACAGATATTCAGGCTGAGGCGACAAACGCCATATCCAAACTATTTCCATTTAAATCCCGAATAACTTATGAAAAGGAATATAAACATTTTCAAAAATTGAAGCAATTAAAAAACGTGCGAGAAGAAATAAAGTTTTTAACCTATCCCCGCTGTTAAAATATCATTTAGTCTACCCTTGCGGTTAAAGTACTATTTTATCTACTATTTTTGATAGATATAAGACAATTTTAACAGCTGCTACTGAAAAATAATAATTTTTACTCAATATAGGCTTGGTGCATTCTCCGCCGGTGCTGCCACCATCGAAAAATGTCGTAAACAACTAGTATATATACAAATACACGGGTTTAAATAGCGAGTATCCGAAAAATTTATTATACAATTATTCTAAATCTGTTAGGAAGTATAAACTGTGAAAATTTAAAATTAAAAAAGTAAATATTTTGATATCTTCAGAAGGTCTAACTTGTATTATAATTTATTATTCCAGTTAAAAAAAACTTTTTAGATGAGTTCAACTACGGTAGCGAGCATAGTTTTAATCAGCGGTTTTGCTAGTGAGGTTATAAATGGGGCTATTTCGCCTATAACGAAATTTTTTAAAGGTAGGTACATAATTGGAATTTTAGAAGATACTATTCATGAAACATTTAATCACTAGTTGATTATAAAAATTATTCCATTAATACTTATATTTTATTTAGCAAATTATATTTTATCCTCTCATAGTATATCTCAATTATCTATAGTATATCTCTATTTAATATTTTGATTATGTAACGAGCACATTGTTTACTCACTTGTTTCGTCAAACTGCCTCAATCCATTTTTGTTTTTGATCAAATCGGTGTGCGAAACTATGAAGTGTAAAACTTGAAAAATAGTTCGTTATAGTAATGCTTTATTTAGTCACTATTCTAATAAAGAATATACATTCCTTCGGAAACTCTCTATTTATTTATCTAGTAATGCTAAAACACTCTATTTGAAAGTCGATTAGAGAAAATAGTATGATTCATTGGCAAGCGATGTAAATATTTGTGATCAGGTAAAATTGTGATGTAAGAGGAGGCTTATCTTGCCGGCGGCGTGTCAGTAGTAGACGAGCCGGCCGGCTGTAGTGTTGTGTTTTGTCACAGAGCTGACATTTGGAAGTAGCGAGTCTTTTGACAATGGGAGTAGAAAACCTCTTGTGACGTCGTTCCTTCGAGGATGGTCTTGAGAGTTTGAGGTCTCTCTTGCTTCTCGATTGACACCGCTGGGGCGTTGCGTGAGGACCCCAATTAGCCCCATCGATTGGGATGCAAATCTGTTTAGCGGCAGATTTGCGTCCGGGGGAAGCCCCTATACTATTTTAGGAGACACTAGCTAGTTGTTAAAGATTATTAACCAATAGATCCGAATAATATTTGAATTAGATGGAAGATATGGAATGGGATATATTGAATAGAATGTCAGTGATGTCAGTGGCTAGGGGGCGGAGTACCCCGGGTGAGTCTTACTATTTAACTATCAATTTTATCCAGATCAGTAAATGTTTGTTTTGTTATTTTCATGTACAATGAGAGAATGCTTGCCAATGACCAACTAAATGGATATTTGAGGTGAATTTGCATTGTGAGACCCGGTTGAGTAAGCCCCAAAAATAGCGATTTTACAGAAGGTATAAAATGTTTCGCGGGAGAGTTGAATATCCGGGAAAGTTGAGTTATTAAATGTTTGGTTTGGTTCGGTTTGGTTTGGTTATTACAACACAACACGACGCCTAGTTCGAAGTCTTTTTCACTTATTCTTTACCATCCGAAACAACGTCACATCACACAAACCGCGTACCTAAGTGTTTTATAGTCTCAATATTTGCACTAGCAAAAAACTAAAATACCTAAATATTATGACAAAGCCACGATTTCAATATTATTTTAATACGATCAACATGAACTGTAACCGGGACGGCGCCGGCGCCGGCGTGAAATACATAGCCAAAATTTCTGACTTCAGCCGTATACAACGCCGCAGTCGGAATTTTTTGAAATCAACTGAAATGCACAACGTCTATAATAAAGTAATAAGAGATCTACTATAGTAAACAGTAAGATTTAGAAGATAAAAACAAAAAATCAATATATACCGGGCGTTTCATATAATAAAATCAAAAAATACAATATTATATTTTCCTGAAATAGGACCCTAGTATACGGTTTAGGTTTGCACATAAACGAAATTCTATAGATGCCCGACTTACTGTTATAGGACCCCATTGTAAAACACCATCCAGGAGCTGTAAGAAACCATCCACATAGATCTTTACATAATACAACATACTGTCGTTAGCAGTTAAAATAACGTCTAATAGTATGCGATTCTAAGTAAAACTAACGAAATTTAACCTATAGTGTGACCAACGGATCTGTAGCTACGGGGTATCGGCAGGGGAACGCAGTTGTAAACAAAACACGCCCAATTTCATTCATAAAATAGGCATGGGCGTACGGTGTTATATGAAAATAATGTGTATCATAAATATAATACTCAGATTAATAATTTTTTTCAAAAAACTTTATGCTGTTTGAATCGTTACTGTTGAGTTAGCAGATAAACACTAAAAGCTTTTATTAAAGCTCCCTTAAATATTTTGAATCATTTTATTATTGTGTTGTTAATATAATAGAAGAAATAATTACAGCTGGGGGTTGGAACCTTTGGTGTTACACAGCAAAATAAAACACTAAATCAGTACAATACACCAAAACACTTTTAATTTTACACTGGACGCACGTTTCGCTAACCATGTCTGCCATCAGCAGATGATCAAGACTGAGTCTTGAGGTATATTTATTTATATATCTGTACTAACTATATTTTTTTCTATAATACATAATTTTAGATATAACTATTTCCAGCAAAAAAAAATCTTGAAAATAGTTAACTTTGGAAGCGCAAACAAAACATAATTTTACTCATCAGTAGATCTGATATTGCCTATTACACCAGATATGGTATCGCTCCGCCAGCAGTTTTTAAAGGTTAGGTCATTGTCTACCCATATGTTACATCCAAATAGATAATACTTGGCTATATTTTCGAATTTCGCGTATATATATTTATATCTCTCTCTGCAATATAATGGGCCGCTCCATTAATATTTATCTGTTATTTTAACATTTACGCCAAAAAAATTCATTTGATTTTAATAACCCCCTAAGCGTTTCCCTGCAAAAGGAAAATTCGATTCTTCCTGCAATTTTTGCAAAAGCTTTCTAATTGTGGGGACGAGTTTGAATTCGAGATAAAATCTATTTATCAAATTCCTGACCACTTCGAAAAAGTCGTTGAGCTTTTCGACAGCAGTCTCACGTGGTCGTTTCTTTCCAGAGAGGATATCATTTTATCGGGGTTAGTTTTCAGCCTTTTTTTTATCTTCTGTGTGAATTTTTTTATAGCCGATACGCTAACTCCGGTATAAAGAAATATCCGCTCAAGTTTACGTTTAAGCGGCAACTCAAGCGAACTCTCTGTAGCTTCTTCATCGCAAACCCTATTATGAACACAAGGAAATACACCAAATGAGATTTCATCCACGTTATTATTAACTTACCTATATAAATTAGCTATTATTTCTCTTGTCTGACTATGTAGCGTCTTACCCTTAACAAATTTATTCGTTTTAAAACACAAATATACGATCAAACTTGATATTAATAATTAAAAACTACGAACGAAAAACATTATAACAAGATAACAAAACAATAAAACACAACTTAACTATCAAATATACTAAAAATATAGGAATAAAGTTTAGGATAACCGGTATAAAATAATGAAATAAAGTAATAATGATCAAAAAAATGACACCGCCACTGGATATTTCAATAGTATTCAATATTCCTACTCTTTTCAGAAGAGACCGTGAAGTTGGGGATAAAGCAAGCGAATAGGAAAGGCGTAAAAGCCATGGCAACCGCGTGGTAACAAATCCTGTGACGTACTGCCAATCATGTTCGATGAATAGGCGGCCATGCGCGGCGATGCCGGTTTGCCAATGATATCGTTGAAAATCTTCAACTTTCATAATAGGCAGATTATACAGAATGAAAGAAATAAGTTATTAAATAAAACATATCGAACAATATGAACTACGTTAAAATTCCTTAGTAATATACGTCAGAATATATGCTAAACACATTATATATAATAAAAATATATTAAATTTATAGTTCATGTCTGGCAATTTTGCAATTTTATAGATAAACGTGGCAATATCGATTTTTTTTTCTCGCATTCCTTCCGTAGCTACAGATCCGCTGGTCAAACAGTAACTACGTTCTCTCATCTCTAAAGACGCGCGCTAGAAATGCCTTCAAGACAAACACAGCGTCGGAATTGTGCCACAGCAAACGTAACCCTGGTTTGCATTTAATTTCGAATTAAAACAAATCGCACGCTCCGTATTAGCGGCAGCGTTTTCGTTTGCGGAATTAATAGCGTGAATAAATAGGGATCGGCGAAAGAGAACAACTGCTACTTTACAAAAGAAATACTCGCGCTTATTTATGGCTGTAGGAGATCCCGCGAATGCTGTTTGCGTAGCGGGTATACCTGAGAAAGATGATAAGCCCCAGGAAGAAAAACAAGGTGGATTTATGAAAGTTAATAAAACGACGGAGACAGAAGTGAGAAAATATGGGGTTTTAAAAAAGAATGAGGCAAACCAGAACTTCGAGATATAATAAATTAAATAAAATTTATTATATAAGAATAAAAAAATGTGAGCATATTTGAAGTAAAACTTCTTCTTAATTTCGTCTGTCTGTCCGTCTGCCGACTCCAATCGGTCAACTCTATCCACGTGCCGAGTTTGGTTCCAAACGACCCATAATTAAGAAAAATCCTGAGGATTTCGTCCATTTAGAGTCATCGGTTCGAAACCTCGAGGGCGTCTACAACAAATTTGAAAATATTTGGGATAAGGAACGTTTGCCCATTTGACAAAATTCAAACAAGTTTAAAAATGTGATAGCTGTTGATTCTGCCTATTAAATGAATTTTGAATTGTCAAAAATATTAAAATTTAGCTGAGTTATTCAACAGTTTGTTCTATCAATCAATGATACGTTTATAAAATCTATATCTTGAGCGGAAAGTTTTACACTAACTATTTATTTAAACGTTCGTGGAAATGTCTAATTATCCATAATTTATCACAGGTTTGCTTAATATTGGATTACTAATATCTATACCTACAAAGATTTTAATCAAATACAGGTACGTCGAGCAATTCTTCACATTTCTCTTCTTTGTAAGCTTTCCTCCTTCATCGTTTCATATTAATTTGGAGCAATGAATCCCGCAGATAGGGGAGCTAGATGCTAATATGGAGCCTGGGATTTCGTTTAAATCGAAATTAAATGCAAACATAGGATTTTGTTTGCCGCGGCATAATTAGTATCAGAATAATTCCCATGTTTCATTTGCTAAGAAGGGACTAGTTTACGTCTTGTCGCGGTGATAAAATGCTTTTAGCTTGAATTTGCTGTAATGTTACTTTTAGTAACACAGTATTAAGCTTGTATGTATATTGTATATATATATATTGTTGTATGAAATTATTATTACTTTTTGTAAATGACTACTATTATTTCTGGTAATGAATGTATTTAAGATTCGATATGATGTATTTATATTATACAATAACAAAACTAACAACCGATAAATTTTTATTATTTTTTGAAGTGAAACTTTTTTACGCGCGATGAGAGTAAAAATAGTAGGCCGCGACACAAGAGCCGACATGGCCGTGACACACGAGACGCGAGAGGAAAAGTGATAACCATCTTGGAGCGCCATAACTCGGGACCTATGTGAGCTAGTGGGCTGAAACTCGGAAACTCTTCGAAGCCCATCTTTTCATGGTACTTTAACGACGTTTTATGCACTACGATACCCCATACGAATGAATCAAATCAAAAAATCGTCCCATGTAAATGAAATTTAGTATGTCGTTAGATTGGACCAAGGCCAACTTGACCGTCACGGTGACAGTTAGTTTTGACGTACTAAACGTCAAAAGTTGATGTCGTCCGATCGCGATCAATTTTGGTGGGTAGGCTGTGAGCGATGGACCACACAGTCCCACCCTGCAAAATTGGATACGACGCGCGACGTTTCGTTTACATCTTTATCAGGGTGGGACTAACTATTTTGTATTTAAGAAAAATTTGGGTCGATTTCGGCATAATTGGGGACGGGCTACAGGTTGACGCCCTAGATGTTTCGAACTGATGCCTCTAAATGGACGAAATCATCAGAATTTTTCTTAATTATGGGTCAAAAATTTAAAAAAAATTTGGATAAACAATTTATTCTACCAATAAATGATACGCTTATGAAATATAATAATAATAGCTCCCGTATATAGCGTTTAACGCCTTGGGAGTAGCAAGATACAGCTTGCCATACAAGAGCCGTTCGGTATACAAAAAAAGGTAATGTGGCTAGCACTACGCTTCAACCGCTTATTATTACCTCAGGATTGTGATTTCCAAGTACTCATTTAAGGCTGAGTCGACCTAGGTACCCAAACTATTTTTATTTTAATAAAAATAGTCGGCTAATGAAATGCCGGGTGTGGGATTCGAACCCACTACCTTGAGATTGGTAGACGAGAGCCTGTACCTCTACGCCACCGGGCACCCTTATGAAATATACATGTTGTTAATTTCTTTATTACTTGCGGCAAGAGCTTTATGGTTGAAATATGGCAACCTCGGCACGCTCGTCGAGAGTCGACGCAACGGGACGAGTCGGCAGCTTAGCTTAATACTCAATTGGGATGTAGGCAGTATTGCCATTCTGTTTCCCAAACGAATTAAGCCATAGTTTCAACCTTCATTTACTGGATTATTTGGGCCTATTATGTTAAAGTATCAATTATTATTGTTTGAGAACAAAGTTTGCATCCGCTACTTGAAAAACTCTATCTTATCTAATATGTATACTGAAAAATCTGGATCCATAAAATCCGAAAACCTACTACGTTTCAACTTCAAAGAAACATCATCCAGAAACTTTGTTATCTCTGTAAGACGTCCATGTCGGGCATGAATATTCCCGCTCGATATCCCCAAAGGGGGATAGATATTTATGTGACGTCGTTTTAATAAGATCGAGGCGGCGGGGGCCGTAGGGTGCCGTCTTCCCCTACAAATATAGAGTGCAGGGGAGCGGAGGAAGGCACGAATTTATGTCACAATATGGACAGGCGGTACAAGATGTAACAGGTGCCGAGCACGGCGCGGAGACACTGCATTCGTGCCCGAAGTTTAATCAAGTTTCCGACATAGCTACCGCAGATTATGTTTTAGGGTTTGGCTTGTTTGAAAACCGTTCGTGAATTGTCGCTGGCGTGATGGAAGATAGGATACAGAAAGCTAAATAGCTTGTGTCTGTTATCCTTAAAAATAAATTGGATGTCGAGCTCTTGTCCTTTTGGAACTATAAACTGGAGTTACTGAAATTTTTGAAACAAGAACATTGATCAAACTTTGTCAATCACTTTCGTGTTTTACTCTAAAATAGTCCCTTTTTAAACTATTTATTTATTTTTAAATAATTTGATGTTATTTTGGATTATTTTAAGTTTCTAGTATTATTTAATAGTAAAAAAAAGTCTCAAAATTTAGTTAATACCTTCCGTCCCAAAATGTTTATATTTTATTTACATCCACGCCTTGTTTTGAACATAAAAAAATGAAAAAAAAAATTTAAAACTGGTAATTTTTCATTTTCACGTGTTAATTTTCAAAACCAGTCAAACATAAGTATCATTTGTCACTTTTAAATTTCTTATTTGTTCCTTGGAATGTGTAACAAAATTTTTTTTTTTATTTTTTTTAAGCTACCGTTTTGTCTACACGGCCTGGGTCAACCAGGTGGCCTAGACGATCCTCTGAGAGTAGGTCTTAACAGAGCAGAAGTAGGGAAATACCTCCGACTGTTCCACGAAGGACTTGCTCCAGAAGAAGCAAAAGCGAAAACACTCCTCCGAAAAGGGGAGAGTAAAGACACCAAGTCGCAACCAAACCAAACCAAGAAGCAACCTGACTCATATCCATCAAAGAGCAAGGGAGGGAGCGAGAACCTCTCACCTCTTCTCCGGTAGGGAGAGAAAAAAGCCAGGATGGAAAGCCGTCCAACACCGGGAGGCAAGCAGGGACGTATCACCAGCTTTGCCGCTATTGCTGGACAAGTAAAAATGGCGGTGCTGCCAAAGTATTTCCCAGAGGTTGCTCTGATCACCGACCTGCAAACGTCTCTAGAAGAGGCTATACTGGACGAAGTAGTGGCGATCGGATCGCACCACAACGACCTACAAAATGTGGGTCAGCTGCGTTTTGCGGGGATACACTTTCGGGTGGGCATGATCCTCATAGATTATATATCTCAAGAATCGGCAAATTGGTTGGTGGAAATCGCACCAACGCTTAAAAATTGGCAAGGGCCGGAACTGGTTGCAGCGAAGGGATAAAACATCTCTAAAGGGCGGCCATCACGGTCTTTCTGCCGAGGAGCAAGGGGAAAGACACCACCTACCTGCTGAGCCTTATCCAGGGTCAGAACTTCAATGTAAGGACATCGAGTTGGCGAGTCATCAACTCGAGGGAGGAGGGTCATGGTCAGGTCCTCACAATAGGAATTGACTTCAAATCCAAGGAGGCAATATCCTCTATTATAGATACGGAACAACATCGGTATCAGGTCTAAGGAGAGACCAAGTTAAAGAGGTGGAGAAAATGGAGACAGATCCAAACCAAACCTCACGGGTTCTTCAGCCGGTGGCAAGCTCCTTGACTGTTAAAGGCGGCACGGAGGGCCAAACTCCAACAGTGGAAGGGTGTGTACTCTCGGAGGAAGAACTGTTGTTAGAGGAGGATGGGAAATACCCTGTCCCCTCTGCAACAGGGGTATGATGGGTTATAGACTGTGTGATGACTCAAGGAAGGGTGGCGCATTAGATCTTTAAGGTCGTAGTGATTAACCCCCCCCCCTCTTACTCATTCTACATTCTCTAAATTCTATCTCTGTAAGATGTCCATGTCGGGCATGAATATGCCCGCTTGATATCCGCAAAGGGGGACGGATATTTATGTGACGTCATTTTATAAAGATCGAGGTGGCGGGGGACGTAGGGCGCCGTCTTCCCCTACAAATATAAAGTGTAGGGGTGCGGAGGGAGGTACGAATTTATGTCACAATATGGACAGGCGGTACAAGATGTAACAGGTGCCGAGTACGGCGCGGAGACACTGCATTCGTACCCGAAGTTTAATCAAGTTTCCAACATAGCTACCGCAGATTATGTTTTAAGGTTCGGCTTGTTTGAACGAAAACCGTTCGTGAATTGTCGTTGGCGTGATGGAAGATAGGAGACAGAAAGCTAAATGGCTTGTGTCTGTTATCCTTAAAAATAAATTGGATGTCTAGCTCTTGTCCTTTTGGAACTATAAACTGGAGTTACAGAAATTTTTGAAAAAATAAAATCGATCAAACTTTGTCAATCACGTTCGTGTTTTACTCCAGTCCATTTATAATATTTCCTATGTTAGTGTATGACATAAATTAGGATTGATTGACATATTCAATTGTTTTCGGTCACTTCCGGTTTCATCGGAAATGACTGCAACTTTTGATTTTTAAATCACACCCTCGATATTTTTTTACTTTCTTCGGTAGAAAATGACACTCTGAATAGAATGACATATCACATGTCAACTTTTGACATTTTCGCATATGGTTTATTTGAAATTGTAACATGCAGTTCATAACGACAATTTGACTCGAAGTACCAAGTGTGTGGTATCAAATTATTCGTAAAAAAATATTTTTCGAAATATGCTAATGATCCACCCTCGTTCCATTTGAAAAAAATTGAGATATGATCAAAAATACGATTTGGGCATCTTTTGACCGGCTAGGGCAAGACACTAAAAACATTAGACGATCAAATCTATTTTTCCAAGGCTCCTTGATTAAAAATTAGTGTTTTAACACATCCATGGCACTCTAGATTAAAATTTAAAATACAATTTGTTTTTAAGCGAATATGTCAAAAGTTGACATATGATACGTCATTCTCTTTAGAATGTCATTTTCTATCGAATAAAGTAAAAGAAATACCGAGGGTGCCATTTAAAAATCAAAAATTGTTGTCATTTCCGGTGAAACAAGAAGTGACAGAAAACAATTGAATACGTCAATCAATCCTAATTTATGTCATATACTAACATACAAAATCTCATTTTCTTATCTAAAAAAATAAAAAAGTAATAGGGGTGAGCCACTTTTGAGACGCACCCGGTATATACGGCGTCGTATAAATTTGCTACCTGCAATTTATGTAGAAAATTCGCTCGGCTTTTTATCGAGTAGGTCACATTAAAATCGGATTTCAATTTATTTCATTCTAGGATCGCTTGCGTTCGTCGCTTAGTACTCGTCACTTGCATCGCTCGTTCAAAATCGAGCGATGTCGGTTATTTCAGTACTCGAGTGATCCCATCACTAATTATTTAATTGTAAAATACATCATTAACTTGTAAAAGTAACGAATTGAAAAAACCTTTTTACTAGTGAAATAAAAAAAGTGGGTTTCTATTTGAAAAAAATGATTTATGAAGATTTTTTAATCGCTCATTTGCATGACAGCTACCGCCATTATTATTTGACATTTTTTGAACAATTCAATTTTTGAAATAGATAGCCACATGACATGTCTTCTCTTTATGTCGAAGTGACTGTGGTAATCACTAAATTTGATTTTTTATGCTATACCTACAACTTTTTTTGACAGGTACTATTCTTTCGCCCAAAAATTTTAAATTAATGTTTTTTCTCAAAAATGGTTAATGTTAGGTATAGAGTGATTAACATCATTCAGAGAATTTTACAGAGAATTTAAGTATGTAATAAAAAATGGGGGCACAAAAAAAGCGACGCGCGAAAAACCGTATTTTTAAATACGATTATTGAAATCGCTTGAAACTCGAGTACTCGATGATTGAAATTAATTGGGCTTTCCCATCACTACTAGAAACTTCTAATGCACGCTCAGCCTGGGACACTCTGTATACCATAAAAGAATATCCACACTATTCCTAATTTATTGGACAATATTAGAACAATAAAACATCCAAATTGCTAACGTGCTCTGTATATTAACAGCAAATTTAGTAACCGATAAAAGAGAATCTTCGAATAAAACACTCCAAACCTTTTTTTCTCAATGTAATAAATCTCCCCTCTCGATATCATCTATTCCTTATAAATTTCCCTTTTAAAGTCTTTTTATAACCCATAATTCGCCAGAAATAATTTATACGATTTAATATCCCAATAGGTAGGCCATTATTCTCCTCCATATTTTTTATTCCTTCATCTCGTTCCCTTCTTTCCGGGGATGTTTGCGTTCACACAAAACTGTCTTATCCGCTTTATTAACCTTTATAAATCCAACAAGGTTTCTTAACTTGGTTTATCTTCGTCCTCAGGTGCGAGCTACTACAACATAAAAAACATCCACGAGATCCTGTAGAGCCATAAATAACTTGGAGTATTTTTTTAACGTAAAGATGATCTTTATTTAGTCTAAGATCCGGCTGCAGGATTATTACTCTCATTATATTTTTTTCAAAACCTAATTTTTATGTATACAGGGTGTCCCAATATTCCGTGGACATAGAACTAGTACGTATTTTTGGAACCAAAATAAGTTCATTGGACACAATTTACCTCCATACAATCGTACTTTGTCCGCCAGAGGGCATCAAACTTTAAAGAAATAAACACATTTTTTCAAATATTTTAAGAACCTTTATTTCGATTTGAATGAGATTTTGGGTGTCTATATTGTGCTAAGTGCTTTAACATTTGGCTTTCACAAAAATCAAGAAAAAGTACGGGGAGGGTGAAAACTACCCCCATCCCTACATAAATTTTAGTACAAATAGTTTCCAAATCCACCAACGACAGATTTTCTTTTTGTAAAAAGGCCCCTATAGTATTTACTACATTTTTTGTCTCTTGTAAAAAACGCTACATCGCATAGTTTTTGTAATTTTTTTTTGGAAAACGTGTTTTTCCAAAGCAGACCTACAAAATATACAGGGTGCTCCAATATTCCGTAGACGTGGAACAGCTACGTATTTTTTGGATCCAAAATAAGTTAATTGCACATAATTTAGCTTTATACAAAAGCGCTTCGTTTGTCCGTTAGAGGGCATCAAACATAACAAAACCCGTACGTTAATAAATTTAAAAAAAATTATTAATTTTTATTAAATAATTTTTAAGCTTTATATGAAGCTTATTGTTAGATATAATTTGTTATAATAACACAAAATTCCATATTTTCGCCAACTAGATTGTTATAGCATAATAGATTTTATTCGCCTCCATAGCTTGATGCTTGATGTGACAAAAAACATTACGTACATAAAATAATAGATATAAGGGTATCCTGGTGAATTTTGTCTAATGTCCTGGAATTGATCTGTCTTTATTAGATTCCTTCAGAGGCCACAGAGATTCTAAAAAAGAAAGCAACGTTTAGTTAAATATATGATATACTTTTCTCCATCTTAAAACTGGAGTTAACCTGAAACAGAAGATTTTTCTATACAGAGTATACAGGATTTGCAGGTTTTCTGAATCGTATAATTGCAAAAAACAGTATTTTTTAGGTTCCTAACGCCACTATAGATCAGAAAACCGCGTTATGTTGAATTTAAAAAAGTGGGGTTCTTAAATTTCTTGAAAAACTCGAAAGTCAATCACTCATTCTTTCGCGAAAAAATATTGTAGTTGGGTAATACATTAAATTTTCCACCCTGTCCAAATTTCTGTTCTGTACAGGATGAGTTAACGATAGAGTAAAGTCCATTATCTCAATAATTGTTTGGAGGTTTACAAATAAATGTTAAATACAAAAGTTATAGGGAAGGTTAAGATACACGTTTTAAATTATTGTAAAATATACTGGGTGCTTCATAAAGTAAAATAAATACGGAAGGTCGAAAAAATATATTTTTTATTTATTTATTAATATCTCTGATATTATCGAAATATATTTACTCATATATAATATATTATGTAAAGTGGCCCAAAAGAAAACCAAAATTACAATAATATACAGGGTCTTCCATTTAAAAAAAACATGCCGATCACATTTTTGAGCCACCCTATAAAAGTTGAAATATTTTCTAGAAATACATCCTAGTACATACTTTAGGTTTGCACTTAAACAAAATTGTGAAGTTTATTATTCTAGGAGCTACAGATGGCCCCACGCACTACTGCCGGACCCTGTATATTATAAAAAAAAATATTATTAGATAAAAAAGTTGTAGAATTTTATGTAGAATTTAAAAAATTAAATAAAAAATAGTGTGTTGCATTTAAAAAAAACATGTTATATCCGTAACACTTTTTTGAAGCACTCTGTATATTCTACAATAATTTTAAAATGTGTATCTTAACTCTCCCTATAACTTTTATATTTAACATTTTTTTGTAAATCTCAAAACAAAGGAGATAATGACCTTACTCTATCGTTGACTCACCCTGTACATTCTGTAATGTTCATCAATATATTTTTTTTACCTTGTATACTGGTACGAGCTGTAGTAAGTTCCACGTTTTTAACAATTTTGCTAGCTTGACTTCGTATTCCTATACATCTGAATTCTCATCATCTAGCGAAATATTACATACTTTGCAAATTTGATTGTTGAATTCGTTTAGCGTTAAATTCAAAATCACAATGCATCATATCGGCCGGCGTCGTTTCCATCACTCTTCAAGAAAACCTTTGGCCGCCATAATGCTACTGAAATAATATTTACGTTTGGTCATTGTAAACAACTAATTAAACAACACATTACCTGTAAACGATACAATTCTCCTTTTTGTCACTAACAACTGTCATATACTATAAATATCATTGTACTATTCAAAATAATGGACCGCGACAAAAATCATACAACAACGTGTGGCTGATCGGGCTTATCCCGTCAATACCGCCAAACACCATCTTTCGATGTCCACCTCAAATGCATGACTTTCTATTGGAAAATATTAATCACGTGACAAAAGCCTGACAGAAATGTTAGCAATTCTTATAGAAATAAAATACTCTCGTGTTTAAAATAAATTTATTATAAGGACGTCTTATTGGAATAAATAGACAAGCAACACTTTTCAAAAATAATAAGGCAATGCCCGTTTATTTTAAACGTGGTACTTTTGAAACATATAGAGTAATAATTACTTTAAAAGGACTAAATATTAGATATCCGATAAAAGAGTATTCACTTTATTTAGAATGCTTTAATTTTTATTATGTATATAAAACAATATAATATTATCAGTAATCGTTTATGAAACAGATAATTAGGTAAATCGAATTCCATAGAACGAGTTAATTATTTTAACGTGATTTAATGTGCATTTTACAATGCATTTTTTTTCTGAGTGTAACTACTTGGAAAGCAAAACGGTTCTGGTCCAGTTAGTGGAAGTTTTGCTGCTTTTCTAGCTAGATCGTTTGTTTTTTCATTGCATGCTATCCCTTGGTGAGCTGGCACCCAGAGTACTTTATTAATTTTGCCTAATTTGTTCAGCCTCTTTAGGTACTCTTTGACCAATTTCAAATTGGTGGATACTGAGTTAATTCCTTTGAGTGCTGCTTGACTATCGGATAAGATAGCTGTTTCCTGTTTCCGATAGTTCCTCTCTAAGATAAATTGTATCCATCTTTCGATAGCATAGACTTCTGGCTGAAGGATGCTGGGGTAGGTGCCCATTATGACTATTATAGGTATATGATGCCAACTGGAGTTGGTACTGGAGTTCAGTTTTTATTCCATTTAATTCTTAGTATAAAAATAAATGTTACTTTGTACTTTTTAGGCACAAAAATCTGGACAAAAATAAAAACTTTCAAACATAGAAGAAAGGAAAGAGAAATTAGAGTATCTGTTTTGTATTTCTGAGAAAATAAAAGAGTTCCTGGATGGCTGGGTGGCTGGCTCGGCACGGGCGAATCAATCTCGGCCAGTGAAGTTACGGCCCATAAAATTCGAGGAAATAAAGCGTTTTGTTACTTTAAACGCGGTCGCAGTTGATGTATCGAGCCGAACGCCCGGATTCTGTATGCAACACGGAGATAAAGTCGAATATCGGCCTCGTACTAACCGTGCGATTACAAAGGCGAATTTATTCCGGTGATTTAGGTGGCGTTTGAAAGCGCATTACCGGTTTGGCATAATTTAATATAAATATCGATATAATATGGGAAATGTGCATCCCATCAAAAACAGAAAATGTAAACAAAGGTCAAGTACAAAGATCTAGTAGTTCTTTCATTACAAAAATTAGTGAGATCTGAGATCTCATATAAAACCAAGTCAAGTATTTTTGTTAATGTCTATAAAGTAGGGTGCAACAAAAAAAATAATATTTTTTTTCTTTTTAGTTACCGTGAAAATATTGTGTTCGGGATGATGAAAAAAAATCTGGTAAAATTTGAACTTTTAATATTAATATTAATAGGCGCCTCATCGTGATTTTCTATTTCCCATTTAAATAACACGGGGAAACATTCTTTTTTCCTTGGAATTTTAGTGTGTTCTAACAAATCAGCGTTTTGTAAAAATCAGTACATATTCTTGTAGAAAATTGAACGGTCTTCAAAATAGGTGTGATATGAATTTTCATTTAATCGACTAGTTTGAGAGTTATTGAAGGTTAAAATTCAACTTCAAATCGTGTGTGATATATTCCACAATTTTTTATATTTTATCACGAAACATAAACATAAACTATCATATTTTATTTTTTTGAGCCATTATCATCATCATTTAAGAAGAGGTTAAAAAAAGTTCCACCGAGTACCGTTTGCATTTGGGTTCAAAGTTTTACTTAATTCATAAAATTTAATTAGACAAAAATAATAATAATATAATATAATTATGGGCCCCATAATATCTTTTTACCGAAAAATGACAAAAAAAAACGAAAACACTTTACCTAAGATGTCATAAGGATGTTACATCTCCCTGATAATGTTGCTGAAGTTCCAATGTACAAAGCTGATGATATCAATGATGATGATATAGAAGATAGCGATGATTCAGAATGATACTTGAGGTACATCGTTTTCACCAAATTGTTTACTCTTTTTGTGTATATTTCCAGAAAATATATTTTAATTATTACTTAGAATATGAAACTATTAATTTTTCAGTAGAAAATATTTTTGTCGTACTAAACTAGACAATTGGCCGTATGTGCGGTGATTGCGTAAAGGCATCTGCTCCCAAGAACGGTAAACTAATAGGATTGCTCATCCTCATAAGACGTACGTTCGCCTCTTCCCGCGCTTCAGTTGACAATTGTGACGTCATTGTAGTCCTTGTCATGATAGTGTGTATTATTGGTTGCCTATGGTAAACTAATAAAAGTACCAGCTGAGAAATTTTGAGTTAATTATTTTGTCGATTTTAAATGTGAAAAAGGTGTTTTTAAAGTTTTTAAAGCTATAGAGGTTATAAATACGTTCATTTCGTGTTGTGGATTTTGACTTAGTGCTTACTAAGTGCCTACAATATTGTTTATTATTTTAAAGCAAAATATGGAAGTACCTTGAAAAGAATGCCTGCAAAAGGTGATGCTGGAAACTGCTGTTCTTAAAAGTGCATTATGCGAATATTTTATACGATTTATACAGTTCATTTTCTATACTGCATACATACAAAGCGTTTACATTAAATAAACTAAATAATAAATGTTTTGCATACGGCAACCAATAATACACACACTATCACGACAAGGACTACAGTGACGTCACAAAGCGAAGAGTTTTCGTATGCACCTGGCAGACACTTTCGGCTGAATGAGCAGTCCTATTATTTTAACTGTTCTTGATCTGCTCCATCTGTCTAAATTATTTTCAGCATTACAGTGTTTCTAACCGCTTCATACTAAAAGTGGTAGCATCTTTGTTATTTTAGACGGAACACCCGATATATTATTATATTTTTCGAAACTACAATACATATATTTTATTTTTATTTTAATTTGTTAGAAAAAAATTAGAAAATAGATAAAAACTGTGTTCACTTTCTTCATTGTCCATTTTGGATTAATTCGTATAATAAACATACACACACAATACACACCAAAGATACACACCATTATAATGCATCCATCTAATATGTATTAGAATCTGCAGAACACATACGTATGTACGAATCATACTTCAAAAATCACACTTTTGAATCCCATTTATAGTAAAATAAAAAGTTTCAAACAACAAACTTATATAAAAAAAACATTACCAGTAGATTCAATAAAAGAAAATAAAAATCTCAGTTTTTCAGAGCAGATTTTTTATGTATATTATTTTAAAGTAAAGAAAAACAATTTTTGACATTATATCTTCACGAATATTAATAACCTCTTCTTTCAGTATACAATTTCAATTTTTCATGTAAAAAATGAAAGAAAAACAAGAGTGATAAGCCGAAATAGAATTTGTATGTATTGGAAAACGCGTCGGTTTACGTAAAGTCGAAGATTTCAGAAATGGAGCAGTGTTTGGAGGCTAAAAATCCCTTGGAGAATACAAAAAATATGAGAAAAAAAAAGGAAAAAGGAGAGAAAGTTGAATAATAGGTATATAGTGGAGAAAGAAGAGCCCAGTTTAATATAAGAAACCAATGTTTCAGCCTTTGAAAGATTTATATGGGAACTTAGATTTTGAAAGGTTTTATAAAGATAAAAGCGTTTTTTTTGGACGGTAAAAAAATTACGTATTTTCAGAAGGCCAAGAAAATTATTGTAAAATATCAGAAAATTGGTCGTAGAATATTTGATTTAGGATGTTCCAATATTCCTTGGACATAGAACTACTACGTATTTTTGAAATCAAAATAAGTTCATTGGACACATTTCAGCGTTAAAGTCTAGAAATCATGTATTGTTTTTAGAGCAATGTTTCAAAGTCAATATAAATATTTTTTTTCTTAAATTGAATATCCCCCAATTAATTAAATACATTTTTCCGCAATAAATTGATCCCTAGTACCTATTTATAGTAAAATAATGTAATAGATATACCTTTAGTTGGATTCATTCATATTTAGAAAAGGTAAAAATCGGCTTGCCATGCCGTGCGACTTTTAAATTTTAGGGTTGACATAATCTGTAGCCATTGCTCTTACATATGAAACTGTTGGTAGCTGCCACAATTTGCCCCTTCGGATAATATTCCGTATTTAAGTAGGCCATGCTTATCGATGAGAAACATTTTTTTTTCTTGTTTATGCCTTTTAAAATCGGTTTTAAATAAAAGGTAATCAAAAATAATTGAAAATTTTAAACGGCTTCGCAAATATTCGCGGTTTTATATTTCTTATGGGATTTCCACAGTAAATTTTTATCAAAGCCACTCAATGATTTTTCGCTCGTATTTTATGGTGCCCGGTGGCGTAGAGGTACAAGCTCTCGTCTACCAATCTCAAGGTGTGGGTTCGATTCCCACACCCGGCATTTCATCAGCCGACTGTTTTTATTAAAATAAAAATAGTTTGGGTACCTAGGTCGACTCAGCCTTAAATGAGTACTTGGGATTCACAATCCTGAGGTTGCGTAGTGCTAGCCACATTACCTTCCTTGTATACCGAACGGCTCTAGTATAGCAAGCTGTACCTTGCTACTCCCAAGGCGTTAAACGCTATATACGGGAGCTATTATTATTATATTATTTTACGGTTGAAAGAGCCATAAATATGAAATAATACTGCGTGTGTCCGCAAAGCCATTAAAAATAAATATTGAAATACTTTAAATACAAAAGATGTTTATCTTTTAACACTCCATCTAATAAAAAAATAATATATAGGATGTTCCCATTAAAAAAATTAAGAAAAATTATTTTATATTTTAGGGTGTTTGGCGTCGAATTTTGAACACCCTGTATAAATTAAGAGTACGATATTTATAGCAAAGTAAGTATAGACTATCTAAGTATACCATCTAATATAGCTTTTATTTCAGGACAGCTCTTGTATTTGTAATAATCTTTTTAAGCAAGGTCGAAAAATATATATTTTTTTATTTATTCTCTGAAATAACCGAAATATATTTACTCATATCTTAGGAGAACGTAAAGTGATCTAAAACGAAGCCAAAAATGCAATCAAATAAAGGGTGTCCCATTTAAAAAAAAATTATCCCGATCCACTCACTCTTTTTTGAGCCACCCTATAAAAGTTAAAATATTTTCCTGATATATCCTAAACAAAATACCCAAGTTTTTTTGGGTGAGGTTAGTTTTCACCCTTCCCGTACTTTTTGTGTGTTAATGTGTTTATTTTTTTAAAGTTTCTCTAGCGGACAAACGAAGCACTTTTTTATAGAGGTAAATTGTGTCAATGGACTTATTTTGATTCCAAAAATACGTAGTAATTCTGTGTCCACGGAATATTGGGACACCCTGTATATACTTAAATTCTAGTATACAAATAATTTACTTTGTTTTTCATTTTAATATGTAATATACAAATAAGTTACCTATAATTAAATAATTTTCATTGTTGTGTCAAAACCAAACCAACATATTTCTCTGTAAAATAAAATAAACTACTTTGAAATAAAAATGATAGACACATGTATCACTGTCAATGATTTTGTCGTTGGACAAGCTATGTGAACAACCCATGGCTGTCCTAAATGTTATAACTGAAACTCCTTAAAATCTAGATAGAATTTTCAAAATTTATGAGGTATTTGACGAATAAATTGTATTTAACATTTTCAAAATGGCGTTTCCGCGACATTTCTAGACAAATAGCGTTCGAGAAAAGAAGGCAAAGTGCCATTTGAATTATAGATGGCCGAACTGGCAACATATATTACGGACTGTAGCCCGTTCTACATTAATACGTACATTTCAAACCAAATCTGCTTTGAATGGAGGTGCATAATTTATGAGCCGTATTTCCTGAGTGTTTCTATTGATGCACTTCGAAATGGAATTTATACATGAACGACGTTCATTTCGAAAAAGCTAATGGCCGTATAAATAATATTGTGGTTTTGGAAGATAGAAACGCATTTGGAATGTAAGTACAGGGTGAGTCGAGGATGAACTAAAGCTTATTTTTTTGGAAATTTGAAAAAAAATTAAAAATAGAAATGTTTTTAAAGAATGTATACAGTAAAAAATTGTGTTTCCGTGTACATCGATACATATCGTCGTCAGTTAGATGTGGTACAGTTCTACAGCTCCACGGGTTAAGTATGAAATTTCATGTATTGTAGTGAGAAATACAGCTACACTGTAGCTCCTAGAATAGAAAACTTAAGAATTTTGTTTATGTGCGGATTTAAAGTATGCACTAGGATGTATTTCAGAAAAATATTTTATCTTCTACAGGATGGCTCAAAAAAGAGTGAGTGAATCGAGCAGACTTTTCTTTAATAGAACACCCTGTATATTATTGCATTTTTGGCTTCCTTTGAGATCAATTTACATAATCCTAAGATATGAGTAAATATATTTGGATAGATGCAGAGATATTAATAAATATTTAAAAAAAATATATTTTCAGCCTTTCTCAAAAAATTATTAGAAATAAAAGCACTGTCCTGAAATATCAGATGGTCTATACTTACTTTGCTATAAATATCGAAAACTTAAACCATACAGGGTGTTCAAAATTCCACGAATATTAAACCGAACTTTCTAAAATATAAAATAATATTTCTTCGTATTTTTAAATGGAACCCCTTGTATATTATTATTTTTATTAGATGGAGAATTAAAAAATGAACATTTTTTGTATTTAGTGTATTCAAATATTTTTAACGGTTTCGCAGATATTCGCGATAGTATTTCATATGGCTTTTTCAACGGAAAAATCACTGGGTGGCTTTGATAAAAATTAACTCTGGAAAATGCTATCTATATAAAATATAAAACACCGAATATATATCCGAAAAACTGTTATAATTTTGAAATACTCTAAATACAAAAAATGTACATTTCTTAATTATCCATCTACTAAAGAAATAATATACAGGGTATTCCATTAAAAAAAAAGGAAGAAAACATATTTTATATTTTAGAAAGTTTGGCGTAAAATTTTGAACATCTTGTATGTACTTTTTTTAACATCTACAACCTAACTTAACACACTTTTTAAGCCACCCTGTAGATGTTAAAATATTTTCATGAAATACTAGGATGTATTTTATTATACATACTTTAAATTTGCACTTAAACGATATTCACAAATCTTCTAGGAGCTAGGATGGAGCTACAGATGCCCGACGGATTATTGCCGGACCCTGTATATAAAATAGTCCTCTAATAATATTAAAAAAGTACCTATATACCGGGTGCGTCTCGAAAGTGGCTCACCCCTATAACTTTTTTATTTTTTTTCAGATAAAACAACGATATCTGGTATATTAGTATATGACATAAATTGAGATTGATTGACGTATTCTATTGTTTTCGATCACTTCGGCTTTCACCAGAAAAGACTACAACTTTTGATTTTTAAATGACACCCTCGGTATTTTTTTTCACTTTATTCGATAGAAAATGACACTATGAATCGAATGACATATCTTATGTCAACTTTTGACATTTTCGCATATTGGTCCCTCTAGACGTTGGCCAATGTGTTCGCCAGTGCATTGGCCAATACGTTAGCACACGTATTTTCCAGGCCCCTCTACACGTTGGCCAGTGCGTTGGCCAATACGTTGGCACACGTATTGGCCAAGGAAATGAAAATCTATCAACATGACGTTTAGTTTGTCTCGACGCTAAGATAAAAAATGGATATCCGGACGGTAGCGACTACGACAATTTATTTAGTCAGTGCTTATAAGTACTATCTTAGTGTGTACCATGTGTGTACCATTACCGAGCTTTAAAAAAAAATGATGCAGTTTAATACCGAAATCAAAAGATTTTGTAGAATGATATCGTTGGGTCAGTGAATCGGTTGACGCGCTCTGGATCCAATGGTCGCGAGTTCAATTCCCACCAGATGTACCTTTTTTAAGTTCTGATTAATTTGCTTTTCATCTTTTTTTTCGTGATTATTTTTTTTCAATTTTAATTCGAATTTGATTGATTTAAATTTTTGGATTTTAAAATTAAATGCCTCACAGACAGCTATTGTATTGATCGATATCGGTAGTGAGCAACAAGACAAAAATTTCTGGTTGGATTGGTCGGGATTATCCGTGATTTTGCTACTCATAAAATGTCTAATATTAGGCATTATTAAATACACTAAATACAGGGTGTCAGTGGTGTAACTAGAAATTTTTGGCTTCCACATAACTTTCGGCGATTGGGCCCTTGGCCTCATTGGGTCCTAGCCCCATATCTCAATTTTTAACCGGGTATCCCAATATTCCATGGACATCGAACTATACGTATTTTTATAATCAAAATAAGTTAATTGGACACAATTTACTTCTATAAACGTGCTTCGTTTATCAGTTAGAGGGCACAATAAAATAAGGGCACAAAGGGCACAAATAAACACATTTTTTCTGATATTTTAAGAATTTCCGTTATTCTGATTTAAATTAAATTTGGTGTTTGTATGTTTGCTGATTATTAGGCGTAAATTTTTATTTGATCGTCAAAATACCATGAAAAGTCTTGTCTTCGAGCCCCATCTACATTCTGAGTCTCGGCCCCCTAGCTCACATAGGGTCCGAGTTACGATGCTCCAAGATCAAAAAGTCAACGTTACCACTTTTGCTCCCGCGTCCCGTCTCGGCCGTGTTCCGGCCTTCAGTTTTTACTCCTATCGCGTGTAAAGAAGCCTCACTTTAAAAATTCTCTAATTTTTTTTTCTCAAAATCTAGGCGATGTGGCTTTTTTTACAAGGGTCAAAAAATGTAATAAATACTATGAAGTCCATTTTACGGGAAAAAAAGCCGTCGGTAGAATTGTAAAATATTTTTATTAAAATTATTTAAGTAGAGGTGGGGGTAGGTCTCACCTTTCTCGTACTTTTTCACATTTTTTGTGATGGTCAAATGTTAAAACACTTAGCAACATAGAAACACCAAATCTAGTTCAAATCGGAATATCGGTTTTTAAAATAATCTCCTTGATGCCTTCTAACTGGCAAACAAAGCACTTTTGTATAGAGGTAAATTGTGTCCAATGAACTTATCTTGACTCCAAAAAAATAAGTTGTAGTATCCTGGGAATATTGAGACACCCCGTACACACACAGAAAAATATTACCGACCAATCACCGATCAATACCAACTCCCTTTGATGTGTCTTGAAAAAACCGACAACAGATGGATCGGTCGCCAATGCTTGGGCCAACTCGGCCAGTGTCGCCAACACGACCAATGGTCCCCTCTACACGTTGGCCCAACGCATTGGTCAGCGTATTAACCAACGCACTGGCCAACACATTGGCCAACGTGTAGAGGGGTCATTTTTAAAGTGTCTTGAAAAAACCACGGCAAACGGATTGGTCGCCAATGCTTGGGTCAACTCGGCCAGTTCAGCCAACACGACCAATAGTCCCCTCTGCACGTTGGCCCAACGCGCTGGCCAGCGTATTGGCACATGCAATGGCCAACGTGTAGAGGGGCCATATGGTTTATTTCAAATTGTAACACGCGGTTCATATAACGACAATTTGACTCAAAATACCAAGTGTGTGGTATCAAATTATTCGTAAAAAAATGCTTTTTTTCAAATATTCCAATGAGCCACCCTCGTTCCATTTGAAAAAATTGAGATATGATTAAAAATACAATTTGGGCATCTTTTAACCGACCAGAACAAGACACGAAAAATTTTAGACGATCAAATATATTTTTCCAAGGCTCCTTGATTAAAAATTAGTATTTTTAACACAGCCATGGCACTCTAAATTGAAATTTAAAATACAAATTGTTTTTGAGTGACTATGTCAGAAATTCACATATATTATATGTCAATTTCGACTCAGATTGACATATGATATATGTCAGATTCGATTCAGAGTGTCATTTTCTATCGAATAAAGTAAAAAAATACCGAGAGTGCCATTTAAAAATCAAAAGTTGTAGTCATTTCCGGTGAAACCGGAAGTGACCGAAAACTATTGAATATGCCAATCAATCCCAATTTATGTCATATACTAACATACCAAATCTCGTTGTTTTATCTGAAAAAATAAAGTATAATATAATCTTTTCCAACACATGTAATTGCTATATATGGAAGAGACTTATTATAATATCCCATTTAAATCATAATCAAGATATTTAAATTATAAAAATTGTCAAATACTGTTTGTAAAGAATATAACATCAGAAAAACAATGTTTTACTTACTCCAATAGATTGTCTTATAATACAAACACTTAACAGAAGAATACCGTATGATCGAAAAAAAAAACGGCGTTCAGTTGACTTGGAAATGACAATCATTGACATTTCCCATATAATTTTACTTATAAAATGACAGCGATCTTCATTTCATAGACATCGCTGACGCCGTTCTTATTCGATCATACGGTAGTTCAACACATTATTTAGGATAATACGCACGAAACTCTAAAATTCGCTTACTGTAAAAATTCTAAACTAATCTGTTGACTGACAGCAAACAAAAATAAAAGACTGACGCGCTATAACACTTGCGGGTAACGGCCTAATTTTTAAAAAAATTTAAGATTTTCCCCTAGCCTTGAGGTATCTAGAGATACATTATTATCATTACTGAGCTTATAATTTAAGTTTCTTTAAGGCTTTTGCTATGGTACATCGTTCGATATGACGTTATCGTTCATAAAACTGCAATTTCGCCATGTTCCTCCAGAAATTGCATTCTCCACGGCGACGTCTTCGTCCCCATTAACCGGAACGTAGATTAAACGTAGATTCGTCGTAATTGCAGCGTTGTTTGCCCTAGGCTACGTACTTCCGCCGATTATAAATCACTTTTAATCTCGCCTGAAATATGCGGAATCACATGTTATAAAGAGTTTCCTCATTCCCTTTGTCGTCGTCCTGGTCACCAACAAAGAAGAGCTTCTAATGACATTCGATTCGTCTAGAAGATTATTCCTGGATAAATTTGATGGCGAAAAGGACGGATTACGCGATAATATATCCGGGAAGCTTAACAAATTCTGTAAGTCGCTATGTATAAACGATTCGTTAGAATTATGTTTGGATCTGATATGAATTTCGTGAGGTATTAATAAGTTCTTTTGTCGTGTAAAACGTATTTGCTTTTAGGGATATTGTTGAACAAGAAGAACTTGGTAGACAATAACTTTTTTCTCTCTAGTACAGGAATTGTTAAATAGAAATGTGTGCGTGATGTAAAATATATTTTATATTTTTTAAATATTCAATCAGTAATATTTTTTATCTATAACCGTTTAGTTATAACGTTTTTACATCACTATTTTTTTAATATTTCAGTTACGTTATGAGATTCATAACACAACTAGTGGTGTTATGAATCTATAACACAACTAGTTTCTATAATAATGAAAAACAACTATACGAACATCTAAATATATTAACTTTTCCGGTAATAATGATTCCGTGGCACGTACTGCGGCAAGTTCTACATCTGAAGGGAGACTTTCGGAATCGCTCATCGTAATTTTTAAAATGATTTTTCTGGGCAAAAAGTGCTCGCGTTTACTTGACAGGGCAAACTGACTTTTCAGCATAAATGTGACAAATATCATAGTTAAAGATGAGCGACTAATAAACGAAAATTAAAACAGCATTTTCTTATTTTTCGGTTGTAGATAAAACGTTGTATATGACACGTGCGTTTAAACATGATTACAACACTCGTGTGATTAGAACTCTCACTCGGTCTACGACCTCGTCGTTCTAATCGTTCACACTCGTTGTTGTAATCATGTTCATAAACACACTTGTACTGTAAATAACTATAAACTGATACAAGCACCTATTTTGAAATTTGAGGATAGTATGTAGTTCCTTTTTATAAATTCTGCAATTTGAACAAACAGATCATTTAAATTGAAATAGTACGTCAGGCATTTATAGGTTCTATACAGTATCATTATCAACATCATTTTCAATTCATCATTTTATAAACTGCGCATAAAACTGTCCGTATTTTTAAGAATCGGTATCATAAATCATTCTAGCATCTATAAAAAACTCTCTACTCTCTAATAACACTAAAAAGGAATATCATCTTTCCCAAGACATGTAAACGCTGTGTAGAGAGACTATTAATATTACATCCTCTTTAAATCATATTCAAGCTATTTAAATTATAGAAATTGTCGAATACTGTTTGTAATCTACATGATGTTATAATCTACATCAGAAAAACAATGTTTTACTTACCCCAATGGACTGTCTTATAATACAAACACTTATCAGAAGAATAGTTCAACACATTGTTTAGGATAATACGCACAAAATTCGTTTACTGTAAAAATTCTAAACTGATCTGTTGACTGACAGCAAACAAAAGTAAAAGACTGACGCGCTTTGACACTTGCGGGTCATGACCTACTTTTTAAAAATTCTTAGGATTTTCCCCTAGCCTTGAGGTATTTAGAGATGCATTATTACCACTATTGAGCTTATAATTAAAGTTTCTTTAAGGCTTTTGCTATTGTACATCGTTCGATATGTCTTATCGTTCATAAAACTGTACATTTCGCCATGTTCCTCGAGAAATTACATTCTCCACGGCGACGTCTTCGTCCCCGTTAACCGAAACGTAGATTAAACGTAGATTCGTCGTAATTGCAGCGTTGTTTGCCCCAGGCTACGTACTTCTGCCGATTATAAATCACTTTTAATCTCGCCTGAAATATGCGGAATCACAAGTTATAAAGAGTTTCCTCATTCCCTTTGTCGTCGTCCTTGTCACCAACAAAGAAGAGCTTCTAATGACATTGAATTCATCTAGAAGATTATTCCTGGATAAATTTGATGGCGAAGAGGACGGATTACGCGATAATATATCCGGGAAGCTTAACAAATTCTGTAAGTCGCTATGTATTACCGTTTCGTTAGAATTATGTTTGGATCTGATATGAATTTCGTGAGTATTAATAAGTTCTTTCAACTCGGTTAACAAGTTCTTACAACTCGGTCTACGACCTCGTCGTTCTAATCGTTCACACTCGTTGTTGTAATCATGTTCATAAACACACGTGTACTGTAAATAACTATAAACTGATACAAGCACCTATTTTGAAATTTGAGGATAGTATTATGTAGTTCCTTTTTATAAATTCTGCAATTTGAACAAACAGATCGTTTAAACTGAAACAGTACGTCAGGCATTTATAGGTTCTATACAGTATCATTATCAACATCATTTTCAATTCATCATTTTATAAACTGCGCATAAAACTGTCCGTATTTTTAAGAATCGGTATCACAAATCATTCAAGCATCTATAAAAACACTTTCTACTCTCTAATAACACTAAAAAGGAATATCATCTTTCCCGAGACATGTGAACGCTGTGTAGAGAGACTATTATTATTACATCCTCTTTAAATCATATTCAAGCTATTTAAATTATAAAAATTGTCGAATAATGTTTGTAATCTACATGATGTTATAATCTACATCAGAAGAACAATGTTTTACTTACCCCAATTGGACTGTCTTATAATACAAAAACTTATCAGAAGAATAGTTCAACACATTGTTTAGGATAATACGCACAAAATTCGTTTACTGTGAAAATTTTAAACTGATCTGTTGAGTGACAGCAAACAAAAATAAAAGACTGACGCGCTTTGACACTTGCGGGTCATGGCCTACTTTTGAAAAATTCTTAGGATTTTCCCCTAGCCTTGAGGTATTTAGAGATGCATTATTACCACTATTGAGCTTATAATTAAAGTTTCTTTAAGGCTTTTGCTATGGTACATCGTTCGATATGTATTATCGTTCATAAAACTGTACATTTCGCCATGTTCCTCCAGAAATTACATTCTCCACGGCGACGTCTTTGTCCCCATTAACCGAAACGTAGATTAAACGTAGATTTGTCGTAATTGCAGCGTTGTTTGCCCCAGGCTACGTACTTCCGCCGATTATAAATCACTTTTAATCTCGCCTGAAATATGCGGAATCACATGTTGTAAAGAGTTTCCTCGTTCCCTTTGTCTTCGTCCTTGTCACCAACAAAGAAGAGCTTCTAATGATATTCAATTCGTCTAGAAGATTATTCCTGGATAAATTTGATGGCGAAAAGGACGGATTACGCGATAATATATCCGGGAAGCTTAACAAATTCTGTAAGTCGCTATATATTAACGTTTCGTTAGAATTATGTTTGGATCTGATATGAATTTCGTGAGTATTAATAAGTTCTTTTGTCGTGTAAAACGTATTTCCTTTTAGGGGTATTGTTGAACGAGAAGACCTTGGTAGACAATAACTTTTTTCTCTCTAGTACAGGAATTGTTAAATAGAAATGTGTGTCTGATGTGAAATAGATTTTATATTTTTTAAATATTCAATCAGTAATTTTTTTAAACTGATACAAGCACCTATTTTGAAATTTGAGGATAGTATGTAGTTCCTTTTTATAAAATCTGCAATTTGAACAAAGAGCTCATTTAAACGGAAACAGTACGTCAGGCATTTATAGGTTCTATACAGTATCATTATCAACATCATTTTCAATTCATCATTTTATAAACTACGCATAAAACTGTCCGTATTTTTAAGAATCGGTATCACAAATCATTCAAGCATCTATAAAAAAACTCTCTACTCTCTAATAAGACTAAAAAGGAATATCATCTTTCCCAAGACATGTAAACGCTATGTATGAGAGACTATTATTATTACATCCTCTTTAAATAATATTCAAGCTATTTAAGTTTTAAAAATTGTCGAATACTGTTTGTAATCTACATGATGTTATAATCTACATCAGAAAAACAATGTTTTACTTGCCCCAATGGACTGTCTTATAATACAAACACTGATCAGAAGAATAGTTCAACACATTGTTTAGGATAATACGCACAAAATTCGTTTACTGTAAAAATTTTAAACTGATCTGTTGAGTGACAGCAAACAAAAATAAAAGACTGACGCGCTTTGACACTTGCGGGTCATGGCCTACTTTTTAAAAATTCTTAGGATTTTCCCCTAGCCTTGAGGTATTTAGAGATGCATTATTACCACTATTGAGCTTATAATTAAAGTTTCTTTAAGGCTTTTGCTATGGTACATCGTTCGATATGTCTTATCGTTCATAAAACTGCACATTTCGCCATGTTCCTCCAGAAATTACATTCTCCACGGCGACGTCTTCGTCCCCATTAACCGAAACGTAGATTAAACGTAGATTCGTCGTAATTGCAGCGTTGTTTGCCCCAGGCTACGTACTTCCGCCGATTATAAATCACTTTTAATCTCGTCTGAAATATGCGGAATCACATGTTATAAAGAGTTTCCTCATTCCCTTTGTCGTCGTCCCTGTCACCAACAAAGAAGAGCTTCTAATGAAACTCAATTCGTCAAGAAGATTATTCTTGGATAAATTTGATGGCGAAAAAGGACGGATTACGCGATAATATATCCGGGAAGCTTAGCAAATTCTGTAAGTTTTAACGTTTCGTTAGAATTATGTTTGGATTTGATATGAATTTCGTAAGAATTAATAAGTCCTTTTGTTGTGTAAAATGTCAACGGATTTGCTTTTTCGCATATTGCTGAACAAGATGAACTTGGTAGATATTAACTTTTACTCTTTAATACAAGAATTTTTAGAAACAGTATGTATGGTGTGAAATAGATTTTATATGTTTTAAATATTCAATAAGTGATAGTTTTAAACTGTTACAAGCACCTATATTGAAATTTCAGCACATTAGTGTCTGTTTCATTTTTATAAAGTCTCCAATTTAAACAAACAGGCCATTTGAACTGAAACAGTGCTTCAGGCATTTATAGGTTCTATACAAGGTGGTCCGAACTGTATTCCGGAAACTTCGGCAGCATATTCTGCAGATAAAAATAAGTAAAAAATTTCGTATAAACTTCTGTCCTAAAATGATTCGTTTGCGAGATACAGGGTGTAGAACTTTCATTTTTATTTCGATTTTTTCCTAATAATTTCTGAAATAATTCGGTATTTGGATGAAAATTAGTATCTGTTTTTTTTTAATAATTTTTATAAAAAAATTACTTAATAATTTAACGGGGTACCCTTATATTATTGCATTTTCTCTATTTTGTTTGGGAAAAATGTTTACGAACGTCGCGACAAAAAGTTTGTACAGGACGAGTCAACGATAGAGTTAAGTCCATTATCTTTTGTTTAGAAGTTTATAAAAAAATGTTAAATATAAAAGTTATAGGGAAGGTTAAGATACACATTTTAAAACTATTATACAGGGTGCGTCAAAAAATTGTGGCAGATATAACATATGTTTTTCTTTAATACGTAAGTAGATTCTACGTAAAATTTTATATTTTTTTTATACTAAAATGTTATATACCCAAAATTAATAGTTTATGTAATATTTCAATCTGTTTAAACAAATGTTAGATTTTAATGTGGTACTAAATTGTCAGTGATGCCATTGTTTTTGAAGTCGGACTACTAAAATTTGGTAGAAGAGTTTTATAGAGACGAAAAAAAAGATATATGTAAAGATATTTTAGTTAGATGCTACAGGGTGTACAAAATATATTTATGAATTTCAACTATTTAAAATTAAAAAATCTAAAATTTCTTAAATATGACACCCTATATATTATAATTTTTTCTGATTTTACAAAATGTTAAAACCTTTATAAGGCATATCATATACCTATTTTCAATAGTCTGCGACAAAAACCGTTGACGTTCCGCCATCCGCCACATAGGTATAGACATTTTTTAAATAAATTATGATTAGGCATATTATACAGGGTAATTGAGTATTCCGCAAAAACTTCATACTATCAGGATTCCTTTTGAGGTTTTCACTCCAATCTTTTTGTAAAATATGCAGACATTCCTAGCTTAGAAAACCAATAAAGATTTAATTAAAGAAATAATCTTTTACTTGGAAATAATTTATATGTTCAATTGTCTAAAAATCTCAGCTATAATAAATTTTCTAAACTAAATTAGAGGACTCCAAGTTGCAGCAAGTTTTACTAATTAGTTTTATGAATTAATTTTTCAAGTTTCTTTCAAACCTGTCACCGTTATTAAATTCCAGTCCACTTGCAGGATTTAATTCACCAGCTCGTATAGTTTTTAAACTAAAATGCGCAAGAAAAATTAGACATTATTTATTGCAAGCCTGAACATCATCACGGTGAGGTCGGAATTTTTTCACCCAAGAACACTTGAACAGATCATAAAATAACAACAAAATTAATCATAAAATACACAGGGTGAGTTTTCTACGATGTTCTCTATGGGTGTCTTAGAAACTATATACTAGAGATAGAGACTCGGTTAAATGGGGAAAGAATTGCAGTTTTGTGGGATCATAAATATGCGCCTTTCAGATTTTTGAAAAAGTTCATGGCTTAATAGATATTTTGAAAAAAAAAAAATTTCGGCTATTTTAAAAATGGTCTCTAATTCCATTATAATCTATTTTACACAAAAAGTTTAAAAGTTGTAGATAATCACATCCTTAATGAGACTGTGTTCTCCGTTTCTTTCCAAAGCCTGTAATTTTTGACATATGACACAAAAAAATAAAAACACTAAATCACCACAATACACCAAAACACTTTTACTTTTACACTGGACGCGCGTTTCGCTAACCATGTTAGCATCATCAGCAGATGATTATAAACTAAAGTACAATCTACAAGTTGAGCGTTTATATACTTACTCAGTGGGCCCCGAGTGGGCGTGGCAAAATCTAGCCAACCGAGTCAGAGCCAACTGAGCGTAACAGTTAGATTTCGCTCAGTTGGCTCTGACTCGGTTGGCTAGATTTTGCCACGCCCACTCGGGGCCCACTGAGTAAGTATATAAACGCTCAACTTGTAGATTGTACTTTAGTTTATAAGCATCTGCTGATGATGCTAACATGGTTAGCGAAACGCGCGTCCAGTGTAAAAGTAAAAGTGTTTTGGTGTATTGTGGTGATTTAGTGTTTTTATTTTGCTGTGTAACACCAAAGGTTCCAACCCTCAACTGTAATATGACACAAACTTATGTTTTTTAATGGAAACCATAGTTGGCTAGGCGATATAAGCTATAATATGTTTTTTTTTCGGAAAATTACGTTAGAGTTATAGCCAATTCTTATCTTTCTTGACTGATTTCACTTAGTTGGTATGGTATTCTTATTATGTTATTTATGTAATTACTATAATTTATAACTTATAAAAAGACATAATATTTTATTAAACAGTTCTTTACAATTTACATTACACAAACTAAAACTTTGAAAAATTGAATGAATGAACTTCTAAAATTGAAAAAATATACCTCATAAATGAATCTAAAATAGATAGGTCAGGTAATCGAGGAGGCCCATGCAATTGGTCCACATCTTCCTGTCCTTGAGTTTAAATAATTATGATATAAATAATTTTTAACATTTTTTTCAATATGAGGGGGAGTGTCATAATGAAAGTCATGTTGGAATCACTCTATTGATGCGCGAGTCTCTAAGTTTAACTTTTCTCACATGTCTTGAAAACCGTTCTCTAAAAAGCGTATGTAACGATCCTCGAAAATCTATGGTCAAGAAAAATTGAACTAATAATCCTGCATGCTTTTCTTCATTTGGAAAATTCATATTTACAATTTTTGGTTATTTTAATTTACAAAGTTTGATGTGGCAGTTTGGCATTTCTGAGAGCAACGACGTTTGAACTTGTTTCCAGGGCTAACTATGTGATATTGTTTAAAAATTATAAGAATTGGCTACAACTCAGTAATTTTTCGAAAAAAAAAAACATATTATAGTTTATATCACTGAAAATCTTAAAAAATGGCGCTTTTTATGAAGCCATGGCCAACTATGGTTTCCATTTAAAAAAACATAAGTTTGTGTCATCTGTCAAAAATGACAGACTTTAGAAGAACATAATCTAATTAAGGATGTAATTATCTACAACTTTTATCTGAAAACTTTTTATCTAAAATAGATTATAATGGATTAGAAACAATTTTTAAAATAGCCGAAATTTGTTTTTTTTTCGAAATATCTAGTAAGCCATGAACTTTTTCAAAAATCTGAAAGGCACATATTTATGACCCCACAAAACTGCAATTCTTTCCCCATTTAACCGACTCTCTATCTCCAGTAGTTTCCGAAATACCCACAGAGAACATCGTAGAAAACTCACCCTGTATAAAGTTCAAAAGAATATTAGAAATTTATCACTTTTTATTTTTGAAAAATATTTAAATGTGCAGTTATGGACATATTTTAAAAACTACTTATAAATTGTGACATGTAGCAGTGTTCTTGGAATCAGAGTTTTTCTGAAAATAATCTAAGGAATTTTAGGACACCGTGTATATTACAAAACCAAACACACTCTTCATTGCGTTTAAACAAATTTACTGCCATTATTTGCGACGTCGAAATCATTTTGCAACGATCAAAATATATTCGCTTTCAAACAGCAGAGGTTGATAAAGCGTCATATAATTTCTCTGTTATTTCATTCGCAAATAAAGTGAATCGAAATAGGCACAAATATACATTGCTGCGGCTGAATTATAGGCTCATTTGAAACTTAATGGAAATAAAATAAAACGCAATGTTATTGAAATTTTGCAATTACGAAATTTATTTACAATTTAAGCATGGTGCTGACGCGACTTGATATTAAAACAATAATTAATATTTATTTATTTATTTTAATTATTTAATATGAAAAATTAAATTTAGAAAACAAGTATTTAGTAGGTCTTTAGTATTTTTCTGAATGGCTGTTATTTAAAGGTGATATGTATATGCTTATCTTTTATGTTATTGAAAAGTATAGAGAGTCAATGTTTATATGTTACAGTGAAAGTCGGTAATTCAGTGATTGTTAACATTCACTACGAAATGCTAGTGTAATGCAAAATTACTGATTGGACAAGTGAGCGTGGTATTTTAAAGAGTATTGTCGACTTTTCCTAGTAATTTCTAACATTCACTATAATGAAAGTAACATTTACTAAAGGTTGCCGGTAAAAGTTATTCTATTGTACAGGGCGAATGGCGAGTGTGGTGAGGAAGAATGTTGGTGAAAGTTAGAACACATAAAACAAGAATATTGAATCACCTCAAAATTCAAGCTGATCCACATATCTTAAAATTACAATTTACTTCTTTGGTACATTTATTAAAATTTATAGAAAATAACGACATAACCTTCTAAATATTAGAAGGGAAATTATAGTAAACATTTTAAAGCGTACAAAACAATTAAAAAAAAACATCCGTAAACATAATATTACTTATTGGTACAAGGTTTTTTTTAATAAAGTTCTTCATCGTGAACAATTAGAGGAGTTTTTCGTTTTTTTCAAACCCGCTACTTCAAGCATATCGAAACGTTTAATAAATTCATAGTCACTAGGTTCCTTAATATCTTTTTCTCTTGCACGCTTAACTTTTGCTATGACTTCATTATATTGCAAAAATAAAAAACAAGCTCTCAACCAAACCTTAATTTTTCACAGAAAATTTCTTCCATATGGAAAATACCGCACAGCACTTTTTACAACGATAACAAAACAATTATAAAAAACCACAAAAAACAAAGCGAATTTACGCCAGATGCCTGTCAACGTTGCCAACGTTTAGCCCAATTTAATGTTATCCTTATATTGCCTATTATTCTTAACTTATCCTTATTTATCCTTATATTTAACAACATGTGGCAGCCGCGCTAACTGAATCTTTCAAACTAACTGCTATCGTCCAGGGAATGCTAGCATTCACTAGTAAAAGTTGGTTTCCAGAAATAGCTGTTGAACTTTTACTGACGTAGTCTTAGCAAATCAGTGAATGTGAGCTTTTACTGGTAATTATTGTTAACAATCACTGATTTCCAACTTTTACTGTAACATTTACATCATGCTGGTATTTATTTCAAAAATATTTCGTAAATTTACACACGTCCGTGAATTCTTATCATACATCAGTAACCATCAATCGTTAAAATCAAGATCAACAATTAATGAAATAGTTGTCTATTCTGATTTTGCTTGTTTGGTTGGCAATAAAATTAAGAAATTTGAATATTTATCAGCTGTTATCACCAAAATAAAAACATTGACTTCCATCTATTGAGGTTACAGTAGGAAAAGACCACAGGATCTTTCGCCGAACGACTTCTTCATGTGGAGAACACTCAAAAATCGTCTTTTACTACTTTTATTACATACCCTGTAAACATTTTATTACTTAATATAATTTAATAAAGTTCCTTTAGATACAAATATTTCTTTTATTTTTTGAATTTGTGTGGATGTATGTGGTACGAGCGAGGCCTGCGAGTGATCGAGTAATGAACAGCAATCAAGTTATACCCAGTTGAACTAATTCTTTTGTAGATGATCATTCCAATTCAGAAAAAAATACCATCCTATGCAAATCACATAAATTTTTCCACAATCATGACTCGAGCATAAAAAAATTGAACAAACCTGAAACAATCATGACTTGAGCACAAAAACGAAACCTGCAGTGTACCGAGCAATAATATTTCTCACCATGTTATATGGAAGCGAAACCTGGGTGCCGCACAGTGGGCCCTAATGAACCAATAATATTGAAAAACTTTTCTATCATTCCTGGTGAACTTTTTAGGCTAAAATTAAGTATTAAATGAACAGATATATATTTTTATAAATCGTTAGTTTTTATTAAACATTTTATATAGAGCAGACTAAAGATTAATCGACATACAGGGTGTGTTAGACTTGGCAATTCAAACTTAAGGAATAAACAGAACATCAAAAATAATGAAAAAAGTTTCTCTAAACATGTGTCTGGAAATGCATAGTTTTTGAGATACAGGGTATCAAAGTTGTATTTTTATTTTTATTTTATTCGCCTAATTTTCTATATAATTTCAATATTTAGATGAAAATTGGCATCTAGAGGTTTTTTGACATAAGAAATTTAAATTTTATCCTAATTTTACTCTTACTTGAGGAGAACAACCTACATATATTTTCATTCATTTAAAGTTTCCTGACTTTTTTGTAAGACCTTGTATAATATTTCTATTTGGATTTGAAATAATCGATGCATGTTATACGTCAAAAAACTCCTAGGTATCAATTTTCGTCTAAATATCAAAATTATGTAGGAAATTAGACGAAGAAAACGAAAGTAAAAATAAAATTTTGGCATCCTGAATCTCGAAAAGTATATGCAAGCATTTCTGGATCCGGACACATGTTTATAGGAACTTTTTTCATTATTTTTGATGTTCTATAGATTTCTTAAGTTTAATTCACTCAAAAATAGTATAGATACAAAAAAAAATGGGAATGGAAATTATTCCCAGTTACAGCTAATACAAACAGTGTTTTGTGTAGTATTGATGTACATAATTGTTCATATCTTACGAAGTCGCAAAAAGTCGCAGCAACTCTATTTAATTTTAAAAACTAGAGTATTTGAGGAAATATAAACATAACCCTGGCCCTTTGAGGAGAACCCACTTTTTTTTCTATATTTTTAAAAAAGAAAAACAATCAGTATATTATAATGATACGTTTTTTACATTAAACAGTGATCATAATGTTACATATTGTTTAAAATTAAGTACAAATAAATAAAATAAACTTAACAGTACTTGTATCACCCGTTGTAAACCTGCCACAAACTTCTAAAATATTTGGAATCACTTTGTACTTTGTAAACAAAATCTTTACATACGCGGAATAAAATAAACCACGTTTCGACGTTTTTAGTGCACATACACGTACCATGGTAACCTATGCCAGTTATTTCATTATTTTATGATTCTCTAGAGTTTTCTTAACTATTATTAATTAAAAATAAAGGGGTTTTCTCAATTTTATTTTTTTTAATTATTCCACATTTTAAGTTGTTTCTGGTCCAATGTGTGCCGTACCGCCGACACATAAATGCATTAAACAAGTTGCAACAGAGACATCTTAGACAACTCTTGAGAATCAAATGGTTCCATCGTGTCTCAAATATATCGGTCCTCGAAAAAGCTAACTGCGAGAGTGTTGAAGTCATGATTACAAAATCCCGCTTAAAATGCGTTGGTCACGTATGCAGAATGCAAGAAAACCGCATACCAAAATCTCTGCTTTACGTTGAACTTGTAGACGGTAAGAGAAGGCCGGGTGGACAACTCAAAAGGTACAAAGATATTTTGCACGAAAACTTAAAGGGGATTAACATGCAGAATGAGTGGGAAGAAGCAGCTCAATATAACGGAATGGAGAAGAATTGTAAACTCAGTTAACAGCGACAACCAAAAAGTAAAGAGGCAAAAAAGCAATGGGATTTTTGAATGTCCGGAGTGATAGACAGATAACATCACGTATCGGGCTTTTCAGTCACAGAAAACGCCTTGCGTGACCATCTTCTGATGCGTGTCAAATACTCGTCAGCGAGTAATGGCAGTATGTATGAAAATTTTCGTAAAGAAAAACAATGTGACCTCGAATTTGACATTGAGAAAATAATATGTTCGCTGGTACGTTAATTGTAGCTTTCTCTGGGCCGTATTATAGATTTTTAGTAATTTGAAGGTAAATTTTTGCAAATAACTCTTAGAAGCCTATTCCAAATAAAACGAAATTCTAGACGAAAGTTTAGTTAGGTTAGACGAAATTTACTTAAACTTTAACGCCTCTTCAAAAAAGTCTGATGCAATTTTTGCATAAAATCATCTGACGAGATAATATTTGACCTTTTCAAAATTTACATGTAATTTCCTATGTCCTGTGTTCCTATGCACCACACGGTATAAAAATACTGGTACTATTATAGTCACCTATAAACTTCCACTATATCAAAAATAGAGCATTGTAAATAAGCAAGAACAATGCAATTTATTTCCACTAAAATTTTCGAATTGCTACAACTCCCTTAACAATAATGGTTAGCAAATTAAAATTTACTATCCTAGTTTGGGCCTAATTTTGGACGCTCAACTCGCTGTGTAATGAGTTTAGAAATGCCTAATTTTAACGCCCTAATTTCGGGATAATCTTGTTACATAATCCAATCTCTGAATAGTATTATTAGTGCTGTAATCTTGTTTGTGAACCAGCCACAAAAATATTAACATTGCAATTTAGTTTTGAAATTTTAAGCTGCGGGATGATAAATATACAACTATTATATTACTGAAAATTTATCGATTTATGTGTGTATATTATATTACTTTTCGCCATACATTTTAATACTATTGGTTTAAATATTATTTATTGCTTAGGTTTATTTAAGTTTATATTGCTCATGACTGGTTCACGTTAAGCTTGTTAAAATTTTATTGGGTATTTAAATTCTTATAATATACCAGTTATAGTCCAAGCGGAGATTTTAGATTTTACTCAAGCTGTCGCGTTTGGGAAATGCACGCTTTTAATTCACTCATATTTCAGTTTCTCATAAGTTCAGTTTATAATCATCTGCTGATGATGCTAACATGGTTAGCGAAACGCGCGTCCAGTGTAAAAGTAAAAGTGTTTTGGTGTATTGTGGTGATTTAGTGTTTTTATTTTGCTGTTTAACACCAAAGGTTCCAACCCTCAACTGTAACACTCATATTAAAAAATCATGGAATCAATTATTACCAGTGTGACTTAAAAATGACGATAGGTATTATCATCCCTAATACAGGTCTTAAGTAAATATTTTAATCATTCTCAGCTTATTCAACTATTTCCAATTATGGTGCAGCCTCCCTCACAAAATCTCTTTGTAGTTGTTTTTGTTGGATATACGGGCCCAAGTTATCCCTGCTAATTTCCTAATATCATGGTCCCATCTCAAGTTTGGTCTTTCTCTAGGTCTCCTGATTCCTCGTTGCTGTAATTTTTGTGGTTCATCTATTGTCTGTCCTTCTTGACAGGTTGTAGCGTTTTATTTTTCTTTTTATAAAATTCCAAATTTTAATATTGCTGGCGCCCATCTATTCGCTAGATGTTAAACTTCCTTCAGTACAGGTAGCGGTTCCTTTCCATAAAAACAAATTTCATTCAGTATAGACGATAGAGTTCACTTAATTGCCTTTGGTCATATGACCTGTCAATTGGAAGACTTCCGTTTTGCGAAAGGAGGAAGGAGGCTTTTCCGAGAGATTGAGATCAGAAAAAGACGCGTGGTTCAGCGTCCGACGAATCTCAGAGAAAAAGGGCTTTCTGAAACACTTTTCCTAACAGTAAAGGCACGGGTATCCAAAGGTGGAGATTTGAAATCCTGTAGAATATACTGTTCAGAGCCTAGTTCGTGTTTTTGGCCTTTTCCTGGAATAAGATCACAGTAAGTGTATCTACCATTTTGTATCGCCATGTCTAACTAAATTTTATTTCAGTTATTCCCGTTTTTATTTATTTTGATAATGTTTGATTGTGCATTACTGGTTTGGATCAGCATATAGTTTGGCTATATTTTTGGAATGTGTACAGCTGATTTTCAGACCGTAAGTTATTTTTTGGTATTCGGTGACTGTTCTGAGAGTTTTTTATATAGAGTAACTGGCGTATAAGAAATTGACGTATAAGTAATTGGCATATGAGTAACCACTTTTGAGACAGTATTTATGACTCTACATTTATTCTACTGATATCGAAGACTCCTGCTACTATCGAAGAGTCTACATCCACTTCCGTTAGTCTGGAGACTGCCTGCCTACCTGTTCACTACGTCACAAAATTAAAAAAAATACAGATAAGTTCTAAGTTCAACACACAAGGTATTCCCTAAATTTTTTTTACTTTGAGACAATATTTTGAATATCTCTGTAAATTGTTGTCATTTATTCCATATATTATAGTCAAAATTTACCTTTTAGTTAACATTATAAGTCATGCTTTGTCCTTAACGGTACGTTTTACTTCAGTATGATCTTTTATGTGAGAATCGCTAACACGGATTCATTTTGAAGGTTATTGTCTTTATTCTTCTATTTGTGTGACGACTTTTTCTGTCATCACTCAAACAGAAAGAAAAAGGTATCCGTTGCTCAGGGTTAGAGGAGACTTGTTTCGAAACATCATCGTATTGGTACTTGTGACCTGTGGTGACTGTTTATATATTACGTAATAATATACTGGAAGAACTCTAACTAAATTTGAGTTTACTTAAAGTAACTAACGATTTCATTGGGATATTTGAACTGGGTTTCAACTGATTGATAATTGTGTTCGTTTTTTTAAATAAATGTTCAAAGTAGGATAGTTATATCTGACTTTTTATTCTTGATGAACATAAAAGAAAATATTGCTGTTGATTATTTTATATTAGCTATTTCATGATCAAATTTTCTTACTGGTTTCTTACGTTGAACCTTTTCATAAAAAAAGTAAGTGGCGCCCTTTTAATCTGTCTTTGACCATTACTATTTGAATACTTAACATCAATTTTAGAATCTTTGCAGCCTATACATTATTACTTTTATGGTGAAATTTATGTGGGTACCAATATTATGATGTTTCTGAAACAAGTCGTAATACAGACCTTCAAAATGAAACCAGAGCAAAGGATTCTCACATAAAAGATCATACTGAAATAAAACGTACGTCACACAAATATGAAGAATAAAGAATATGGCGCCCAACGTGGGGCCCGATCAATCAATATTCTTTATTCTTCTATTTATTGTGACAACAATTTCAGAGCCCGATATTCTTTATTCTTCTATTTGTGTGACGACTTTTCTGTCATCACTCAAACAGAAAGAAAAGGTATCCGTTGCTCAGGGTTAGAGGAAACCTACAAGGACTGGAAAGGCAGCTTGAATAATGTTGGCAAACAAACATAAAATAATGTAAATAAAAAATCTAAAATTGATGTTAAATCACAAAGCATGACTCAAGGCTGTTAACTAAAGGTAAATGAAACATAACAAGGGCCCGATCATGATCTTAAAATAATCAACAATAACAGAGTCTATCATGAAGCAAAAGCAAAGATCAGACGCCTATTGTTGAAAAACAGGCACAATTATCAATCGGTTAAACAGTTGAATAATCGTTAGTTACAAGAAACTCAGAATTGGATGGCTGGTAGGCTCTTCGATAAACGTGGCGGCAGTGAGAACACTCTGTAGAAACTGTGCTGTCGTGCAATAACTGCTCAAAATGCGTCCAATTACTTATACGTCAATTTCTTATACGCCAGTTACTCAATATAAAAAAACTCTCAGAATAAATCACCGAATACCAAAAAAAATAACTTACGGTCTGAAAATCAGCTGTACACATTCCAAAATATAGCCAAACTATATGCTGATCCAAACCAGTAATGCACAATCAAACATTATCAAAATAAATAAAACGGGAAGGAAACTGAAATCATTAAAGCTTAAGTTAGACATGGCGAATATGTAGATACACTTACTGTGATCTTTATTCCAGGAAAAGAAACAAATAAAAATACGAACTAGGCTCTGAACAGTATATTCTACAAGGATTTCAAATCTCCACCTTTGGATACCTGAAACACAAAACTGTTAGGAAAAGTGTTTCGAAAAGCCCTTCTTCCTGAGATTCGTCGGACGCTGAACCACGCGTCTTTTCAAGTATCTTCTCAATCTCTCGAAAAAGCCTTCATCCTTTCGCAAAACGGAAGTCTTCCAATTGACAGGTATCATAAATTGTCCACTGCGAGATCGGGCGACGCTCAGATGATTCGCAAAACTGCGAGTAAAGGCAATTAAGTGACTCTATCGTCTATACTGAATGAAATTTGTTTTTATGGAAAGGAACCGCTACCTGTACTGAATGAAGTTTAACATCTAGCGAATAGATGGCGCCAGCAATATTAAAATTTGGAATTTTATAAAAAGAAAAATAAAACGCTACAAGGTGTCCTTGTCCATTGCCGTTTGACGGATTTTGAGTCTGTGGATGACATACAGGGTGGCCCATCGAAAACGTTCCGCTAGGCATAACAGGCAGGGTAATTTTTTTTCAGAAAATTCAAAAACACGTCGATTTTGTTTGCGAGGGGGACAACTTTTGTCCCAAAAATAATTGCAAAATCTTCAACCCTCTAAGCGGGGGTGTCATCCCCCAGTTTTTTTTTCAAATGGGAAGGGGGGTCAAGTGGTACAGCAATGAAAAGGGCTTTCTATTCTCTATACTTTCCCGCTTCGTTTTTGAAAATCGGTCGAGTCATTGAGAAAATATGAAGGATTGAAATTTGAAAAGCTTATTTAAACATTTATCAGAGTAAATGATAAGGATAAATTCCTTCGTCCAATTTGCTGTTTTTTCTTATTATTTCTAGATGTTTATACGCATTTTTTCACTTGCCAAAAGGTTGGACGATCAGGTGCGGTAGTTGCTAGATAGCTGTTCTGTGACTTGTGCGTTGAAGTTCTTCTCAATATTGCTGTAAGTACTTTTCAAATTTCAATCCTTCATATTTTCAAAATGACTCGACCGATTTTTAAAAACGAAGCGGGAAAATATAGAAAATAGAAAGCCCTTTTCATTGCGGCGCCACTCGACTCCCCTTCCTATTTGAAAAAAGTTGGGGGATGACACCCCCGCTTAGAGGGTTAAAGATTTTGCAATCATTTTTGCGTCAAAAGTTGTCCCCCTCACAAACAAAATTGACGTGTTTTTGGATTTTTATAACTAATATTAGGGTTTCCTATACCTATCTGGCTCAGGTTTTGAATAAAAAGCGATTGTTCAATAAAATCAAGATGGCTGGTGTCGCCATGGCAATTTTCTAGTGACACTTAGTAGCTATTTTCAAAATCGACATTAGCTTATGGACTTTATTTTAATTTATAACAGGTTATTTTTATTTAATTTACCTACAATAAAGTTAATAAGTAAGTATTTATTATTTTATCAAAAAAATGAAGCAGCATCTGCTGGCGGAAGGAATAGATATGTTACTAGTTATTTTATTTTGTGAGGACAATTGCTTAGTCGGCCAGATATCTAAATCGGAATTTTCTTGACAAGAATTCCTTTGAAATACTACTTTTCCTATTTCGCAGAACTGATAGTGTGGTATATAAAAAATCTGGCAGAAACCTGTCGTTGGAAGTGAAGAAAATGAATTTGCCTTAATTGGTTCTTTTATACAGGGTGTCCCAGAAATAACTGCAAATATTTTAACTGGTAGTATAGTTCAACCCCAGAAACAAGCCTATGAGTTTTTTTTCGCGAAAAATAAAATTTGAAAATCCGAAATTTTTTGAAAATTTAACATAAGAATGAAAACATAATTTCTTGATAATATGGCAACATAGGTATTAGATTAAATTTACAAGAAAGAAAATCCAGAAAAGATCCAGTGGTTCTCAAAATTTTCGCAAAAAATCATTTTTTTTGGAAATTTTCAGAGTAAAATAACTCCGCTATTTTGGACTTATTTGAAAAACGATAAAGAGAAAATATGTTTCTTTTATCAAGATCTACCATCCCTTAAAATATTTGCACTTATTTCTGGGACACCCTGTATAGACAATCCGATATATCTACAAGTCATCCTAATATAAATCAAAGAACTACTTTTTTATTTTTCTTGATAAAATAATAAATACTTCTTAAATACTTTCTTATTAAACTATTACAGGTAAATTAAATAAATGTAAACTGTTATAAATTTAAACAAAGTCCATAAACTAATGTCGTTTTTGAAAATAGCTACTACCTGTCACTAACAAATTGCCATGGCGACACTAGCCATCTTGATTGCTATTTTATTGAAAAATCGCTTTTTATTCAAAATCTGAGCCAGATAGATATAGGAAACCCTAATACAGTTTGAAAGGTCATTTAAATCTGCTTCGACCTATTTTAAAAAATACATAGTGTTGTATTTGAAATAACAAAGTTTTGATGTAAAATAGACATTTAAAATAGACCAGCAATTTTTGATACCCCTGTATACATTTAAGGAAGCAATAAATTTTTTTAGTAAAGTTTATTTCTCTGGCTTCAAAGTCAGTACAAGAATTAACTCTGAAAAGTAATGTACAGGGTGTTGATAAACTTTTTTATTATATCATGCATATTTAAATATATTTGAATATCTCAAAAACCAACGCATTTAAACATATTAAACCCTTATAATAAATGCCTTATTTTATACCCAAGAATCCAAAAATGAAATAAAATAGCGTGTATTCCATAAGAAAAAATATAACTTTGGTATGGATCTTAGTTCTGACACACCCTGTATATTTGAAAATAATTTTAAATTATGCACATTGCCTCTCTACATATACCCATAAAAAAATTTGTTTCTACATCTTTCCGTTTTCGTATAATCAACCGAGGCGAATGAGGTGCGCCACCCTGTATATTGGCAGAAATTTCTATATAAGACCTGTCAATACCTTCTTTCGCTAGGACTTCTATTATTGTCTTAGGCTATATCGAGTCGAAAGCTTTCTCAAAGTCTATAAAGGCTATGGCTAGTAGAAGTTCGTATTTTTTTGTTAGGCCGATAGTTTCTCTTAGTGTATGTATCAATCGTACTGAAGCCGCTCCTAAAACCTGCTTGTTCTCGTGGTTGTGCAGCGTCTAGCGTGTTTGTAATAAAAATATTTGTAATAAATGTTTAAAATATGTAGCTTATTACTGTGGCATAATCCAATTAATATTTAAGATTATTATTCTCTGATCTTGTTTACAAAAATCCAAACCAAAAACATATTAATGCATCAAAAATGAGTAGTTTCGAGGATTTTGTAGATATCCGTCGACTAACTAGAGTTGGAGAAAATTTAAGGAATAACTTTTTGTAGTTACCTTGACTGCTAAACAAAAACTTTGAATAATTAAGTTCTAGAAATTAATTATTTTACACTGTTATTGCTATAGAATATTTTAATTCAATTTTGAAAATTAATTATCGTAAAAAGTGTCATAGTTTAGATAGACAAACTAACAAGACTAAAATTTAATTAACTTTCTTTCATTTCAAACCAAAATAATAAATTTAGTTATAAGTCTGGAAGAAACAAATTAAATGTAATAAATTAAGAGAAATTCTTAACTTTATTGTTTAATATTAAAAATTACCCCCTTACTTTTGTTATAAGTTCTTGTCAGAAATATGCTTACATACTAAGACCTTAAAAGTTTAAATAATTTGCATAGTTTTAATTTACTAATAATAATAACAATAAAAAAGCAACAATTTTAAAAACTATCAATACAGTAAGATCAGTTCTTAAACAATAGACTAGACAATAGAAACACTACATTTAATTTATCCAAAACTTGCTTTAAACCAGTTTGGATAGAATTATACTTACCCTAAACAGGAGGTAAAATAAGAAGATGATAATAACAATAATACAACAAAAAAGAAATAAAAACCTAACACGTTAAAAACAAGCTACGAATTATATTTATCATTGCCAATAACCTAAAAAATCCATCACAGACGAGTATTTCGCTCCACTTCACTAGAGCTTTTGAAACTTTGCCGGACATTACAGAACTGACCGCTGAAGCAAGCTATGAGAAATAGATTTGTTACAGCTTAGCGAACCATGATGAAGTTTTTCTTGTATTAGTTCCGATGCCAGATTAGTTCGAATCTAGGGATAGAAACTAGAAAATCATTCAGCTGTATAATGTAGAAAACTTCTTTCAAGTCTCCGCAGTTTCGATATATCAGATATTAAGTAGTAAAACTATCTTATGCTCCTAAGAGTCCATTTCACTGGTCCAATAAAGTATCAAAATAAGCGTTCGGCATTTAACGTTTTATGTAAAACTGGCTAGGTATTTTTACACAAATAACGAAGGAAATTAACGATAAAGGATTATACTATATGTGTATTTTAGCACATTTTTAGACAACTTCTTTATTTTTATGATTTTGATGGTTAAACATCAACAAAATATTCCTTATGTTTGGACTAAATTTTCTCGAAAATAAAGACATAATTTGATATTCCGTTACAATATGGAAATAGGTTGAAGTTTTGTGATTGCATTGATATGTAATATACCGGGTGTTGCATCGTCGGACGGGACATAGGAAATCCCATGTAAATTTTAATGGGGTCAATTATTGACTTCCCTAATTATTTTAGAGAATAATTCTATTTAGGTTTACTGAAGAGCACTAAAACCCATATTCAAAAGAATAACTTTAGATATTTTTGATTAGCTCGTTTACGAGTTATCGCCGATTTCTTTTAAATATTTCTCCTTTCTTATGGCCTGTATTTACTTATGAGCACCAGTCAAGGTAAAAGATAACTGTCAAATGAAGTTGTCATTTCAGAAATTTACCTATTTAGTGCTTTATTATTATTGAAAACTCATTCCTACATCGGAAATCTTAAAGATGTATTTATAAATACAAATTAATATGAATTAAAGTAAAATAAAGTAACCAATTACAAGGTTAATTATAGTATTATTACGATATTCAATAACTTATTAATTTAGGTACTATTAAATTGTTAGAACTTTAGGATTTAAGAAGATGTTCAAATATTCCTCCATCGACTGCTAGACAATAACCCAGGCAATCATAAAATTCTCTACTTATATTCGCTAGTTGGTAAACTGAAATCCTATTGCATTCGGCAGAAATAGCATTTTTTAACTCGTCTAGATTTGGGTATTTTTTTGTATATCCTGTTTTTTAAATGGCCCCAGAGAAAGAAATCATTTGGCGAAGTATCAGGAGACTTTGCTGGCCAATTTACTGTATGATTTAGGCCAATAACGTTTCCGTTAAAACTATTGTCTAAATATTCCCAGCCAGGGTACTATGTGCCGGGCAGCCAACTGCTTCCTGATTTTCCCTAGCGGCATCATGTAAAGCAGGTAAAATATGATTTTGGAGTAGTTCCAAATAATATTCTGCATTTAAATTTCGCGTAAGAAATAATGGCCTGATAATATTGTGTCCGAATATGCCTGCCCAAACATTTACTTTCTGTGGATATTGCGTCCTTGTTTCGACAAACCTGTGTTGGTTTTCTTTGTTCCAATATCGATAATTTTGAACATTGGGTTCATTATTTAAGGTAAACGTGCATTCGTCAATGAAACATATATTTTCTAAAAATTCCCTATCCGTGTTTGCTCTTTCCATCATATCAAAACAAAACGCCTGCCGCTGTATTTCGTCCCCATCTCGTAGCTCTTGGTGCTTTTCATATTTGAAGGAATAGTATTTATGTCGTTTCAAAATTCTAAACGCTGTAGTGTGTTCTATTCCTATTTCATCCTCAAGTTTCCTTGTGCTGATCTTTCCGTCGTTTTCTTCCACGCACAATAAAACTTCCAAGTCGGTATCATTTCTTGCATCTTCTCTTTGTTCCTGCCTTGCTTCACATGCAGTTATTTATTAGGGTACCTTTGGTCTCAAATCTCTGGATATTCCTTGCGATTGTAGATTTTCCAGGTATCGGTCTATTCGGATACAGAGCAGTAAACATGTCCGACACCTTTTGATAACTATTTCCTTGATAATACCATTTAATCATCAATTCTTTTTCTTCGGTAGTGTAATTCACGGCTAATATTTTCGATGTAGGTATGAGTTTTTAATAATAATATAAAAGCACTAAATAGATAAATTTCCGAAATGACAACTTCATTTGACAGTTATCTTTTAACTTGACTGGTGCTCATAAGTAAATACAGGGCCATAAGAAAGGAGAAATATTTAAAAAGAAATCGGCGATAACTCGTAAATGGGCTAATCAAAAATATCTAAAGTTATTCTTTTGAATATGGGTTTTAGTGCTCTTCAATAAATCTAAATAGAATTATTCTCTAAAATAATTAGGGAAGCCAATAATTGACCCCATTAAAATTTACATGGGATTTCCTATGTCCCGCTCGACGATGCAACACCCGGTTATATAGTTTTGTAACAAATTGCTCGCTATTTTATGGCAAATGGTGAAGCTCTGCAAGCCTTAATCAAAGCGCGTGTGTTTGGAATTTTGGGTCTGACTTAACACGACAGGATCGGGTTAAGCCTCAAGCAGATTTCTGAAAAATAATATATATTTCCTTCGGCCATATACCCGCTTTACACGACCCCTGATAGCAACTCGAAAGTACAGCGTAATAGACTCTTAAGTTCAAATAAATTCCACCCAACGCAGGGCTACGTTAATTGGATTTTCTTTTTCCAGCCATAAAACTTCAGAACTGCAAGGATAAATAGTTTCTAAATCTGGTAACGTGATCCATGATCTGTTCTGCGCCGCATTCACATTTGATCCCCGTTCTGATTTATACCCCATTTTACAAGGTTGGCTTTTACTCGGGCGATGCGGGTTCTAATATGGTTCTAATTCTATTAAGTGTTCTTCAAGTTTTCCACTCTGTTGGTGGATCTTTATGTTGGGAGAACTGGTCTAGAGGTCCAACATTTACGGTGTTTAGAAAGCCTCGACGGGGATTCAGTCGTCTCGGAGGTGTTTCAGCTGCATAAAGTGGATGCCTGTTATCGACCGATAGTCAAAACTGTTCTATACATTTAAGCTCACTTCGATCTGATGCGGGAGAGTCGAAGCTTGCTGCGTTGGACAATTTTTCTAGCTGTGTTGCCTTCATGCCACCAGTATTCAATCTGTATGTCTGATTAGAGCTTCAGCAACTTGTTTAGCATGAGCTATACCACATAGATGTAAACCAAATGGTAAAAGCATATTTAGCAAATAAGAAACATAGGGCTTCAGCAGGTGATATTGTGTTGACCTTTTGTTTATTTTTTGGCAATGGTATTATGTAATTTTAGCATTGAAAATACTTCTGGCCGCGTTTATATGGGACTCATCTTTGAAAAAACGACATGCTAGAAGCAACACGGGTTCAATAACCTGCCTGTCAACACGTACTTAAGTCGATAGATCCGGCATTGATGAGGGCAAGGCCGTTCGCGTCTGGACCGGCGGATAAAGAAAGCGATATTATTTTAAAAGAAAATATGTCAAGGCATGGGTTGTTAGGTACAGTTTGGCTATTTTAATCTAACTATTTCCGTATGAGAAGCAAGGGGCAAATTATAGGAGAAAGAGCAGAATCACATAAATAATAAATTTAGACTAATAACCATATTTTTTATATGATTATTATTTTTTTAATTAACAACTTAGGACAAAGAAAAAGCTTGCATGATTTCCACCGCTAACAGGCGTTAAAACAAATGAATCCAAGGCGTTGTCAAATATTTATTGGGATAAGTTGATAAGTTTTTACCGTTTGAATATTGTTGTAAATAATAATTATTATCATTTAATTAGTGCTAACTTATCAAAATTCACAACACGGCGAAATTCCAATAAAATCAGCCAACGGATCTTTGAGATATTAATAAAAAAATGTCTATTAGGAAACATCTTGACACTCTGTATCTTTAAAATTATGCATTTCCGGACACATGTTTAAATTAACTTTTTACCTTAAAAACACTCAAAGAATCACCTCCTGAAGTTGGCCAGATACTACTTAATTAACACCCTGTATTTAAAAATGGCTAGCTAGTGATTTTGTAAGTAAAGCTATGTTTATTTTAATAGAAAAAAAATATATTTCATGAAAAATAAACAAACCCATAATTCAATTACTATACACTAATTAATTAATTTTAAATGTATCTAAATAGGCACTTTAATAATTGAAAAATGGACATGAGCACTTCATAGAGTATACCAAATATGTAAAAAAAATTCCAATAAAAAAACCACAAATGGCACATTAAAATCTGCATTATCTGAAATCAAACTATAGGTACCTAAACGGCCAATCAGCCAGACAACAGTGACAAGACGCCGACGCGACATCGATAACGCGATGAGCAGTTTTTAGTAATTATTCCGAGTTAATACTTCAAGTAGCATTCCTTCAAATAAATTTTAATTTAAGTATTGTTAATATAGTCATATTAATGATTATAGCCTGTATGATTTCTAAAATAAAAAATCAAGCGTGTTTTTATTAGAATAATTATTAAATGATTAAATAGAAATAGTTAATATTTATTAACTTCGTAAGTGTTATATTTTAATATAATTATGGATTTAATAATTAAATAATTATCTTAAGTTTAAATTGTGGTAAACTTGTTATGAGTTTCAATCATTTATATTTAAAATCTTAGGGAGGCAATACAGATTTTAGGCAGAAGAACTCAAGGGAAGGACTGTGTAATTAGTAATTAAAACTTTACATTTTTTTTACTTGCCATTTTTCTTGTCTTTCACATTGCACGTTGACTCTTCGTTGTGTCACACACAATCTGAATTTCGGATATGATGCAGAACTGATAAATTAGACCAAATATATTAATTGCAAGGTATGCAAAGAAATATTTTTGCAAATAATTAAGGCATGCAATAATTTTAAAAAAAATTGACGTGAGATTACTTCATAATTCTTGAAAGTCTTGGATGATAAAGATTTTAATTATTATGGGTCTATTTTGTTTAAGAAGCTACCAAATAATTTCAAAAACTCAACTATCAAAATATAATGGTAGAAAATGTTTAAAAGCATGTATAGGTATATAATATTCCATATTAATTGGACATACTGAATGTAAAGTAGGTATACATAGTTGCTGCAATCGATAATATATTTTGCTGCTTATTTTCCTCATAACAAAAAACCGTCAATACCGCTACTCACATTATGGACACCTTTTTATACTTAAATCTCATAATGATGTTTAAAAATACATATGTAGGTACATACTATAAGTAGTGGTTGTCACGGTTTTTTATTAGGTATGATGAAAAGAAGCTGCAAACTAAATTATCGTTGGAGCCAACTATATTTTAATTTATTTTTATCTACGGTAACTATGCACGGTAAGGGTTCAAAATAATCCTATACTGTGACGCAACTCAATTCGAGTATATATTAACACTTAGATTCCAAGTATCTTCTTGGTCTACCGGCACCCCGTTCACCCTTATTCCATCATTTCTATAAAAAATAGTATGATTTATAACTTTTAATTTTTATTGAGAAAATTGGTGAAATTTTGTTGTACGGCGAATTTAAATTTATGGGCTCTCCATAAATTTACACCGTAAGTTCGAATATTAGTTAAACTTAGGAATACCTAGGTAATAGCCGGAAATATGCAAAAGAAGGGGTGAGTTTAGGTTAGATTAGAATTAGGTTTTAGTTGGTTTTGAATTAATAAAAATATAGACCAAATCTAAACTTAACCGAAACGGCCCACTTTTTGGTATATTTCGGGCTCCTACGTGGGCAACTCTACGTTTAACCAATATTCGGGCTTTTACGGTAACATAATACTCATTCTGATTGGTTTAATCTGGCTCCATAACAAAACTGTGGGTTCGAGGTGCTATTGCAAATTAATGCAATTAATTCTATGTATACACTTTCATAAAAAGCCATCACGATAAAAATTAAATATGAAAATTATTTAACGTTGCGAACTTGTTCACTAAACGTATCTGGAATATATATGCGAATGGCGATCAGCGATACGATGGTGCGTCCAGACCTATGGAGACGAGCGCGAGACATTCCAAATTCGCTGTGTGGACGAGTCTCGCGAGAGCCTCGCGAGTCAACCCACGGAGCCTCGTTGCTATCCGTCCCCTGTCGGTTTTTCAACGGCCGAGAGAGATCAAAGAAAGCTTGAAAGTCTGGACGTGTTTTTGGTAGGCTCGCCCGACTGCGATATATTAGGTCTGATTTATAAATTTCGACTATTTAAAATTAAGTAATCTCAAATTTTAAAATCGTACACCGTATGTATTATCATTTTTTTCTGATAGAATTTACAAATTTTGCGTCACTGATAATTTTTACCCTACCGAAATCCAACATTTCTTTAATCCAATTGAATTATTACATCATCTATTAATTTTAGATATATTAATATCAAAAAATGCAAGAAAAGTTACCGAATTGTACGTATGTATAACCCAATAATAAAATAAAAAATAGGGTATTCCCATTATATATAGAAAATATGTTATATCCGCAACACTTTTGAAGTACCCTGTATACTCTGTAGTAATGTTAAAATGTGCTTCTTAACATTTTGTTCTAAAAACATTAAAAAACGTATTATGTAAAAAACGTCGTGTAAGGGATACAGGGGAAAACAGCCAAAAGGGGGAAAACCGACGATGAATACCATGTTAAAGACCGAATACCATATTAAAGATACAAAAATTTATTACTGTATGCGTTATTATTTGGCCATCGTTTGTTATATTCAATTGCAATTTAATATGTGTTTGGCTTCCTTTCACTATGATCCCACTCGGCTTGTCTCCTGGCAGATTTGCGTAAAAAATGGATAGAAAATGTCTCGCTCTCGTCTCGCTCTTGTCTCGCTCTTGTCTTGCTCTCGTCTCGCGCTCGGCTCGTCAGGTCTGGACCATAGACAAACTAACAAAAGCAAGACGCGTCAACTCTGTACTGCAAAACGGTAACAAGTTTGATAAGAGTTTATTACCGCGCTTGCGTCAACTGGCCTTTTAGACGAGGACGGTTTACTTATGGATTGTGTATTTTGTAGTAGCCTTTTAGACAAGGATGTTTAATTAAAAAGCGTTTATTAAAATCAAATAAATTTATTTCCATCGGTAAAATAAACAATAATTTCTGGACATAACAGATATAAAAACAAAAGTTAAATAAACGAAAACGTATTTCTCTTATTAAAATAACAAAAAAGATGATAAAAAAAACAGTTATGGTAAACGAAATAAAAGCATTATTCTTCAAAAGGTACAAAAAAATAATTATGTATATTATAATATTAATAATAGGAACAACAAGAAACATCTTAAAAATATAAAACTTTTTCAAATATAAAACAAAAACATAAACTTCACATTTTCACAAGAATTTGCAAAAATATTAACATTTCGAGTCTATTATAAAATATAAAGCACGAAAATTCAAATCATAAAAAGATTAAAAAGATAAAGATTCTTATAACTTACAGTCAATTTGTAGGACCTTCGTTTTGTCTACGTTAGCGATGTAATCACAATAATATGTATAATCACAGTAATTATTATGTTCTTCATAAATGTAAAATGTATTAAATTATTTGTTTTCGTTTTGTACGCTAATAAAATAGTAATAACCAAACAAAACGCAAAATCAGGAATTCAACAGTTCGTTCAAGGATGGTTCAAGGCAAAAACGTTTTTCGTTTTATTTAGGTTAGGTTTGACGAGTGCGACTGCGCGATGATTTCTAACTCAACTGGCCAGCGCAAAAACAATAATTCGACTTCCTCAATCCTTTGAAAAGTCTTGCTTTTGTTAGTTTGTCTATGGTCTGGACGCACCATAGACTGCCGGAGTGCTGACGTCACGAATGTCAAATTGCTTTTCAAACAAGGTTTAGTTCTTTTATATATTTCAATTGAGCTCTTCCAAATGACGTCACAAATTAATATAAAATGTAAAAAAACAGGTGACTGCCGACAACCGCCGACTTGTGTCTGGTATTTTCAGTACGCCTATGATGGTTGCGCAATTTTGCAAAATCTGTGATTTTTTTTGTAAACTTTTATAAAACAAAAAAAAAGTACCAAAAAAATACGTAGTTGTTCTATGACCACGGAATATTAGAACTCCCAGCATTTTTTTATGTAGTAATACTAGAGGGACCATTTTACGAAAAGAATAGCTGTCGTTGGTGGATTTGGCAAATATTTATACTAAAATTTATGTAGGGGTGGGAGTAGTTTTCATCCTTCCCTTACTTTTTATTGATTTTTATAACAGTCAAATATTAAAGCACTTAGCAAAACATAGACATCGAAAATCCCATTCAAATAGGAATATCGGTTTTTAAAATATCGTTATCTTAATTTAAAAAAAATATGTTTATTTTTTAAAAGTTTCATGCCCTCTAGCGGACAAACAAAGCATTTTTGTATAGAGGTAAATTGTGTCCTAATAAAATGTCCACTGAATGTTGGGACACCCTGTATAATTAGTACAAGATTTTTTTTTATCTTGTTAATGAAGTGTATTTTACTCTTTTATTTTTTTAGATTATGTTGGACAGTGTGCCTCAACTTTAGCGTAATTTAAAACTAATTTTTCGATTAATCCTTGTTCATTACGTTTAGTGAAAATCCGAGAGCCTCGCTGTTTCTCCTCCCTCTCTCCCTATCCAAACAACTTAGTTGATGAGCATGAACTTGCTCAACAACTCGGGAATCGATTTTATAATTGAAATTTCTTGCATCGTTAGGTAAAGTAAACTGTCGTGATTACAGGTACACAGCTATTAATAAACTCTGTGCCCATGGGACGTATCGATAAATATGTTAGCATTGTATCTATTTTAGTCCTTTGTGTTGTACTAGTTATCTACATAAATATATGTACAAAGAAGATAAACTAACCGTTTAAATTAATTTTTTTGCCTCGACATATATAATCAAGACATAAACAAATACTTTGTTTATTTACAGTTTTATGTGACCAAAGAGTCAATGAAATCCAGTTCCAAGATTTTATAATGTCATTGATTTAGTTTTAGGATTTTCATGAAACTAGAGAAATGCTAAATATCTTTATTTGCACTTAAAACCTTTAGTAATTATACAGGGTGTCCCAATATTGCGTGGACTACTACGCATTTTTGGAATCAAAATAAGTTAATTAGTCACAATTTACCTCGTTTCAAAAGTGAATAGTTTATCCGCTAGAGAGCACCAAACCCCGTATCTCAGTTGGCAGTGAAAATATCAACAGGGGGTTTACGCCATTAAACGTTTCTCAGAAATCGAGCCCGTGACATCTATGTCGGTCTAGTCAGGAAATAGGTTTTCTCTGTTAAAACAGACCAATCTCGACCACCCTGTACATGTAATAAACTTTTGTTAAATGATTCTCTTTAATTTAGTTTCTGTGTATAAAGTTTCAATTTCGTGGCGTACCTGCGATTCGAACAGTAGAAGAGTTAGGAAGAAAGTTGAAAGTTTACAGGATCTAATAAGCAATATATCACTTAATAAAAGCGACAGCTAGGGAGAGTTCCGCTTCTTCTTCGAACTATATATCATTCAATTCGGTTTGCTAGAGTAAAGTTATTTTGTCTCCAAAGAAAATAATCAGTATTGATGGCCTGCACTGACCTGTCTGTGAACTTTTAATAGAATAAATAAAATAAGTGCTATATAAATTAACTAAAAGGAAAGTTATTTTGACAAGTTGTGGTGTGATTTATGTATAATTGCGGTATTCTATTTCCACAGTGGATCATGTTGCTGAATTATGTTATTGATATTATAGGGTGTACTTATTTATCTTGTATTAAAACTAAAAATGATGACTATTGATTTTGTATTACAGTTTTGAGAAACAGAAATCCTTGAAAAAAAGAGTTATTTTTTTATTTTTTAGATTTGCCATTTTTACAAACGGAAACTAGCTTACCAGTGGTTTTTTTAATCGCAAAGGAGATCGGTCTAACCGAAAAAAAAATCAAGTTTCTAGAGGTTATATTCAAATTAGTTGATGATTTGTGAGATACATAGGCAAACTTGATTTTTTAAATATGGACATTGTTTTATTTCAGATTTTAAAAGAATTCGGTCTCCTGAGTACAGTGATATATTATAGTGTGGCTATAATATGCATAAATAAAAAAAATATGCGATAATAAAAATATATACAGGGTTGTTCACCACATACGACACGGAGTATTGTAGCTAAACGATTAAATTTTTACAAATTGTAACTTTTGGCTTCTACCACTGGACTATTAGAGCTACAATTTAAAAATATTCTTACAAGATACAGAGTGTCCCCAATTAATAAAGACTATCAAAGTTGTATTTTTTTAAATGGAACACCCTGTATATTATTACATTTTTAGTTTCTACGATTAAAATAAAGGTAAATTTGATTAAGGTTTACCACCCTTAAACCTTACCGTTTTTGAAATATTTTCAATTTTGTGAAATTGCAGTAAAAGTTTTAAGGCTTCATTTCTCCAATGGTATCAAAGTTTTTAATACTAAATATTTACAGAAGTTTAATTATTGATCAGTTATTGTGTTGCAATAATAAAAATAATACCTCCTCATACAGATTGTCCAAAAATTTATTTTAAATAATTTCTAGCTTTAAACGGCATTAACTTGTTTAATTTAAATGGAACACCCTGTATATTTTAGGAGAATCAGATGCACAATTTAATTGTCCATCTAATTGTATGATACCATTTTTTACCTATCCCTTCAAGTTTTCGTAGAAAATGGATTGTCTTATAATTTAGACCTCATTTATACCCATGGAATATTGACATTTCAGATTGTTTTTAAACCAATAAATGTACATGTGCTAAAAACAATAATATTACCAGCCTATTTGTATACAAAAATAAAACTATTTAAATCTTTATAAAAGAGTATACCATTAATTAAATATAGAAGCGATATATACCATTAATTAAATATACCACCATTATATCCACCAAAATATTAATTAATTACATATTTAATTGTGTTAGTTAATAAATTATTCTAAATAAATGTGGATTTCAATCAAAAATCAGAAATCAATATAATAATAAGATAATATGTTATGAAAATGAACGTCTCTGTTGTTATAAATAAGCATTCGTCAAAAAATTAAATAAAATTTTTAAGGTGTTACTTTTTACCACACTTTCTAATACACATACAAAATTCAGTTTTTTTCAATTTTTTTTTGTTTCAATTATCATTAATCAACGCAAACAATCAATTAATGTAGTTTGAATACTGGAATCATGTTAATTGGTCCTCTTTTACAAATATTTAAACATTTTTTTTTATTTTTTAATGACATAAACGAACTATATCGACAAAATTAGTATCTGTACCCTTTACAAATTTGTTACATCTTTAAAAGTAATCTAAAATGTCAATATTCCATGTGTATATTGATAATTGAGGTCTAAATTGTAAGAGAAAATGCATTTTCTACGAAAACCTGAAGACATAGGTAAAAAATGGTATAATACAATTTGATAGACAATTAAATTGTGCATCTGATTCTCATAAAATATACAGGGTATTCTATTTAAATTAAAGAAGTTATTGCCGTTTAAAGCTGGTTATTATTTAAAATAAATTTTTAGACACTCTGTATAAGATAGTATAATCTTTATTATTGCAACACAAAATTTAGGAAATAGAAATACTTCAGTACAATATTTGGTTTTAAAAACTTAAATACGCGTAGAGAAATAAAGCATTAAAATTATTACTGTATTTTGACAAAAACCTAAATATTTCAAAAACGGTAAGATTAAAATGCAGTAAACCTTAATCAAAATTACCTTTATTTTAATCGTAGAAATTAAAATGCAATAATATACAGGGTGTTAATTTTAAATTAAAAAAAATACAACTTTGATATTTTTTATTTATTTGGGACACTCTGTATGTTGTAAAAATAATTTTAAATTGTAGCTCTAATAGTCCTTCAACGAACCCAAAACTTACAGTTTGCAAAAATCTAATAGTTTAGCCACCATACTCTGTGTCGTTATGTGGTGTATAAACAACCCTGTATAATATTTTTTTTTCAGGTATTTAAATACAATTTATTTAAACTAATTTTAAAGTCCGGTTCTGTTTTTTTTTAATATTTAATATATCCATTGTTACAATATTGATGAGCTCTAAAACTTAACAATGACGTGAGATAAAACATTGAATACGGAAAATCGCATACAATAAAATAATAAAGAATAACTTTCGAACATGTAGAGCATTATAGCGCTTGTTTGTAGAAGTTGATATAATAACTACGATTAATATTATGCATATTATTAGACCGTACATTGAGATTTCAAATTCACAAGAAAAAAGTTAAAAATAATATCTTTTAAATTGCTGACCTGGATATTTTTTATTTGAATCTTTCAATTGGCTAGATTTTCCTTATTCAATGTTAATTAACGCTCATCAATATTTTTGCCATAAATATAATCAGGTTAAGTAATTTAAAAATCCAGAGTCAAACTTGAAATTATTTTAAATAATAATTATACAGTTCTGTTGTTGTTAAAGTATCCAAAATAGACAAAAAAATATAAAGTGTGGCCGAGGGGTATCTCACTTGGGTGAAATATGTACACGTACTGCCAAAATATCCTTCCACGGCTAAGCGACTGCCAATGACTATGAAGAAGACTGCCTATGATTGCCATGTAATTATTATAGGCGACTGCCGTAAGACTGCCAATGACTGCCAGCGACTGCCAAGAAAATGTACATGTAATTCCAGTAGTAAGACACCCCTCGAGTGTGGCATATCGTTGTACTCAAGAGACTGAATTCTTTCAAAACCTCAAATAAAAAATGCAGGTTTGTATTTAAAAAAATTAAGTTGGCTTCTGTATCTCACAATTATCAGCTAATTTGAAAATATAAAAATACTATCAGATACCCCTGATAAAGTGGCTATGAGAATGTGCAATTAGTTTTCTGATTTTCTAAAAAGTAATGACAGGAAAAAATAAACTTTATTTTCAAAAAATCCTTTTTTCTCAAAAAACTCAGCAATCCTTGAAATTTTTGAAACTTTTGACAGCATGCTGGCGAACGTCCCAATGCGAAACTTTGCCCCAATTTAACCATCTTCGTATCTATTACGATTTCCGAGATACCAATACCCGTACCTTAAATTTGTAGCACCCTGTATAAATATAAAAAAATATAAATACATTGCCCACATCCCCAAAACAGCAACGGGATTGTTGCGGAAAGACCACCAAAACTAATTATTTTTATTGCGCCTGGCGTTTTCTTCTCATGACAGTTCGGTGTCTCCGCATCCGCAGCCGGGATAATTTACGGTGGAAACGCTTCATAAAAAGAATAATAATTCCACGGCGCGGGTCATAATTCACGGACGATTATAAATAGCCGCCGGCAGGACGAAGGACTGTCCCTCCGGCTGTACAGCAAACAGCAGGCTTTTTAAAAAATTGCCTGTTCGAAATATTCTTAATCTTTTACTTGAAATTTATCGAGGGCAACACACTATGCTCGATGGAAAAATTAGTTTGGTAGGAAACATATGGGACCTGGATTTTTAACGTCAACTAAACGATATTTATGTTAGCACTTTGTGGCTTGAATATTCGTCACTTACATTAATAAATATTAACGTTACGTATAATGATCTATCCCATCAAAGACCTAGGATGTAAAAAAATGATAAATTTTGCAATAAAATTGAGGCTTCAAGTTGCAAAATCCGCCTTATCCATTAAAAAACTGGTCTAAATGCATCAGAAAAGTCGTTTATTCCTATATAAAAATCACTACGAATTACGTTACTGCAGCAAAATCCGCAAAAAAGATACTCATTCAAAAAAGAGAAACATGCTTACTAATGATAGAGCCGCTAAGCTCATAGAGTAGCTTAGCGGCTCTATCATTAGTAAGCACATCCAACATCCCACAATGAAAACTTGCTGAAATAGAAGAAAATAGGAAACGGCAATAGATCAATTTTTATTTCCGATACTATTGAAGATTTTGAGAAAGTAGACTGGCAAGAAGATGTTATTGAGTGCGATGCTGATGACAGCGATAAAGATACGCCTCTTGCTCGACTAGTGTGTCAAAAATATTTTTTTTTGTACAAATATAACCTTAATTTATTTTTTAAATTGAAGAATAAAGCTTGATTTTCATGCATCCGTTGTCCGACGATACGTTGATACGATATTAATTTCGTTTGTTGTATTTAAAGGCTTCGATTGGTTAACCGTTTCTAACCAACCAAAGTCTTTAAATTCAACCAATAAAATTAATATCGTATCATCGTATCGTCGGACAACGGATGCATGAAAATCAAGCTTAACTTTTTATTTGTGTTTATGTATAAGCATTTTGTGTTTTGTGATGTTTTGTTATGATTTTTATAAATAAATACTTGCGTTTTTCTTATTTTTTGAAATATTTCATATATTTCCAATGTTTCAGGAAATATTTCCGAAAATATATTTCTGGAAATTTTACATCACTAATCATACTGCAACAAAAACGCCTTATCCGAATTATTTTTGTCTCTTCAAAAATTAAATATTAATTTTTATTTCCAGGAAAACGAGATACATAACAATAATTCCACTCAATGGTCACGTTTTTTGTAAAATAACGCTTCTAACATTTGCTAAAACAGTTTTTGCATATTATCTCGAAGCAACGTTTTTGGGATAAATTTTTCCACTACAAAACATTGTGAGATCTCATGTAAAACCAAGTCAGTATGAGAGGGCTTACGACCAAGTAAAATCAAAGATCTTCCTGGATTTAAGTAAGAACAATCTTCGGATTGTCACGGGGTTTTTAACAGGAAACTGTCTCCTCAATGAACACCTCAGTAGATTGAAACTAAGAAGAAACGGCGAATGCAGATTCTGTGGGGAAAATGGGGAAACACCAGAACACCTCATCATTAAGTGCTCCGGGACGACAACCATTCGTGCCATGAACTTTGGTACGACTGATATTGGAGATGGAGAACTACCCTCTATAACACCGTTCCAGATACTGGCTTTTGTCAAAGGACTAGTTTTGTCCTAGGACTGTATCATGAGTTATAACTCAAGAACGGGGGACACAACAGGTCTGTACGGTCGCAGTGATTAACCCCCCTCCCACTCATTCTAAATTTTAAAAAATCAGTATAGTGTATTTAGTTTCTATGGAAACAGCTATTCAAGATTTTTTTATAAATTATACAGGGTTCGGCAACAGTGCGTAGAGCATCTGTTGCTCCTAGAATAAAAAACTTGAGAATTTTGTCAATGCAAATCTAAAGTATGTACCAGGATGTATTTCAGAAAAATATTTTAACTTAAGGGTGGCTCAAAAAAGTATTAGTAGATCGGGATGATTTTTTTACATGGAACACCCTGTATATTATTGAATTTTTGGCTTTCTTTAAAATCACTTTACATAATCTTTATTATGATATAATCCACTCATAATCGATAATTCCGGAGATATTAATAAATAGATAAAACTAAATATTTTTCAACCATCCTTACAAAATTATTACAAATACAAGAATTGTCCTGAAATGAAAACTATGTATGGCAATCGCTTCTTTGATTTTAAAGAACAATAGATACAACAAGATAAATAAATATAACATACGTAAAATTTAAAAATAATCATACAGAAAGTTTGGAGCTTTTTGGTTTTACCTTATTAAGTAATTGTTATCAGGTAGTAATTGTTAATTTTGAAGTTTAAATATCAAGTTAAAAATGTCATTTTGACAGAACGTCAACGGTTTCTTGTAGAAGTATCTGTTTTAAAAAAAGTAAAGTGATCTCGAATAGTTGAATTTTTTTTTTCTTTATTCTTTGTATTTTTTTGCTTCCGATGACAGAAAGAGATAACTTTCCGAAACGTTAAGCATTTTTTTTTCTTAGGCAAATTTGTATTACTGTAAACATAACTTCTGACAAGCAGCGTCCGTTTAGGTTTAACGCAGAAGTGTTTACAAAAAATAATTATTTTATTTTGTAGATTTTCTTGCAGTGCAGTGGTGAAATACCCATAAAGGATTTTTTTGGAAAGATGAATCCGCCACATAGGTATAGACATTTTTTATGTATATTAAGTATTTACTTTAGATGGTTTTAACTTTGATATAAATATTGTAATCTTAAATCATACAGGGTGTTCAAAATTCAACGCCAAACTTTCTAGAATATATATAAATTTTTCTTTGCTTTTTTTAAATGGTAATTGTATATTATTTTTTTATTAGATATATATTATTTTATTATTAGATATATATTTTTATTAGGTGGAGAGTTAGAAAATGAACATTTTTGTATTTAAAATGTTTCAAAATTTTTAATGGTTTCAAAGATACACACAGTATTATTTCATATGGTCTTTCAAGGGTAAAATTTATAATAAATATAAAACCGGAAATATCTAAATACAAAAAATGTTCATTTTTTAATTCTCCACCTATTGAAAAAATAATATATAGCCGTTCCATTAAAAAAAACGAAGAAAAAGTATTTTATATTTTAGAAAAATTGGCGTAGAATCGTGATTATCCTGTATGATTTACAGTTACCATATTTATAGCAAAGTAAGTACAGACCATCTAAAGTAAATATTTAATATAGTTTTGACTAAAAAGTATATATTTTTTATTTATTTCTGGTCAAAACTATCTACATATTTACTCATATCTTAGGATTATAAATATGAAAAGTAATCTGAAATGAAGCCAAAATTTCAATAATATACAGTGTGTTGTGGTAAAAAAAATATCCCGATCCACTAACACTTTTTTGAGCCACCCTGTAGAAGTAAAAATATTTTTCTGAAAAACATCGTAGTATATACTTTAGGCTTGTACTAAAACAAAATTCAAAGAAATTAGTGTAATTGGTTCCTCTATCCTTTTTACATATGCCTTTGTCCAGAATAACAACAATTACAAATTCCATAGAGCTTTTCAATAGTGTTGAAAAGCTTTATTAAAATTGCAAATTCTATTTAATTTCCAAATAGTAGTGCTACAAGAGTTTAATTTCGAATAAACACGCTATAACAAAATTTGAAAACTCTATACAATATTTTTGATTTTTTAATTTCTATTTTTTGCGGTTAAAAAACCTCAATGCGAATAAAAAAATCTGGGTTATCAAATAAAACAAGAATACATACATATATGTATTCTTGTGTGTATTCCGGCACTTATAATTTCTACCGTTACAGCGCTGCGGTCGGAATTTTTAAAATGAACTAAAATGCACCAAGCCTATAAAACCTAAAAAGTTTTATCTATTTATAACAAAAATTCAGCATTATTTGAAAAAGTTTGAAATAATTTGATAAAAACGGAATTTTCATGCGACCTGTTATTAAATTTTAATAACCAATGACTTATTGAATAATTAAGAAGTTTTGTTTTATCTCGAATCAAAAATACCCCAATAAAAACTGACATAAAAGAAAAAAGATACCGCGATTTTACCTAATTCCGTTATAAGAATAAAAATATATTTTCTGGAGTGATAATAAATTATACCCAAAAAATATATCTCTTGTATATATTATTTTTATGTCCAAAATAGTTGCCATGCTTCCAATATATTTACTAGGCTTTTTAGTATTTTTATGCTAACATAATTTATACAATGAAGCTATAATATTTTTACGATGCCAGCCTACGCCAGAATCTTTGTGTATACTATTTTTATTGAACATGAAAAAAAGCAAAGCCCTGTATTATTAGACGTTGTTTCGCCTTTGTCTCGATTAAGTTATTCGATGATAAAACAGTTTCTTTTTATTTTGCATTTTACAGAGCAACGGGCTCCCTATAAAACTCCCATTTTAAACCAATTATTATGATGTATATCTGGGAAAATATTTGAATTTTCAAGAGAGAATTTTCTAATGAAAACATTTGATGTGCATATTATGATACGTAAGTATTTTTTAACGACGCTGTTATGAATAATGATGTAGTTTTTAGTATTAATCTTTGCGACGTGATTGACAATATAAAAAAGTCATTTTAACGCCTAGGCATAAAAGTAAACCACTTTTACTCTAAAACTACGAAAATGTATTATTAAACTGACATAAAGTGTCAAATTCAAACAGCGTAACCATATTTTCTCGATATATAATTACATACAAGGTATGACATTTAAAACTTTTTATAATATTTGGAACGTTTGAAATTGTTTAAAAAATTATTTGTGGCGTTTGAAAAAAAAAATAGCACGTTCTATTCGGAGTAAAAATTACTTTTTGTGCCGCGGCCAAGTCAACGTACAGCCTCGCCACAAAAAGTGTAATTTTTTACTCCTAATAAAACAATATACTATTGGCAAGGTGTATGTAGCGCTAAACTGTATTACTGGTTGCATAACTGCATTACTGCTACATAACCGCAACGTGCATTGAGTGCAACGTGCGTATCGGTCCTTGAAAAAGCTAACTGCGAGAGTATTGAAGTTATTGTTACAAAAGCCCGCTTAAGATGGGCTGGTCACATATGCAGAATGCAAGAAAACCGCATACCAAAATCTCTGCTTTACGGTGAGCTTGTAGACGGTAAGAGGAGGCCGGGTGGACAACTCAAAAGGTACAAGGACATTTTCCACGAAAACTTAAAGGGGATCAATATTATTAAAAGTATTCAAATAAAAGTTGTAGATAATCACATCCTTAATGAGACTGTATCCTCCGTTTTTTTCTAAAGCCTGTCATTTTTGACATATGACACAAACATATGTTTTTTTTAAATGGAAACCATAGTTGGCCATGACTTCATAAAAAGCGCCATTTTTTAAGCTTTTTAGTGATATAAGCTATAATCTGCTTCTTTCGAAAAATTACTGAGTTATAGCCAATTCTTATCATTTTTAAACAATTTCACTTAGTTAGCCATGGGAACAAGTTCAATCGTCGTTGCTCTCAGTAATGTGAAATTGTCACATCCAAACTTTGGAAATTAAAATAAACAAAAATTGTAAATATGAATTTTTCAAATGAAGAAAAGCGTGTAGGATTATTGGTTCAACTTTTCTTGGCCATACATTTTCGAGGATACGTTGACCGGTTAACGTTACTTACGTTTTTTTAGAAAAGTTAAATTTAGATACTCGCGCATCAATAGAGTGGTTCCAACATTGCTTTCATTATGACACTCCCTCATAATGAAAGAAATATTAAAAATTATTTATATCATAATTATGCAAACTCAGGGATAGGTAGAGGTGGACTAATTGCATAGGCCTCCTCGATCACCTCACCAATCCATTTTAGATTTTTTTATGCTGTATGGCTAACAAGGTTTACAAAAGAACTTACCAATTAAGAGAGGCATCATGCAAGCATGAATTAGGAGAGGAGAAGTTTATTAAAGTCGACCGACCGTTCTCTGGGAAAAGCTTGTAATTCAGTTTTAAAAAGATGCATTTTATGCACTCAAAACGATGGTGGTTTTTGAACATTTGCTAAAATAGCTTAACTTAAAGTCTATGTAGTGATATTAGTTTTTTTAAGTTTTATTTTGTGTAAGGTAAATTGTAAAGAACCGTTTAATAAAATATTCTGTCTTTTTATAAGTTATAAATCATAACAGAATAAAATACCATACCAACTAAGTGAAATTAGCCAAGAAAGATAAGAATTGGCTATAACTCAGTAGTTTTTCGAAAATAAACATATTATAGCTTATATCGCTGAAAAGCTTAAAAAATGGCGCTTTTTATGAAGTCATGGCCAACTATGGTTTCCATTTAAAAAAACACATGTTTGTGACATACGTCAGAAATGACAGGCTTTAGAAAAAAACGGTGGACATAGTCTCATTAAGGATGTGATTATCTACAACTTTGATCTGAAAACTTTTTCTCTAAAATAGATTATAACGGAATTAGAGACGATTTTTAAAATAGCAAAAATTTGTTTTTTTTTCGAAATATCAAGTAAGCCATGAACTTTTTCAAAAATCTGAAAGGAGCATATTTATGACCCCACAAAACTGCAATTCTTTCCCCATTTAACCGACTCTCTATCTCCAATAGTTTCCGAGATACCCATAGAGAACATCGTAGGAAACTCACCCTGTATAGAGGTAAATTTTGTCCAATGAACTTATTTTAATTCAAAAAATACGTAGTAGTTCTATGTCCACAGAATAATGGAAAACCCTGTATATGCATTTTTTTCTCGATTATACGTAGCAGTCAACTTGTTAGAAATTAGACATTACTAGCCACCTAGCATAAATCACAATACGTCGTGCTATGATACGCCTTTTACCTCCTATAAAATTTAGAGTATGTTAGGATAGGTTTGTTCTTTTAGCAGAAGCAGATTATTTTGCATTATTAAATAGTTTTTTTAATTATTTTTTATTGCAATTTGACGTAATTCAAACTCGCCTTTTACGATTTTTAAATGTCCGGAGTGCGGAAGAGAGATAACATCATGTATCGGGCTTTTCAGTCATAGAAAGCTTCATGAAAGAAAACACCTTGCTTAACCATCTTCTGATGTGTGTCAAATACTCATCAGCGAGTAGTAGTATAAACAGGGTATAAACAAACAATTTAATGTGGTAATGCTGTAAAAATATGTGCAGTTGCCCCAAAAAGAAACAGAATCTCGAAACAATCTTTCAAACTAAAAAAAGCTACCTAACTATACTTGTTTTCACCTAAAACTTCCCAATATGGCGGACTTCAGTATGGGAGGCTTAAAAAACGAAAATCTCTAGACTAGAATCGACAGTAGTTCAAATCGTTCAAATTGATAATCTGTGGTAAATCTAATTGAACTCTTGACACTTGGCTGAGAGTGACGTTTACGGCCCATTTTTCTAAATATTTTCATTATTTTTTGAGTTTCTATTCACAGATTCTATTGATTATGTTCTTTTATTTAACCTGCAGCCTGCAGTACTAATTATATACTTACAAATAATCTTTTCACCGATCAAGAACTGAGGAATAGGCTGGAAGATATTCAAATAATGTGTAAAACGTTTAAAAACGTATTAGACAACATTGACTCGTCCACAAATTCGTGAAAATAAATTAGTCCAGATGTTTGTAAAAAGGTCTCTAATTATTTTGAGAAGTTTCCTCGTATCAGTAAATTTGAGGTTTGTAATATGTATATGATAATAAATAGATTAAAACTTATATTAATTTCAGGAAACAGCGCGGGCATTACAGATTGTTGTAAATTAGTTTTAAAATATAAAGAAGGTTTAAAACAGGTTTAAAAGTTGAGTTAGTAGAGAAGACCTAAATAAGGTAATGTTGGTAATGGGACCAGACATCAAATAACACTTGAAATATATAATATGTACAATTGTAAGTAGTTTTTATGAATCTGTTTGATATCTATTGCATTGTTTTTATATTTCTTGAAATATATATTTTTTTACTTTACAGGATACACAAGGGATACACAAACAATAATAAAAAATACAGTTACTCACTAAAAGCACTTAATGTTTTTAATAGATGTAGCTAGAATATCAAACATCAAACCAAACCAAACCAAAAATTATGTTTTTCAGTATTTCTTTTTCCCTCAGAGGATTGTGTTCTAATCTTTATATATAAATTTTCATAAATTATATCTACGAAATTTATTACCTTATAACTTTTTGCTAAAGACTTTGTAGTTGATACAGTTTAACAGTATATAAAAGAACCATTTAAATAAGATGTTTGAAAATATATAGCTGTTTTTGCACACATCAATTCAATTTGTGATTAACTGTACTGAAATAAAAACAAATTAAGAGAAATGGGGTGATCTATCAACTATAACATCATCCTATGTCTAAGTCTTCTACTAATTTCACTTATTAAACAACTATAATTATTCAATAATCTTGATAATTCTAGGAACTCTCAGATATCGTCAAAACATGAAAACAAAAATTCACTTCCTATAGTTCTTACGCCCCTTTAATTGAAATATAAGAAACAGGGGAGTTAATATTCTCACTGAGAAAGTTTATAAAATACCTTTAAGTAAAATCTCTTCGGATCTGCGGTAAAATACCTTTATTCTTATTAAATAATTTCAATAATATATGTTTTTATTTATGATTTATGACAACCACCTAATAACCTAACTTTAACGTCAACTTGACAATCCTGAAAAATGTTATTATTAACCAAAGAGTAAATCAATTTCTGAATTCGCTAACGCCAACTTATTTTTCATTAAAAAAAATTACCAATTTTCGTAACTAGGTCGGCCATATTGAGGAACTTTTAAAAGAATTGTACTATAGTTCGAGTACCGAAAATAAAACTCTTTTCCCTTATGCACTATAACCAAAACGGGACCGAAAAAGATATATACTGGTCCTGGCGCGGCCATTACTGACCGCTCTACTGAACCGTATCTCGTCGATACTGATAGGAAAATGTACTCTACGTGCAGGCATGGAAAAATAAGGGCAAAACTGTCCGATACCCGGAGGCAAATCGAGCGAAGTCATAAAGTGTGTTTTATGGTGCAAACGGGTTTCGGTTCAGGATAAAAGATAATTCTTTAATCCGTTAATGACTTGCAGATGTACAAACATATTTCGCGTTCTCTGTAAAGTTAGTAATAAAAGTTGAAAAATAAATTCTATAGTTAAGAGTTAAGTTTAATAAAATTTATAAAAGATGAGTCTAAAATGAGTGCAAATATCTTAGGGCTAGTATATATCGACCCCCAAAAAAAGTCTATGATGTTTTTTTTAAAAAAAATAATAAAGGGTGAGCTTAAAATAAGTGTAAATATTTTTAGGGCTAGTATATTTCCACGTCAGAAACAGGTCTATGGGTTTTCTTTCCGCAAAATAAATTGAAAATTGGAATTTTTTGAACAAATTTTTGGATTTCCTTTTAATTTCTAGTCAAAAAACATAATATCCTGATAACATGAGAACAAAAAAGGTAGTAAATTAAATTAACAATAAAGAAAACCAGAAAAGCTCCAGAGATTCTCAAAATTTAAGCAAACAATATATTATTATACCGTTTTAATTTTCAGAGTAAAATAATTCGATAATTTTGAACTTATTTCAAAAACGGTAAACAGAACATATGTTTCTTTATCAATATCTACCTGCCTTAAAAATATTTGCACTTATTTAAGACTCACCCTGTATATGTCATCATCTTTCAATCAACACTTTCAGTACCATATGATGAACTGAACAAAGAAAGAAGAGCAAGTATTTTCTCAAGCGCTAGAAATATAGCGTCGGATTACGCTGTTAGTTATTATTTCGCATTTTTTTCTCTCTGACTTACAAGGTCAGCATAACGAGTCACCCGTAGATACGTAAATACCGATCCATAACTATCACTTATCAATATACCTAGCATATACCGTGCTGGCAACTGTTACTCTTGGGTCGGTATTTACATGTGTGGAAGTAAATCGCATAGGGATCGTATTAAGTCGGAGTGAGAGAAATGCGACGGAGTGCTGTTGCGGCGTTGCCGGTACGCCTTCCCTATCAAGTAAAGTAAAATCACGATCGCAAACAGCTTATTTTTAAAAGACTTTTTTTCGAAAAGATAACTAGATAAAATCATTAGAAATGTTTCTGAGCATCTGAAATGGAATTATAAGGATAACTTTAAGGTGTAATTTTTTTTTATAACGAGAAAACGTCAGTGATCGCGATAATTTAAAAACTTTTTAACACAACACGCCATAATTCAAGAAACACTTTAGATATTGAAACTTTTTTTTATTTTGAAGATAGGATCTTTTACAATATGTTTACAAAAATTCGATAAGGTTGTTTTTTTCCATTCAAAAATTGTAAACAACCCATCTATTTACTTTTAGAGCATAGTAATTTTCAGCAGTCGTGTAATTTTTTTATTGATAAAGATTTTCACTTACTGTCTACGAAGAAAATACAGCAGAAATATTAAGAAACAAAAATGCAAGTGTTTCTACCTTACACTTAAAATTTTTCAAGCTATAGGGAAAATTACAACGACTCGTTAATAAATAAACAAATAAAGTATCACGAGACGTAATTAAACCGTGAAGCTGAACGCATGATGTACACCTCTCCCTAGAACTTTAAGTAGGTACTGACAGAGGTACTGATTGGGTCGACCGGTCAACTGCGACAAATCTGCTATATCCCCTACCACGTCTCTTAGCAATGTGCACAGTCTATCGATTCATTTCATACGTTTGGCAACGTGTTTACTGTTCCCTCTTTGTTCAGTACATTATAAACTCATTGTACTCTTCTTACATACGGAAATCTCGACCCAAGACTCACCTTTGCCAACCCTTAATATAATTAATTAAAGACTTGAATTATAACGCTCAATATAAGTGACTAATAATTACATGGGTCGCGTTCATCAGGACGTAGCGCTACCGCAGCGATCACTAATTTTCTGCTGAACGCACCGATTAGTTGTGAGCGCTCTGGGATCAGTCGCCATTTTTTCCATCAGATTTAAAATACGCTACGCTACCGATGCATGATGGATAAACGTCACATACGCCAAATGTCACAAAATGTTTTTGGAAAACGGAAACAAAGCATTTTGTTTATTGTTCTCGGTTGACTAATCCCCTCGACTTGTGCCAAAAAAGGGTGAAAACAATTTAATATGCTTTACTTATGACTTAGACTATATGCATTACTGATGATTTATATACCTTAGACAAGGAAAGAGAGTTCCTTGTCTAAGGGATGCTAAAAAGCGCGTTCAGCAGGACAACCAATCGATGGCACATCGCTCACTGATCAACTTATCCTGATGAACGCGACCATGGTTAGAGGGCAACAATTAGAATGACACTTTTGGTTCAAATTTTACAAATGTTTATACCAATATGTACCATATGATCGATTCAAAACTGCCTTAGAGTTGGCTTGAAAAACGAAAAACGCTAAAAATCAATGTCATTTTATATTTAAAACTATATTAAAAATGTCATATGATCGTCATTTTCAAGCCAACTTAAGGCCGTTTTAATTTTCGATCATACAGTATATGCTCGAGTATATGTATCTAAAATACCTGAGGTAATCAACATTATCTAGAATGATCTAGGTTATAATGATATGACACATTATGCTACTCGTCGCAGCTGTATGTTTGTATGGTTTTAAAGCACCGTTTTTCTAAATTATTGGAGTTCCGATACACCATATTTTATATGATAGGATTTTGATATATACAGGTCGAGTTTTAAATATGTGCAAATATTTTCTAACTCTCGATCAAGTTCTCAAATAAGTCCAAAATAACCGAGATATTTTACTTTAAGAATTTCGAAAAAAAAAAATTATTTTTCGCTTAAATTTTGAGAACCACTGGATCTTTTCTGGGTTTTCTTTCTTATAAATTTAATAATACCACATATGTTGCCATATTATGAAGATATTATGTTTTTGACTAAAAATTTAAAAAAATTCCAATTTTTTTTTCGCGAAAAAAAACTGTGATTCTGGGGTCGATAAATATATTTGCACTTATTTAAGACTAACCCTTTTGTATACTTATATGGCCATTATTTTATACCTGTCTGCTTTTAAAACTAAGATATTCCACAAACTACCTAAAAGTGCTATTATTTTGAAATAATCCGCCTATTTTTGCAAAACAGAAGACAGCAGCAGCAGAATAATTATCCAACTCAGAAAGTGATCAAATCTCTTTCTTCGAGGCTCCTTGATTAAAAATGAGTGTTTTTAAAACAGTCATGGTACTCTAGATTGCAATTTAAAGTACTCTTTTTTAAGAAGAAATATCAAAAGTTGACATATAATATGCCATTCTAATCACTTTCTATGGAAAGATAAATAAAAATACTGAGAGTGCCATTTAAAAATCAAATGTTTTTTAATCAAAGTTTCCGGCTAACCAGTGACCGAAAACAAATACGTCAATCAATCCTAATTTATGTCACATGCTAATATACCAAATATCGTTTTTTATCTGAAAAAATAAAAAAGTTATAATGATGAGACACTTTTGAGAAACACTCGGTATATTAACAAGAACCGAAACTAATTTTTTTATCTACCGGGTCTAAACTAGCATCTATTGTATTATGTAAACTGACATACATTCCCCATTTTAACCATATTTTGTAAATAGTTTCTGAACTAGTTTGTTTGTGAACTAGCTGCTATTCTAAAGATATTTCTCCAAAATAACAGCGCCTTTAGTTAGATTGCAAAATTTCTGGTTAATTTTAGAACTATTTTATCTATAACATACTACATAAAATTACGATTCACGTATAGCATTCTAAAATACAATATTTTAAATTTCCAATTTAAAATGTGAGTCATGACTAGTTTTGTTTCTAAAATAATAATAACCTAAAAACAAAATTTCGAATAGTAATCTAACCCAACAGACCATCCAAAAATAAACTATTCTCTCTTTTACCCTATAACCAAATCTGCCAGAAAAAATATCCCGCCCTGGCTGGGCAGTTACTGACCGCTCTACCGAACACTATCTCTCCAATATTGACGGGAAAATGTGATTTTTTGCCGTAAAGAAAGAAAAAAAATCGGTAAAAAACCGTTGGATATCCGGCTGCGAATCGAGCGGCGTCATAAAATGCGTTTTATGGCGCGAGCGGTTTCGAGCGAAGATAAAAAACGATAAATCTTTAATCCGTTAATAACTCGCGGATGTGCAAACATATTTTCTGTTCGGTGGAACATTTGTAGTCGGATTGGAAAGAAAAACGTGATTTAGAGCACAATTTCGTCAGTGGAGTATGTATTAAAACAATAATTGTGGGTCTGATTTGATTAAAAGAAAGTAATTTTCTTTTTCTATGATTCCTAAATATTTGTATAATACAGGGTCCGGCAATAGTGCGTCGGACATCTGTAGCTCCTAGAATAAAAAACTTGGGAATTTAGTTTAAGAGTAAACCTAAAGTATGTACTTTAGGTTTCTATCTACAGTGTGGCTCACAAAAATGTGAGTGGATCGAAATTATTTTTGTTAAACGGAACACCCTGTATATTATTGCATTTTTGGCTTCCTTTCGGATCACATTACATAATCCTAAAATATGAGTAAATATATTTCGATAGTTTTAGAGATAGTTTAATAAATAAACAGAAAATATATTTTTCAGGCTTTCTTAAAAAAATTATTAGAAATACGAGAACTCCCAGTAAGCAAAGTTTTGTCACATTTAGGGAACTTGAGGGAACAGTTACGTATCTGCGTTTTATTGCTTCATATTAGGCACAAGAAGGACCTGGGAACGCACAGTGTTGCGATTATATAGCACGGCAGGACAAAAATCATAACTCTGGTTACATCAAGTGGAATTTAAAAACAAATAGTAATAGTTGTTAATAATTGTCTGGTGACTTATATTTTCCAAGAGGGGTTCTAAGTTTTAGTGCAACGGCTGGAATATACAGTGTATTCGTAAAGTAACGCATAATTTTGTTAGAAGTTCAGGTTTTTGTTTCATAAAAAATTGGTTGTGCCCGTCGATTTTTTATTCAATATTAAGGTAGTTTGATATTATAGATAGTTCACAAAAAGTTAAGATAAAAATAAACAATTTCCCTCTAAACTAAATAGTATAGATTTAGCAGTTAATCAAATTGATCGATTATTCAGTTGAATTTAGGTATATGATCTACACATGAATTTTAACTTGAACCCAAAAGTATCTAGTATAAGGGTAAGTATAAAAAAATAACTTATGATGGAATGCCTGGATTTTTATCAAATTTATTGAAAAAAAAATGAAGCAAGTAACTGACAATATCCTCATTTGTTAAGTTTTTTAATTTATCGAAAAGGAGTTTGGGGAATACAGCCTTTACACAATTAAAAAAGTTGCACAAACGCATTTAAAGTTAAAAGCTAAGAAACTATTCTGAATCGGAACTTGATTCATCAATTAAATATATATCAGGAAAATCTAAACAAAAAGAAGGGTCTACAGTATTATCGGTATTATTGAAAAAACCGATTTTTGTGGCTTGGTACGGCTATAACCTGGTTGCGGCTTTAGGTTCACAGCGTTTTTTGACAAGGATGGAATTTCAAAATACGTTTTGTTTTCTAACCATTCTTCATTTCTGCGTGTCTTCTTTCGAAATTACTGCGAGTTCGATTGCATTCTTTCCACCACCTCTCAACTTTTATACAAAAAAAAGTTAATTTTTCTTTCAGTTGTTGGTCTAGATCACTGGAAAAGTTTTCCAAATTAAGTAGGACTTTTATTTTCGATATTATTTGACTGATTTTATTATCTTTATTAGCAGCCCATTCTTCAAATAAGATTTTGTTCTGAATTGCAGGTAACGTATCTAGAAAAAAATATATTTTTGGAAAACGGGCACTCTAGGGCAAAAAATGGTAATGGTAACGTAAACTAGGATAATTTTACAAGTGATATACAAAAAATGACAGATATATTAGGGTATATATTTTGTAAAGCCTGCTTAAAGTTTAAACTTATAGTTTGTTTTTTTAAATCTATGTTTCAATAGTAAAAAATTAAATATAAAAAAATTATATATATTTCACATTAGTTCTTACCTTTGTTGTTAACCTGCATTATAAACAAAAATTATTAAGTTATTTCTACTCCAAGAAAACACTAACACAAATAAAGTCTGTATTTATCTGAATAAATCGATAGCAATCTATACAAGCTCCAGCTAGACATGTTTTTTGCAGGGATTTTTTAAATACTTACTTTAGAAGCGATAAGGTACATATTTATTGTTTTTTAAAGAATGTGGCTAAAAACATTAATTTGGTATTTTGAATTTTGTCCATTATACGCAACACTGTGGAACGTAACAACGACGTCACCGAGAACACATTTCCTTTAAAGGAATAAAAGGCTCACTGGGCTGTCCTGAAATCAAAACTATATTAGGCATTTACTTTAGATGGTCTGTATTTACTTTGCTATTTATATCGTAATCTTAAATCATACAGGATGTTCAAAATTTTCTAAAATACAAAAGTGTCACAATAAGGCCTTTGTTGAATTTAACATTTTTCGACCAGTACTAACATTTTGACTGGGTGAATATTTCAGCTCACAAAATGAAAAGAAAACAATAAATAATATAAATCATAAACTAAAGATATTTGCACGAAACCTTCAACTTTAGCTTCGAGACTCGCAACAAGAGACCGTAGTATCTGCGGGTGGGGACCTGCTAAACTTACAAAAACCTCTTACGTTTTGAATGTAATAAATGCGGCATGTTTCGAATGTATTAAACTACAAACCTTGAAATGTTCGAATTAAAGTGCATAAAGATTATTTAAGAAAGGGCGACTTTCACGAATCTAAGATTTGTCAGGATTCATGGGACACAGGGCACAGAATAGATTTTAGCAACGCCAAAATTATAATGAAAGAAGCGATAGCCCTTCAAAGAAAAATAAGAGAGGCTTTTGTAATACAATTAATAGAATTTAATAAAAATAAATGTATTGCTCATGCATCTGTAGATGTTAGTAATGTATGGCAATTGCTTCTTTGAATTTAAAGAACATAACATAAATAAACATAAAATACGTAAAAATTAAAAACAAATTAAAAATAATCATACAGAAAGTTTGAAGCTTTTTGATTTTACCTTATTAAATAATTGTTATCAGGTAGTAATTGTTAATTTTGAGGTTTAACTTGATAAAATGCCATTTTAATAAAACGCCAACGGTTTTTGTCTCGGTTTTTGTAGACATATCTGTTTTAGAAAAACTGAAGTGTTCTCGAATAGTTGCATTTAAATATTTTAAGTAAGTTTTTTTCCTTTATCCTTTGAATTTTTTTTGCTTCCGACGACGGAAAGAGATAAACTTTCCGAAACGTTAAGCATTTTTTTGTTCGTTAGGCAATTTTTTTAATCAGTAAACACAAACATAGAGCATATCACGAACAAAAGCATAGAGCATATCAAGCCGTCACTGCAAATCCACATAATCCAAGACTGGTAGACAACTTTAAAGCAGCCAACAACACGCTTCGAAGAGAACTGCGCCAAGTAAAGGATAACTGGTGGTCACAAAAAGCGAATCAGATTCAAGAGTACGCCACGCATCACGATTATCGTAAATTCTTCGTGGCTGTAAAAGAAGTATACGGCCCAACTAAGAAGGTAAGCTGCCCAATCATGGCTCAAAATGGCGAACTTCTAAAAGAGGAAGAACAAATTAGAAATCGTTGGAAAGAACATTACAGCCATATCCTTAACCAAGAAAACAACCCCAATATGGAAGCATTAAACACAATACCTCAGTATAACAGCCTCGATGTATTAGACATCCCAATAACAGAACAAGAAATAAAGACCTCCATAAAACAGCTTAAAAGCAACAAATCAGCTTGGCTGTGACGATATTCCGGCGGAAATCTATAAGTGTGCAAGTAAAGAACTTATTGGTCATCTTAAGGCTCTCTTTGATGTCGTATGGGAAAGCGGAGAGGTACCTCAGGATTTTCGCAATGCGAATATAGTGAATATATTTAAGAACAAAGGAAGTGCATCAGACTGCGGAAATTACCGGGGAATTTCGCTATTGGCTATCGGCGGAAAAATTCTTGCAAAAATAATGTCAAACCGCCTGCACCCATATATAGAAAAAATCCTTCCAGAATCGCAAAGGGGTTTTCGTACCAACCGCGGCACCGTCGATTCCATATTTTCCATCCGTCAACTACAGGAAAAAGTAAAAGAGCAGGAGTCTAAACTTTATGTTGCATTCATCGATCTAACAAAAGCCTTCGACTCTGTGAACAGAGATGCGCTTTGGGCAATTATGGAAAAGTTCGGAGTACCCAACAAATTTCTTACAGTGTGTAAAAGCCTCCAAAACAACAAGTCAAGAGTGTCACATCATGGATCACTGAGAGACCCATTCCTAACAAATACAGGAGTTAGGCAGGGATGTGTCTTAGCGCCTCTCCTATTCAACATATTCATGGCAGCGCTCTCCATTATAGTGGACAGCAAACTGCAGGAGAGAGGATTGGGCATTAGATACTGATATGACGGCGGTCTGTTCAACATAAAAAGACTCAGGGCAAAAACACGTACAAAATTTATCACAGAACTTCAATACGCTGACGACTGCACTCTAGTTGCAAACACGGTACAACAATTACAAGAAATGTTGAACACATATACCTGGGCATACGAGGCTTTGAGCCTTAAGCTAAACATCGACAAAACTAAAATCATGTGCACTCACCCGGAAGATCACAACAATGCTATAAAAATCGGAGAAGAACTATTGGAATATGTGGCGGAATTCAATTACCTTGGCAGTTTGATTTCGGAAAAGGCCAATATTGACTCTGAAATTCAGCACAGGATTAGTAGCGCCTCAAGGGCATTCTGGAAATTAAAAGACAGGGTTTTCTACAATCATGACTTGAGTACAAAAACAAAACTTGCAGTATACCGAGCAATTATAATCCCCACCATGATATATGGGAGCGAAACCTGGGTGCCTTACCGCCGACACATGAACGCATTGAACAAGTTGCAACAGAGACACCTTAGACAACTCTTAAGAGTCCGGTGGTTCCATCATGTCTCAAACGTATCGGTCCTTGAAAAATCTAACTGCGAGAGTATTGAAGTCATGGTCACAAAATCCCGCTTAAGATGGGCTGGTCACGTATGCAGAATGCAAGAAAACCGCATACCAAAATCTCTGCTTTACGGTGAGCTTGTGGACGGTAAGAGGAGGCCGGGTGGACAACTGAAAAGATACAAGGACATTTTCCACGAAAATTTAAAGGGAATTAACATGCAGAATGAGTGGGAAAAAGCAGCTCACAATAGAACTCAATGGAGAAGGGTTGTAAACTCAGTTAACAGCGGCAACCAAAAAGTAGAGAGGCAACAAAGCAATGAGATTTTTGAATGTCCGGAGTGCGGTAGGCAGATAACATCACGTATCGGGCTTTTCAGTCACAGAAAAGCTCATGAAAGAAAACGCCTTGCGTGACCATTTTCTTTATGTGTGTCGAATACTCGTCAGCGAGTAACGGCTGTATGTATGTTAATCAGTAAACCTAACTGCTGACAAATAGCCTCCGTTGGATTAACGCAGCAGTTTACAAAAAATAACTATTTTATCTTGTAGTTTTTCTTGAAGTGGCGAAATAGCCATATAGGATTTTTTTGGAGATACAAACCTTGGTATGAGGACAGTTTTTGTATTACTATTATTTTTTTTTTATTAAAGTTCAGAACAACATAGTTCAATTCTTTGGAATAGTAATCAAGGTTTTCTCTGCCGTGCTCTTTTACTTGTGAATTCCAGGCGGAGTATAGCACTCTTTTTATTTCTTTTAATAAAATAAATAGGGCTATTTACAAGTTTAGCGTTTGATGTACATCTCCTCAAATTTCAATAATATTGTGTCTGTCGAGCGCATCCGAGGTGAGTCAAAATACAAATATTTTTAACACCACGTATAGCCTAAGGGCTGCCGACATATTTAGAGAACATATTTTAGGCAAGCTATAATAACTAAAAATGTATAGTTTATTAACTGGTGAACCCAGAACCCTAAGTCTGGCTGGGGGGTTGGGGGTATTTCGCTACTGCGCAACCCATAACATTTGCAAAAAAATAAATCCAAAAAACATTCTTTAGGCAACTTGAAATTTGTTTATTCTTAAATTTTAGCATCTATTTAACCTAGAAATAAATTGCCAGACTTTTTTCGGGTTTAAAGTGTAATCCGACCATTCCAAATATTTTTAATTATTATACCTGGAAAACATACTTTAGGCATTCTAAAATTTTTACAGTGTGTTTATTAGATGATATTAAAAATATGTGTTAATTGCCAGACGAATTCAATGGGATTTAATACTGTCCAGACGCGAATAAAGATTTTAAATGAGCGCGATAAGAAAGTCTTATGAGAATCTATAAGCGCGAGAAAGATAGTTTATTGGGACCCGGTCGGCAGCCGATGCGGCTGACGTAACAGCATTTTGGAGTCGTAAAAACTTAAAAAAAAACTAACTAATATTGAATAAATAAAAAGAAACATTTTTTAATAAAAATGTATGATTGAAATCCTTTCAATAAGAAGACTTTTTAATTTAAGTATTTTGTATCTGAAAAAATAAAAAGACGAATAATTATTTAAAAATTAGCATAATATAAAATATATTTTTTTCAAACATCACAAAAGTATAATTCTTATTATACATTTGTAACATATTATATTATTATTAATTTTTGCGACCCGATTGGCAATATAAAAAAGTCATTTTAACGCCTAAGCATAAAAGTAAAGCAGTTTTACTTACTTTTGAATCTAGTATTTAGGAAGATTAACAATGGTACTTTAATAAAATTCCAGAATACTTATTTTTTTAGCACTGTACATAGTACCCTTTTGTCGGGACTACGTTTTCTGGCAAAACCACTTTTTTAAATTTTAAACCATGTTGTTGGTGCACTTTTAAAAATTCTTTGCATTTTTGTAGTTTGCCTTCATCAAAAACAATAACTTTGTCACTAGTAACTTTTTTACAAACTACACAACTTAAATGTTTTTTATATTGTGATTTAGTAGTTAGTAGTTACTAAAATATTTATTTGCAGTAATTATTCTAAACTGTTTACACTATGCACGTCAATATTTAATTTGTAAATACATATTTGTACATGGTAAATTAATTCCAACAAAATAATCTCTGAATTAAAAGCCTGCAAATAATTGAAATGAAACCGAAAAAAATTGTTTTTATGAAAACTTGAAGTACTCCAAAATACTGCTACGTCAGCCGCATCGGCTGCCGACGTGTCTCAATAAACTATCTTTCTTGCGCTTATAGATACTCATAAGACTTTTTTGTCGCGCTCATTTAAAATCTTTATTCCCGTCTGGCAAGTATTAAATCCCATTGATTTCGTCTGGCAATTAACACATATTTTTTAAAATCATCTAATAAACACGCTGTCAAAATTTTAGAATGCCTAAAGCATGTTTGCCAGGTACATTATAATGCATTAAACATATTTGGAATAGTCTGGTTACACTTTAAACCCGAAAAAAAAAGTCTGGCACACTTATTTCTAGGCTAAATAGATGCTAAAATTGAAGAATAAACAAATTTCAAGTTGCCTAAAGAATGTTTTTTGGATTTATTTTTTTGCAAATATTATGGGTTGCGCAGTAGCGAAATACCCCCAACCTCCCAGCAAGACTTAGGATTCACAAGTTATTAAACTTTATTTTATTTGTTATTCTAACTTGCCTAAAATATGTTCTCTAATTATGTCGCCAGCTCTCCGGCTAGTAGGTTCCTTTACTTCATATAAACTGCTTGTTATACAGTTAGCCAAAATATTACTTCTCCAACTTGTGTGTTGTTGAACGACCCTGAGTTGTTATACTACAATATGTATTAGGTAATCTCTAAAATCAAAATAAGATAAAAATGTTTATTGCGAATAATTGTTTTGTTAGTAATGAGATTAAAATTGCATAACTTTGTCTGGGATAAGCAACACTTTTTCCCTAAATTATATGCACGCCAATGGGCATAACAACCACTGTATACAGTATAGAAATGATTTTTTGTAAAATATTTACTTACTGGTAGATTTCGAAAAGTAATTTCAAAAATTTACTAAATAATACTTGCACTAAAACCTCGGTCATATTTAGGCATAAATAATAAATATTAGTTGCACATTATTAAAAAAAATTATACAGATATTGGTGGTACAGTAAACAACCATTAAAACAGTTATATATCAAAGTTATAAGAAAGTAATCATATATTTTTAAGGTTAAAAACTTATTAATGTAAATTTCAAATTAATTTGCATACTAAATTTCAAACATAAATCACATAAATTCGTGGCTATCATAACCCGACTAATTATGCTAAAGGGAAGTTTAAAACACTGTTAATAAAACACTTAACCAAATATTCCGAGTAATAAAACAGAATAGCGCCGTAAAACTGCGGGAATTGTTTTTTTATGGGGACAGATATACTCATGAATATGTATGAGCGACTCTCAAGCATAACATTTGAAAAATTCTGCTTTAATCTCCTAAGAAAATTTGTAGTTACGATTTGTTTATCTGTGTCAGTAAAAGAGTAAATAAAAATCTCATTATTTTTTTTTGCTTTATGTACAGGGTACTCCAAATTAGAGGGTTTTCATTAATTATTAAGTGTCAAACCATCAGAAAAATTATTTCCATTTTCTGTCAAAAAAAAACAATTATTTGAATTTCGTGTGTTATAAATACTGCTGCTAAAACTTTATAAATTTTATTTATAAAGATATAGTTCGTGTTTTAGTGATATTTAATGGCAATATGGCAGAACCAGAGCTACTACACGTCGTACGCGACGTACGGACTTGGACGAATGGCAATATGACATGGTCAGATAGTTTACATCAATAGTTTTATTACATAGTTTTACATCACTTGACGTTTAAATTCATACGTTACTGGTTGAAAACCAAAAAAATATACGCTTTGAAACCAAATCTTAAATAACTAAAAACGATTTATTTTAGGTATAGGAACATGTATAACCAAACAGTAACGAATTGAAAAACCTTTTCACTAATGAAATAAAAAAGTCAGTTTCCATTTGCAAAAAATGACTTATGATAATTTTTTAATCTCTCGAGTCCATGACAGCTACGGCCAATATTATATAGTATTTAAACAAATTAATTTTTGAAATAGATATCCACCTGTCTTCTCTTTAAGTCACAGCGACTGGGGTTATCACTAAATTTGACGTATAGGCTATACAATTTTTTTTTGATAGGCAGTTTCAAAAATTTCAAATATTTTTTTTTCTCAAAAACGGTTAATGTTAGGTATAGAGTGTTTGATATCAAAATTCATTAAATTTTATAGAGAATTCAAATATATAACAAAAATGGGGGTACCCATTTAAAATAAGAAAGTTGCTCTCAACTTCTGGTATTTTCGGAAGTGCCGCCATATTGAAACTATTTTTAACCGATAGATCTCATTATAAAACAACGATCTGCAAAAAAATTCCGATCTAGATATTGTTGTATAAGTTCTTTAGAAACTTCTAATGCACGCTCAGCCGGAAACACCCTGAATATCTTTTCGACTTATATGGTTGTTAAAGAAAATGTCAGATAGAAACGTCGAATTTGACATTTAATAGAACAATGTTCTAAAGGAAAAAAAAGAGACAATAATGAAGGCCCTAAACACCCAGTAGTAATTTTATAAAACTACAAATTTAGTTTCTTTGTTGTCAAAATGTTTCGTAATTCGTCAAGTTCAATAATTTTAAATAATTATTTATTCCGATTTTCATGATTTGTCGGAACGTTTGATGGTTTGTGTTTATAGTTTGTGTTTTTTTAGTTTGTACATTTTGATATTTACTGGCGATCATCATTTTCATGTTAGATACTGAGATATTTTAGAGATAATAATAAATTTATGAACGAAATCAATAACGTAATTAGAAATAAGTACAGAGTTGGTAATATATAGTATTTTTAGTAACAGTGAATTAGTAGTCTATAATATTTTCACGATATTATAATTTATTAGTTAAATTAAAATAATAGGCCAAATGTGTTCTATTGTTGTGTTTCAAATCTATGTATCATAATTTTATTTTTGTTTCAACTATGTTACACTTCTAAAGATATAATAAAACATACAATGGCAGTAAAACCTATAGTAGTAAAAGGTGTATATTTACTATTTTATATTTTACAAGGAATAATTTTGCGCTTGAATTAGGTTACCGTTTTAGTTAGCATTAAAATGTAACGGAACGCCAAAACTCTCGATTAGTTTCTTCCAGATCACTAGGTGGCTCTAGATGATAACCGATTTATTTGTTTTATTCAGTGTCCCATCTATCCCTATATAGTACATGACATTTGTTTATGAGTAACATCCTAATAATTACACACGCTTTTTTTTGCTCGTGTTATTATCTATCACCTTACTATTACCCTTATTGTATAAATAATACTTAAGATTTCATTGAAACAAAATAAAAATAACATGATAAACCATACAATCTACTACAATCTAAAGCATGTTGTTGTAATTTTAAGCAGCTCTATCATCGAGCAGTCAACACGCACAATGTAAGGTTTAAAACCGATATTGAGCCGAAACAATGAACCACAAAACAAAGCGGCTTTATTGTAACGCAATTAACGTCATCAGTTATGTAGGGCCTCTACAGCCAGTGTTGGTTTATTAGTCTTGCCAGATTTATTTACGCCGCGCTGCCATTCAAACTGAAATATTACATTGAAGAAAATACCGAAGCCGTCTGCTTAATTTCACTTGATTGATGGATGGAACAATGCACGAGTTAAACGCGAACGTTAAGATTATAACACGATATTTTATTGTATATTACCGCAGGATGGTGCTATAAGATCATTTATCTGAAATACCAAAATATATCTTTAGTTAAGTGTCCTTATGCCAGAACTAATCTTAACGGAGCCTACTTCGTTTACCGGGATTCGAAATCGCGGTCCTCGGCCAAAGTTTTAGAAATGTCTAAGGCATTTTTAGAAAACCGTCAAGTAATAAAAAACGCTGCTGAGACTATCGAAATGTTGGTCTAATAACACTTTTGACGTTTAAACTGTTACTTCAAAAGCAACTTTTTTCCAAAGCCTACCATAATTTCACCAAAGTTCACTGAGGCCTCGTTTCTTGTTCACTGTCATTGTGTTAAACTTTTGAACTTTTAGTGGAGAGAATTAAAAACACGTCTGACTTCTGCTAATGTCTTTATTCGTCTCTTGTCGGGAAGGCGTAGAGGCGCACAACCCAGTGGCGGAGTTCAGGCAGAGGCGTAGACATACCCCCGGCCTTGAAAGCTATTAGCTTTCAAAATATAACAGTTATAACATAATATCAAAGTTAACAAACTACAAATAATATTGTATGAAATTGGGTACAATTTAACTTTAAAATATTATGAAAATAACAAAAAACAATTTAATCAAAATATTATAAAATAAGGAAAAACCAACTGGTGACATGCGACACTGTAACTTGCATTCACTAACCGGCACTATTACGAGCTTTTGTCACACATTTCCGTAGCCACCGGTAACTTGCACAACTTTGCTAACGATCGTCGAATCACCTTGCCGCTACCGATGATGACGTCTGCTACTCGTGCTACTCCATCTGGGCCAACACAGAATCCCTGGATACGCCCTAATAGCCATTTTAACGGTGGCGCATTGTCGTCCTTGATAACAACTAGGTCACCTTCAGTGAGTGGCTGAACATGTCTTTGCCACTTGGATCGAACTTGCATTTCAGATAGGTACTCACGAGACCATCTCTTCCAGAAGTGCTGCTGGAGCTGTTGAATATACTGGAACCTCGAGAGGCGATTCATGGCTAAGTGAGTCAGATTTGGATCGGGCAAAGTGGCAAGACATCGACCAATAAGGAAATGAGAAGGAGTTAATGCTTGAAGGTCTGATGGATCGGAGGAGATGGGAGTAAGTGGTCTTGAATTCAGAATGCTTTCAATTTCAGTTAAAATTGTTGCTAGTTCCTCAAAAGTACATTTAGCGTCGCGTAAAACTCGTTTTAAATGGGCTTTCGCGGATTTGACGCCCGCTTCCCATAATCCACCCATGTGAGGCGAGAATGCAGGAATAAATTTCCAGTTAACACCAATAGTGGAAATGCTTTCTTGGAGAACATTTTGATTGTTAAAAATAAATTTGCTAAGTTCTTTAAGTTCTGTGTTAGCTCCAACAAAGTTGGTACCATTATCGAAAAACACTTCAAACGGTTTGCCTCTTCGAGCAACAAATCGCCTGAAAGCCGCTATGAAACACTCAGTGGTCAAGTCACTCACTAACTCAATATGAATACAACGCGTCGTAAAACAGACAAACAAGCAAATATATGCCGTTGAGGTTTTTGCTCCTCGACCACTTTTAGTTTTAATCAAGATTGGACCCGCATAGTCTATGCCCGTCGTAAAAAATGGAGGGGTAGGAGAAACACGCTGTTTTGGTAAGATTCCCATTATGGGCATTTGATTTGAAGGCTTTACTCTAAAGCATCGAACACAACTGTGGACAGTTTTTCGTGCTAAACTTCTACCACCCAAAGGCCAAAATTTCTCCCTTATTGAATATAACAAATGTTGAGGTCCGGCGTGGTATAGACGCGCATGCTCATAAGTAAAAAAGCTTAGTTAAAATGTGACTACCTGAAAGGATTGCAGGATGCTTCTTGTCAAAAGTAGCAGAAGATTCTTGCAGGCGTCCACCCACACGAAGTACACAATCCCTGTCGATAAAAGGGTTGAGACTTAAAATTCGAGTACCTCTTTGTAATGGTTTATTTTTTGCTAACAGAGTAAGTTCTTGACCAAAACTCTCTCGTTGGGAAACAATTACCAAATATTTTGTGGCCTGATCAAGTTCAATTGCGGATAGTGGCTCAAAGATTCTGGTTGTTTTTGGCTTTTTACAATTTGACATAAATCTGAGACACCATGCAACTACCCTTTGTAATCTTTTAAAAGATGAAAATCTCGTCATTGGAAATGGATCGGAGAGCTGCACGGAATAAGTAACAACTTCTTTCCTTTTTTCAGGAAGTTCACCCTTAAATTCAACCAAAGATTTTGGCCAATCACTTGGCGACTTTTGCAACCAGGGAGGTCCTGACCACCACAAACTCATCGCTTCAAGTTCCGAAGGATTTACTCCACGAGATAATAAATCTGCTGGATTATCCTTGCCTGATATATGCCTCCAGTCTATTGGATTGATGATATTTTGAATTTGACTAACTCTGTTTTGTACAAATACTTGCAATAGACGAGGCTCTGTTTTTATCCATGCTATACAGATACTGGAATCACTCCAGAAATATTGCCTTGTAAAACTTAAATTTAAAGAAGATTTGACCTTGTCAAACAGTTGGGCGAGCAATAATGCTCCGCATAGCTCGAGTCGAGGAATTGTGAGAGATTTTAGTGGTGCTACTCTAGTTTTAGCACACAGAAGCCTAACGAAAACATCGCCCATGCTGTTTGAACTACGAATATATATGCAAGCCCCGTAGGCTTCCGTAGATGCGTCGGAGAAACCATGAATTTGAATTTCCTTGCTAGAATGACATATAACACATCTAGGAAGTTCGACCTTGTTTAACTCTAGAAGCTGCCTACGAAACAATCTCCATTTTGTGTCTAAATCGGAGGGTAGACTTTCATCCCACGATACCTTAAGAATCCATAACTTCTGCATTATGATTTTTCCAATCACAACACACGGACCCAGTAAACCCAAGGGGTCAAAGATCTGGGCAATGTCAGATAACACAGTTCGCTTAGTTATGGCTTTGGAAGAAGGATTACTGATGTGATACCTAAGGAGATCTTCAGATGAAGCCCAAAATATACCTAAAGTTTTTGTTTTTTCGCCATCACCAAGTTTAAAAATGGCTGACGGATTTGATGCTTTAACATGCTTTAATACTTCTGAGTTATTAGAAGCCCACTTTTGCAAAGGAAAGCAGCCTGACTGAAGAATATCGGTTACTTCGCTACAAATTTTGATCACCTCACCAGGCGTGTCACCGCCAGTGAACAGATCGTCCATATAAAAGTCTTTTGATATTATCTCAGAACTTCTGGGATAAACATCTGAATTTTCTAATGCTAATTGCTTAAGACATCTAACACTCAACCAAGGAGAGGAGGCCATGCCATAGGTAACCGTGTTTAGCTCATACTCTTGAACTGGTTCGTTAGAACTTATACCCCACAGAATCTTCTGGAAACATCGCTGAGATGGATCAATTAGTATCTGCCGATACATTTTGATGATATCTGCACAAACGACTACCTGATATTGCCTGAATCGCAACAAAATAGACACTAAGTCATCCTGTATTGTCGGCCCCACGCATTGTAACTCATTTAGCGACAGACCTGAATCTGTACGCGCCGAGGCGTCGAATACAACTCGTAATTTTGTCGTTTGATTTTGTTCCTTAAAGACCCCGTGATGAGGTAAAAAATAACCTTGTTCAGAATTAGACTTTGAAAGTTGCATGTGACCAAGTTCCAGATATTCTTGCATGAAATCTGTATAATGTTGCTTCATTGTAGAATCCTTGGACAGCTTAAACTGAACCGAACACAAACGCTTCTGAGCAACCTCACGTGATTCACCCAACAATGAAGGAGACTTTTGAAAAGGTATTTGTACGATAAATCTGCCATCGCGATCACGTCGAGTAGTTTTTTGAAACAACTCCTCGCATTGTTTTTCTTGCTCAGAAAGGGTACTTTGCTTTGATTGGATTTCCTCGACTTCCCAGAATGCCTTAATTTGATTCTGAAGTTCTAAGTTTGAGACATGCTTACAAATAGTTTTTGAGTTAGGTGGTGACGATACTGAACCTGATACTAGCCAACCTAGTACGGATTTTTGTAAGGTAGGCTTACCATTTCCTAACCTTACTTGACCAATGCACAAAAGATCATAGAAAATACTAGCTCCAAGAAGAATATCGATTTTGTTTGATTTGTTAAATCTAGGATCAGCCAAACGAAGATTTTTTGGAATATTGAGATCGGAACTATCAAATGATAGCTCAGGCACAAAATTATTGATAACTGGTATTACTAAACATGAAACTTCTGATTTGAAAGAATTTGACATGGATCGTAAGGAGATTTGGCACATTTGATTTACGTCAGAGATTGCTTGGTTAATTCCTACTACCGAGATATTTGCCCTTGAAGTCTCCAACCCCAACCTATCACAACATTCTTTTGTTACAAAGTTAGATTGGGATGCAGAATCTAGCAAAACTCTACATTCTTGCCACTCCCCCGACCGTGACAACACTTGAATAAGAGCCGTAGACAATAGAATCGTACTTTCGCATGAATTTTGTCTATTTGAAGCGCAATTAAAAACTTTTGTTTGATCTGTGGTTCTACTATCCCCAGCACCATTTTGTTCATCCCCCCTTGTTCTCTCACCTGATTTCGTTACCAAATGTAGCAACGTGTTATGCCGACCCCTACATTTTCTACAGTTTCCAGCAAAACAATTTTTGCTAAAATGATTACCACGCAAACAATTTGTGCATAGTTTAAGACTTCTGACCTTTTCGATTCTATCGTTAACACACAGTTCAAGAAACTTTGTACAATTATGAATAAAATGAGAGGAACTTTTGCAAAAAACACACTGTATATTTTTCTGAGAGACGGGTTTTGCTTGTGATTCATTATTAGAAACTTGTTGGTCTGTTTTGTACGCTAAGTGTGTGGATCGTGAGCTCTTTACTGGTTTATCTGACATTAAATTTAGAGTTTCTAATAAATCGGCCTTTTGTTTTAGAAAATTTTTAAAATCTATCAAAGTTGGTAAATTAATGCTATCTGAACTTGACTGGCCTTGATTGGCACACAACTTAACTCGCCTCTCTTCCCATTCGCGAGAGGTTTTCTTGTCTAATTTGTTAGTAATAATATAGATTAATAACGTATCCCACGATTCTGTTGGCTGTTTTAAAATTTTTAAAGCTCTTAAGTGCTTGGCTAAAGAGTCTAATATTCTTCTTAACTCAACCGCTGACTCAAAATTTAATGGTTGCATGTCAAAAATGGACTTAACATGATTATATACCAAGACACCACCATTGTTAAATCTTGCCAATAGAGTGTCCCAAGCGACTGTATAATTATCTGCACAAAATTCAATTGAGGTTATAACCTGAGCGGCACTTGATTCCAAAGCAGATCGTAAGTAGTGAAACTTCTGAATTTTTGATAGATTGTTGTTACTATTGATCAAAGAGTCGAATGTATCCCTGAATTCTAGCCAGTTTTCGTACTGACCAGAAAACTTCGGAAGTTTTATTTCAGGAAGTTTCACGTTTTCCGTCTGCCTCGAATCATGATTTGATACTCTAGAATGATTAGAATTTGTGTCTGAATAATTGTCATTATTTTGTTTTATATCTTGGTGATAATCGTCTAAAAAACTTTTGCCCTTGCTAATTAACTGAAAATACGTTTGCTCAAATTGTTCTCTTTCTTGTGTTTGTTGTTCATAAAACTCATCATCATCTTTACACAATTCAATTTTTTCCTGCACCCCGTCGAACTCACTTAAAATACCCTGATACCTTTCAAATCGCGCCTCAAACTCTAAAATTGTGGTTTTATCAATTTCTGAAAACGTTAGACCCCCTACTACAGTAGTAAAAAAATTATCAATATAATTTTTAAAACTTGTTTGTTTTCTTTTTATAGTCGCCTTTTTGTTTTAAAGATTTTTAACTCTTGCGCGAGATCACCCTGTACATTAACGTTTAATTCGTTATCAGACATTCTGAATTCGAACTAAGATACGGCTTTAAAATAATGCAGAAAAGATAAGGAAACAAAATAAAAGGATCTGACTCACCGCTCACCGACGGGCGTCGACAAAGGGCTGGCTGGCTGATTCAAGGCCGCTTCTCGGTAAAAAAACAGTCGACCACCTGCATACACGTTCGCTGCGTCGCTGATTTTTCGATGCAACTCCGCTGACTCACTGGTTGATATTAATTTTCTCGGTTTTTCGGCTTTTACACCTGGTTTTTCAATAAACTTTTCTTGATACGTTGTGTTGAAACTTCTGATTTGCTGATTTTTAAAGAAATCCAGTTCGAAGGACCAAATTTTATGTTAAACTTTTGAACTTTTAGTGGAGAGAATTAAAAACACGTCTGACTTCTGCTAATGTCTTTATTCGTCTCTTGTCGGGAAGGCGTAGAGGCGCACAACCCAGTGGCGGAGTTCAGGCAGAGGCGTAGACACATTGGCATCTTAATTTTGAGATAATAATACATTTGGTATTATGATATGTTATCGATATTAGAAGATTACTATTATTATTATTATTTGAATGGTCATAATCAAAAGGTATATATATATACATATCAATGGTCATAATACTTAAAGGCATGAATATCGATAGCCGAGATATCAGGATAATAGCAAATCTTTATTGGGGACAAACAGCGAAGGTTATAGTGGACGACCAACTTTCTGATGAAATAAAGATTCTGAGCGGCGTTCGTCAAGGATGTATACTTTCTCCGCTATTGTTTAATATATATAGCGAATCAATTTTTCGGGAGGCCTTGACTAGTAGAAAGGAGGGCATCACTATTAATGGGCAGGTCTTAAATAATATGCGGTTCGCCGACGATACCGTCCTTACAGCAGACAACGTGGAGGGTCTGCAAACACTTCTACAAAGACTAAACAACACGTGTAGAGTCTATGGCCTGAAAATGAACCCTCAGAAAACTAAATTTATGATCATCACTAAGAGAGAAGATGTCCAAGCCAATGTTCTAATAGATGATACACCTATGCAGAGAGTACAAAAATATAAATATCTAGGCAGTTGGTTGACCGAAAACTTGGATCAATCAGCAGAAATAAAAGCTCGAATAGACATAGCTAGAGCAGCCTTTGTAAAACTCAAAAAGTGGAGATATCAACTTAAAGCTTAGATTAAGAATGCTAAGGGGTTACATATTTGCAACTCTACTCTATGGTTCAGAGGCTTGGACACTTAAAAAGGCCGAAATGGAGCAGCTTGAGGCATTCGAAAGATGGTGTTATCGGCGTATGCTGAGGATTGCATGGACTGACAAGGTCATGTAGGTAAATACTAACAAGGTAAATGTAGAACTGCGACGCAGAATTCAGAAGGACAAAGAGGTGATTAACACCCTTAAAAAGAGAAAGCTTGAGTACTTTGGACACATAATGAGAGGACCTAAATATGCCCTGCTGCAGAACATAATAGAAGGAAAGATAAAGGGCAGAAGGAGCCAAGGAAGAAGAAGTACATCATGGCTCAAGAATTTGAGAGAATGGTTTGGAATGACTTCAAACCAGTTATTCAGAGCAGCCGTTAACAAAGTTAGAATTGCCATGATGATTTCCAACCTCCATTAGGACATGGTACCCGAAGAAGAAGAATCAAAAGGGCTACTGATTTAGTTAAGGACTTATTTTTTCGTATTTATTATATTTTCGCTAATATCTTCGCTGCGAAAAAGGAAAAAAAAATGCGGTTTTCGCTAAATATTTAAGCTTTTGCTCCTTTTTATTGTCAGCTAAAATTATATAGAGGGTGTCAAAAAAATAGTATATCTATTTGGTGAGTGATTCTACTGATAAAAATAAGAAAAAAAGTTCCTATAAACATATGCCCTAAGACGGCGATACCCCCCCCAAAGCTGTTGATAGCAACATTAGAAGAAATCTTCCGTCAACTGGACTGGACCAACAAAGGATTAAAAATAGGAGAACTAGGTATACATTATAAGAAAACTGCAGGTTGCACAACGTTCAATGGAACGAGATATACTGGAAATAACCTTAGAAAAGTAAACGTAAAGATTTCAGTTAACGTCTCCTTTTTGCTGTCAGGGCTAATCTGGACGGGCCTATTTTTTTACGCGGAATCCGAACCGCGGTCCTCGGCGGTCCATATCATGGTCCATGGCCTACCGACTTAGGAAGTGTCTAAATCAACTCTTACTCACGAGATATCCGATCTCATCCGGCCTCGAGCCGGCGCGAATGAGCAGCGTGTATCAATAGATTTTACACTTTTCCCTTGGACAACAGCACGATACAGAGTTTCGAACCGTCCACCCGTCCATCCACCAGTATCGCCTTACGTCGCTTAACTTCGGTGTTCTAATGGGAACCGGTGTTTCAACGTAGCTAGGCCGTTGCTTTAATTACCTTATATCTTATAAACATCGTGGATAAGTAAATTCGCTTCATTTTTGTTGAAGACGCGTCACCGACATTCGACTCTCTGATTATCTTTGCCTTTGACACTGACTGACCAATCAACTGTCTTTCTTTTGGGTATATGTCATTTTTATATCATAAAATAGAGAATATAAATATATAAATTAGAGAAAATAATAATGTTATTCAAATATTATTTTTTTCTAAAAATTTAAGATATCGTCGGAAATCTAAAATATCGTCGGAAATCCAGATTAACTCTTTATTCTCACGGGTCAAACAGTATAGAAAAAACACAAAAAGTGGCATTAATAATTTTTTTTTATTATTTTGATTTTCCAGTGTTTATGGAACCATTTTATTCTTAAGAGTTGTCTAAGATGTCTCTGCTGCAACTTGTTTAATGCGTTTATGTGTCGGCGGTACGGCACCCATGTTTCGCTTCCATATAACATGGTGGGAATTATTATCGCTCGGTACACCGCAAGTTTCGTATTTGTGCTCAAGTCATGATTGTAGAAAACCCTGTCTTTTAATTTCCAGAATTCTCTTGAGGCGCTGCTAATCCTGTGCTGAATTTCAGAGTCGATATTGGCCTTTTCCGAAATCAAACTGCCGAGGTAATTAAATTCCGCTACATAATCCAACAGTTCATTTCCGATTTTTATAGCATTGTTGTGATCTTCCGGGGGAGAGCACATGATTTTAGTTTTATCGATGTTCAACTTAAGTCCCAAGGCCTCGTATGCCCATGTATATGTGTTCAAGATTTCTTGCAATTGCTGTAACGTATTTGCAACTAGATTATTTGCTAGGTATTGCAACTTTTGTACGTATTTTTGCCCTGAGTCTTTTTATGTTGAACAGACCGCCGTCGTATCTGTATCTAATGCCCAAACCTCTCTCCTGCAGTTTGCTGTCCACTATAATGGAGTGCGCTGCCATGAATATATTGAATAGGAGAGGCGCTAAGACACATCCCTGCCTAACGCCTTGTCCCCTGCCTGCCTAATCCCTGCCAAATAGCTCAAATTGCAATGGGAAGGACACCTGGCTAGAAGAACGGACAACAGATGGACCACAAAAATTGCAGCATGGTAATTAAGAGACCTAGAATTATTATTAATTTATAGAAACCGACATGTCGTGGAAGTAGCTCGAAACAAAACGAAATAGAACAAGACTACAGGAGACAACCGGAGATAAGCCAAGACGAGACAAAGTTAAAAGAGAAAACACGACCTTGACCTGCTTCGGACTGTTTTCCGCATAGTGCAGAAGGTGTATTATAACCAAACCATAAAAAGGAACTAATTTAATTTATAAGTTTATAACTACCCAGCTGATTAAATTACAAAGAAAGCCAACTCCAATTTAGAATCTCAGATTTAGATCTCAGAGTTAAGAATAAAGACTTCAAATTACTTATAATGAAACTTTTATAGTGTGTTTATTGTTACGCTGCGATATACAGTTAAAAATCTAATAACGGCGCCGGTATTATTATTCAAATAGGCTGCGTCGCTCTGTGCTGAATAATTTTCCGATAACCAAAGTACGCAATTAGCAAAATTGAAAAAAAACTGGCCAAGCGCGCTCGCCTCGGTCGATTCGGAGTTTATTATGGGCCGCGTTGATTTATGGCAACCAATATAAAGCAAAAAATATCGACAGAAGAGAGAACGCCGATGGAAATGTCTAGTTTAAAAAATAACATGTTTCGTACACTTTAGTAACTCTCGACCTAAATAACTAGAGAGATGGAAACAGGAAATAGTGAAATAAACATTTTCTTAATAAATCTAAAAACTAGATAATTCGCTTTACTTTGTTAATAAACTAAAGATCAACTGGTTATAATTCCAGGAGATGTACAGGGTGTTCCATTTTGGTTGTAATCATTAGAGATGGGTAGATCCAGTATTTTAAAAGAGTCGGGTCCGGAGTTACATCAAGCTTCATGGATCTGCATCCAGGTTCCAGTTCCGCCGGATCTGTATCATTCTACTCCAACCTTTAATTTAAATTTATCTAAAATTTGTTTTGCATGAAGCATTTAAAAGTTTACTAGTCCGTTAGGGAAATCTGATGTTTATGTTTTGCCAAATTCTTATAACCTGATATTACAAACAACAAACAAACAAAGCTTTATTGCACCAAAAGCCAAAATAGCTTCATTGACAAAGCATTTACAAAACAAAAAGCACAAAAAGATATACAAATAATAAAAAATGTCATACAATACAAATCAATTAAAAAAAAATTACGACATTAAAATTACAAATAAAACATACATGGACATTGTAGAACACAGGCGTATCAAGAAAATTTTACAAAAGGAAAAATGTAAATGGATAAAATCATGTTATATATCATAAAAATCAAAATAAGATCAATTAACCAGACTTTAACCAACTTTGTGAGATGATCAAAATTTTAAAATTCAAAATTGTTCTTCATTAAAAATCAACAAAAAAGTCGTTTACCGCATATAGGGCTCTCTCGAGTAAGTATGATTTCAGAGCTTCGCGAAATGCGGGGAAAAATGAAAGTGACTTGATATTCAAAGGCAAATGATTGTACATTTTCTTGGCATTGTACAGTATTGAGGCCTTAACTAGTTCTGAGCTCGGGGTTGGCAGATAAATATCGTGCTCCATTCCTAAGCGGATAGTTGTGAGAAAGCCTTTCCGGAATAGCAGATATGTGCTTGCGGATTACATCTCGTGATACTTAATTTGTTTATTTATTAACGAGTCGTTGTAATTTTCCCTATAGCTTGATTTTTTTAAGTGCAAGCTAGAAACACTTGCATTTTTGGAAAAAATAAGTGGAATTGAGTGGGTGTTCGATAGTGGTCGCGCTATTAGAACTCTGAATTCAAAAATCGATATCTCGAAATCTATTAGAAATAATAGAATGCAGTTTTTTCAAGAACTTTGTTAATATTTCTGCTGATAGGGAAAGGCGTATCGGCAACGCCGCAACAGCACACCGTCGCGCGTCGGAGATACGGGGACTGTCCCAAATTACAAAGTTTTCGAAAAGACCCTGTTGAAGAGGACTATGAAAATTTTCTTTACAGCATCTTCCGTTTGACAAAAATGTAGGATAGGAAAAAATGGGACACTCTGCACAACGAGTCCTGTATGTCTTCAGGTAAAGATGAAACATGGTACCAGTATTTAGTTATTTGATGTTTAATATTTTTTTTTTCCAACTAATTTATTTCAATAAATACAAATTATAATACTTTTATTTTACATGGTTTGGATTACCCAATAATTCCTTAAGGAGGTTCGGATTAACCACTGAGACATCCACAAATACGAATTTGTAAATCCACAATTACTTTTCAGTTTATTATTTATTAAAATGACATAAAAAAACATAAAAATAATATTATAATTTATGTTCAAAAATATGAAATACACATTTTCAAACTGTTTCTACTTTATATTTCAAAGTTTTTCCCTTAAAAATTATTATTGCTTGAACTCACCCAAAACTAACTTAACTAACTCTATAAATGTCTTTCGTTAGACATGTAGCGTGAAATGTTGACTTCTCATTTGCCTATACATGAATATTCCTTTTTCGAACATCAAGCAAGCTTATGCTTTAGACGATGTAAATATATTTATACCCACACTAATTAGCATAAAATAATTGGTATATTGAATGTCTCGTTTCATTGTTGTAATAATTTCTCTGTAAAATATTTTATACGAATTCAAAACCGAGTTCTCGTTATGTCGTTATTGGAATTGGATAAAGCATTGCAATAAATAATTTTCCGATAACTAAAGTAGACAATTAGTCCAATTACAGTGAAAAGTGCGCCTAGTATACCGGTTAGCTTTTGTATAAAGTTTTGTTAGCGCTTGTTTCTGATTTATTGCGGAGATATAAAACTGTAATTCCAATAAATAGAAAAATAACTATAAAATTGTGTTTTGCATAATAATGATTTATTACTAAAAAGTTAAAGACACAGTGTTTCGGTTTTTAAATAAAATTTAAGTCAGCATATAACAGGTGACGCTTACAAAGATGCAGCAATAATAAGAACGATAATAACATAACTCAAAAATTTTGGCGTAATTACGTTGGCCATTTTTTTTCAATTGTAACAGTTAAATTTCATCGCTACGACCTCTGTGTGTTAGCTCATAAATTATCGCAAATAACTATTATTTTTGCATCATGTTTATTATAATTTTATTGTTAAATATTATTTTATTTAAATTTTACAATTCTGCAACCCGATATACACCGCGATATTATACAGCTACAGCTACACAATATTGTCACTGGACCGGGCACACCACCAGAGTAGGCTTTTTGTCGAGCTCTCTTTATCTTTGATCATCACCTGTCCGTCACTTGTCACTGGCAGATCAAATCAGATGTTTTTGGACTTATTTATCCTTTGTTTTGGTTAAAAAAATTTTATAATTATCAGATAAAATTTCGTAGTTAAATCGTTTATTTTTGATGTGGATCGCAGTGTGCAATTCGTTCATTTAATTGTGGGAATTTCTGAGTTAAGTTCGTTCATGGACCGGATATCGAATATGGCTGTGAAAATATTCTACAACATCGTTTTTTATTTATGCCTTTTTGTGAGTTGGACTAGTCAAGATATATAGTTCTCTATCTATATCCTGGAGGGAGATGTCCGGTTGAAATCTGATTTTGTGAAGGAAATCGAATCCTTGCATCACTTCTTGTGTATCCACCGTCCGAATGTCGTCGTGAAGAACTGGCTGCCGTTTCGTGAAGCATTCCCTGTTGGTGATTAGCAGGTCTTCGTAATGAAGGACTAAGTCTTCCGGAACATATTTGGTCAGAGACGTGGTTGTATTTTGTTGATTTGGATGGACCGCCGACCAATTTCCGTAAGGGATTAAACAGCCTAATTTTTCCGGCCGACCGATATTCCGATTGCACGTTCCCAAGAAGTCCCCGAGAGTTCCAAGGTATGCTATAATTCTTCTGCCTATTCTAAGTCAATGCTCAAGTGATTTTTATTCGTATTGTTGACTGGTTTTCGACATTTCCACGCCCACGTGGTGTAGAAAGATTAGTTGAGTGTTATCTTTCTTAAATCTTATTTGGTTGTTCGTAATTGTAGAGCAAGAAGACCGATCCAGACCGTAGCACAGAACAGTCCAGAATTCCATCCGTTCCTGTTGTAAAGTTCAGATTTGATTAGTCCTTCTTTATTACCTTTATTAACTCCTACACGTTGTGCTAGTCCTTGTTCTATAATTGAGGCTCTTTTCTAAGACAACCAATATTATTTAGGGTTTTTATGTCACCTTTTGAAGTCCTACACCTGCCTTGCATCTGTACCTCCGCTGACATCCGTGGGTTCCAGTGACATTGTATCGAGCTGCTGTACACTGTCGTAGCCACACCATAGCTCAGCCGGAGGAAGTTTTCAAGTACAATTGAATAGAGTAAGACTGTACAATTTTAGTATAGATTAGTATAATATAGATTTCATTTATGTAAACCACTCTGTTTGTATCTAGTATTAAGTTAGATAAGGGGGTTTGACGTCATAGATTTAGTTATTTCGTTTGATTTAAATTCTAATTTCTTTTCTCACCATTCAATTTGCTTATCTTAACATATTTCATTTTACATTAAATTCATTTTTTTATATATAAACTTTTTCATATTTTAATAAATTGCTTAAATATTTTTACTAGTATTATTTACAGTGTAGTCTCATAGTTAAGTTAGAGACACTTAAGTTTAACGAATTATAGTAATATTTGAAGTTCATGGTAGTTGCACTCAACAGTTCGAAGTTAGTGTTGAGGTCTACTTAATAGTAACATCTTTTATGCCGAGTTCATAGAGTATAATCTCGTGGCGCCCTTTTATTAATATCTTTAAACCCCGACCACCCGGCTGTTAAAATTAAAAAGCTAGTGGCCTCTATGCAACTCATCCTAATTAAGTAAACTTGTGTTTTATTGAACTTTGAATTAGAAAAGGACGCGGCACAATAAAAACGTTTTATACAGGTTGTGTTATTTCATTGTGATTATTACCAACCTTATTCTTAATTTAAATAGATCACCTTGAAAGCGCCCGATGAGGGGAGGAGACATATTTCCGGAAACGTTAAGCATTTTTTGTCCATTAAGAAAATTTATTTTATTAGTAAAATACCCAGAGTCAGACTGGCTATATAGACAGGGTGGCAACTGCCAGCCGGGCCCCAGTCGTCGCGGGCCCTCCTGTCTTAGAACCTACATGTAAAATAGTTCATATTATTTATTCTTAAATACAAGAAAAAAGTAAACTGTAATAAACCTAATAATGGGCATGTTTCATGTTTTTCAATTTCCACGTAATTATCCAGATTTCATCCTAATTAGTGCTTGCTACTTAGCCTTTTTTATATAGAACTTAATATTATGCCAAAAAATGGGGTAAAAGTTTGAATTTCGCACTTACGCGCGCTGCGATGACGTATGTAGCCCTCGCCAATATGATTGGCTGGTTTTCGTCTCGAAATAAACTTGGTGAATTTTATGATGTTGGCAGCATTGCTGTTTATTCAATGTCAAAATTACATTGTTTACTTATTATGTTATTATTGTTATTGTTTTATGTTATTTTTGATTTTAAATTTTAAATTTGCCTTTAAACTATTTCCAATAATGCTAAAAAATTAATTGTTCCATTGTTGGATAACATTTACCTAGTAAATAAAATGTTTTTGTACGCGCCGAAAAAAGATGGAAAATCGTAATTGCTGTTTTTTTCAGAAAACTTCTCTTAAGCTATGAATGTGATTTCAAAACATTTCAAAGTGAGTTTATATTATGTTTCATTTGTTAAATCATTAATGGCCTGTTTTTTACATGTGGAAGAAGGTGGGAAAAAATTAATTTGAAAAAATGTAATTCCTGATAACTAAGATCAATAGTATTTCCGGGAAATCACAGTATTCACAGTTATGGTATAAAACAGGTACGCTACAATCTGATCATGAAAAGAACGTCTACTATCTGACCAAGAAAAGTTAGAGAAGATGAACAAGGCAATTAGAAAAATTCTATTGGCACCAAGAATGTTAGTAAATACGTTCATGGTTAAGTTATTTCAGAAGGCTATTAATAAAATACATTGTATAGATAAAATAAGGCTGTAATGCAGTGCCTTTTTACATAAAATCAAGTAAATATTTTATTTTAAAATTTTTGTTATTAAATGTATTAATATATGATCAATAATGTTTATTATATAAGCATAAAATATTATTTTTTAAAGAGTGTTATACAGGGTTGTTCACCACATACGACACGGAGTATTGTAGCTAAACGACTAGATTTTTACAAATTGTAAGTTTTGGGTTCGTTGAAGGACTATTAGAGCTACAATTTAAAAATATTTTTACAAGATACAGAGTGTCTCAAATAAATAAAAAATATCAAAGTTGTATTTTCTTAAATGGAACACTCTATATATTATTGCATTTTTAGTTTCTACGATTAAAATAAAGGTAAATTTGATTAAGGTTTATTACACTTAAACCTTACCGTTTTTGAAATATTTTCAATTTTGCGAAATTGCAGTATAAATTTTAAGGCTTCATTTCTCCGAGGATATCAAAGTTTTTAATACTAAATATTTAGTGAAGATTATTTATTGATCAGTTATTATGTTGCAATAATAAAAATTATACTACCTTATACAGAGTGTCTAAAAATTTATTTTAAATAATTACTAGCTTTAAACGGCAATAACTTATTTACTTTAAATAGAACACCCTGTATATTTTATGAGAATCAGATGCACAATTTAACGGTCTATCGAATTGTATTATACCACTCCTTACCTATTCCTTCAAGTTTTCGTAGAAAATGTATTTTCTTATAATTTAGACCTCATTTATCAATATACCCATGGAATATTGACATTTTAGATTGTTTTTAAAACAACAAATGTACAAAATGTACAGGCTAGTAATATTATTGTTTTTAGTAAAATGATAATAGTACTAGGCCATTTGTATGCAAAAAGAAAACTATTTAAATCTTTATAAAAGAGTATACCATTAATTAAATAAACCATCAGTATTTCCGCATACTTAATTGTATTCGTTAATAAATTATTCTAAATAAATGTGGATTTGAATCAGAAATCAATATAATAATAAGTTATGAAAATGAACGTATCTGTTGTTATAAATAAGCATTTGTCAAAAAATTAAATATCATTTTTAAGGTGTTACTTTTTACCACACTGTCTAATACACATACATAATTCAGCTTTTTAGCATTTGAAGCAATTATTATTAATCAACGCAAACAGTCAATTAATGTAGTTTCAATACTGGAATCATATTTTGGTCCTCTTTAACAAATATTTAAACAGTTTTTTTTTATTTTTTAATGAACTAAACGAACTATATCGGCAATATTAGTATCTGTACTCTTTAAAAATTTGGTACATCTTTAAAAATAATCGAAAATGTCAGTATTCCATGGGTATATTGATAAATGAGTTCTAAGTTACAAGAAAATGCATTTTCTACGGAAACTTGAAAAGATAGGTAAAAAACGGTATAATACAATTTGATAAACAATTAAATTGTGCATCTGATTCTCATAAAACATACAGGGTGTTCCATTTAAATCAAACAAGTTATTGCCGTTTAAAAAGTAATTATTTAAAATAAATTTTTAGACACTCTGTATAAAAGGTAGTAAAGTTTTTATTATTGCACACAATAACTGATCAATAAATAAACTTCAGTAAATATTTAGTATTAAAAACTTTGATACCCTCGGAAAAATGAAGCCTTAAAATGTATACTGCAATTTCACAAAATTGAAAATATTTCAAAAACGGTAAGGTTTAAGTGTAATAAACCTTAATCAAATTTACTTTTATTTTAATCGTAGAAACTAAAAATGTAATAATATATAAGGTGTTCCATTTAAAATAATACAACTTTAATATTTTTTATTTATTTGGGACACTCTGTATCTAGTATATAGTATATAATAGTCCTTCAACGAACCCAAAACTTACAATTTGTAAAAATCTAGTCGTTTAGCTACAATACTCCGTGTCGTATGTGGTGAACAACCCTGTACATATCAGGAAGATTCGAAGGAAACATACATTGTGTATTACATATACATATTTTATTTTTTAAATTTATTATATTAAAAAGTAAGTAAATATAAAGTGTTTTAATTACAATATTGTAATGATTTTCATTTTGATGGTGATAAGACTTACTGAATATCAGGGTAGTCAATTTACAATTAACCCTCTACAAGAACATAAAATATAAATATTATGAGAAGACAAGAATAGCAATAAAAGTTGCTAGAAAGTAAGATGTTATCTTCCTTCATTCTACATAAATCATAACGTGGTACATTTCTTGATATTTGTTATGTATGACATAATGTTTACATGCCGCCTAAAATGAAAATATAAATAGATAAATAAAAACCTACATATTTAGTTATAATTTAAAAATCACCAGTGTTAGCTGCACAGCTTAAAAATTTAGTTCCCTCCACTTTCTGTACACTTTTACCATTGCAGTCACATAATATTCAGGTGTACTTTTTGTCTGATTGTACAGAAGCCCTCTTTTTATTGAACGTATCCAATCGAACTGTTATCATTCTGATTCACTCTATGATCTATAAACAATGGTTTTATTACTTTTAAATAACTTTTTCAAGAAAAAAATATTTTAACTTCTTTATATCAGCACTTAAGTATTTTAAATTGTCTATATAAAAACTGTTCACCATATACTCCGTCACCTTTCGAAAATGATCCGAAAAAGTTTTTTCATAGTTTTGAGCCCATTTAGATAAAATTAAAAGTTATAACCAAGAAAATTTACTGCTGAACTGAAAAGCACGAAGCAAAATAATAACTAAATCCAAAATGGCTTCGCCCGATACGCATGAGCCAGGCAATCAGTCATACCAACATATGATATGAAACTTCCCTTTCTACGATCTGAAACGTGATTGGTGAAGGCTATGTACGTCACAACTCAACCGGGAATGTTCAAGTTTGAAATTATAATTTAATTTCTAAAAAAATAGGTATCATAGAGTTTTTCCTAATTTCCTATGTATTGTAAGTAATGAAGACTTAATCTATGCAATACAATGATTTATTTACGAATTTATATTTTTTGGAACATGCCCATTGCAGAAAACACTGCTGCATTTTGCGTCTAGAATGGTACTAGATATCAGAGCTGCAAGCTCACAGAAAACTTAAGTCTTTTTTGATTTAAATCATTTTAATGACTTAAGTCATTTGATTTTATGTCATTTTTCGAAAGCTGACTTAAGGCTTAAAATTGAATACTTTTTCAAAATGATTTGTGATTTAAATCTTTATTCCAAAATAGAAAAAGATTTAAATCTTTTTAGAAAAGACTTTAACTCATTAAAAAGTGTTAAATCTTTTTATAACAGACTTAAGTCATTAAAAAGAGTTAAGTCTTTTTATAAAAGGCTTAAGTAAGATTTTTATATATTTTTATGATAATTTTTTAACATCAGCATTTCTTTTTAAACTGTTAGGCGGCAGCCAAGCAGAAGAATAAAAAATCCAATGCTCAATACCACTAGCAAACAAAATGTTAGTTTTTCGGAACCGGTTTTAATTATTTGTCGTGTTACGCGTGCATAGTGACTCTGTTGTCTTTCAAGTGAATCCCCGACTCCGTTATGTAGCCCGAAAGACGAACGAATGAAATGTATTTCGAATATATTGAAGAGTACTTTAAAATCCTCGAGCCCTTAGCTTATGCCATCGATATATTCATGGTGATCAAAACACATCACCACCTTTTAATAGACATGTATTCGATGACATCTAAACTGTCTTTTTTTGAATGTGGTAGACAATGATTCAGTATTGAAAATAAAAGGATTTCGGACACTTGATAAACTTCCCCAACATTTTTTTTGCATTAACAATATTTACATTTGCATTGCATTACGGGTAGTTCCCTGATTTTAAACACTAACAACAAATTAATATAGGGAAAAATTGGCCAAAACGTAAGGCAAAAAGATACGGAAAAAAATTCTACCCGGGCTCCTCTGGCCCAGTCCGACCCTGAAATGCCGCAGAGTAATTGATTTCCGTTGGATCGTTTTTCAAAAAATAACTATTTTTTTTTGTAGAACCTCTTTTAGTAGAAAAATACCCAGAAGTCTTTTTTTGAAGATACATATAATAGGTATTTCTTCGTCACTGAAAAATTTATCAAAAAAACAAAAATTTTATAAACACTATTGCGTAGAATCCAAGCGGGAAAAAGCTTTTGGTCAGTGCTTTTTATTCGTAAAACAAATTTGCCTAATCAAAAAGTAAATGTTAATTAATATAAAAAAATCATTGACTCTAAAGTACAGTCTGATTTTCATTTCTGTGACTCCAAAATATTCAATCATAACCGTTTAAAACTTAAGTCACTCTTACTCGAACTGTAAAAATTGGAAAAGTATCGCAAGAAGTCTATTTCCTTTACGTAAATTACACAATAAACGGTTCCTATAGCTTTAAAGTACTACTATTATCCCAATGTACGAGCGGAAAACTACATTTTTGAGTTCGTTCTGGCGCAAAATGACCTTCCTCCGACAAATAAAATAAATTGCCCTCTATAGAAATGAAATCGAATCGGTGGAACTCTGTAGTTGAGCGGTCACGCTATGGGGTTTCTATCTTTTGATTTGTCTAGAGTTATTAAGTATAAATACAAGACAGTGCACGCAAGCGGTAATCTTCCTACACAGCAATGAAAGTGATGCAGAAATAACATCGTTTTTTTATATGTAAATAAACTTGATATAAAGTTGAATGACAATTTTTGTGATCGGGTAGATTTGCATTCAAAATTGTTATTTTTGTATAGATTATATCGTACAAGATAATAAGTTAAATGTCTTGATAATATTATAAAATAACGCATGAAAATTGCCAGTATGGGTATAGAAGGAGTTTTTTTCTCAATATTTAATGGCCACATTAAGGCGACCTCTAGGACCTATTGTGTTTATCCCCTTTCTATATGTCTGCACCCACTCTCCTATCCCTGCACCCTGCACCACCGTGTGCAGGCCCCCATACAGCACACTTCGTCCCAGGGACGTACATTTTATGTCCATTTTACGTCGGTACGTCCCGGGACCAATTAGTACCCATGTACGTACTTCGGACGTACATTATTAATTACGCTAAAATGTACGTACCTGGAATGTACGTACATGCGACGTACATAGTACGTACTTTACCACATCCCACATAGCGTTGGAAAATGTACTACGTACGTATCTTGAAAATTTTTGAAAACGCATTACAAAATGTTATTTAATTTTAATATCATGACTGGATTGTTTTGATCAGATATACCCAGTAATAATAAATGGACTGGATCAGTTGATCTTTTCTAGGCTAACGTTAATTCAAGTCACTCTAACCTACCCTCTACTTCTTTTATTAATAAATCTAACCCGACCGCTATAAAAAATGATTTCCTAAATTATCCAATGACCATAATGCATGACAGCCTTTGAAGAAATCTGATGGGTTAAAAATGCAATATATTATGCAATCAAGCCTAACAGGAAAATTATGCAGTCCTATGTTTAAATTTCCCGCTAAGTTATTCGTTCACATTCGAGTCTTGTCGGAATCGAAAGTCGGGCGGTTTCTAATGGCGTTTTCGATTGGCAGATCTAGAGCGCACGTGCGCACTCAATGTAGTTCCATCTTTTATTAATAAACGTAAAATATAAAAACAACAATACACTGAGCACTGAGTGCGCACCTACTCCGATCCAGATTTCGATTGTGTTGTCTGAGTGGGTGTCATGTGTCATGGTGGCCCTAGGTTGTTTGGCTTCCGCCTTGTTTTCTTTTGTCGTTGCCTTCGTTGCTCGTTGTTTCAAGGTAAGTTAAAGTGTAATAATATAATGTGACTGTTTCACCTAGCACAGTCACAACCTCGAATGATTGAGAATCGGCTCATTCAATTTTTTCAAAACAGAGGCAAGAATTAGATATTTGAATACTTAGTTTTCTTTTTGTATTTTTTAGTTAGAAGCAGTTCGAGAATAAAAAAATAAAATATCTATCAACATCCAATAAAAGACAGAGTGCGCTAAGGGTGTAGTTGCCGGACTGAAGCCAGACTTACGGGTATATCAAGACATAAGGGATGACCCTGTACCTGAGTTTTTATATTAATAAATATTTTAAGCTGACTTCCATTGAGTTATTTCTAATTAAATTCCCAGGTCGTATACGTCATTGAAAAATGTACGTCCATAGTACGTACATTGTATGTCCATAGTACGTACATTGTACGTACTTTCGATCATTTTACATCCAGTTTTGGTCCGGAACAAAACATAAAATGTACGTACCTGGAATGTACGTACATGCGACGTACATAGTACGTACTTTACCACATCCCAGGGACGTACCGGGGACGTATATAGCGTTGGAAAATGTACGTCCCTAGTATGTACATAGTACGTACCTGTACGTCCTTGTACGTACCAGGGACCTGACGTTCGTCCCAACATTACGTACCAGGTACGTACATAGTACGTACCGTGGCTGTATGGGTCCTTGATAGGATAGGAGTCTTCCCAAATAGGAAGTGTTGCTGGCGATCATAGACTAATGTCATTTACTAGAGATAGATTGGATACTGATATAAAACAAATGGGTACGTCATTTAGAGCCACCTGGTGATCCGGAAGAAACTAATGGAGAGTTTTGGCATAACATAATTTTAGCGTTCCGTTACTTATTAACGCTAACTAAAACGGTAACGTTATTCAAGCGCAAAGTTAGTCATTGCAAAATATAAAATAATAAATATAGACTTTTTTACTACATTTTATGTTTTACTAGGTCATTAGAAGCGTAACATACTCAAAACAAAATTAAAATTATGAATACATACATTTTAAACACCAACATTAGAGCACATAGCGCCGATTTTTTTGATTTAACAAATAAATTATAATATAGTAAAAATACTATAGACTACTAATTAACTGTTACTAAAAATATTATATATTACCACAAAGATATTACCCCAACTATGCACTTACTTATTTATGATTAAACTATTTTTTCTACGACTAGCCTAGAAAATGCAGTTTGACACACGGAAAACTCGATCTGAAATTGGCGTTTTGCAAACTGAACGTTTGCAAACTGTTGTGTGCTAAGGATTTAGCGCACATGTGCCATTTTGCACACGACATGTGCCAATTTTAACATTTTTAACCTCCAATGTTTAGCTGAAACGCCAAACGCAACGCAACCGTCAGAAATTCTTCCGTCCAAGTCTCCATTTCAATATGCACTATAATATCAGAGCTAATATCTCGCAGTCGACCGAGCCTACCAAAAACACGTCCAGACTTGGCAGCGAGCTTTCTTTGATCGGCCGTCGAAAAACCGACAGGGGACGGATAGCAACGAGGCTCCGTGGGTTGCCTCACGAGGCGGTCGGGAGGCCCTTGCGAGACCCGTCCACACTTAGCGAATTTTGAATGTCTCGCGCTCGTCTCGACTCCTCATGTCTGGACGCACCATTAGAATTGGGCACTTGGACGAAGACCTTGCTATGCCTGTGCCGCTATCTGTTTCTCCATTGATATTCTGCTTTTCCCTGATTCAAAGTTTTACTGCATTACTACGCATCACAAGATGGTCCTGACCTTTTCAGTCACAGAAAAGCCAGATACGTGATTTTATCTCTCTTACTCATCCCGGACATTCAAAAATCTCATTAGTTGATCGATTATTTGGAACTGAAAGCAAAGTTTTTTTTCTGAATATGGCACTACTTTTATTTTAAATAAAAAATAGGAGAGTTATTTATAAATTTAGTGTTTCATTTACATAAACAATTTTTTATTCAAATTTATCTAATTTTTCTAGTGTTGAAACGATTCCAATTCCGATTACGATTAACCGCCGATTATTAGATTTTTCCGATTAATCGTAACCGCCGATTTTTATACGATTATTGATACGATTAATGTAATATGAAAAGTTTTAAAACCACTGGTAATTCCCCGGCAACTCCGCCATGCGCTAGGACACCTCGACGCGAGGAATGTGAAAATATTGAGAGATACCTAAAGGCACCTAATTTAGATCATTCAGCAGATGTCTTCAAGTACTGGTCTGAAAACTCTTTGTATCCAAACCTTAAGAAGTTGGCACAAAAATATTTGTCATTCAGACCATCCTCTGTCCAGTCAGAAAGATTGTTTTCTACAGCAGGAAATATTCAAACCCCGAAGAGAAATCGACTGCGTTCTGAAAACTTAGAAATGTTATGTTTTCTTAATAAAAATTTAATATTTCTTAATTTTCAATATTAAATTATATTATGTTATACCAAAAACAGGCCTGGGACTTAATTTTGCTTGTTTATCTTAGATTTTAAATGTTTTTGTTCTGAACCTATATCTTATTTTCAGTTTGTATCAATTTTTGTTAGTTTCTTTTATAAATTATATGAAATATATATTTCTTTGTTTTTTACTTGATAATCGTAATCGTAATCGTAATCGTAATCGTACGATTATTTCGGTTGTAACCGTAATCGCAATCGTAATCGTTTAACAGTAATCGTTTCAACACTAAATTTTTCTATTGTTGGGAGTTGGGAACATCTGAGCTAAGTAAGAAAAAGTTAATTTTTTAACACAAAGTGAATTTTATGTAGGTCATATCATGTCATTTAGTCACGTGATTAAGCGTGACCGCACACCGTTGCCCACTTTAATATATTTTCTTTTAATCAAAATATTTTAGGAAACAAAAATAAATTAATATTTCTAATATATAAACAGTTGTTATTATTTACATCAACAAAACTCACCTTCTTAACAGCATTTAAGGGACATAAAGGACCATTACTACCGCTTTCCCTTTCAAAATATTCTAATAAAGTTGTTTTATGTCTAATAAAGAGTTTTTTACGGCTATTAAGCTTATACAGTTCGCATTAAAAGATGTTGTAAAAAGAACAATGTCCGACTGCAAGGTCTACTAGCAAACATTTTTAAGCTTAAAGTACCACAACACTATTTACTTAAACCAAAAACTCGTAATACAGAACTAAAATGTCAAAACGAATGACAATTTCAGGAAAAAAATAAATGAATGTAGCAACTTGATATTTTTTACAGCAGAGCTACCACCTGAATCCCCAGCTGGAAATTTAAATTCCAGTTAGTTCAGTCATGTCCATGGCTGCACTGAAAAAAAGGATCTCTCAGTCGAAATGAATATGACTTTGACCCAAAAGATTGGCGCTTTTCAATAGGGCCAAGAACGACGTTTCTTTGCCCAAAGCATTAACTATCTTTTCATAAGCTTTAAAAAATTACTTTAGAGAATAGAAGAATCTATCTGTCCAAAGTATTTCACTCTTGACCCAAAATGAATATGCAAAGAAGTTCTTGCTACAAGAACAATAGTCTCTTTGATTCATGCAAAAATTCTTAATTGAAAAGGGACATTTCTTGATTTAAAGAGACACTTTTCTTAAACCAATAGCGAATACTATTGACTCAACTAAAATTTATTTTGATCTAAGAGAAGTCTATACATCATATATAGGCATATTACGAGGTATATTAGTTTCTGATAAATTTAGGTTTTCCTGGTCTGTAGTAAATAAAGTGATATTATTTTCCTCGATAGTAGTTATTTCTACTTCTTCACTCCTTGGTATTTTTGGTGTGGTTCTTCACTCTACAAATTACAAAGAAATGTTACATCACGAAATGTTACATCTTTGAAATCAAAGTAAAGCAAATAAATTATTAAAATTATAAGCTTTGGTCACATTTTGAATTTTTTAATACGACGACTTGAAATTCTAAAATTTTTGTAATTATTTGTATAAAAAAATCTCGATACCTATATTCTTATTCTATCTATAGTCACACATGCATTATCTAAACAGGTGCATTAGGTAAATGTCTCTTACCTTCAAATATAGCAAATAAATGCTCTAATTTCCATTTTTTCAGAAACTTCTTTAAAGAATCCACATATCCTAAAATTTGTCCATAAAAAATGACAAATGCGTGTTAATAAAGATCACTAATTTGTTATACGATATGCGTTTAAAAAGCAAATTATGCAAAATTCCAAGTGAAAAATTCCAAGCAACAAAACCCATGCGTACTATGATGTACGACTGATCGGACTGCCGACTGATTGTATATACCGTCCTTCGTCATCGTCTTTGCGTGTTGTTATTATTTTTCATCAAAAGAGTATTTAGCTATTGGAAAAATGACCATGTTTCTTAATGAAGTACTTCCTAGCGTATTTTTCTTATTATCTTAAAACAAAGTAACTTGCACTTGGTTGAATGAAAATAGATTCAAGAGAAATTTTCGAATTTTTCAGGCAAAATATTTTCTTTTACGCTAAAATAAATTCTCTTGCCAATAATTTTTTTTTTCAAGAACGATGACGACTTTAGTTCAAGTCTATCTTTTTTATCAGTGTGGTAACAATGAATTTAAAGATTGCACCCTCGATTACCTAACTAAAAGTTTAATTGGTATCAATTAAATATTTTTTTAACTTGTTTGTTATAAAGTTGATCAAAATGTCAATTCTTCAATATGGTTCAACCAAGCCAATATTATAGTATTTTTACCACCCATCAATTACAAAAACTTAACAGAAAATGTGGAATATTTACTCTGTTACCCTTAATTCCCCTATAGCGGCCATCTCTTGAGTAATGCAAAGTTGACAATTATGGAGTGTTCATTTTGTAAATTATATAAATCTGAATTAATATTTTTTCCTCGGGCATTTAATAATCTATCTCACAAATCCCTTAAAGCAATGTTCAGCATTCCGTCCATTATTCATTATCGCATTCCCATCTCCGAAAATAGACTGCGTCGTCAAAGACAATTCCTATTTCCTTAGACAGATAGATCATCACAATACTTCCTTTATCCTCTTTCCGGCTCATTTCTTATATAGACAGTGTCGTCGACATTCCTTTTTCTTCCCTATTCTTCAGGGAGGCGAGATGGGGCGATGTTGCCGTAATAATGCCCGTCATCAGTCTTGAATCGAGTGGAGAACGATGCGGGTGTCGGCCAGGAGATATGGATTTTTTTGTTTTTTAGCCGTGAAAAAGATAGTCCAACCTACTCAAGGTAATAGTTTTACCGATACGATCAGAGAAACTATAGGTTTTAGAGAGAACGTTCGCTATTGTTTTTCGTACCTTCATTTATTCTGTCTTCTTTTTTATAATACAGGGTCTTATAATATTTTGGGTAATTTTTTTTTAATAACGAATTCAATTAGTTTCTGTCACTTCCTGTTTTACCGAAAACGACTACAGATTATGATTTTTAAATGGTACCCTCGACATCTTCTTTACTTTATTTGACAGAAAATGACATTCTCAATTCTTCTCTTCTTCTTCCAATGCATATCCATTAATGGATGTTTGCGATAACATCAATTAGCTTTGCGGGGCCATAGTATTTGAGAAGAAGAAGAAGATCAATTAGCTTTGAAAAATTGATTCTCAATTAGCTTTGAAAAATAGTATTTGAAACTTCAAGCTAGAGTGCCATGGCTGTGTTAAAGCCACTAATTTTTAATCCAGGAACTTTGGAAAAATATATTTGACGGTCTAATGTTTTTCGTGATGTTTCCTGGCCAGTAATTTTTCCATAATACAATACTACCAGTATTACATATCCTATTTACTATAATTTATCTGATCTTGGGTAAACAAATCCTGACGTGGTCGCCATGTTATGCCATTACCAACGAAACACATGTTCTTCCTTTGAATACGTTTATTCGAATCAGCTAACCTCGTTACAAGAGAAGGTACGTGGTGCTTTTGTTGTTGTTGCAGTAATTAATAAAAAAATAAATAAACATTATTGAGTAACCAGGTCACACTACAAGATGTCCAAGTCGTATTTAATCATTAGTCTACGTAAAAAGAGCATTTCCCAACAAGTAATTTGGTAAAAGATTAAAAAATAAATACCAATAATAATAAAATAATCTGGTATTAATATAATAAAATAATCTGGTATTACTGATATAATAAAATAATCTGGTATTAATAATAATAAAATAATCTGGTACATCGTTTGTCCGTTTTTCAATTTCTCAGTGGGACGAATCAACGTTCGATTTCATAATAATTGTAGATGAAGGAAAGTGACCCAATCGTTACGAAATATCGATTAGAAACAAATTTGAAAATAATAACACGTATAATCCCGCATTGCTATGCCTGTATTTAAAGCATCTAAAACACTTGGTGTGCAAAAATTCGAGATTTTATTTTGTTTTCCTAGTACAAAACCCTCCGCTTAAGTGCCTTTTTGTAGAGGATTTGAGCAACAAGTGTTTCATGTTTTATAAGAATTTAAGTAGTTGAAATGGAGTTTCAGAAGAAATTAACATGAATATATAGTAGCAGCATACGGTGTAATTATTTTATATTATACGTCTATTTAAATATATGTTTGCTAAAACGAAATTTCAGAGGAAAATATAAATATAAAATGCTGTTTAATTATACCCAGGGGTATAAAAAATTATATAGTTTATTGTTTTATCCCTTTTTCTCATTTTTAATATTCTCTTAGATTTTTTGTGACGAGATACTAATCTGTACTTACTCTGAGACTCTGAGTTGGACATGCTATTTTTTTGAAATGTTACAATTTTAAGGTAGCATATAATATAAAGAGTAATTCCTTATGCCAGGTTCAGATCAAGGCGACAAAAAGTAAACACGATTTTGAGACAAAAACAAGACAAACTTGCGACAAAAAATGGAAAATTCTGACAAGACAAACTTGAAACAAATTGTCCACACCGCAAGGATAAAAGTACAACAAAGTCAAAAATTTAGTTGTTGCGAATGAGTTTTATCCTTTATCCATAATCAAGGATTTTATTAACCATGTGTGACATCACTGGTCTCCTACTGTTGGCAGCACACGCCCTCCACACTGCGCCGACAACTTGTCCTAAAATATACGAACAACTGACACTTTGATCTTTACCGACTCGAGACGGGAGATTGAGTCTCCGAATTTTGAGACAAAAAAAATGAGACAAAAATGTTGCAGAAATTTATTCGATTTGTCGCGATTTTGTCGTAAAACATCAATGTTTCTGTCTTGTCGTTGTTTTGTCTGCTTGGTCTCGATCCGGCATTACAAGTAATTATATATCGAGCAACAATGTCTCCTTGAACTCCTTGAACACTTAGGGCCGATTCTACAAAGATATGCTTCTACAAAAAAACATAAATTCGGAAAAATTTATTCTCCGAACATTTTGTACTAATTAAACCGAAATTTTAATAGATATTTCAAGAATTGGTTATACCTGGCATATACTTGCTTTGTAAAACCGACCCTTAATGTCCATTTAACAATACAGGGTTGTTCACCACATACGACACGGAGTAGCTCGAGTATTAGCTAGAATCTTGTAGCTAAACGATTAGATTTTTACAAATTGTAAGTTTTCGGTTCGTTGAAGGACTATTAGAGCTACAATTTAAAAATATTTTACAATATACAGAGTGTCCCAAATAAATTAAAAAACATCGAAGTAATTTTTTTTTAAATGGAACACCCTATATATTATTACATTTTTAGTTTCTATGATTAAAATAAAGGTAAATTTGATTAAGGTTTATCACACTTAAACCTTACCGTTTTTGAAATATTTTCAATTTTGTGAAAATGTAATAAAAATTTTAAGGCTTCATTTCTTCAAGGGTGTAACAGAGGGAAGAGGGTCGGTTTGATGAAGTAAAAGGCGATAGTTTCTCGTGTATTTCTCTCTCTCTATTTTGTAACTCTTTGCTATAATGGCTAGAAAATTATATAAATGATTTGCTGAGCTAACAAATATATGGATAAATCTTACCTAGCACCAAGTTAATTTATACAAAATATAATAACTAATAAGATGTATGGTGAAATTTTAAACCACAGGCTGCCGCCGTCATTCGCAAAAGTTAAGAATAAATGTAGAAATAAATTTACTTAAATCGTAGAAATTTTTTATCCGCATACCAGATTTATTTAATAAAATGGGTAGCGGTAACATCCACAAGACGTATGTTTGAACGCATTGAATCTTGATAAGGTTTAATACATTTACACTAAAATTTTCCCATGTAATTCAGCAATTTAACAGCAAATAATCAATAACCTAATATATTTTGTTTCATCTTTAACAGCAAATAATCAATAACCTAATATATTTTGTTTCAAGGGTATCAAAGTTTTTAATACCAAAAAATATTTATTGAAGTTTATTTATTGATCAGTTCTTGTGCTGCAATAATAAAAATAATACTACCTTATTCAGAGTGACTAAAAGTTTATTTTAAATAATTTCAAAGTTTCTAATATGTCAAAATAAGTGATCTGTTATTTTGAATGTTTAATTTCAAAAACATGTAGACATATTGTCTATTGTCATTTCTATTGAATTTTGTTTAATATAGATTGATTATGTTACTACAATACATTAATAATTACATTTTATGACATTTTGACAATAAGCCTATCTCATTAAAACGAGAATATTACGGTATTTGGCAATATTTGCCCTAAAACTATTCGTAACGCTCAGCTTAAATTATCGCTGTTAATTTGGTGTACGTTAATTAGATATGACATGACAGAAACCATAATTCAACATATCCCACAATTATGTCAGATCTACATAATAGATCTATGTATACTATTAGATAAAGACTTTTTTTTTAATAGTTGATAAATAGTATATCTTCTAAAATATTCTGGTTTTTTTATGACTATGCATTTTTTTGGCGGCAAAGTTGTGCTTGTTTATTCTATAAAACAGCTTAAAAACAACAAATCAGCTGGCTGTGACGCGATTCCGACGGAAATCTATAAGTGTGCAAGTAAAGAACTTATAGGTCATCTTAAGGCTCTCTTCGATGTCATATGGGAAAGCGGAGAATCTCAGGACTTTCGCAACGCGAATATAGTGAATATATTTAAGAACAAAGGAAGTGCATCAGACTCCGGAAATTACCGGGAAATTTCACTATTCGCTATCGGCGGAAAAATTCTTGCAAAAATTATGTCAAACCGCCTGCACCCATATAAAGAAAAAATCCTTCCAGAATCGCAAACTGGTTTTCGTACCCACCGCGGCACCGTCGATTCCATATTTTCCATCCGTCAACTACAGGAAAGAGCAGCAGTCTAAACTTTATATTGCATTCATCGATCTAACAAAAGCCTTCGACTCTGTGAACAGAGATGCGCTTTGGGCAATTATGAAAAAGTTCGGAGTACTTAACAAATTTCTTACAGTGTGTAAAAGCCTCCATAACAACAACAAGTCAAGAGTGTCACATCATGGATCATTGAGCGATCCATTCCTAACAAATACAGGAGTTAGGCAGGGACGTGTCTTAGCGCCTCTCCTATTCAACATATTCATGGCAGCGCTCTCCATTATAGTGGACAGCAAACTGCAGGAGAGAGGATTGGGCATTAGATACAGATACGATGGCGGTCTGTTCAACATAAAAAGACTCAGGGCAAAAATACATATACCTGGGCATACGAGGGCATACTGGGCCTTAAGCTAAACATCGACAAAACTAAAATCATGTGCACTCCCCCGGAAGATCACAACAATGCTATAAAAATTGGAGAAGAACTGTTGGAATATGTGGCGGAATTCAATTACCTTGGCAGTTTGATTTCGGAAAAGGCCAACATTGATTCTGAAATTCAGCACAGTGTTAGTAGCGCCTCAAGAGCATTCTGTAAATTAAAAGAAGGGTTTTCTACAATCATGACTTGAGTACAAAAACAAAACTGACAGTGTACCAAGCAATTATAATCCCCACCATTTTATATGGGAGTGAAACCTGGGTGCCGTTCCGCCAACACATGAACGCATTAAACAAGTTGCAACACAGGCACCTTAGACAACCCTTAAGAATCCGGTGGTTCCATCATGTCTCAAACGTATCGGTCCGTGAAAAAGCTAACTGCGAGAGTATTGGAGTCATGGTTACAAAATCCCGCTTAAGATGGGCTGGTCACGTATGCAGAATGCAAGAAAACCGCATAACAAAATCTCTGCTTTACAGTGAGCTTGTAGACGGTAAGAGGATGCCGGGTGGACAACTGAAAAGGTACAAGGACATTTTCCACAAAACTTAAAGGGGATTAACATGCAGAATGAGTGGGAAACAGCAGCTAACAATAGAACTCAATGGAGAAGAGTTGTGAACTCAGTTAACAGCAACAACCAAAAAGTAAAGAGGCAACAAAGCAATGAGATTTTTGAATGTCCGGAGTGCGGTAGGCAGATAACATCACGTATCGGGCTTTTCAGTCACAGAAAAGCTCATGAAGGAAAACGCTTTGCGTGACCATTTTCTTTATGTGTGTCGAATACTCGTCAGCGAGTAACGGCTGTATGTATGTATGTTTATTCTATACTACATTTTACTATAGATATACTACATACTATAGACATTTTAAAATAGTAATACTTCTACTAAACATACTCGTATATTTTTAATTAATAAAGTAAATATTATATACTATAGACGTTTTGTCAATGGTTAAATACTCCAACTTTTTTGTTCACATAAAACCGTCACATAGGTATAGACCTTGTATAGACATTATTTAATATTTTATTTTACCAGACATCAAAAAGTAATATATTTTTCAAAAAACAGTCACACGAATAGTCAACTAAAATGCGCTGCATGCTGTCAATAATTTGCGAAATTTGTGTGCTGATGGAAAGTACTTAAGAGATTAGGGCTCGAAACGACCTGGCCGGATGCATTGCCTTTATAGCTGCGGCCAGATGAACGACCAGTTTCAACAGAGTTGTCAGATCTAACGATTTTTTACGTTTTACCAATTAGAAAATATTGTTTCAGAAATAATTAAGTTTCATAAATGTTAAAATATCCGAGTTAACTAAAAAGCGAAGTTGCTATTCATGAGCTTATTAAATGTTCTAATATTAAATAATGCATTTAAAATATTCTTGGATTCTCCGTTAATAAATACTTAACTGGTGTGGTATGGAGTAAGTAAAATCTCCAACCCCGACTACACGATAACGTCGTTATTTCCATGTTTTTCAAATCCGCGATGCCTGCTATTCCATCAGTCGTTTCATAACAGAATATTCTACATCCTGTGTCTATGTAATTTAGTATGTGTACAGCGAGACATGTGGTGCCCGGTGGCGTAGAGGTACAGGTTCTCATCTACCAATCTCAAGGTGTGGGTTCGATTCCCACACCCGGCATTTCATCAGCCGACTATTTTTATTAAAATAGAAATAGTTTGGGTACCTAGGTCGACTCAGCCTTAAATGAGTACTTGGGATTCACAATCCTGAGGTAATAACAGGCGGTTGAAGTGTAGTGTTAGCCATATTACCTTCCTTGTATACCGAACGGCTCTAGTATAGCAAGCTGTACCTTGCTACTCCCAAGGCGTTAAACGCTATATACGGGAGCTATTATTATTATTACAGCGAGACATGTAACTCGTCAGATTTTCAGCATTATATCAATAAAGGACAAAAACAGTATTGTTTCTAAAGGTGCGTCCAGACATGAACATTTTAGCCCGAACGAACCGAGCGTGCCCGAACAAGCAGAATAAAAAGGCCGAACAAAAAGCATTGCGTACGCGCGACCGACAAAAATGGAGATATTCTATCGACTTTAGAAGTAAACATATTAGGGCAATCATAAAAAAAGGTCGTCAGACACTGGCTCTAAATATAAGCAGATAGAACGTTTAGCTTCCAGTTATTTCAATGTTTACAATATAAATTCCTCTTTTTTATTGTTACTGAGAATCTATAACAGTAAATACTTCTATTTTTAGGAATGTTTAGTTTTACTCTTATTTTTTTTTAAATGGTATACCTAATAATGGACTCTGTTTGAAAAACGTTAAATTAAATATAATATTTAAATCAGAGTTGGCTTGGCATCAGAGTTGGCTTGGAAATGAAGATCGCTGTAATATCATATGTAAAATTTTATGGTAAATGACAATAATTCGTCATTTTACAAATCAACTAAACGACCTTTTTTTGATCATACGAAATATTCTGTATCTAAAAAAGAATTTTAATTTTTGTTGTTTATTCTTATGTTTAACACGAATAAATTTTCAATACATAAACGCGGATTTTTCATTCAAAGATATTTTCGTCAAACGCATTACAGATTTTACATATTTTAATATAGCGACACTGTCGTTTTTAGTCCACACTGTTTTCGATATGCCTTTGCTGGCCGCATTAGATAAAATAAGTGTTTTATGCGTTGACCGCAGAACGAGTGGGGGCTCCACCGTACAGAACTGACGTAAGGGGAAGTCAGGGGAAATCAAATCAGCCTTGTCACGAATTCGCGCAATAGGTTGCTTATCTTCCCAATTCTATCAATCAATGGTAGAAATATGACTCTACGTCTTCTGTAGGATTTCTTCCTCCTCAAAAAAAGCTAATAGCCACCTTACTGATCTAATAAAGCAAATCGTTTAGGAAACAAATCGGACTAGGTTAATGGGCTCAAGGATAATTCATTAATCGCGGTGCAACTAGCTTTTAATCGCGGTTTAAAAATAAGCATAATTATTTTTCATTTGCATACCGCTAATGGCTTTCGCTGCGCTCGCCATGCCACTCGTTAGTTTTTATTAAATGTTATTTCTTCGCCGTTGTTGTTGCCGCAACCGGTGGCCCGCACCGACGGTTTTAAGGTAATTGAGGTTGCATTAAGGTGGGCATTAGCGCACGAACGTGTTATTCTAGAGTGTTGTAAAAATGTGGACTGATTTTTTTTTCCAGGTTTTACTGGAACGATGAGTTTTATTTCGACAGACGATAACAGAAAAAAGCAGATGACGTCCATACCAATTCATTTATTACACTAAAAAAATGTTCTAATATTTTAACATTGAAAATGTTTCTGTTATCCTATATAAGGGAGCCCAAATCGAATTAAAATGCTACATTTGCCACACCATGACGTCATATATATCAGGGTATAGGAAATCTCGGCGCTACGGCGGCAGTCGGCCAGCGCGAGCAAAAACCGTTACATCGCTAATTGTTTATTGATATATCTTTATTAGTTTAAAAGCAAAAAATATGGGGTTTGCTTTGATACCTTGTCAAGACATAAGCGAAACTTTTAAATTGTTTCTTTTTTTCATTTAGGCCTTCGTTTTTCGTTAAATGAAAGTTATATTAAAAAAAATCTATTTTTAAACCAAATTTTCGCACGATTGAAATGATTATTCATGTTTAAAGTTTTTTTGGTCATAAGCGCTAATGGAAATGTTTTTTTGTAAATAATTATAAAAATTACTCCCTACGAAGACTTTATTGTGTACTGGATCAAAAAATAAGTATTTGTTTTCTCTATACGGTGGTATTAATATATCGATTTTTGATGATAGTGCCCTTCTACCCGGTCTAATTTTGTACTACTTTCGGAATAAGGGTCCCCATATCATGTACTGTACTTCCATCCCTGAAAAATTCAGCTTGTGACACCGAAGTGAGAGGTAACGTCAAAATAAGCTTTAATTTACCTACATCATAGGTAGGTGTAGGTACTCTAGGTATATTTTACCTAGACAGTAGCTGAACAGCTGACAGTAGTAATTAATTTGTTATCCGATAAGTAGTTGTCATTATATAAGTTTAATCATCTTATACCTCCTATAACGGTAGGTTTTGGATTTTTCCTGATTGGTTTGTTAAACAAAAATATACTGGGCATATAAATGTCTGTTACAGGTTAATTCGTTAAAGAAATATGTTACACACATATTATTTTAATAATAATAGTATAATAGTAATGGCTATATTATGTTATAACACATACATATGTATTGAATGTACTTATTTTAACCAATGCATTGTTTTGTTTTTTTAATCTCACAAATAAGAAATGTTTTATAGTTTTTATTATAAAAAACAGTGATTATACAATTTATTTACACCCCTTACACTGTTTTCTGTAAGGGGTGTAACCAGGAGTATATTTCGTAACCTCTTACGATATAAGAGGGCACAAAGTGTTTTATTACTTAATGCTTAAAATTTAATAATATATTTGTACATAAAATAAAATAGACTAGAAAGTCAATTAATTAATATTGACGTAATTACTAAATAAGTACAAGATTTTTTTTCTAATTATTTTAGTGTATTTTTAGTCACCTAATTATAAAGGAGAGATATCCAACCATTGCATTATTTTACTCACAAATAAATGTTTTATGGTTTTTATTATAAAACAACGATTAATTTATTATACACCCCTTAACCCAAACACTCCAAGGAGGATATTTCGTGACCCCTTATTTAAAGTGGACAAGCTTTATTAGTCAATGTTTTAATTACCCAGCGTCTTTAATAAAAATCTAATGTAATTTTTCATAGAAATGATCTGACATAAAAAGCAAATTTTATCAAAAAACTTTTTGATTATCTACAAGGAGTAAACCGCTGACAAATGTCTGTATACTAATGCCAAAGTAATGCCAAAAATACAAATTAAATACCAAAATTTCTCATATAATGCCCCACTAATGCCAAGCTGATTCCAATATAATACCACTAATACCACGAATAATATGTAACACATTTGTTTCACGAATTAACCTGTAACAATACTGGTAGGTACGTGCACAGATTTTTTCCTAGGTAACTTAAAAGTCGTTAAAAAGTCTAATTATATTTAAAGAAGATATAATTCCAACAAATTACATTATAAGGCCAATAATGCACAAGTAATACCATTAAAATTTTAGCGTTTTTAACTTGTGTAACATATTTCTTTAACGAATTAACCTGTAACAATAGTGGTAGGTACGCGCACAGATTTTTTCGCTAGGTAACTTATTAAGTCGTTAAACAGGCCTATAAAAGCTATAACAACATAGGTAACTAATATTTATAATTTAATTCGAGTTTTAATCTCAAATAATAAATGTTTTTACTGGTGTATTTCTGAAGTGTTCATTATTAAAAGTAGATATTCTTCAAGTTATGCGAAGTAATAAGTAATGTTTCCGGTGAGACCGCGTATATGTCACCGGATTCTGGTTAGTATAAAGACTTTTTCTATAGAAAGAGTTTTTTCTATATTTTCCTTTCAAAATAAGACTAATTTCTTCTTATTCTTTTAAATATTACAGTGTTTCTTTTTCCTAAAATGTTATACTTAATTTTCGCTTAAAATTAAAAAATCACAAATGGAGGAAAATATACGTTATTGAATAAAGTTTATACAAATCACTTTACCATAACAAAAAAGTAAAAACATGTCATGGCGGAAGATATTCAGGTGGCATTTCACACATTTATCTATTAAAATCGAGATTAAAATAATAAACTTGCGTAACATGTTATACACGAGATAGAAAGTTTCAGAATCGATTAATACGCAATACGCTACGCAGTCAACTTATTCCTATGCGCGGATGAGCGTCTTCAAGACTCTTCCTTCGGCCAGGGTCACGACGCCGCCGAAGAGGAATCGGCCTACGTTTGGCTAAACAGGCTGGACACGGTGGAGTACGATATTGGCGAGTCTGAATATTTATAAAAATTTGCAAAGTAAAATATGTTGGAAAAATAATTAATCCATACATATATAAAAGCTCAAAGGGTTTTTTTGTTGCATCCATCCCGCCGAAACCGCTTTACCAATCTTGATGATCCTTTTTTTTTTAAATGAAAGGTATATATGTGTAGATTTGTTATGAAGTATTTTTATAGTGCTTAATGGCTATTTCTTTGTGTAAAACGACTAAATACTAAAACATACCTGAAAAACACATACACACAATACCTCCAGAAAGAAATTATTTGTCATTGTCAGTGGTGTGTCAGTTAGATTATATATTACGTTTTTAGATATTTTAGAGTGAGTTCATGCCGCCAGCTTCAGGTACATAAATATTAGCACAAAAGTTCCTTTAAACGACATTAGTGAATTAGCTACACAAAGCGATTTTAGGAAATTCATCCTCTTAGAGAGTAAAATTATCTCGGAACAGTTTGTTGTATGAAAATTCCTTACTATTTGGTCTAGAAGAATGAAATCCTACAAAAAGAATTAGAAGAAATTTTTGAAATTCATCAACTAAATGGGTAAAGTTAGTAAAAATTTATATAAAACTTGGTGACCTCTGGATTATACACATAAGAATTGGCACAAAGGTAAAGCGAATTTATGAAATTTATACCCTTAGGGAGTAGAATAGGGAATGAAAGTTTGCTGTATGAAAATGCAATACTATAACATTATAAACCAGACAGTATAAAATTTTATACAAGGGTTTATTTAGTGACATCATAACGAAATATATATCTTCCTCAATTATCCTTCAAAGAATTAAAAATAACCTATAAAGAGAGTATCGGTGCTCTTAATAAAAAAAAGATGAAAGATAAAAAACATCTATATGCTTACTAGCTCTCTATAAAGAAGTAAAAAATCATTTAAATCAATGCATGAACGATTCGAGGTGTAACGCGAACGTAGTCGCGAGAAAAAGCTACTAGTTTATTAAATTATTTTATTTAACTCATTAATTTTCATTGAAAAGGAATTTTTGTAATTCGCCACTATATTAGTTAAAAACTAAGAAACTCATATCTGAACACATTTTAAAAGAAAAAAAGTTTTTGATAATATTTGTCTAGATTGACAACAAGTTGTATAACATAAATGTCTACGACCGGTCTACCTAATGGTCTGCAGCATCGCCTTGTGGTGCAAACGTGGGCCTGTTAATCTGTGACGTGACGCACAACAGCCAAGAAAAACAGAAGCGTGGCTAAGAATTTAGTAATTTAAAAAAAGTCTTTTAGATACAGTAGTAGGTATTAAACAGTTTTGTGTTTAAATGGGGTTTGCCTTTAACAGTTAAAAAATTATATCGTAAAGTGTAACTTTCCGTAAGAATTCTTTATCTGTCATTGATCATGATCTGTCATCATGTTAACCTGATGTTTTGTATGTTATTTTGTTTTTTTCGAGGTTTTTTTGCTTGCTTGTTTTACGGATAGGTGCGATCGCATAATTATTAAAATAATTTATAAATTTTAACACTACTACTTTTCCAGTGAATCTTTAAATCTGTTGTTTTTTGTTAAGTTCGTTATTTAAACATATGTATGTAATACACTCATATTAACACTAATCATATTTTTACGTTTTTATTCATCATTTTCAATGCCCCCCCGGTTGCATCTTTGTAAAGGACTGTGAATTTTTTAAGTTAACTATGAATGGGTTTATACTAAAGGCTGGTAAAGGTTAGTCTTGATTTCGGGTCGAGATTTCCGTATGTAAGAAGAGTATAATGCGTTTATAATGTACTGAACAAAGAGAGGACAGTAAACACCTTGCCAAACGTATGAAATAAACCGAGAAACTGTGCACATCGCTAAGAGACGTGGAAAGGGATATAGCAGATTTGTCGCCCTTGACCGGTCGACCCAATCAATACCTCTGTCAGTACTTAAAGTTCTAAGGAAAGGTGTACGTCATGCGTTCAGCTTCACGATTTAATTACGTCTCGTGATACTTAATTTGTTTATTTATTAACGAGTCGTTGTAATTTTCCTAATAGCTTGAATTTTTTTAAGTGCAAGCTAGAAACACTTGCATTTTTGGTAAAAATAAGTGGAATTGAGTGGGTGTTCGGTAGTGATCGCGCTATTAGAACTCTGAATTCAAAAATCGATATCTCGAAATCTATTAGAAATAATAGATCGCAGTTTTTTCAAGAACTTTGTTAATATTTCTGCTGTATTTTCTTTGTAGACAGTATGTGAAAATCTTTATCAATAAAAAAACTACACAATTGCTGAAAATTGCTATGCTCTAAAAGTAAATGGATGGATTGTTTACAATTTTTAAATAGAAAAAACAACCTTATCGATTTTTACTTATGTAAACATATTGTAAAATATCCGATCTTGAAAATAAAAAAAAGTTTCAATATCTAAAGGGGTTCTTGAGTTATGGCCTATTATGTGTTAAAAAGTTAAGTTTTTAAATTATCGCGATTACTGACGTTTTCTCGTTATAAAAAAAATGACACTCTAACGATATCCTTATAATTCCATTTCAGATGCTCAGAAACATGTCTAATGATTTTATCTAGTTATTTCTTGAAAAGAAAGTCTTTTAAAAATAAGCGGTTTGCGATCGTGATTTTATTTTACTTGATAGGGAAAGGCAACAGCACACAGTCGCACGTCGCGTCGGATGGTCGCATTTCTCTCACTCCGACTTAATAAGATCCCTATGCGATTTACTTCCACACATGTAAATGCCGACCCAAAAGTAACAGTTGACAGCACGGTATATAAATCCGCCATGGCGTCGTCTCTTGATGTTTTTAACCAGTTTTATTGGTTTATTTCAACAATGACAGATCATACTTCAATATAAATGGTTTGACGGAACGAAGAACGACAAACGGACGCCGATGCGTATAAACTCGACTTAAGACTTTTGGGAGTTCAAATTCTTGTCAAATTATAGGTTATAATTTTGTGTCAAATTGCGTCCAGACCTTACGAGTCGAGAGCGAGAATAAAAACGAGACATCTTCTATCCATTTTTTAAGTCAAGCCTGCCAGCGCGACAAGCGTGTTGGATCATAGTGAAAGTAAGCCAACAAGGGAACAAAATGTTAAATAGAAAAGTTATAGGGAAGGTTAAGAAGCACATTTTAAAATTACTGCAGAGTATACAAGGTTGTGTAATACCCTATTTTTTATTTTATTATTAGATTCTACGTACAATTCAGTAACTTTTTTGCATATGATATTATATATCTAAAATTAATAGATTTTGTAATAATTCAATTTGTTTAAAGAAATCTTATATTTCGGTACGGTAAAATTTATCAGTGACGCAAAATTTGTAAATTCTATCGGAAAAAATAATAATACATATGGTGTACCATTTAAAGAATTAGATTTAAATTTAATTTTAAATAAAATTTGCATATATTTATATTTGCCTTGTATACCGAACGGCTCTAGCATGGCAAGCTGAACCTTGCTACTCCCAAGGCGTTAAAGGCTATATATATATTTATTTTATTTCGTATATATTTTTCCTTTTATTGATTTTATGGAAAGCATTGTTCATGAAAATGTTGTATCCTATGTTATAGGGCTTGTTTCTCTCTACAATTTCCTGTCTCACAATGTACCGTTTTTGTCCGGAAAGGGTCCATAGTTTCATAGTTGTCGGTTTTCGAAAGAAATCTGTACATTTATTTTATTTAGTATATTTTTCATTTTATTAATTTTATTGAAAGCACTGTTCATTAAATATTATATAAATGAAGCTATTATTATATTAAATAAAATTTGCAAATTTGGAATGTCTCGCGTTCGTCTCGTCAGGTCTGGACGCACCTTTATACGGAAAATTGTTCAATTTTAAATTGAAATACTGTTATAAAGAAAAAAATTATGTAATTTTATTAAAACAAAATAAAGTGGGGTAAATCAGGTAGCATAAACAAGTAGAGGTAATAAGTAAAAAGAGGTAAATGAGTTTTTTATATAATTAATTTGAATAAACCAAACTAGCGTTAAAAGCTGTTTAAGAATAAAGATAATTATTTTTCATTTACGTTACGCTAATGCGTTTTGGTGTGCCAGTCATTTGGTTTTATTAAAAGCTTTTCCTTTGCTAGCAACCGGTGGCTGGTTAGAATGGTTTGAGATTTCCATTAAGGGGGGGGGCCATTAGCCCTCAAGATCATATTAAAAAAAACGCTCTAAAAAGTATTTTTTTTTTATTTTTGCGATATCATATATTATTGAAGAACTAGTATTCCAGTATTTTATTAATAGTTGGTATCTATTACAAATACATATGTGGTATTCAAAAATTTTACATTAAAAAAAATTGTTTGCACGACTTTAACAAAAAAAAAATGTGTGTGCACTATGTGCGCATATTTAAAGTGAAACGTCTTACTAACAGCTATTTAATTGAAGGATTTCAAGGACATGTTTGAAGAAGTGACATATACTAATAATGCCGTTTTAATATAAATATTATTTTTAGTTTATTTCTGTAATCTGTACATTTTCTCTTTCCTCAATAGCCTGCAAGTTTTGTGGAATATCACCCAAAATACACACTTTTATGCAAATGCCAAAGAATGTTAAAGCCTCTTTAAGTTTAAAAGAAGACATGTTAAGACCAGCCAATAATTCTTGTAGTCTGATTTTGTTTACATGTTTTGTTCAATATTTATAGTGGTTTACAGTAATTTTTATTAAAAAATTTCTAGCACACCATCAGAAGATATTGGTACATAGGTACAAGTTTATTATAATGATTTTCTTAGCTTTAAATCGATTGTTTTTTGTTGCGCGATCTTACCATTTTTCGTCTCGCTAGCTCGTGTATCACGACCGTGAATTTTAACTCCCTTTGCGTTTCACTTCAAAAATCTACTTAATCCTAATTTCAATTATTTACATCTATCATCTTATTTATGACGATTCTTCTTCTTCTCCTTAAGTCGTCTTCTCCTCACGAAGGTTGGCAATCGACATAGCCCATTGGCGTAATTAGAGGGGGGCACGGGGGTGCCGCCCCCCCATGTACTGCTGGGCCCCCCAGAGAAATCCCGAATTATGACTCTTGGCTAGGTATTAATTTTTATTTGCTTGTGATATAGTAAAAATTACGTTTTTTGTTTAGTTAATATTATTTTATTGTGTTCAAAAAATGTATTAATTTTTATTTTTTAGAAAATTTGTAGGTAGTTAAGTAATCTACGGCAACACGGTTTGATAACCAAGTCTCTGAAATTTATTGATAATTCATGTAAAATATTATTAAAAAAATGTGTTTTTTAAAATTATTTTTTATTAAAAAAACAAAAGCCCTAGGCCCCCCCTGGGCTCAACCCCAGGCCCCCCCTTGGGCCCACCCCAGTATAAATTGCTAGTTACACTAATTGCACATAGCTAACATGGTTCTGGATAATGCAACATTTTCTGAGGAGGTTTATTGGCGTTTGCCGTTATATCTTTCCTCAGAATAATATAAATATGGGATATACCGTATGATCGAAGAAAGAAACGGCGTCTAGTTCGCTAAATTTACATATAAAATGACAGCGATCTTCATTTCATAGCTATCGCTAACGCCGATTTTTAATTACCTTACATTATTTTTAATTACCTTACAACCCGACTAAGCTGGTTAGGTAATATAGATCAAAGCAGTTCCCAGTGAGGCACTGTATTTTGTATACTAAACGTATTATCTCTTCTTTTACTTATTACTCTTTAATATACAGGGTAAGTCTTAAATAAATGCAAATATTTTCAGGGCTGGTAGATCTCAATAAAAGAAACATATTTTCCCTTTACCGTTTTTCAAATAAGGGTGTATTCCGGTGCTTACCTTGGTTATGGTTTTATGTTCCGTTTCTATCGGTTTCCTGAAAGTTTTCTTATTACGGAACACGGTTCCTGAAAAATTCGATTGTAACTGTCACCAAATTAACCAGCGAGAGAAGGCTGGTTTTTCTGGTTTTGTTTGTCAATCAATGTCATTTATGTGACAGAAATCAAGCAAATATTGGAAGTTCTAGTGAAATTATTATTTAGTTTCTAAAATTTGTAATAATATTTTGTATTTACATCCCAAAGCAATGGAGGTAGGCAGTAAAGGTAAATAAATTTTATTAACTAAATAGAATTACTTTTTAGGACCATTTAAACTTATCATGCAGCCATTGTTTCTTAAAGTCAGGAACATTTAAAGAGAACATGAAAAACAAGACAATAAGTAATCATGAATATTTTGTAAGCTGTAAAAATATAAAAAATATTGATTAGATTTGTTTTTCCAAAAAAATACTGTATGGGTGTTTCGCCACTGCACTGCAAGAAAATCTACAAAATAAAATAATTATTTTTTGTAAACATTTCTGCGTTAAACCTAAACGGACGCTGCTTGTCAGAAGTTATGTTTACGGTAATACAAATTTGCCTAACAAAGCAAAAAATATTTTTTAACGTTAAGTATATATGCTTAACGTTTCGGAAAGTATACTTTCCGTCGTCGGAAGCAAAAAAATACAAAGAATTAAGAAATAAAAAACTATTTAAAATATTTAAATTCAACTATTCGAGAACACTTCACTTTTTTAAAACAGATACGTCTACAAGAAACCGTTGACGTTTTGTTAAAATGACATTTTTTACTTAATATTTAAACTTCAAAATTAACAATTACTACCTGATAACAATTACTTAATAAGGTAAAACCAAAAAGCCCCTAACTTTCTGTATGATTATTTTTAAATTTTACGTATGTTATGTTTATTTATCTTGTTGTATCTATTGTTCTTTAAAATTAAAGCAGCGATTGCCATACATTACTAACATCTACAGATGCATGAGCAATACATTTATTTTTATTAGATTGAATTAAAAAAGCCTCTTTTATTTTTCTTTTAGAGGCTATCGTTTCTTTCATTATAATTTTGGCGTTATTAAAATTTATTCTGTGCCCTGTGTCCCAAGAATACTGACAAATCTTAGATTTGTGAAAATCTCCCTTTCTTAAATAACCTTTATGTTCTTTAATTCTAACATTTAAGGGTCTAGATGTTTCACCAATGTAAAATTTATCGCATTCACAGGGTATTTGGTGTATTACATTTTTTGTTTGTTGTTCTGTATTGATTGGTTTAGTATGTGATAAAATGGATCTAAGTGTATTTTGTGTTTTGAAAGATGTTCGTATGTTATATTGTTTTCCTATCCTTATCTTTACTTGAGCTGTCTAACGGGTTTAACAGTTTATTAATAAAGTACTTTTCAATATTAAACTTCATTGAAAAGAAGAAGCAAACGTAAAAGCAGAGAATAGGTACATTAAAAATGCATAAAAGATAAATTTTATAAAATTTATCTCTATTATAATAGAGGTATTGAAATTTAGAAAACGTCAACATTTGACGTTTCCAGTATTTTACCAAACCGTACCGTATCAAACCGATGTTTTTTCAGGAACCGCTCTTTACCGTAGTTTACCAGTCTGGTTCGCCTGGTTTTGCAACGAAATACAGCCTAAGTCCAAGATAACCAAGTTATTTTACTTTGAAAATTCCCAAAAAAAATTTTTCCTTAAATTTGGAAAGCCACTAGATTTTTTCTCGGTTTTCTTTCTCATAAATTTAATCTACTACCTATGTTATCATACTGTCAAGAAATTATGTTTTTTAACTATAAAAACTAAAAAAAATTAGAAAATTCCAAATTTTCAAATATTATTTTAGCGAAAAAAACCTCATAACCGTGTTTCTGGGATCGAAATATATTACCCCTAGAGTATTTAACTTATATAAGACTCACCCTTACAAATAAAATACAAAATATGCTCTTCTAGTTTAGATATCCCTATAGTTTAGATATCCCCATTCTTATATCGTGTAAGAAAAGCATTTTTATTTAATTTATCATATAATACTCAAAGTGGGTAGCCTTGACTTACCTTGTTGTCCTTTTGCCACGAGCACGAGCCCCTTTTATTAAATACTTTGCATACTAGTAGGGCGTCCTGACCAGGATTGACTTCTGTGTAGGAGGGCTGCTGTTCGAATCGCTGAACGGCAAGAATTCCTGCAAAGCCAATAAGGAAATACTGTTTTAGTCAAGTATTAAATTTCGAAGTCCGACGAAAGCTACAAAGGCAAATAATTTCTTTGAATATGTACGATTATGCATAATTTATAGATTCCTTTATGCATATTTTTCACAATTCTATAGGGATCTTAAGTATTTTAATACAAGGTTAAAATATGATTTCAAATCTTCAAAAAAGTCATATGGGTATTTCGCCAGTTTAAGAAAATCTACAAAATAAAATAATTATTGTTAACGCTGCTGCGTTAATCCAAATTTACCTAACGGACAAAAATGCTTAACGTTTAGGTAACTATAGGTCTGTTCCCAGAAGAATCCCTGACTAGTCAACGCGTTTCTTATTGGTTGAAATGCGTAGAAACCTGACTAACAATCAGGTTTCGACGCATTTTAACCAATGAGAAACGTGCTTACTAGTCAGGGATTCTTCCGGGAACAGACCTTATATCTCTTCCCGTCGTCGTCGTCGGAAGCAGAAAAAAAGCACAAAGAACAAAAAAACCTATATTAAATATTTAAATGCGAGTATTTGAGAACACTTTAGTTTTTTCCAAACGGATACGTCTATAAAAACCGTTGATGTTCTGTGAAAATTAATGGTGCAAGTACACACTCGCCGAGGCGACCCGAGGCCGAGACGAGGCGAGTGTGTACTTGGGGCTCTCGCCTGTTCTCGGGCCCTCTCGCCTCACACTCTGAACGTTTTGTACCAAGTACAAGCTCGTCGAGGGGACCCGAGGCGAGACAAGGCGAGTGTGTACTTGGGGCTCTCGTCTTGCTTTGGTGCCTCTCGCCTCGTCTTGGGAGCGCTCGGTCTAGAGGCGGTCTCAAGCACGAGTCAAAGGAGACGAGAGCCACAGAGAAACTAAATAAAAGAGAGACACAATAGATGCTATGTTTCTCTATAGCAAAAGCGTTAAGTAGGAGGTCCCGCGAAAATATACACGGTGCTCTCGGGAGATCTCGGCATTCCTTAGTTCGTCTTCTCAACTGCCTTTGAGTTGACCTATTTTCGGTATTTAAATTATTAAAATATAAATATATAATTAATACAGTGGATAAACGATTTTAGCCAAAGTACCGAAAAATCTGTTAAGAGAACTGTAGAAAAAAAAGATTCTTTAATGGTCACTTTCCGGGTCGTTTAAGAAAGAAAAACACGTCTATTAAAATCTATGCACGAGGTTTTCATTCAGTTTGATGGAAAGTCTTCAAATTCAAATATATGACTGCCAACTTAATATAAACATTCATTAGTTTCTATAAGTATCTACGTTGATTTAATAATAGAGAAGCGATTAAACAAAACGAATCCATTTTGAGACAGTAGCAAAAAACATGTCGTTATTGCGTCTTTTAAACAAAGAAAATTATAATGTACATGAAAGATATTATGATACATACTTTCTAAACACTGTTTTCGCTTTTTTGTCATCATTAACATAAGAATTATTACTCTAATTACAAAATTATTGATTAATCTCTTTTATCCTCAGTTAAAAATAAAGATTTATTTTTTATAATGTAAAATAGCAAATATTTTACCTTTTTATGCAGCATTATGTTATTTTTTAAATTTAATACACCTCACCTCGGCAACATAAAGTCGAAAATACAGTTTGTTTCGATCCTTGGCAGTTACGTCATCATTTTCGACGTTATATTAGTTTTCATCATTTTTTTCATGACAAACACAAACAAGAGAATGATAATCTGTGACGTAACAGCCAAGGATCAAAAAACAAAGCGTAGATGATTATGCTTCTATAAAATACCAAAAAAGCAAAAATAATCAGAGGCGGAATTATCTTTTTCTGTTTGAAACTAATAATATGCAATTTGATTTTGTGGATTTCACTGTTTTTTTATATTTTCTCGACTTTCAGATCGGTTTTAAATAGGATTTAAGAAAAATTTTTGCCGAAATTATCCCAAAAGTGTTATTAAATTTATCTCGTTGAGCGCCTGATTGTTTTTATTTTTACAAAATTATTCTTCAGAATATGTAGTGCAATATTTTATTGGTGTGTTTTTGCGCAATGTCTCCGGGCGCCTCGCTGGACCTCGCATTTTTTGTGGTGCCTCGGGTCCCCTCGGCGAGTGTGTACTTCCAGCATGACAATTACTACCTGATAACAATTACTACCTGATAACAATTACTTAATAAGGTAAAACCGAAAATCTTCAACTTTCTGTATGACTATTTTTTAATTTGTTTTTATTTTTACTTTTGTTATGCTTATTTATGTTATGTTCTTTAAAATCAAAGAAGTCATTGCCATACATTACTAACCTATACAGATGCATGAGCAATACATTTATTTTTATTAGATTGTCTTAAAAAAACCCTCTTTTATTTTTCTTTTAGAGGCTATCGCTTCTTTCATTATAATTTTTGCGTTATTAAAATCTACTCTGTGCCCGGTGTCCCATTAATGGTGACAAATCTTAGATTTATGAAAATCCCCTTTCTTAAATAATATTTATGTCCTTTAATTCAAACATTTAATCATCAATTGTAAGTTGTATACAGGGTTGTTCACCACATACGACACGGAGTATTGTAGCTAAACGATGAGATTTTTACAAATTGTAGGTTTTGGGTTCGATGAAGGACTATTAGAGGTACAATTTAAAAATAATTTTACAAGATACAGAGTGTCCCAAATAAGTAAAAAATATCAAAGTTGTACTTTTTTAAATGGAACACCAAGTATATTATTACATTTTTAGTTTCTACGATTAAAATAAAGGTAAATTTGATTAAGGTTTATTATACTTAAACCTTACCGTTTTTGAAATATTTTCAATTTTGTGAAATTGCAGTAAAAATTTTAAGGCTTCATTTCTCCAAGGGTATCAAAGTTTTTAATACTAAATATTAACTGAAGTTTATTTACTGATCAGTTATTGTGTTGCAATAATAAAAATAATACTACCTTATACAGAGTGTCTAAAAATTTATTTTAAATAATTATTAGCTTCAAACGGCAATAACTTGTTTAATTTAAATGGAACAGCCTGTATATTTTACGAGAATCAGATGCACAATTTAATTGTCTATCAAATTATATTATACCATTTTTTACCTATCTCTTTAAGTTTCCGTAGAAAATGCATTTTCTTGTAATTTAGAACTTATTTATCAATATACCCATGGACTATTGACATTTTAGATTATTTTTAAAGATGTACCAAATTTTTAAAGAGTACAGATACTAATATTGTCGATATAATTCGTTTATTTCGTTAAAAAATAAAAAAAAACTGTTTAAATATTTGTTAAAGAGGATCAATTAATATGATTCCAGTATTCAAACTACATTAACTGACTGTTTGCGTTGATTAATAATAATTGCTCCAAATACTAAAAAACTGAATTTTGTATGGGCATTAGACAGTGTGATAAAAAGTAACACCTTAAAAATGATATTTCATTTTTTAATAAATGCTTATTTATAACAACTATACAAATAAGAGACTTTAATTTGATAACTTATTATTATATTGATTTCTGACTCAAATCCACATTTATTTATAATAATTTATTAATGAACACAATTAAGTATGTAATTAATTAGTATATGGGCGGAAATAATGGTGTTATATTTAATTAATGGTATACTCTTTTATAAAGATTTAAATAGTTTTCTTTTTGCATACAAATGGGCTAGTAATATTATCGTTTTGCTAAAAACGATAATATTACTCGTCTGTACATTTTGTACATTTGTTGCTTTAAAAACAATCTAAAATGTCAATATTCCATGAATATATTGATAAATTAGGTCTAAATTATAAGAAAATGCATTTTCTACGAAAACTTGAAGGGATAGGTAAAAAATGGTATAATACAATTTGATAGACAATTTAATTGTGCATCTGATTCTCCTAAAATATACAGGGCATTCCATTTAAATTAAAGAAGTTATTGCCGTTTGAAGCTAATAATTATTTAAAATAAATTTTAGACACCCCCTGTATAAGGTAGTATTATTTTTATTATTGCAACACAATAACTGATCAATAAATAAACTTCATTAAATATTTAGTATTAAAAACATTGATACCCTTGGAGAAATGAAGCTTTAAAATTTTTACTGCAATTTCACAAAATTGAAAATATTTCAAAAACGGTAAGGTTTAAGTATAGTAAACCTTAATCAAATTTACCTTTATTTTAATCGTAGAAACTAAAAATGTAATAATATACAGGGTGTTCTATTTAAAAAAATACAACTTTGATATTTTTTATTTATTTGGGACACTCTGTATCTTGTAAAAATATTTTTAAATTGTAGCTCTAATAGTCCTTCAACGAACGCCAAACTTACAATTTGTAAAAATCTCATCGTTTAGCTACAATACTCCGTGTCGTATGTGGTGAACAACCCTGTATATTCTGCATTGCTATCATTGTGTGTATTCTGTCTACGATTTGGTGTTTTTTAATATTTTGTCAATGAAATATGGTGGATAGTTGTTTTATATTAATGTATTTTTTATGTGGTTTATACTCGAACATATTATTTTTGCCCTATCAAATATTTTTTTTATAACACCTTTTTTACACTTATACTGTGATTTGATGTGAAATAATAAATAATTTGTGTTATAATTTAAAATATATGTACGGCCAAAGAAAATAATTATTGTAGTTGCGTCGTAGAATTGTCATTAGAATAATGTTTGTAATTATAAATTAAATTTATAACCACAAGTAAAGGAAGGTTATAAAACAAGCCAGTTAAAAGCTATATTTTGTGGCTGTTTGTTGAAAGTACAATGTATTTTATTTTTCATATTGAGGTAATATTTTAATGGAAAATACCTGTTACTCTGGATTGATATGTATATCAATTAATTAAAAAAACATGTTAACGTTATAAACTCAAACAAATATTTGTGTTTTGTGTGATATGTTTGTTGTATGTTTTATATCTATTGGCTTCTTTTTAATAATATTTGATAAGTTTATGATTGATTATCTTATAGCTTATAATAATATATTTTAGATTAGTAAATGACAATAATAGTTTGTTAATTTCAAAATATCACAACTGTATCTAATATAAATAATAATATCAATAATTTTTACTAACATTATATGAAGACTTAAAGTAAATAATGTTCTAAGTGCCAAAATCATTAGTTCGAGATAAACAATATTATATATCTTTGATTTTTCAAACAGAACTATACAGGGTGAGTCTTAAATAGTGCAAATATTATAAGGGCTGGTAGATCTCGATAAAAAAACATATTTTCACTTTATCGTTTTTCAAATAAGTCCAATATAACCGAGTTATTTTACTTTGAGAATTTTCCAAAAAATATATTTTTTCCTTACATTTTGAGAGCCGCTGGATCTTTTCTGGATTTTCTTTCTTGAAAATTTAATCTACTACCTATGTTGCCATATTATCAAGAAATTATGTTTATTAACTAAAAACTAAAAAAATTGCAACAATTTTTTCAAAAAATTCCAAATTTTCCAAATTTTTTTTTGCGAAAAGAACCTCATAATCGCGTTTCTGGGGTCGAAATATACTACCCCTAAAAATATTTGTACTTATTTAAGACTCACCCTGTATAACCAATGTATAAGAACGGGCAGTATCTCTGCTAAAAAAAAAATTTCAATAAAATTTAATAGCCGTGGCACTCAGCGCTTTATATTTTGTTGTTGGATATGGAACTTATTTTACAAACAAAACATGACAAACCGATTTTTTGGCACTAAGGACATTATTTACTTCAAGTCTTCATACATTTTCTGTTCTTTTTATCGTTTCAAAAAAATATCCGTAAAATAGAAGTCTGTTATTGTTTGTTGTATTGCCGAAAAGGTTAACATACAAATATAACAAACAGTTTAAATGAAATAAATAAAAGAACCTACGTTGTGGTAAAAGTATTTTTATTCTGACTTACTTCGGAAGTGTTCAACAGAAGCAATTTTAGGGAAATTTAAGGAGAATAAGTTATGTCAATCAAACGCTAAATTTGTAAATAGCCACGATTGGAAAATAATTGTACAGTCATAAAGTCCAGTCATCATCAGTCACACTAAGTCATACTGAACCAAAAAGATAGTAACGCAGGAATAGTCAGTAACGGATTATATTTAAACTACTTTTAAACCGAAATTATTTACAGCATACCTATACAGTGTGGCGAGACCGAATTCTTCCAAATCCTGAAATAAAAAATGCAGGTCCGTGTTTAAAAAAAATAAGTTGGCCTATATATCTCTTAAGTTATGAGCTAATTTGAAAATCTAAAAATACTATCAGGTAGCCGTGATACTACTAAGTGGCTATGAGAATGTGCAATCCCAAGTAACATTTGGACGTTATCTAACGTCGGATATGCGTCGCGTTCAATAAACCCGACGTCGGGTACCAAGGTCGGTTCGACCGCCTGACGACCCATATTTGCACCTAAATGGAGAAAACAGATTCGGGTCGCCTCGACCGACGTCGCGTCGGTATCTGACCTAATAGGGAATGTAATTCTACCAATTACCAACGTCGTTGGATTTTAGTTACTTAAAATTCGTCGCTAAGCACTTACGTTACGTTTGGTTTCATATTCGCTACCAAGAATACATAAAAACCTAACCAAACTACCTAATTACAAATGGATTCATAATCACTCCTCGAATATAACTATAAGTGCCTACCTAATTTCATATTATAATAATTCCAGACATCAGTTTTGTCAACGGAAGTCACTTTTTTGATATATCTGATTAAAATACTCCGGAAAACAACGAGCGCCTTCAAAATTAGGTAGATTTATGAAATAAAAATACCTATAAAAAAGTAACTCGCAAAATATATTTTTTTATTTTCTAGCTGGTTTAATCATAAAACTGTACTGTGGTTCCCCCCAAACTCAACCTTATCGGTATTATTCTACTAGAAATCGGAATGTGAACATAAATTTAAAAACAAGAAACGATTTTAAAATGGCTGACAATCGGATACTTGTTAAGAATGGCGGATTTCTGTGTCCGACTTAATATGAACTACCAATATACCAATTCCGACCGGGTCCCCAACATTAGTCGTCTCACGCGACCGAAGTCATCAAACCGGACGACCGGCAATCGTATTATGACGTATATAATTCCAGCGTATGGGATTCGGGTACGAACATAGTGGAGGCAGGTTTCTGCTTTCCGGCAACCAGCGCCGTCTCTGGGGACCTATTCTTGACCACTCGCATCTTCAAATATCGCTCGCATCTCGCATCTCCTAAAAAGCCATATAACAATACAGAGATGCGTAACTTTGCGTATATGCATCACGTGTATTGTATATGGCTATTTCGGAGATGCGAGAAGGGTGCGGAAGTAGATAATTAAGAGGAAATTTACCTCATTAACTAACCTAACCTAACCAAACCATATTCAAACGCCGCGCCCGCCTCGCCAACTTCTAGTTCTTAATACCCCCTGTGCGCCGTCGGCGCATGCAAAAGCAGAAATAAATAAATTTTCGTTCCGGTAAAAGCGAGAACGCCGATGAACGCTGGTTGACGGTGCCTGACTGCTTTCACTGTGAACTAGCCGATTTGATAACACGCTTTAATTTTTCAAGGTCATAAGCGCGAGGCAGCGCGGCGCGGCGCTACTATGTAACCATATACAGGGTGTCCCAGAAATAAGTGCAGGTATTTTAACTTAACTGGTAGTATAGTTCAACCCCAGAAACACGCCTATGAGGTTTTTTTTCTAAATATTTTTTTTTTAAAATTCGGAATTTTTTGAAAATTTTTTTGGAATTTTTTTTAGTTTTTATTTAAAAAAAAATATGTCTTGATAATATGTGAACATAGGTAGTAGATTAAAGTTACAAGAAAGAAAATCCAGAAAAGATCCAGTGGTTCTCAAAATTTTAACAAAAAATCATTTTTTTTTTGGAAATTTTCAAAGTAAAATAACTCCGTTATTTTGGACTTATTTGAAAAACGATAAAGAGAAAATATGTTTCTTTTATCGAGATTAGAGGTGTGTAGTTCGTGAACGAACTAGTTCCAATGAACTATTCCGACCCCGTAATGAAAGGAACTAGTTCCTGGTTTCTCAAAGAACCAGTACCTCAGAACTTGTTCCGGGATCGAGACTGTGACCGATATAGAATAATATGCGACGGCGACAGATCGGCTAGCGCGCGTAGCCCGATGGTAGGCAGGAGTGGGGAGAGCCAGCCGTACGTTATCGGATCCGGACCTAGAGGAACACTTGTGTCTAGCCCTAGCAGGCAACCGCAACTATTAAGCCCGACCAATCACGTTAGAGTTTTTGACAAACACAAATGTATTAACACCCTTCAAATAACCACGCTAACCAACCTGATTGGTCAAGCTTAATAGTTGACTGCTAGGGCTAGACACCTCTTAGAGGAACTAAACTAAATAAAAGACTAGTTTACGTACGAACGGATCGGGCCAGCGCGATCGATGCTAGGCAGGACTGGGGAGTGCCAGCCGTATGCCATATGTTATCGGATCCGGACATAGAGGAACTATTAAAAGCCTAGTTCACGGGAATCTATTCAGTCGGCAGATTCGCGATATAATACAAGGCGACGACGATGGATTCGGCCTTGTCTATTGCCAGTATTGCCACAGCCGGCGCGGCGTAATTACCACAGAAAATTGTCGTGGATACTGTTTTTGATTTTTACTTTGTTTTTTAAATATTTTATGGGAATGTTTCACTTCAATGTCCCTAAAATTAAGAAATATCTTATAAAACGAAGTAGATATTCTGAATTTTTAGACAAAAACAAAAAGCTTGAAGTGAGGAAAAATACATTTTTTCGTAAATTTTTCGTATTATTTCCTCCAATTGATTTGTGATATAGTTTTTAAAGTCTGATTTGAGTTTCTTTTATTTTTTTATCTGCTATAAAACTTACCTATATGTTTTTAACATATGCAATTACACGTCTTCTTATATTTCGTACATTATAAAAATTATAATGATCTGTATATTTTTGAATAGTAAACTGGAGGTGAATAGTTCTGACTGAAAACGAAATCCATTAGCAAGCAACGGGGATGTCAATGTTAGTCGGGAACTATTGTAAACTAAGGACCTAGTTCAAGGAACTATTCCTCTGGAGGAACTAGAACTAAGGAACTAGTTCCGCCCAAGGATCTAGAATTCCCACCTCTAATCGAGATCTACCACCCCTTAAAATACTTGCACTTATTTCTGGGATACCCTGTTTATAACAATACACGTGATGCGTATACGCAAAGTTGCGAACGATGTCAAGAATAGGTGCCCAGATTGGCGTTGACTACCAGTAAGCGGCAAACCTGCTTGCACTGTGTTCGCACACTATGCCACGTAACCTCACTTTGCGTATCAGCGATTTGTGGATTTGTGCAACTATATTTTAGTTTTTTTTTCTCCTTAAAAAAAATGGGCAGCCACTTTTTTAAGATAGTATATATTCAAAATTTAAAAGAATTGGAACCAGTACCTCACATGTGGGAGAGGATGGGTCTGCTGGTTTCCTAAGCTAAAAAATGAAATTAAGATGCACCAGTGTAATGCAGCATCTCTTCCGGATAAAAAGCATTCGTGGGTGGAAGGAAGACATCACTACTACTATTATTATTTTCCAAAAGCCTCGACCTCTTTCTGTAAAATGTAGATCAATGTCTAAATGCCTTTTTAGTGTCTTTTTTAGGCATAATAAAAAAAATTAAGATTAATTACAAAATCTTTTTATTAGGTTATGTTCATGATGTTCATTAGGCCGCAAATGCTACTTAATGGGTTGAATTTACGGACGTGAGACGTATCCTATTCGGACAACGGGTAGACGTCGGGCTAGTTCAAGTATATGTACGTCGTGCAAGCCAACGTGGGAACGACGTTGGGAAATTAATAAAAATGGTACGTTGCTATTTTGTACGTCGACAGATCGTTGGATTTACCGACTCGGATCCAATGACGTCGCTTTTAATAGGAAAGCGACGTCACCGGTCGTATCACCAGCACCCGACCTAAATTTGCACAAAGTCTGACATCGCTTCAGGTCAGATTTAGTTCGAAGTCAGATAGATGCTACTTGGGATTAGTTTTCAGATTTTCAAAAAAGTAACGACAGGAAAAAATAAAATTGATTTTCAAAAAATTCGCTTTTTCCAAATAACACAGTAACGCAATTTTTAAAACTTTTTTGATGGCATCTTGGTTAACATCCCAAAACGGCTACTTTGCCCTAATTTAACCATGTTTGTATCTATTACTGTTACCGAGATACCAATGTTCGTGCCCCGAATTTAAAGCACAAATTTATTATATTATATTCGTTATATTTATATTTGTATATTGAATGCATTAAATACATACACATGTTATATAATATAATCTTAAGAAGAAACAAATAAGGAAAAGTTTTAGCACAGAGGGAGTTTTACAACAGGGAAATAAAATATTATGATGTAGTTAACATTACTTAGTTAAATAATGAGGAAACACATTTACTTTACCTATAATAAAATTCTTTGTGACACTAACCAAAACTTAAAAATCAAAATAACATCAATGCGTCTCGAACACTAGAGTAGTTAAAAACTATTACCTAATACCTATCGTCATTGCTCGTTGCCCGATTCCCCTCTCTCTAGTTTGCTTATAAATATTTAAAAATCAATAATAATTTCTGTATACAGAGTATCTTAAAACTCAATGTTTTTGAGTTAAAAAAAATATTTTTAATTTTTAATATGTGGGTCATCTCACTCGATCACTCTGTATACTAACTAATTAAAAACCCTTAAACAAAATAAACAACACTCTAAAAATGTAATATTTAAACCACATTCTTTTATTATTTATATTTGTTACATTTAGTTCCGCATATATTGGTTATATTTTACTTAAAATAAAAACCTATTAAATAAAATATGTTTTATATAAACAACTGCTAGAATTTTTAACTATTCCATCTAAATTATATAGCTTGGCCGATTGTAACAGTAATCATATCCAAAATTGTTTAAACCTCCACAATACGTTCATACGCATACATTTATATTTATATATTAACTTTTATTATTTAATATTGTTTTATTTAATACTGGAATTGTGGAACCGATTTTACTATCGAAATTTCGGGACCAGTTATTTTTAATACATAAATAAATAATAAAAATAATCTAAATAACACTGGACCTTTTGTTTAACGAGTTTCACATTAATTATTTACGTCAAAATTAGTCGTTAGTAAGGACATTGTGACGACAAAGAGAAATCTTAATGGAAACTAAAAGCAAGTTATAATGATTTTTGTTCTTGGTGTAATAGACACATTTGATGAACGGTAATTTTACATTAATTTAGAATTCAGGGTTTATGGGTTGCTGTAAGAAACTTATATAGAACAAATATACAGGGTGGTTTATTTAGTATAGACCAAAACTTAGAAGTTAAATAATCATTTTATTTATATAATCGAACTCTTTATTTTTTTAATTTAGGTAGAAAATTAAAAAATATATAAAACACTGTAATTGCATAATCACTCTGATGATTTCTCTGATTCTCTTGACAGTATTTAAAAAATTTCGATTAAATATGACAAAAATTATAAACAACAAGAAAAACAAAATTAAAAAATAAAAAATTTAATATAGTTTTTAATTATACAGACATGCTACTGGTAGGCCCTAAGTTAATTCATTAATATTTGGTCCGATGCCAAGAACCAGAAATACAGGGTGAGCAAAATAAAACACTAAATCACCACAATACACCAAAACACTTTTACTTTTACACTAGACGCGCGTTTCGTTAACCATGTTAGCATCATCAGCAGATGATTGTAAACTTAGTTTATAAAAATTGAGGACCGGATTTTTTCTGTATTTGCATCCCTTTTAGTGCCGTAACCATATAGTAAAGATGTAACTATATCGTAATATCAGAGGTGTAACTATATGGTAATATCATATCAAGAAATTATACCTGAGAAGATTTGCGGTGAACAGACAGTTCTAAAAAGTTTTCGAAAAATATACGGGGAAATTTAAAAGAAAATGCACGATTTTCAACATCTTTTTTTGCGAAAAAAAACTCATTGAAATATACCACACCTGAAAATATTTGCACTTCTTTAAGAAGTTACCTTGTATAGTACATAAAAATTCTACTAACAATTCGGCGCTGGATTCAATCGTAGCGAAATGAAACACTCATTCACCACAATACACCAAAATACTTTACGTTTGCACTGGATGCGCGTTTCGCTAACCGTGTTAGACACATCAGCAGATGATTAAGCCTAAACTAATATCTACAAATTAAACACAATTGAAAGCGCGAGTCAGAACCAACCGAGCTTAATAATTAATTATCGAAACTAAAGCAATAGGAACAGAGAACTGTAAGGAATTGAACCATTGTCACTGGTTATACCATCTTTATATTTATTAATTTTAAGGCCTGTAATTTGAGACTTAATTTAATTAATTTTAAACTGTTAATATCTATACAATATTTTTTATTAACAATATGTTGAGCAACGCAAGATTTATCCGGTCTACCATATCTTATCTGAGCCATATGTTCTTTAAATCTAGTTTATATAGATCTTCTAGTTTGCCCAATATATTTCTGATTACAATCGTTACACGAAATTTCATATATACTCGACTTTTCCAGTGGAGGTGTTTTATCTTTAAGATTGTCTAATAATTGTTGTAATTTATTATTAGCACTATAAGCAAGTTTATAATTGACATTCTTAAAAATTCTATTTAAACCACGGAATAATTCTCTATCAAACGGAATTGATAAATATTTTGACCTATCCTTCTCCACTTGCAAAGTCGAATTTCTAGAAATCGCAAACTTATACCTACGTTTTCTGATTATTTTATCAACTAATGAAGGAGAATATCCATTACACTCAGCTACATTCCTAATGTAATTTTTTTCTATTTCATATCTTTCGTTGGTACGTGGAAAACTAAACAACTAACTATGAACTATGAAATTTACAAATGAAGAAAAACTATGAACTAAGAAATTTAAACTACATATGTTCAACATAATGATATGACTCATTATGAATATGTCTGCGTGTAGTGGTATTTTTTCTATAGATATCAAATTCCAGGCAATTAACAGCATTTCTAATAACTAATACATCTAGAAATGGTAATATATGCTTGTTCTCAATTTTATAGGTAAATTTAATGGGAGGAAAACAATTATTTAATTTAGCGAAATAAATTTTTATTTAATGAAATAAAATTATCCATGGTGACAGAATGTGTGTAAAAGACGGTAAAAATATCATCCACGTACGTAAGCCATAGTCTTGGAAAATACTCAAACTGATTTTTAGCCGCTACTTCATTCTCTCTGAGCTGCTCATAAGTAAATTAACCAGAAATGGAGACAATGGATTACCCATTGTAGTAATTGCTGTTCAAAGAAACTATTATTAAATTGAAACCAATTTTGTTTCAGACATAGCGATGTAAGTTCAATATATTCAATTACAGTTTTGAAGTCGAGACCCTTTGTGTTTAGTAATTCCTTCAAGTAGCCTAAAGCATGTGGAATTAAAACACTTGGGAACAATGAAGATACATCAATTCAATAGTACATATACTCTGTTTTTTTTTCTCAGGTAAGATTTCGACAGACGATGACAGAAGAAAAGCAGATGACGTCCCATACCAATCTATTTATTTTACTAAAAAAAGTTTCTAATAATTTTTAAGTTATCTATGGATGGGTTTAAATATAAATCCGTCATGCGTCGTGTCTTGTTGTTTTTAACCAGTAATCATATCCAAAATTGTTTAAACCTCCACAATACCTTCATACGCATACATTTATATTTATATATTAACTTTTATTATTTAATATTGTTTTATTTAATACTGGAATTGTGGAACCGATTTTACTATCGAAATTTCAGGGCCAGTTATTTTTAATACATAAATCTATATAATATTGTTACGGATTCCGTGGGTCCACTAATTTAAACTCACGATAAAATACTTAACGAATTTATTTTCTCACTTTATACACAATTACTAACTTATATCACACAACAAACTAACTATTTATAAGATTCCTTCACCAAATTGTCCGATTTTCAATTTCCACGCGGTATATTCAAATTTCAAAAACTGTCTCAGTTGTCGATGGCTCCGGCTTATATACTCTATTGACTGCTTCTCGAAATTTCCCCAATTCTCGGAAAGCGTACTTCTTCATACCAGACAATTCTATTGTCTGATTCCCTTACTTCTCGACTTGACTAAAAGATGGCGCCTGAAAAAGTCTTTTAATTTCTGGCAGATACGTTGCGGTTGTGCAGGCAACCAGTAATACATTTTTAATTTCTGGCGGATAGGCCATTTTTCTTGACATTGCCCCCTTCTCAAATTTGATCGTCCCGATCAAGGTTTCCTGTCTGATATCTCTTCAATCGATCCAGATGAACTACTTTCATCTTACTTCTAGGGCTGCGATGAATCCGGTACACAACATCATTTATCCTCTTGATGACTGTATAAGGACCTTCCCATGCTGGAGTTAACTTTGGGGACCTTCCTTTCTTGCGCTGTGGGTTATACAACCATACCCTATCGTCCTGTTGAAATCCCGTAGAATTAGCTCTGAGGTCGTAATGAGCTTTCATCCGGTCACTGGCTAGCGCAATCTTACTTCTAACGGCCTTATGAATGTCCAATAATCTTTCCTTCCTAGCGATTCTTTCGAACGACAGTCCAACGCTATCCTGTTCCATTTCTTCCCCAGATCGAGTACTTGGTCTTTGTCTAGCTGCGCAAATCTTACAACGTTGACACCATTTCTTAACATCTTCGCAATAATCCACCCAGTAAAAACGGTCTCTCAGCTTACTCAAGGTCTTGTTTACTCCAAGATGGGCTCCAGTTTTACCACCGTGAATTTCTTCCAATACCTGGGTGACTTTCTTCCTTGGTACCAGTAACTGAGTTGTTACTGTCCTGCCATCCGCACTTTCCCACGTGCGCTTTATCAATCCATTCTCAATCACCAGTGAATTCCACTGAGCCCAGAGAGCTTTGAAAACGAGCCCTCTGTCCGCAATATCCTGCCACGGTGGTCTCTCGCCGTTACCTTCCTTGAGCCGTAGTATTGCTCCGATGTCTGGATCTTCCATTTGATCTTTCCTCAACTGTATCGTCGTCCATTGTTCGTCAGTTCTCAGTTTAAAATTCCTTACTCTGATAGTGCTTTCGCGATGTTTCATTTTCTTGCCCAAAGTAGCTCGTCGTCGATCTGGCTCGTTGTCGATAATTTGTACCCGTCCTAAGGGCACCCAGCGGTTTTCTCTAGTTTCCCGAACACAGTCTTCTTGGTATCACCAGGTATCATCACAATTTTCGATGATCTTTCTTCCATATTTCCTGGTCTCTTCTCTTTAGATACAGAAAATTCCTCATTTCCGATTTTCAGGATGTTTCTATGGTGATCGAACGAAAAACCATGTTGACTGATCACATCCATACCCATGATAAAATCATCTTCAATGTCCGCCACTAAAACGCTATGCCGAAACTTCAAATTCCCTAACTCCAGTTCTATGAAAGCCTCTCCCCGTACAACGGCCATTTCCCCCGTAACTGTACGTAAATACACTCTTCTTCTAAGAGGCATCATCTTCAATCCTTGCACCGAGTTAGTCCGCACCAACGATACCATAGCGCCTGTGTCCACAGTCATTCGAATTCTTCTACCATTGACCTTCCGTTGATCACCAAACTGTCAGCGGTTTTCCTAGACTCCTAACGGAAAACATCCTAGGGGCTCTGTTTTCTTCAGCCAATACTCGCTCATTAGTGTTGATTTCCTGGTGCCTATGTTCTCTCGATGGTAAACGGAATCGCATTTGGACGCGGCAATCCCGTTTGATGTGGCCATTCCTGCCACATCTATAGCAACTTATGTCCTGGGATTTTCCGATGTGCCGATGTTCTCTGGATGGTGAATGGAATCGCATTTGGATGCGACAATCCCGTTTGATGTGGCCATTCCTGCCACATCTATAGCAACTTATGTCCTGGGATCTTCCGATGTGCTGATGTTCTCTGGATGGTGAATGGAATCGCATTTGGATGCGACAATCTCGTTTGATGTGGCCATTCCTGCCGCATCCATAGCACCTCATATCCTGGAATCTTCTTTGGTTCTCTGTCTGGGTGTTGTTGACTCTCTTGTTCACTAGTAATTCACATAGTTTATTAAACATCTCCTCCAAACGTATGTGAGAACTCTTTGGCTGTTCCTCAACCGTTACCGAGCCTATCTTCTGTTTAGGAATGGCGCTAAATGCAGCTTCTATTTCCAGCGCCCTGACGAGTACTTCGCTGCTGGTAGAAAATTGGGATATTTGCAGCGCCCTCTGCAATTCGTTGTCCCTCAATCCGCTGATAAAGCACTGAGCAGCGAGTTCCTCCCTAAATCCTTCCGGTGCTTCTGGATATGCCAGGTGTACCAGCCGACGTAAGTCTGCTTCAAATTCCTGCAGACTCTCTCCGGACCTCTGCAGGCGTGTCTTGATCTGGGCCTGGTAAAGTTGACGTCGATGTTGGTCGCCATATCTTCTGTCCAGTGCAGCGACCAAAGTTTGGTATTCCTGCTGTTGGGCTGCAGGAATAGTTTGCAGGAGTTCCAGGGCAGGGCCACGCAGCGCGATGACAAGTGCCGCTGCTTTCTCCTGGTCAGTCCATCCGTTGACAGCAGCCGCTGCTTCAAACTGGCGGTGGTACATCGTCCAGGTGGTTTGTCCATCGTAGGTCGGGGCCTTGAGGTTCGCAGTTCCATGAACGCCAGGTGTCATTACTTGTACCTTGGTCTTCTGTAGGTCCATCTCCAATTTTTCCATTTTCTGCTGAAGGCGTTCCTCAAGATCTTCTACGACTTCTTGGAAATGGTTCTCCTGTCGTTTTTCCAGGTCTTCAAAATTCTTCTGTAGTCGAAATTCCTGATTTTCCAAAGTTTTCTTAAGACGGTCCTGATCTTCAAATTTTTCTTTCTGACGACGCACTTCTAAATCTTCAACAATTTTCTCCAACCGTTCTTGTCTAATTCCTTGATTTTCTAAAATTTTCTGAATACGGTCCTGTTCTTCTTGTCTTTCTTTTGACGTCGCTCCTCCAAACGAATTTCCAAATTACCCAGTATTTTCTCAAGCCGGTCCTGTTCTTCTTGTTTCTCTTGTTGTCGTTGAACTTTCAAATCTTCGAAAATGTTGTCAAGCCGGTCCTGTTCTTGTTGACGTCGTAGTTTTTCCTCTTCCTTTTCTCTTTCTAATCGGGCTCGCTCTTCTTCTCGTTCTTTACGGAGTCTTTCTTGTTCTTCTGCTTTCTCTTTTTCTAGTCGGGCTCGCTCTTCTTCTCGTTCTTTACGGAGTCTTTCTTGATCTTCTGCTTTTTCTTTTCGCAGCCTCTCTTGTTCTTCTGCCTTTTCTCTTCTCATATTCTCCATAAAATCGCCTAATAGTTTGCTTACTTCCTCCATTTTCTTCGCTTGTTCCCTTGTACCAACCATAAAAATACTCTAATCCGGTCTAAAAATCTTCCAATCCACTTAATTTCTTCTTAAAATCCTCTTGAATCCCACTTCTGACACCAATTGTTACGGATTCCGTGGGTCCACTAATTTAAACTCACGATAAAATACTTAACGAATTTATTTTTCTTACTTTATACACAATTACTAACTTATAACACACAACAACTAACTATTTATAAGATTCCTTCACCAAATTGTCCGATTTTCAATTTCCACGCGGTATATTCAAATTTCAAAAAACTGTCTCAGTGGTCGATGGCTCCGGCTTATATACTCTATTGACTGCTTCTCGAAATTTCCCCAATTCTCGGAAAGCGCACTTCTTCATACCAGACAATTCTATTGTCTGATTCCCTTACTTCTCGACTTGACTAAAAGATGGCGCCTGAAAAAGTCTTTTAATTTCTGGCAGATACGTTGCGGTTGTGCAGGCAACCAGTAATACATTTTTAATTTCTGGCGGATAGGCCATTTTTCTTGACAATATATAAATCTGACTGTCCTGACTGATACTGACTCATCAACGCCCAGACGAAACCCTTGACCCTAGAAAGCTGAAATTTTGCACAGGGGTTCCTTTTATGATGTTTACGTAAGATAAGAAAGGATTTTTTTAAATTCATCCCCTAAGGGTGTAAAAAGGGGGGTGGATTATTACAATATTTTTTATTTAAAAAACGGTCAAGTTTCCGAAAAAACGCTTAAACACGTATATTTTATTTTCTTTTTTTACATATTTTAAGATTTTTTAAAAATATATACAGGGTGTTTCGAAAAATCTGGTACTATATAAATCTTAAGTCCTGATTCATTCATCACTAATCAACGCCCAGACCAAACCCTTGACCCTAGAAAACTGAAATTTTGCACAGGGGTTCCTTTTATGATGTTTACGTGAGATAAGAAAGGATTTTTTAAAATTCATCCCCTAAGGGGGTAAAAAGGGGGGTGGAATATTACAATATTTTTTATTTAAAAAACGGTCAAGTTTCCGAAAAAACGCTGAAACACGTATATTTTATTTTCTTTTTTTACATATTTTAAGATTTTTTAAAAATGTATACAGGGTGTTTCGAAAAATCTGGTCGTTGATTAATCACGATCCTGCTTAAAGCGCTTGACGTAAAACTTGACGTAAAGCTGATTTTTGGAAAACGGATTGACTTTAGGGTGTAGAGGTTCGATAAGAAGGGATTTTTCGAAATTCCAGGTTCAAGGGGGTGAAACCACCCCTCAAATACTACAATAATTTTTATTTAAAAAACGGTCAAGTTTCCGAAAAAACGCTTAAACACGTATATTTAATTTTGTTTTTTACGTATTTTAAGATTTGTTAAAAATGTATACAGGGTGTTTCCAAAAATCTGGTCAGTGATTAATCACGATCCTGCTTAAAGCGCTTGACGTAAAAAGCTGATTTTTGGAAAACGGATTGCCTTTAGGGTGTAGAGGTTCGATAAGAAGGGATTTTTCGAAATTCCAGTTCCAAAGGGGTGAAATCACCCCTCAAATAGGTACTACAATTTTTTTTTAATTAAAAAACGGTCAAGTTTCCGATAAAACGCTTAAACACATATATTTTATTTTGTTTTTTACGTATTTTAAGATTTGTTAAAAATGTATTCAGGGTGTTTCGAAAAATCTGGTCGTTGATTAATCACGAACCTGCTTAAAGCGCTTGACGTAAAAAGCTGATTTTTAGAAAACGGATTGACTTTAGGGTGTAGAAGTTCGATAAGAAGAAATTTTTTGAAACTCGAAATCTAAGGGGGTGAAACAACCCCTCAAATATTAGAATATTTTTATTTAAAAACCGGTGAGTTTTTCGGAAAAACTCTTAAACACGTATATTTTATTTTGTTTTTTTTACACATTTTAAGATTTTTTAAAAATGTATACAGGGTGTTTCATAAAATATGACCATTGAGTAATCACGATTCTGCTTAAACTGCTTGACTTTTAAAGCTGATTTTTGGCAAACGGATTGACTGTGGGGTGTAGAGGTTCGATAAGGAGGGGCTTCTCGAATCTCAAATTCCAAGAGGGTGAAGACGACCCTCAAATATTACAGTATTTGTTATTTAAAAAACGGTTAGTCTTTCGCGAAAACGCTTGGGCACGCATAATTTATTTTGTTTTTTACATATTTTGAATTTTTTAAAAAAAATCATACAGGGTGTTCCAAAAAGTTGGGTAATTGATTAATCACGATTCTGCTTAAACTGCTTGACGTCAAAAGCTTATTTTTGACAAACGGATTTTTCGAAAGTCAAATTCCAACGAAATTATAATATCGCCATATTGTTTTTTCTTATGCTAACATAAATGTGAGAAAATTTTATCCAGTTTGTATGTTAATGGAAATTCTTGCTTTGCTTTATCATTACCATTACAAATGATTAATTCGACGCGAACGAAGTCGCGGGTACATGCTAGTAAATAATAAAAATAATCTAAATAACACTGGACCTTTTGTTTAACGAGTTTCACATTAATTATTTACGTCAAAATTAGTCGTTAGTAAGGACATTGTGACGACAAAGAGAAATCTTAATGGAAACTAAAAGCAAGGTATAATGATTTTTGTTCTTGGTGTAATAGACACATTTGATGAACGGTAATTTTACATTGATTTAGAATTCAGGGTTTACGGGTTGCTGTAAGAAACTTATATAGAACAAATATACAGGGTGGTTTATTTAGTATAGACCAAAACTTAGAAGTTAAATAATCATTTTATTTATATAATCTAACTCTTTATTTTTTTATTTAGGTAGAAAATTAAAAAATATATAAAACACTGTAATTGCATAATCACTCTGATTTCTCTGATTCTCTTGACAGTATTTAAAAAAATTCGATTAAATATGACAAAAATTATAAACAACAAGAAAAACAAAATTAAAAAATAAAAAATTTAATATAGTTTTTAATTATACAGACATGCTACTGGTAGGCCCTAAGTTAATTCATTAATACTTGGTCCGATGCCAAGAACCAGAAATACAGGGTGAGCAAAATAAAACACTAAATCTAATCAAAACACTAAAAATGTAAACTTAGTTTATAATCATCTGCTAATGATGCTAACATGGTTAGCGAAACGCGCGTGCAGTATAAAAGTAAAAGTGTTTTGGTGTATTGTGGTGATTTAGTGTTTTATTTTGCTGTGTAACACCAAAGGTTCCAACCCTCAACTGTAATCTACAGGGTGAGTCTTAAATAAGTGCAAATATTTTCAGGACCGGTAGATCTCGATAAAAGAAACATATTTTCTCTTTATCGTTTTTTAAAATAACCGAGTTATTTAAGTTTGAAAATTAAAAAAAAATATTTTTTTTGGAAAAAATTTGAGGGCCACCGGATTTTTTCTGTATTTGCATCCCTTTTAGTGCCGTAACCATAGAGTAAAGGTGTAACTATATGGTAATATCAGAGAATAAGAAATTATACCTGAGATGATTTGCGGTGAACAGACAGTTCTAAAAAGTTTTCGAAATATATACAGGGAAATTTAAAAGAAAATGCACGATTTTCAACATCTTTTTTTGCGAAAAAAAACTCATCGAAATATACCACACCTGAAAATATTTGTACTTATTTAAGAACTTACCCTGTAAAGTACATAAAAATTCTACTAATAATTCGGCGCTGGATTCAATCGTAGCAAAATAAAACACTCATTCACCACAATACACCAAAACACTTTATTTTTGCACTGGACGCGCGTTTCGCTATAACCGTGTTAGACACATCATCAGATGATTAAGCCTAAACTAATATCTACAAATTAAGCACAATTGAAAACGCGAGTCAGAACCAACCGAGCTTAATAATTAATTACCGAAACTAAAGCAATAGGAACAGAGAACTGTAAGGAATTGGACCATTGTCACTGTTCATACTATCTTTATATTTATTAATTTTAACACCCTCATACGGATCTAATTGCCTATAATTTGAGACTTAATTTAATTGCACTAGAAGCAAGTTTATAATTGACATTCTTAAAAATTCTATTTAAACCACGGGATAATTCTCTATCAAACGGAATTGATAAATATTTTGACTTATCCTTCTCCACTTGCAAAGTCAAATTTCTAGAAATCGCAAACTTATACCTACTTTTTCTGATTATTTTATCAACTAATGAAGGAGAATATCCATTACACTCAGCTACATTCCTAATGTAATTTTTTTCTATTTCATATCTTTCGTTGGTATGTGGAAAACTAAACAACTAACTATGAACTATGAAATTTACAAATGAAGAAAAACTATGAACTAAGAAATTTAAACTACATATGTTCAACATAATGATATGACTCATTAGGAATATGTCTGCGTGTAGTGGTATTTTTTCTATAGATATCAAATTCCAGGCAATTAACAGCTTTTCTAATAACTAATACATCTAGAAATGGTAATCTATGCTTGTTCTCAATTTTATAGGTAAATTTAATGGGAGGAAAACGATTATTTAATTTAACGAAATAAATTTTTATTTAACGAAATAAAATTATCCATGGTGACAGAATGTGTATAAAAGACGGTAAAAATATCATCCACGTACCTAAGCCATAGTCTTGGAAAATACTCAAACTGATTTTTAGCCTCTACTTCAAACTGAGCTACTCATGAGTAAATTAACCAGAAATGGAGACAATGGATTACCCGTTGCAGTAATTGCTGTTCAAAAAAATTATTATTAAATTGAAACCAATTTTGTTTCAGACATAGCGATGTAAGTTCAATATATTCAATTACAGTTTTGAAGTCGAGACCCTTTGCGTTTAGTAATTCCTTCAAGTAGCCTAAAGTATGTGGAATTAAAACACTTGGGAACAATGAAGATACATCAATTCAATAGTACATATCTAAATTTTTATATCCATTATTTAATAAAAATGAAACATAAACATTAAAAAGAAATGTGCACATTCTTTAGAATTTCTCGTATTTCAGTGAAAAACAAACTAATTTAATGAAACATATCTTGCTTTATTTTGCAGACATGAAAAATTCTTACATTCTTTGAAGTAAATTAAAGCAGAGCCTTTTAGTGCTTCCACTCACGTTCTAGTTTTTTTCAGTTCCATGATACTTGCTATTTCTTAACCAGACATAGTAAGTTTCAGTTGCCAGTGGCGGATCTACTAATTCGTATTCTTAATATGCTCAAATTCAAGAATTCATTATAAACTTGAAATGTATATCAACACAAAAAACTGCCGAATTTCTTATCTGACCTTAAGGCCTAAATATATGTATGACACTAATAAGACAATTTCACACGTTTTTTTCATTTTCTTACCATAATCAGATTTATCGTACAACGTTGCCTAGTCACTACAGTCAATGATCGTCTGACAAAAAACTGCCAAATTTCTTATCTGACCTTAAGGCCTAAATATATGTATGACACTAATAAGACAATTTCACACGTTTTTTTAATTTTCTTACCATAATCAGATTTATTGTACAATGTTGCCTAGTCACTACAGTCAATGATCGTCTGAATACTGAACCGAGTATATACCTGACAGATGTTCGCAAATTCGCACCATTGATACCCGCCCGCAGTAAGTGGCGTGACACATTTGAACGAACCCTTTTTTTTCGCTAAAATTTCCACCATTCGCACATATTTCCACCATTTCCCTTCTTGCATATTTACAAATACGTCCACATTGCAACATATTCAATCATTCGCATTTTTCTTTGATCTATTCAGTCTTACTAATAGAAGATGGGAAGCATTCGTTGGTAACTTGGTATTGGAATTATCAACATCGTATTTGAGACTTCTGAATTCACTAACTACAAAACTGACATCAGTGCGCAATATTTAAAGACAATACATTTTCGTATAGACAAAGTTTTTGGTACAGGCGCATCTGGGTCTTCAAAGATTAGACATCAGACAAAAAAATGAAATATCGCATCGAACAATTCTGACAGCCGACTTGAGATTTCGAAAAAATCTTCTCCGATTCTGACCTAACTTTCATTACCAGATTCTGTTATATTTATTTTTATTACTCATGCGGGGAAAGTAGTATCTTTTCGCTTTCTTTTGGAGTCGAAAAGACGCTAATTGCCCACTTCACAATTACCACAAGGGTTTTGAGCAAATTTAATGTCGATTTGAGTGCGACAAGTAAACTTCTCGCACCCAAATTTTCATTGGCACACGCAAATAGACAAGCAAAAATGACAGTCTCGAAGTGTCAATATTAAAGAAGTGAGGTTGGCATTTAAATAAATTATTTTATACTCAAGTTTTATTAAGCTAGAATAAAAATTAAAAGAAAGAAAACATGAGTAATAATCCCGACTGGATTCTGAAAACTGATGAAAGTGATAATGATGAATCTGTATCGCCAGAAATTCTTGAAACACGAAATAATGAGTCTATACCGCCTGAAGTTCTTAAAAGAGGAAATGGGGTGATTAATAATCTAACTCCTGCAACATCACGGATTAAATATGAATCAGCATACAAACATTTTATGCACTGGTGAGCAACACAACGAATTACAAGTCTCTCTGAAGAGATGTTAAAAATAAATTTATTTAATATCTTTTAACTTTTTCATTATTTTTTTTGACTAAAATTACTACTTTAATTATCCCCGAATACGTAATAAAAAATAGTATGTGCAACTCCTACGAAATTGTCGATTGCCCACTCGAGCGAATGAGCGCACTAGTTGCACAATATACTTTTATTAGACTTGTCACAACATTTGGATCCGATGTATCACTGACCGTTATCAAGTATAAACTAGATTATGTGCTACTAGATTAAGATTCGTTAAGGGATACGTGTGATCTGTGCTCCTTTATGGTATTTCCAAACCAAACCAAATCAACGACTCTTACGGTTGGACACTAAAAGCAGCTGCCATTAATAAATTAGAAGCTTTCAAGATGTGTATCGCAGAATTCTTAAAATACCTTTGACGGCTAGGCTAACAAATGAAGAAATTCTAAGACATGTTAACAAACAACCTAACCTGATTAAATTGACTAAGAAGAAACAAATGTCGTATCCAAAGCATATTATTAAGACTTAAATAGATGTGAACTTGGGTTTATATCAAATTGTAAAAAATCATGTAAAATATAATTCTAGTAAACCAATTTGATGAAGCCAAACCAAACCAAACCAAGAGATCGGTTACCTGCATGTCATCGATCAAGATATGTTTTTAAATAACATTAAAAATTAAACATTTAAAATACAACAATCTCGTGTCGATAATCAAGGTCACCGAAGTTCCGACCCAGGTCACCGAAGTTCGATTTTCTCATGGTCACAGTTGAGTGAATATAATTAGATGGTAAACTATTGAAAGACGTAACCAGCGATGACCACGAGGGATAGAGAACATAAAAAGAGTATGCTGAAGAGGGCAGGGGAGCATTATGAGTTCATAGTCAATCAGTAGTGAGTCAGTTAAACAGCAGTTAGTCGTCAGTAGTCGTAGTTAGTCAAGTCAATTGGGAAGACAGAAGTCAGCCCGTCAGCTGTTGTAAGTACTCCTCTCAGCATACCCTGTACTCTGTTTAGTCTTGGCATTTCCAAGAATTCTTTTTGCATTTCTAAAACCATTGTATATCTTATACTAAATAAATATGTTTTTCTACTGGTTGTTTTGATTGAAAAAGAGAATCTGGAATAAGCGTTCCTAGCAAGCAACCCCCAAGGAAGATCGCGACAATATGATGTGAAACATGAAATACCAATTTTTGTATATGTTTATTGAGAGCAAGATCGGAGAGTGATCGGAAGATAGAAGACGTTTTGGCTGAGAAATATCAAACAATAGACTACACGATGTATATTTGCTAATACACACCGTATCATGAGTTATAACTCGTTATAACTCAAGAAATGGGAACACACAATAGATCTATAAGGTCGCGGTGATTAACTCCCCTCCTAAACATTCTACATTCTACATTCTAATACACACCGTCAGGAATAGAAAAACAATGGAAAATGTTATCGCAAACATTTATTAGTGGATGTGCATTAGGAAAAGAAAAAGACGGAGTTTTTAGTTTGCATTTTTTTAATAAAACAAAATCTTTTGTAAGAATTGTAGGCTTAAATTAACGATCCGAGTCATTTTTGGTCATCGGCGCGTGAAAATTTATTTTTTAAGATTTTGCACCCCAAGATATTAATACACTCCCCACCACTGCACAATATTAAGAATTTTTAATGGTAGCATTCGTACAAAAATGAAATATAAGCAGCGTCTCTTTGCATGCTTAAGAGCGCTAAATATAAGCGTGTTAAACAGATTGCTCCGGACGATAATAATAGTTAACGTTGAATTACGACAAAAATAAAGTTTTTTTCCTTCGTTGTGCACAGCGAAATTATGTTTATTAGTTCATTTTTCTTAATTAGGGAAAAATGAAAGTATACGGTAGATCTGTGGTAAACTCAGAACTGTGTTTTAATGTAGTTATATCGTTACGGGGATGCTTTTATTGCTTTTATTTGTGCATGGGCTGTAATAAAAGAAAACATATTAAATTACGAAGCTAGCAAGCAAATTAAAAAAAATAATATAGTTTTATGTTTCGTCTCAGTTATTCTACTAAATTCTTATTACTTTTCTTCTTTATGTCATATTCTGTACATTGTCACTAAACAGTGCCACAATACTCTTTTCTGTGCGAATGTGGAAGTAAGGGGGACCTTACGCACGTTATTTTTGCTTGTAGTTTGAGAGATCAAGCATGTCATACTCTATACCTGTCTTTAGCTAGCTGTATGAGTTCTCCCATTAGGATTCAAGATGTCCTGAGGAACCCAATATCCAAAGAGGCAAAATTGGTGTATCAATACCTTAAGCAAAATAGTATTAAATTGTTAATACCTACGGATATGGATTCGCCACGCTTATGGATTTCATGCCAATAAGACTATTAGTCTGTACACTGGCTAATCTAGAGTAAACTTACATGTAGATGAATAATTGTGGCTTGCTGGATGTTTTTGCTTAAATATTTTTCAACTAGAAAGGAAGCCTATCTCTATAGAAGTAGAACTAGTACTACAGGTTTTAATCGAGAATGCATTGTAGTAGTTTTTTGTAGCTTAATCACGCTTTGCATATTCCTGCTTTGCTAGAAATGGTGAATAATGATGATATTTAACTTTCAATAATAAGTAATTTATTTTGCAGTATATCCCTTATATTCATCCTGGCCTGGCGCAATGCGCCCAAAGTCACTTCAATTCCAGGCGTCTGCGTCCGTGAGGACGTTCTCTGTTTGACTGAAGAATAAAGAAATCAGAAAGAAACAATAATCAAAGAATAATAGACTGACTGGCCGTCGAAAGGCGCGTGGTCATCGTGAAACAAGAAGAAGAAGAAGAAGAACAGTGCCACAATCACAAAGCTTATATTTAGTTTGGTCAATTGCAGATTAGTAAGTATTTTTATATGAAAGATTTACGGACACTTCTGTATATAGAAAACCGATAAATACTGGACAATATTTATGTTTTCAGTCAACCATTCTAAAGTAACTAAGAAAGAAATAGTAAAAATTATATATTATTGAGTAAACACCATATGCAGTGATCAAGTATTACTTAATGCTGAATTAAATAATACTTACAGCAATGCTTCAAAATGGTGGCTTTATAAAGTCTCTGAACATTCGCATCCCGACAAGAGAAGAATGGGAAAGCAACCGAGTAATGAACACTCAAGAGATACCAGTCTACACAGATGCTTCCGCAACTTCAGGAGGTACAGGTTGGATATTTTCAGAGGAACTAGACATCCGACGATCTTTAAGGCTATCGGATGGCTGTAATGTTCTACAAGCAGAAGTTTACCATAAAGGAAGCAGCTAGTTGTATACGAGAGAAAATTGCTGATAGACCAATAGGGCATATCGTGATATACTCTGACAGCTTGGGTGCTTTAAGAAGCATCACCATGAGATCGAAAACTGTGACGGAATGCGGAGAAGCACTGTCCTGGCTGCGTCAAGGCGGGGCTACTCTGTGCTGGGTACTGGGCCACAGCAATGTGGTGGGCAATCAGGAAGCAGACAGACTCGCCAAAGAGGGGGCCAGAGGAGAGACCGTGGCAGATGACGACCCACCACTTGTGACGATCAACACATTGAAGGAAGCTATAGGAACTGCCATCAAGGCCAAGCAACAAGAGACGTGGCAACACTGTGAGGACTGCGCTACAGCTCGAAGACTATGGCCAGTGGTAGATAGCAAAAAGACCAAACAACTACTAGAACACAAAAACGCACGATGCGAACCTAATACGCATAATTGTAGGTGTCGTCACTGGAAACTGCCCCACGGGGGTAAACCTCATGAGATGGAAAATTTCCAACGACGACTACTGCAAAGATGCGGAGAGGAAGCAGAAACCATAGAGCACCATGCTGCCACTGTCCGGCACTGGAATACCGACGCTTTAAAACTTTAAGGCGAGGTTTTTTGGAGGGACTAGAGAAATCAGCAGAAGCCAACATCAGCGACATCGGAAACTTTGCAAATAGCTGGAAGTGCTTTAACGCAAAGAAAGAATGAGAGGAAGATTTGATGCAACAATACAGGGGATCGCAATGGGCCCAAGGCCTCCGAGTGAGGGATCAAACATGATCCCAAACCCCCGCAATCTGTGCTTTGTAAGGTCACAAGCTAACCTAACCTAACCTAACCTAACCTAAAGTTCCTGAACAAAATTATATCGAATTGTTAAATTATGGTGCAGCAGCCTAGCCTGAGAAGACTGTCTCTCTCTCTCTTGGTTATTCCATATTCAAGAGAAACATCAGAAACTGTCCTGACGCTTTTTTTTTCGTAAAATAGATATTTTTTGACCAAAATCGGTATTGAAATAGATATTTACGATACAAGTGAGTTAACAGCATCATTATTCACGCGTGTGAAAGTTGCATAACGAGTGCGTAGCACGAGTTGTGTAACCACACAAGTATCTTAATGCCAGTTAACTCGCGTGTATTGTACAATATTTTATCTACGTCTAACTATAAAAATACATAATGAATGAATTTTAAAAATATTTTTAACTAAAATAAAAAATAAAAATACATTTTAGGTAATTATCTTGTAATTATATATCGAGAAACTATGGTTACGGGGGCTCGTTGAATTTGACACTTTATGTCAGTTTAATAATATTAAAAAATAAATAAGTTTTCATGTTTTTATAATTATTATCAATAGAACAGTTTATTTGTATTTAGTAGGTCCTATTTAGTGCAAAATAAATGTTTTATAAGATTTTTTTATCTCTGTGGTAGTTTTCTAAACAAGGAGTGGGGTAATGAAAATGCGTGAATTAAGAAGCTCTTAACTCATTCAAAATGCGTAAGTTAAGAGCTTCTTAACCCACTGACGTAGATAAAATTTATAATTTAAAAAAAAGTCATGTCAAGGATTAAGTGGAATTCACTGTAATTATTTTTTAGTTCTCTATCAGCACTTTGTTATAATAATTTTCTGTTATTTAAAAATATCCAGTCCATAGCGAGTCCATTATTAGAGTGTCGTACGCTTAGGCCTTGGAATGTCAAATTGAATGCCAAGTACGACTGAAATCGACTGGAATGAATGAGATTATGTTAAATATAATGAATCGGAAGATCAGAATTCCGTCTTAATTTCTCTCATTTCATTTCTATCAACAAAATTATTGATTAAAAGGAAAAAATGTTTGAAGAAAAAACATCCAAATGGCGGGCTCCTCAATCAAGCCCAAATTTCTGGCAAACTAAAGAACGAAAAAAAATACCATTGGAAAGGCAAATGTTTAAACTTTACCATTTATGTAAAATAGAAACAAATTCGACTATTCGTAATTATGCAATTTTCTTTTGTTTACAATTTCCGAAAATCCCCAAAAAGCGGAAAAAGCCACTCACAAATAGTTGTCTTTTATTAAAATGTGATTAAACACAAATACTTCAAACTTTCTGAGTTGCTCAAAGAGACTCTAAAAACAACTGTTGAAAAAATCTTGACAAATAAGCTAGTATTAGACAAATATGAATAAAATTTTGTAAAAATCTGAATATTTTTGGACCAAGGAATATTTTAGTGATGTGAAAAACCGATCAATTTGAATAATCGAGTACTCGAGTTTGAAGCGATTTCAATAATCGAGCACTCGATTATTAAACCGAGCGATATATCGCTCGTATTTAAAAATACGATTTTTCGCCCGTCGCTTGTTATACTCGTAACGCCAAGCAGTAAGTTGCGTGCGCAGAGAACATATTCTTTCGGTGATGAATGGCAAGTAGCAAGCGACTAGCGATTCGCTTGATCGCTTGCTTGATTTAGTTTATTTCAAGGCATTGTCGATATAGGTCGTAAAATTTTGTCACTCAAATACGCAACGGATAACGTCGCATAAATTAATGTATGTAGAAAATTCACTCGGCTTTTTTTCGAGTATGTCACATTAAAATCGGATTTCAATTTATTTTATTCTAGGATCGCTTGCGTTCGTCGCTCGTAACTCGTCACTTGGAACGTTCGTTTATAATCGAGCGATGTCGGTTATGTCAATAATCGAGTACTCGAGCTATTACTTTTTGAGCGTAATTTTCGCTCGAGTTATCCCATCACTAGAATATTTGTCCGGTTTCTTTATTATCATAAAATATGACAAAATTCAAACAAGTTCCAAAATGTGATAGCTATTGATTCCACATTTTAAACGAACTTTGGATCATCAAAAATAATAAATTCTAGCCGAGTTATTACACAATTTGTCCTATCAATCAATGATACGTTTATGAAATTTAGACTTGGAAATTTAGTCTAGCGTTAAGACTTGGAGAGAAAATTCCACGATCTTCGAGGCGGAATATCTCAAAAACTACTAATTCTACGTAAAAAATGATAAAAATCATTTTTATGATTTCATTGCAAAAAAATATGCAATTTAGTAAATTGCATATATTGGCAGATATCTGCGAATAACGGCCATTTGGAGTCATTTTTTGGCCCAAAGCTTGGCTTTTGGCTTTTGGCTTTTAAAATAAAAAATAGACGACGGAAGGGTAAAAAAGATCAGCAGGCAAAACATTTTTTGAAACCCTTAAATGTTTGAATCAAGAATTTACCCGGAAGTTATGTAAACGTTATGCGGATGTTGGTCTTTCATAAAAATATTTATATTCCTAAACTTATTAAAATAAAAAAAAATTCAACCAAACTTTTTATTTCAAAACATAAGGTAACAACAGTAAGTAAACATAAAAATGCTAAACATACATTGCTTCCACAAATATGTATTTTCTGTACAATAAGTAGGAGTAACGAAAGACCATATAACCATATAACATTCATCGATCTACAAAAAGCATATGAGTGCCAATAATAAAATTATGGGAAGTATTGCACGAATCAAGAATTAACGCAGCTCTGATAAAAGCTGTACAAAATCTTTACCATGGAGGAAAATCACAAATAAAAACGGTCAACGGTCTCTCAGAGGAAATTTCTATCACTAAAGGGCTCCGACAGGGTTGCTGTATATCCCCAACACTATTTAAAATTTATATTGCCAAGGCCTTACATCTATGGAAAAGGAAATGTAACGGAATGGGTATAGAACTAAATGACATATGCCTATACACCTTGCAATTTGCAGACGACCAGGCCATAATTGCAAACGACAAAGATGACATGGAATATATGGTGCGGCAAATAATTGAAGAATATGCTAAATGGTAAATGGTCTCACAGTAAATACAGATAAAAACAAAATACCTTCCAATTGGAGCTAATACAGAAAATCTTATTTTAGACAATAGTATGGAAATTAGGGCATGTGAAGATTACAGGTACCTGGGATCGATATTTACAGGAGATGGAACGGACGATAGAGAAATAAACAACAAAGTAATACAGGCACGAAGAGTTATCAGATGCATAAATGGCATTCTATGGAGCACTGAAATTACAAAAACAGGAAATATAATATATACGAGACACTAGTTAAAAGCATATTACTCTATGGATGTGAAACATGGCGACTCACTGAAAGGAATAAAAGGAAATTAGAGACAACAGAAATGGACGCGATTAGAAGAGCAATGAGAATTTCACGGAGGGATAAGATCAGAAATGAAGACATTAGACAACAGATGGGAATAGAGGGAACAATAGTAAATGATATAGAACAAAAACAATTAATATGGTACGGCCACGTTCAGAGAATGCACAATGAAAGAATTCCAAAACAAGTCATTCATTGGATACCACCTGGTAAACGAAAGAAAGAGAGGACGTCCCAAGAAAACATGGATGGAAGGAATAAGAAGGTCGATGAGCGAGAAAAATATTACCGAAGATCAATGGGAAAATCGCACATGATGGAAGTTAGGCATCGGACAACGTCGTAGGACGTTCTGACCTGAATTTATATATATAACGAAAGACCAAATTAACAATTTTATTAAGCATTTTGGCGATAGACAACTATTTTTTATATTTTCAGTTTGGTGTATAAAAAAAGAAGACTCTTTCAATACGCGAGAGAAAAGTGGATAGTACGATTAAAAAGAGGACTGTCCTCTGGAATAGAGGACGGTTGGCAACCCTAACCAAAGTTCGCCAATGTAGAATGTTTAGGAGGGGAGTGAATCACCGCGACACATCTATTTTGTGTTTACAGATCTATTTCTTGAGTTCTGAGACGGCTCCACAGAGGCCAGCTCTCCATCCTCGACATCAGCCGTACCAAAGTTCATGGCACGAATGGTCGTTGTCTCGGCGCACTCAGTGATAAGGTGTTCTGGTGTTTCCCCATTTTCCCCCCCAAAGATTCTGCATTCGCTGTTCTCAGCTTCAGCCTACTGAGGTGTTCGTTGAGGAGACAGTGTCCTGTTAGAAACCCCGTGACAAACCGAAGATTGCTTTTACTTAAATCAAGGAAAACCTTTCATTCTTCTCGGTCGTAAGTTCTGAGGAAAGTTGGACAAGCACGGTGTTGCAATTTTTTCCTCTAAAAATACTTCCCAAAAGGTACACAATCCGCCTGAAAAATCCCGGTCGGCGAATTAGGTCGCGGTTTCAACCTTCATTTACTGGACTAATTAATATTAAATAACTCTGCCTAAAGCATAAAGTTATCCAACATAGCTAACGAGTTGCACCACTTCGCGAGCGACACGGAACACGATCGGACCTGTCCGCACAACCGTTAATGAAAACTCGACGAACTTTCAATCGTATCGCAATTACAGTTTCAATTTCCATACACGAGACCTCGGCACAAAAGGCGACTAATTAACTTTTCGAACGATTCCAGGTTTAAGCGTGTTACGAGGACGGTTAACGGGCCAAACGTATTTGTCGTCATAATGTTTGATTTAGCTCTGTCAAATCCTTGTTTTCGAGTTATGAGAGGCGCGGTTCTTGTACCACACCACGGCAAATTCTAACTTTACGGGGGGTACAAAAACACCCCAGACGTAATTTTTTGGGGATATTTTCTGAATTATTATTTTTTACTTAATTCCTTCTGAGTTATCTTCCATAAACATCTAATCTAGTATACAGTATGTTTCCGGATTGTCTTTACAAGAGAAAACACTTTTTTTATTATTAACATTTTGAGAAAAATGCATTCTTCATAAAAACATTTGCTTGTTTTAAAATGGTTAATCCCGTTTATACTTTTCCAAAATTTCATACCGTTTTAGGGAAAATTAAGAAAAACATGAAAATATGGTTAAATTTCCTGAAGTCCTAAAAATTAAAACGCGTTTTCATGGTAATATAACTTCGTTTTCATTTTTGATAGATTGGTATTCATAAAATGTTACTTAATGTTTTTTTTCTTATTTTTAAATGTAAAAGAGGCACAAAATTTATTTAGTTTAATGCTACGAAAAGGATGATAGTTATCGGAAAATATGATACTTTAACAACGGCAAAGACTATGACATTAATCAAAATTAATAATAGTCATCTGTCAAAGAATGAAATCGAATTGATATAACCATAGAAACGCCATGTGATTTTTAGGACCATATTTTCATGTTTTTCTTAATTTTCTCTAAAACGGTATGGAAATTTGGAAAAGTATAAACGGTATTAACCATTTTAGAACAAGCAAAAATTTTTATGAAGAATGTATTTTTCTCAAAATGTCAATAATAAAAAAGTTTTTCCTCTTGTAAAAACAATCTGGGGACATACTGTATACTGTATAATCTAAAAAACGGCATCCAATTGCCTTGAAAATGAACGTTCAAAATGAATTTTCCCCACAAAATTTTATATAAAATGACAGCGACCTTCATTTCATGGCCATCGCTGACACCGTTTTTTTAACATATTGTAAAAGTTACTATAAATTTCTCTTTATTGAAATAAGTCACAGTAAATTTTGTAGCATGGGGTACAGGTGCACCCCGCTCGGTAGGTAATGATAGGACGATATGTATATTTTTTCATATCATCTGTGTACAAATATAAATATACCCCGAACTGTTCAAACGATAAGGAGTATATAATGATAAGGAATATATGATGTAGTCGACAATTTTTGACAGGCAAATTTATGCATGCCGACAAACTTTTTTTTTGTTCAAGAAGAGGCGCACAGGCACGCATTTAAAACTTTATAATTTTAATGTATTTTATTATGTTTTAGTTGACTTTATTATGTTTTAGTTGACTCTCGTGTATAGATACCGTCAGAAACAATTCAAATAGTTTACATTTCAAAAAAAAAACTGGTATATGTCCACAAGCCCCTGTTTTGACATTTTTTAAGCATATTGATTTTAAAGGTTTTTTCAAATTATTTATTTTATATAAGTTTTGTACATTTATACAGGGTGATTCACGTCCATGGTACTTTAGACGTTTATGGAAAACTGGTGATAGAATTTTTTTTAAAATTTTAACTTTTGTATAAAGGCACCTGCTCCACCTGTCTAAATTATTTTCAGCATTACAGTGTTGCCGCTTCATACTAAAACTGGTACCATCTTTGTTACTTATTGTATATGTATACTATTACATTTTTTGAGTATAACTATTTTCATATCTCATGATTTTCACGTTTTCGAGATAAAAAAATAAAACATGCGTAAAATTGATAAAAACTTGATCTAGAATAAGCGTTGGTTACATCATAAATTCGGCATATTGAAAGCTGAAATTTAGTTTATATGTTAAGGAAAGTCTCGACATATTCGATCTGTCTAAATAAACCAATGGAATATCAAACAGGAAGATAAAAAAAATATATCCGTTTGTTACAAAATGGCTGAAATCATTGTTATTTTAAATTCAAGCCTATTTATATTTAAAAAATCGAAACAGAAGTAAAACTGCTTTTCAACGTTATGTAATGTTCATATAACATTACTAAACCTTTGGGTTTTTTCAGTAAAACCATTTAAAAGATAATAATTTTCTATAAGGTGGTTTTGTTTAAAGAACTCCGTTACCATGACAAATATTCAAACTTTATACGTATCAATTAGATTTTACTTGAAAGGAGACTATAATAATAAAATTATTAATTTTTAAATAGCGCCACTTAAAAAATCGGAAGGCTTAGGTATACGAACATGATATATCGTTGAAAAGGAATTTTATTAGTCTTATGATTTTTTAAATAATATACATAAGATTGAATTTAAAATAATATTGATTTGAATAATTTTAAAACAAACGAAAATACATTTTTTGCTCTCCCTATATAATATCCAATCAGTTGGTTTAAACAGATCGAATATACCGACTTTCGTTTTTATAATCCAAATTTCAACTTTTTACATTTCAACATTTTACACATGTTTTATTTATTATCTCAAAAAATGTTAGAGATAGGTATAGGTTTGGTTTTATAATTTTCAAAATGTAATAATATACCGGGTGTTCCAATTAAAATAAGGAAGACGTTACCACTTTTCATATGATGCGGCAACACTGTAACGGTGAAAATATTTTAGGTAGATGGAGCAGGAGAAATTCCATAAACGTAACAAGTCATCGCTGTGAATCACCCTATATATTTATATCAAAATTGTAGAAGCATTCCTCAAAAAAATCTTATTTCTTAACGGCCAAGATAAACTAAGAACGACAAATTTCCTCAAAAGATTTTCAACGAAAAAATTCCGGAAAAAAACGTCCAACCGATATATATTTTTTTCCATTAGCAACTACCCCGACCTCTAGCGCCAGAAAGAAGGACGACGGAGGCCACGCACCGCGATGGCAAATAAATCAACATTGACGCTAAGCCCTTTTGATAAATCACGTTTCGGATCAACAAAATGGATTCCGTGTTCGGGGCCTTGTTTACAAGAAAACCGCGTCACGCCGGATAAGGACCTTCTATCTCGCAAATAATGAGACATGTCGGAAATATATGTATCCTATTCAGATTGCTGTTTCCATTAGGGTAGAGGTTCGGACATAGGGTTTACGTAGCCCAACATATTGGTCGATAATAGATATATATGTTTTTTGTTATTTTATTTATTTGTTTTTTTGGGGATCAAGGATTATAGAAAAAACCTGCTATATCAGTATAAAGTATATTTCTATCAGAAAAAAGAATATCTTAGGTTTCATCATAGATTGAAAACATATATCAAAATAAATTTTTCTAACAGGAGGAAAAACTTTTACCGTTCAATTAATAATATTTAATATTAGTAATAGGAGCAATTCATGTATTACCTATAGGAAATTACTATTACATACATAATTTTGAACGAAAATAGGTACTTTTACAAGCAATTCTGTTAAACAACTGAATTGATTTGAAGAACAACAGAATATGATGATCGTCGCCACTTAAGTTGCGAAATGCAGTTCGTAAAAAATTGTGTGTGTTCATTGGACACAATTCACCTCTATATAAAAGTGCTTCGTTTGTCCGTTAGAGCGCATCAAACTTTAAAAAAATAAACACACTTCTTTTAAGAAACCCTATCACTATTTTAAGAACCCTTATTGCGATTTGAATGAGATTTTGGGTGTCTATGTTTTGCTATACAGGGTGAGTTTCCTATGATGTTCTCGGAAACTACTGGAGATTGAGAGTCGGTTAAATGGGGAAAGAATTGCAGTTATGCGGGGTCATAAACATGCGCCTTTCAGATTTTTGAAAAAGTTTATGGCTTACTAGATATTTTGAAAAATACAAATTTCGGCTATTTTAAAAATTGTCCCTAATTCCATTATAATCTATTTTAGACAAAAAATTTTCAGATAAAAGTTGTAGATAACCACATTATTAATAACATTGTGTCCTTCGTTTTTTTCTAAAGCCTGTCATTTTTGACATATGACACAAACATATGTTTTTTTAAATGGAAACCATAGTTGGCCATGACTTCTTAAAAAACTCCATTTTATAAGCTTTTTAGCGATATAAGCTATAATATGTTTCTTTCGAAAAATTACAGAGTTATAGCCAATTCTTATAATTTTTAAATAATTTCACTTAGTTAGCCATGGAAACAAGTTCAATTGTCGTTGCTCTCAGAGATGTGAAACTGTCACATCCAAATTTTATAAATTAAAATAAACAAAAATTGTAAATATGAATTTTTCAAATGAAGAAAAGTGCGTAGTATTATTGGTTTAACTTATCTTTGTCATACATTTTCGAGGATACGTTGACCGGTGAACGTTACTTACGTTTTTTAGAAAAGTCAAATTTAGATACTTGCGCATCAATAGAGTGGTTCTAACATGACTATCATTATGACACTCCCCCTCATAATGAAAGAAACGTTAAAAATTATTTATATCATAATTATGCAAACTCAGGGATAGGAAGAGGTGGACCAATTGCATAGGCCTCTTCCATCACCTGACCTATCCATTTTAGATTTCTTTAGAACTTATGAATTAAGAGAGGCACTCGAAGAGGCGGTACGGGAGAAGTTTATTAAAGTCGACCGGCCGTAGTCAACCGTTCTGTGGAAATTCATAAGTTCGTTTGTGACCCTTATTGTTAACCATATCGCCTAAAAAATCTAAAATGGATAGGTCAGGTGATCGAGGAGAATAAATAATTTTTAACATTTCTTTTATTATTAGGGGGAGTGTCATAATGAAATTCATGTTGGAACCATTCTATTGAAGCGCAAGTATCTAAATTTAACTTTTCTAAAAAACGTAAGTAACGTTCACCGGTCAACGTATCCTCGAAAATGTATGGCCAAGAAAAGGTAAACCAATAATACAACGCGCTTTTCTTCATTTGAAAAATTCATATTTACTATTTTTGTTTATTTTAAATTATAAAGTTTGGATGTGACAGCTTCACATTTCTGCGAGCAACGACGATTGAACTTGTTTCCATGGCTAAGTGAAATTTTTTAAAAAATATAAGAATTGGCTATAACTCAGTAATTTTTTGAAAGAAACATATTATAGCTTATATCGCTAAAAAGCTTAAAAAATGACGCTTTTTTTTGAAGTCATCGTCAACTATGGTTTCCATTTAAAAAAAATATGTTTGTGTCATATGTCAAAAATGGCAGGCTTTAGAAAAAAACGGAGGACACAATGTCATTAGGAATGTGATTATCTACAACTTTTATCTGAGAACTTTTTATCTAAAATAGATTATAATGGAATTAGGGACAATTTTTAAAATAGCCGAAATTTGTCTTTTTCAAAATATCTAGTAAGCCATGAACTTTTTCAAAAATCTGAAAGGCGCATGTTTACGACCCCACAAAACTGCAATTCTTTCCCCATTTAACCGACTCTCTATCTCCAGTAGTTTCCGAGATACCCATAGAGAACATCGTAGGAAACTCACCCTGTATAAATGCTTTAATATTTGAGTTTCTCAAAAATTAAGAGAACGTACGGGAAGGGTGAAAACTACCCCCACCCTTAAATAAATTTTAGTAGAAGTATTTTTCAACTCCACCGACAACAAATTTTCTTTTCGTATAATGATTCTTCTAGTATTTAGTACATATTTTTTATCTATTGTAAAAAACGCCACATCGCATAGTTTTTATGAAAATTCGTTTTGGAGGATTTATGTTTCCCAAACAGGCCTACAAAATATACAGGAAGTTCCAATATTTCGTCGACATAGAAGAACTATGTAATTTTTAAACCAAAATAAATTAATTGCACATTTTCCTCAAAAAGTATGCGTGGTGGCGTTTCTTACAATAGACAAAAACAAAAGGCAAAAATCGGTAGTATGTTGAGTTGGAAAATAATAATACCAAAGGTATATTTTAGCCAGATCTCGTCTTAAGACTTATCTTTAAGCGCCTTAAAGAACTACATCATTAATTTTCCAAACGCAAAAATGTACGCCTTTTAAGCGTATCGTTTTTATAAATCAGCTGTAAATATTCCCTCAATTTCCAAATTCATTTACAGATTTGGCAGAATCGACCCCTCCACATTCCGCTTAATACTTTATAAGCGCTCTCTTTAGAAGGCTAGTTACCGCTTAAAGATGCTTTAAGTGTGACGTCATTACTTATTCGGTCGAATGTGGAAATGTCACCAGCTTACAGCGTCTTAAGCTTGATTTTCATGCATCCGTTATACGTTGATACGATGGTCCGACGGTGCTCTGATTGGTCATAGTGTTTTCACGCCACTTTTCATCCGTAAATATTTTACTTCAGCCCGTCAACGGACCCGTTCATACGGTAGCGGGAGTTTTGACACTTTTTTGACAAATTTAATCTAACCTTAATAAAAATATAAGTAAAATAGCAAAATCGTCATGGAAACGAAAATATAAAATGACACCAACGTATATCCGATAAACGGAGGCATGAAAATGCAATGAATTTAAAAACTGCGTTATTTTCTGACCAAAGTCTTTAAATTCTATCAATAAAATTAATATCTTATCAACGTATCGTCGGACAACGGATGCATGAAAATCAAGCTTTATGCACAAAAATTCGCTTTAAAATTTATGTAGTAGTGGAGGTAGTTTTCTTCTTCTTCTTCTTATCACGCCCTCTCCTGCCAAAGGTTGGCGATCCAAATTGCCAAATAGCAAAATTTTCTTAATCTCTTTTAAATACTCACGCAATGTGTTTTTTTAAATGCTGCATATTATATTTTATTTCTTTAAGCAATAATCTGACGTCGCGTCGTGTCAGTTTGACTAGAAAAATTCCAAAGAACATCAAAGAATTCCAAAGAATTCATTAGAACAATAATTTTAAAGATATAAATTTATATTATATTTATATATAAAGATAGAAAATATAAAATAGAAAACAAATTTCTTGCAGTATAGGTATATAATAAAATTATATAAGGATTCTTGCCACTTAACTGCTTATATAGAAATTTAATTCTACGCTGTGTTTGTCATAATGTGGATCAACCTGCTCTCACTACCGGTTTCGGAGCCCTACTCCATCATCAGGTGAGCCTGGGCAGATTCACAAAATGACAACCACAGCACAGAGATAGTTAATTCCGACTTGTCAAAAAGTGTCGGTTAGATATTAAGTCCCGAACGGGAGATAGCGGCCTGCGTGCAATGGTAGTACTTTCGTACCACCGGGGCGCAACTATTGATAGTAAAAAGATGGTAAAAGGCTTTTTTTCAGACAAGCCAAATTATAAAATAGAAAACAAATTTCTTGCATTATAGGTATATAATAAAATTATATAAGGATTCTTGCCACTTAACTGCTTATATAAAAATTTAATTCTACGCTGTATTTGTCATAATGTGTATCAACCTGCTCTCACTACTGGTTTCGGAGCCCTACTTTCGCAGGCCGCTATCTCCCGTTCGGGACTTAATATCTAACCGACACTTTTCGACAAGTCGGAATTAACTATCTCTGCGCTGTGGTTGTCATTTTGTGAATCTGCCCAGGCTCACCTGATGATGGAGTAGGGCTCCGAAACCGGTAGTGAGAGCAGGTTGATCCACATTATGACAAACACAGTGTAGAACTAAATTTCTATATAAGCAGTTAAGTGGCAAGAATCCTTATATAATTTTATTATATACCTATACTGCAAGAAATTTGTTTTCTATTTTATAATTTGGCTTGCCTGAAAAAAAGCCTTTTACCATCCTTTTACTATCGATAGTTGCGCCCCGGTGGTACGAAAGTACTACCATTGCACGCAGGCCGCTATCTCCCGTTCGGGACTTAATATCTAACCGACACTTTCCGACAAGTCGGAATTAACTATCTCTGCGCTGTGGTTGTCGTTTTGTGGATGTGCCCAGGCTCACCTGATGATGGAGTAGGGCTCCGAAACCGGTAGTGAGAGCAGATTGATCTACATTATGACAAACACAGCGTAGAATTAAATTTCTATATAAGCAGTTAAGTGGCAAGAATCTTTATATAATTTTAAAATAGAAAATATGATATTTTCACAAATTCATTCAAAATACATATTGAAATGTATTGTAAAAATTAAATTAAGCATGATTTAATTATACTTAAGTCTTATTTAAAGACATTTTGCCGTTTTGCCAAACGCTATAAAAGATAATTTAAAAAACATTTACTTATACTTATTTTTTTTCTCTTCTTAAACTAATCAAGATACAAAAACTCTTTTTATCTCAAATCGTTGCGTTGAGAGCATCCACTTAAAAACAAACATTTTGAACAAACAACTTGCCTTTGCATACTCTTCTCCTCATCTCGGCATAAACATCTTTTACCCTCTATTTTTGTCTCCGACCTTCGGAAGTTCGCCGTTATAACAGGGACGCTCCGTCACTTTAAAAAGCTCAAGACCCCATTCTCCATCCTAATGGAGAAATTGAACCCACCCCGGCTTTAAAAGGAGGATATATATTTTTTAAAGAAAAACCTTGTTATAACTTACAACGGAACTTGTTGGCTGAGAGGAATATTTCAGGTAAACCTACACAAAATGGATGACTATTAAACACTGATTAGATACTTAAGGTATTAGAGAGAGAAATTCTGAAGGTTTTTAAGCCTAATTTTAACATTTAATAGTATATTCTTAGTAGTAGTATTCATTTTATATGTATTTTCAGAAATAGATTTTGCTCCCGCACTTTCTTGGGTGGAAAAATACACAGATATTTATGTTTCTTTTACATGACGTTTTACTAAAACGATTACTTTATCCATATTATTTTTAGGTTGCAATCTATAGTACATATATATACACCGTAATGGATACGAAGATGGTTAAATTGGGGCGAAGTTGCTCCTTGGGATGTTCATCAAGACGCCATCAAAAAGTTTTAATGATTTCAAGGATGGCTGAGTTTTTTGGAAATATCGATTTTTAGAAAATCAATTTAATTTTTTCTATCGTAACTTTTAGAAAATCAAAAACTAATTGCACATTCTTATAGCCACTTTATTAGGACTATCTGATAGTATTTTTAGATTTTCAAATTAGGTATTGTGAGATACAGAGGCTAACTTAATTTTTTAAATACGGACTTGCGTTTTTTATTTCAAGTTTTGAAAGAACTCATTCTCCTGAGTACAGAGATAAGCCACACTTGATACCTTTTTTGTTTTGAGTATCTTAACTATAACAAAACTATTTATTCTATTATTATTTAAAATAATTTCCGACTAAATATAAAATATAAAGTCCGACTCTGGTTTTTTAAATTATTTAATCTGATTTTATTCATGGCAACAATATTGATGAGCGCTAATTAACATTGAATAAGGAAAATCGAGCCAATTGAAAGATTTAAATAAATCATTGCAGGTCAACAATTTAAAAGATATTACTTTTAACTTTTTTTATTGTCAATTTGAAATCTCAGTGTATGATCTAATATTATGCATAATATTAATTGTAGTTATTATAGATTTATTATAAATAAATCAACTTCTATAGACTAGTTTCTAATGCTCTTACATATTCGACAGGGTTACCACCCCCCTAGTGCACAAATTTATTTTTCGTTCAATTTTATTTATAGCTCTTCGAACATATTATCTTCTTCTTATACTTCCGAATGCATTTTGTACTCTATTGTAGGTAAATGTTGAAATGTATTGATTTTATTTGAATTGAATATTGAATACATTTTACTTTTATAAAATGATATCAATTAATGCCACCCTGCCCCTTGGCGACAGGTCCACAAACCTCGCTGGCAATTATACTGCTCTACCATTTCCAATCCATCTTCCGGGAATGATTTGGTTGTTTATATTATATTATATTTATATTATTTATTTTATATTATTTTTTATTATTTTATTGCATTTGATTTTCCGTATTCAATGTTTTACCTAACGTCATTGCTAAGTTTGAAAGCTTATCAGTATTATAACGATGAATAGATTAAATATTAAAAGAAAAACAGAACGGACTTGAAATTAGTTTAAATAAATTTAAAGTTTGGCATAGTTAAAAAAATATAAAGCTTGGCATATCATTGTACACAGGAGACCGAGTGAAACCTGAAATAAAAAATGCAGGTCCGTATTTAAAAAAATTAAGTTGGCCTGTGTATCTCACAAATTATCAGCTAAATGTAAAAATCGAAAAATATTATCAGATAGCCCTAATAAAGTGGTCATGAGAATGTGCAATTAGTTTTTGATTTTCTAAAAATTCACAACAAGAAAAAATGAAATTTATTTTCAAAAAAATCGTTTTACTTTCAAAAACGGCATTTTTTCAGTTTTATAAAGTTTTTTTTCACAATATTTTGAAGTAATCACTTGTCAGTCAAATTTTAAATATATTAATTTCCTGCCATGCGTTCCAGTTGTACCAACTTATTTCTTTGTAAAATAAAATAAACTACTTTGAAAAAAAAATGACAGACACATCTATCACTGTCAAGGATCTTCTCCTTGGACAGACTATACAAGCAATTCTGTTAAACGACTGAATTGATTTGAAGAACAACAGAATATGTTGATCGTGGCCACTTAAGTTGTGAAATGCAGTTCGTAAAAAATTGTGTATTATACAGGGTGTCAAAATAAGGTCATTGGGCACAATTCACCTCTATATAAAAATGCTTCGTTTGTCCGTTAGAGGGCATCAAACTTTAAAAAAATAAACACACTTCTTTTAAGAACCCTTATCACTATTTTAAGAACCCTTATTGCGATTTGAATGAGATTTTGGGTGTCTATGTTTTTTGCTATATAAGTGCTTTAATATTTGAGTTTCTCAAAAATTAAGAGAACGTACTGGAAAGGTGAAAACTACCCCCACCTTTACATACATTTTAGTAGAAGTACTTTTCAACTCCACCGACAACAAATTTTCTTTTCGTATAATGATTCTTCTAGTAATTAGTACATTTTTTTTGTCTATTGTAAAAAACGCCACATCGCATAGTTTTTATGAAAATTCGTTTTGGAGGATTTATTTTTCCAAAACAGGCCTATAATATATACAGGAAGTTCCAATATATCGTGGACATAGAACAACTATATAATTTTTAAACCAAATAAATTAATTGTACATTTTCCTCAAAAAGTATGCGTGGTGGCGTTTTTTACAAGGGATAAGAACAAAAGGCAAAAATCGGTAGTAGGTTGAGTTGGAAAATATTAATACTAAAGGCATATTTTAGCGAGATCTCGTCTTAAGACTTGTCTTTAAGCGCGTTAAAGAACTACGTCATTAATTTTCCAAACGCAAAAATGTACGCCTTTTAAGCGTATCGTTTTTATAAATCAGCTGTAAATATTCCCTCAATTTCCAAATTCATTTACAGATTTGACAGAATCTACCCCTCCACATTCCGCTTAATACTTTATAAGCGCTCTCTTTAGAAGGCTAGTTACCGCTTAAAGACGCTTTAAGTGTGACGTCATTACTTATTCGCTCGAATGTGGAAATATCACCAGCTCACAAGCTGAGCAAAAATTTGCTTTAAAATTTATGTAGTAGTGGAGGTAGTTTTCTTCTTCTTCTTCTTATCACGCCCTCTTCTGCCGAAGGTTGGCGATCCAAATGGCCAAATGGCAAAATTTTCTTAATCTCTTTTAAATACACACGCAATGTGTTTTGTTTTAAATTCTGCATATTATATTTTATTTCTTTAAGCAATAATCTGACGTCGCGTCGTGTCAGTTTGACTAGAAAAATTCCAAATTCATTAGAACAATAATTTTAAAGATATAAATTTATATTATATTTATAAAAATAGAAAATATAAAATAGAAAACAATTTTCTTGCAGTATAGGTATATAATAAAATTATATAAGGATTCTTGCCATTTCACTGCTTATATAAAAATTTAATTCTACGCTGTATTTGTCATAATGTGTATCAACCTGCTCTCACTACCGGTTTCGGAGCCCTACTTTCACAGGCCGCTATCTCCCGTTCGGGACTTAATATATAACCGACACTTTTCGACAAGTCGGAATTAACTATCTCTGCGCTGTGGTTGTCATTTTGTGAATCTGTCCAGGCTCACCTGATGATGGAGTTGGTCTCCGAAACCGGTAGGAAGAGCAGGTTGATCCACATTATGACAAACACAGCGTAGAATTAAATTTCTATATAAACAGTTAAGGGGCAAGAATCCTTATATAATTTTATTATATACCTAAACTGCAAGAATTTTGTTTTCTATTTTATAATTTGGCTTGCCTGAAAAAAAGCCTTTTACCATCTTTTTACTATCGATAGTTGCGCCCCGGTGGTACGAAAGTACTACCATTGCACGCAGGCCGCTATCTCCCGTTCGGGACTTAATATCTAACCGACACTTTTCGACAAGTCGGAATTAACTATCTCTGCGCTGTGGTTGTCATTTTGTGAATCTGCCCAGGCTCACCTGATGATGGAGTAGGACTCCGAAACCGGTAGTGAGAGCAGGTTGATCCATATTATGACAAACACAGCGTAGAATTAAATTTCTATATAAGCAGTTAAGTGGCAAGAATCTTTATATAATTTTAAAATAGAAAATATGATATTTTCACAAATTCATTCAAAATACATATTGAAATGTATTGTAAAATTAAATTAAGCATGATTTAATTATACTTAAGTCTTATTTAAAGACATTTTGCCGTTTTGCCAAACGCTATAAAAGATAATTTAAAAAACATTTACTTATACTTATTTTTTTCTCTTCTTAAACTAATCAAGATACAAAAAACTCTTTTATCTCAAATCGTTGCGTTGAGAGCATCCACTTTAAAAACAAACATTTTGAACAAACAACTTGCCTTTGCATACTCTTCTCCTCATCTCGGCATAAACATCTTTACCCTCTATTTTTGTCTCCGACCTTCGGAAGTTCGCCGTTATAACAGGGACGCTCCCGTCACTTTAAAAAAGCTCAAGACCCCATTCTCCATCCTAATGGAGAAATTGAACCCACCCCGGCTTTAAAAGGAGGATATATATTTTTTAAAGAAAAACCTTGTTATAACTTACAACGGAACTTGTTGGCTGAGAGGAATATTTCAGGTAAACCTACACAAAATGGATGACTATTAAACACTGATTAGATACTTAAGGTATTAGAGAGAAATTCTGAAGGTTTTTAAGCCTAATTTTAACATTTAATAGTATATTCTTAGTAGTAGTATTCATTTTATATGTATTTTCAGAAATAGATTTTGCTCCCGCACTTTCTTGGGTGGAAAAATACACAGATATTTATGTTTCTTTTACATGACGTTTTACTAAAAACGATTACTTTATCCATATTATTTTTTAGGTTGCAATCTATAGTACATATATATACACCGTAATGGATACGAAGATGGTTAAATTGGGGCGAAGTTGCTCCTTGGGATGTTCATCAAGACGCCATCAAAAAGTTTTAATGATTTCAAGGATGGCTGAGTTTTTTGGAAATATCGATTTTTTAGAAAATCAATTTAATTTTTTCCTATCGTAACTTTTTAGAAAATCAAAAAACTAATTGCACATTCTTATAGCCACTTTATTAGGACTATCTGATAGTATTTTTAGATTTTCAAATTAGGTATTGTGAGATACAGAGGCTAACTTAATTTTTTTTAAATACGGACTTGCGTTTTTTATTTCAAGTTTTGAAAGAACTCATTCTCCTGAGTACAGAGATAAGCCACACTTGATACCTTTTTTGTTTTGAGTATCTTAACTATAACAAAACTATTTATTCTATTATTATTTAAAATAATTTCCGACTAAATATAAAATATAAAGTCCGACTCTGGTTTTTTAAATTATTTAATCTGATTTTATTCATGGCAACAATATTGATGAGCGCTAATTAACATTGAATAAGGAAAATCGAGCCAATTGAAAGATTTAAATAAATCATTGCAGGTCAACAATTTAAAGATATTACTTTTAACTTTTTTTATTGTCAATTTGAAATCTCAGTGTATGATCTAATATTATGCATAATATTAATTGTAGTTATTATAGATTTATTATAAATAAATCAACTTCTATAGACTAGTTTCTAATGCTCTTACATATTCGACAGGGTTACCACCCCCCCCCCTAGTGCACAAATTTATTTTTCGTTCAATTTTATTTATAGCTCTTCGAACATATTATCTTCTTCTTATACTTCCGAATGCATTTTGTACTCTATTGTAGGTAAATGTTGAAATGTATTGATTTTATTTGAATTGAATATTGAATACATTTTACTTTTATAAATGATATCAATTAATGCCACCCTGCCCCTTGGCGACAGGTCCACAAACCTCGCTGGCAATTATACTGCTCTACCATTTCCAATCCATCTTCCGGGGGAATGATTTGGTTGTTTATATTATATTATATTTATATTATTTATTTTATATTATTTTTTATTATTTTATTGCATTTGATTTTCCGTATTCAATGTTTTACCTAACGTCATTGCTAAGTTTGAAAGCTTATCAGTATTATAACGATGAATAGATTAAATATTAAAAGAAAAACAGAACGGACTTGAAATTAGTTTAAATAAATTTAAAGTTTGGCATAGTTAAAAAAATATAAAGCTTGGCATATCATTGTACACAGGAGACCGAGTGAAACCTGAAATAAAAAATGCAGGTCCGTATTTAAAAAAATTAAGTTGGCCTGTGTATCTCACAAATTATCAGCTAAATGTAAAAATCGAAAAATATTATCAGATAGCCCTAATAAAGTGGTCATGAGAATGTGCAATTAGTTTTTTGATTTTCTAAAAATTCACAACAAGAAAAAATGAAATTTATTTTCAAAAAAATCGTTTTACTTTCAAAAAACGGCAATAATAAATATTTGTATGTGCAAAATATTATAGAAATAACATGACAATCATAAATAAAAGAATTATGTAAATACCCAATTATTAATTTTTATTTTTAAGACTTTATATTAATTAAAAAGAAACTTAAAATAAAAAAAAAACAATTAAGATTTCATATAAGCAATGATTAATATTAACAAAAAAAAATTATGAATAATTTTAATGCATCTAAAAATTGTGATAAATTCTATTTTAACTAAAAGTTAATTTACTAAATTTTATGATTACATTGAATTAAAAAAACGTAAATAGGGTGTTTCAAAAAACATGTGCCATCTCTCGTGGGGAGATTCCTCATGTAAAAATAAGATTTATTATCAACATAGGTCCGATTCTGCTTTGTTCCGTAGCTACAGGGTGTTTAAAACCTAATAATCTTTAGACTTATTATAATTTTCTTCCAAGTACAGCTGGTTCCAAAAAAATGAATACGACTCTTTACACATTTTTTTTGAATATTTGGGCAGTGTATATTTACATATATGTCAAGTATTTTGATATGTTAAGGTTATTGTGACATTGTATAAAACAACTTTGCTTTTGACAAAGTGGCAAATAAATTTTTCAGAACGTCAGCATGACATGAGTAGAGAAATGGGGGACTGGTATCATAGAATGTACTGCCCGAAATAATAAAAATATATTTTAAATCGTATTCAATTTTATTGGAAACAGCTGTACATACTTTTACTGATTTGAATGAAATTTTGAGTTAGCTAATTATTTACTAAATTTTATGATTACTTTACATTGAATGAAAAAAAAAAACGTATATACCAAGGCGTTAATTAAAAGCTATTTTTAAAGAATCCATCCCATGTCGAGTGTCCGTCAATTCCGCTCGTAACTGGTCGAGATAAAGAGCGCCAATCATCAACCGTATGGAATTGAAACGTCGATTGTGTGAAAATCTCTGCAGGAAAAGCGAACGCTCTCCCCTCTCCAGGCGTAGCGGAAACAGCAGGAAAAAGATAAAGCTTCGCAGGTGTAATATAAGCGTCAGTTGTAATGGATGTATTTCATTAGAGCTGCTTATATCGGGCTCAGTTGTATTAGGGTTGGTGGTGGGGTTAAATAATGTTTCGGTTTAAATGAGAATATAGCCTAATTTATCGGGAAAACGGTAATTGAAAGTGAAGGAGAGAGAGATAAAGAGAAGGGGAAGAATCTTTCGAATTTTGTTGGATTGTTGCGGGTTGTTAATGACAGTAAGAGAATAAAATTGGAGTAGTTTGAATATTTGTTTGTTTAAGGTCTCTCTAATTACTTAGTCACATTGATTATGATTATGATTAAGATTTGCTTCTAAGTACACTGAATCTTATAAATTAATTTAATTAATTATTACTATATCTTATTGAAAAAAAATAACCGTGATGTATTCAATTATAAAAACAACTCAAAACAAGCAAATTGATATTTAAAGAAGACTTAGAATCACGAAAAAAAAAGTTGAAAACGCTTGTTGGTTTTTAAGGTTATTAAATAAAGGCACATTACATATTCTAATTTTAGTGTTTTTGTTTTGTGTTTTAGCGATTTATTATAATTTCAAAATGAGTGGATCAGCTGGTGAGGTGATTCCAGAAATTTGGAATTGTGAGAAGAGGCCCTGGTAAGGCCGGACAGCTTATTCGTGACGTCATCAACTGGAGGCCGAAACTTTAATTGCATTTGATACACTTTATACGTATATAATGGATATAAACTTTAATTGCACCGAATTTTCAATAAATAATAATTAAACATAAAATTTAAAAAACCTCAGATTCATATCCTATCTCACATTATCCATCGTCATTGTATTTATTTATGCTGTAAGTGTGTCTAAGTTTCTTTTATTTCCTTTTCCAAGTCTATCATTTTTTTTTCAACAGTAGTTTATCAGACGTGTATTTCAAATATAATTTATGACAATTTTTACAATAACTTAGCATTATAAATAGTACATTGCGGAAATTTTAATAATGGTGTTATTAAATTTAATGTAATCCAAAGATATTTTTGAAAAAAATATTTTTTAATGTGAATTTTGAGAAACTCCTCATGTAGCTTTGTTAAAAATTATATATTCAAATAAAACTATATTAGTTATTACATCTTTTGGAAACCCAAGACTGCCTTTAGTAAGGTTTTTTATAAGCGAATGTTACTCTTAAAAACTACGTAAACTACATTACATGTAGTTAACCGATGTAGAGGGTGTAGTTTATGTAATTTTCAAATATCAAAGGTTTGAGGCAGGTTTGAGTTGAGGTAAAAGATAAGTAAAAGTTTTAGAGAATACACATAAATATATTCGAGAAAACAGAAGAAATATAGCTTTAAATATGATATTCACATCTTATTATTTATACCCCTCATAAAACGGAAAATTAGTAAACTGATGACCATATTATAAATCAGGTTGAAAAATACCGTATGATCGAAAAAAAAACGGTGTCCAGTTGACTTGCAAATGGTGATCGATGACATTCCTCATATAATTTTACATATAAAATGACAGCGATCTTCATTTCATAGCCATCGCTGACGCCGTTTTTTTCGATCATATTGTACTTTCAACAAAGTCTTGACAAAGATTACTAACTAGGTGATTATCTTATAGATATTAAAATGTTTCGAGTTTTCATATTTTATAATAATTTTAATATATTGTGTTAACCATTATAGTGTTTTTTATGAATATATAAATAATTCTTTATTTAAATAAAAAGCCATATGCATTACATTGTTTCTATCAAAATTAACCTGTAGGATATTTTTTTCGCAATATCAATACTTAGTTTATTAAAGTAGTTTTTATGTAGTTAATGAACGGGAAAAGAGTATTTTTTGAAGAAGAACTACACGTAGTTAAACAGGTAAATTACGTCTTAATTAACTACTTCCGAACCCTGATTACTATTAGCTTTGTAAAACTAGTGAATCAAGTAATAAACTATCAATTTTATTTATAGTAAATCTTCCAAATGATGTTTTTAGTTCATTTACCTAGACTGTTGTATTTTCGCCATATAAATAGATTTCTAATTTCAGATCTAAATGTCCTGAAAGTATTTAATAATTAAAAAAAGCCGGATTTTTCATCTGTATATGTGATAAACCAAAGTATACTTTCCTTATCAAAATGCTGATCACACATCCTGCTGTATTTTATCACCACAAATTCATCACGATGAATAGGTAGCTTGGGACCACTTTTTCTGAATATTCCTATCATTAGGAAAGCAAAAAACGTGGTTTTTGAGGTTAGACCGTAATTTACAGCGCGGCACGAAACATTATAAGGCATGATACCTTTTAAATTGTATAATTGCACACACTTATAATCAATTTATAGTTTAAACACCTCTTTTTACAGATTTATAACTTTTTTCGCCCTTCTATTATTGATTAAAATTAGCACGTCAGCACATCTACCGATAAATCGATGACTCGTCAACTGCGGCAATACCACTCCGCTACGACAGGCGCCGTCGCGGTCGCCACGGAGTAGGGGACGTAAAATATCGATAAAATACATAATATATACTATAAAAAATATCTATTTTTTGATTGTTTTTTTCTCATATTATACACTATTGTGAACTTAAAATATTCCTTTATTAAATTTGATTGATAAAAAGTGAGAGATAAACATTTATTGACTGGTATGATTTTTGCCATATTCTATTAAAACTATTTTTATATACTATAATATTTTTAAAAACTCGGAGAAAGACATTTAAAAACTTCGAAATATATCTGCTGAGTGAAAAAAGATCCACAATTTGAACTTTTATCGGGTAATTATCAACGCTGCAAAATAGAGTTAGGCCTCCAGTTGGTGACGTCACGAGATTTTTACGTCACAGCTGTCCAGCCTTGTTATTACGATGATTACGCCCTGGTGCGTTTTTCGCCTTGAGTTTTAGTACAATTTTTCCCTATTGATTTGTTGTTATTGTTTGAAATCAGAGCTACCCGTAATGCAATGCAAATATAAATATTGTCAATCCAGAAAAAAGGAAGTTTTGGGGATAAACTCAGATTATTACCGTCACTTTTTTCTGTTTAATTTCTACACTGAAAAAAAAACATATAAAAAAAACAACAACATTGTACCAGATTGTACTTAGATTTTTGTAAACATATGACACACAATTGTTGTATTAGCAAAGTTATTATTTTTCCCCAACTCACTTTACAATAGTATCTAACAGTAGTAACAGCAAATTGTGTCAAAAAATATCGTTAGTATTGCTACAATTTGTAATAATAATTTTCCTTTAAATTTCAACGAGTACAATCTGATTATTCTCTGACACAAATTGTGAAAATTACCACCACATTTGTTCGCTATTTTCGTATAAAATCAAGCATATTTAACTAATTTGGAGATATTGTGATAGAAATAAAAGCTACATGATACATAGTACCATTTTAGACGCAAAATACAGCAGTGTTTGAGGTTAAAATTTATTTTTTTCCGTATATTTAAGAATAAATAATGAACCATTTTACATGTAGGCCCTAAGCTTAGGGCAATCACTACCCTGACCAGTCCGATCCTGGATGATTCAATGCTCTACAAAAATATTTGTTCCAACGTTACATTAAGACTAAAAGTTCTATTTCCCACCAACGCACTTTCTATTGTCCAATAGAATGACTATTATTGACAACTTATAGTAAATGTTACTCTCACTAACGACTGCTAACAATTACCAGCAAAGGTCGACATATTTCTTTAATGCGACATTCAATGGACTTCCGTTTTTCACTGTAACATATTCTAACATACTCTATTTAATATTTTACAAAAATTATATATTTTTAAGATCCATTAGGGCTGCTTGTAAATCAAATAATGTATTAAAGTGAAAATATAATGTTAAGTAATAACAGAATATTTATATAAATTCTGGAATCATATAGATCAAATGATATATGATGCACAGATAAAATGTCTAAATTAGACTAAGTACACTACATGCATTTGTAATGGAAACTTAGTAACTTTTACTGAATGTATTACATTATTGTCGGAAAAAGAAATTTATAACAACAATGTATACCTATAGTTCATGTAAAATAAACTTTTAGTCATGTGATTAAGCTTAACCGGCACAGCGTTGCTCACTTTTACATATTTTCTTTTAATAAATATATTTTAGTAAACAAAAATAAATTAAATATAAATATGTAAACAGTTATTGTTTACATCAACAAAACTCACCTCCTTAACATTACTAATTTTCCGTTCAAAATATTCTAATAAAGTTTCAATGAGTTTTTTGCGGCTATTAAGCTATCTTGTACACTTCGCACTAAAAGAGAACGTTGTTCGACTGCAAAGTCTGCTAGTAAAATTTTTTAAGCTTAAAATATCACAACACCACAACGACGACGATTGTCCGTATTTCCATACCTTCCTTCACTCCAATCGTCACAACCTTTGGATTTTTAGGACTTTCAACCGAAAAACCGAAAATTCCACCATATTTTCATGTTTTTTTTTCTTAATTTACTCTCAGTTGGAAAAGTATAAACGGGATTAACCATTTTAGAACAAGCAACACTTTTTATGAAAAATTTATTTTCTTAAAATATGTTAATAGATTTAATAATGTTAATAAATTTTCCTAAAAATGCATTTTCCTCAGAATGTTAATAATAAAAAAGTTTCAGGACGTGTCAGAATCATAATGGCATCTAAACTTACATCAAAGAATTTATTTATGGCACTAAACACCTAGGCTATACCTAGTATTGTGTACTCATTTGGTGTTTTGAAATGGACCCCAACAGACCTGAGAGGCATTGACACAAAAATCAGGACTCTGTTAACAAAATATCGATACCACCACCCAAAGTCCAGTGTGAACCGCGTATATATACCAAAGTCAAGAGGCGGAAGAGGCCTTCTAAATGTAGAAAATTGCCACAATACACAAGTTCAGAAACTGAGGAACTACTTCTTGAGTAACAACTTACCGCTTCACCGTACCCTCCGAGATATTGACCAAAACTATTCCCCTCTTGACTTGATGAACCCCAACAGCCCAACTCTACGAAATTGGACGGAAATCGAAGAAGAGTGGGCCAGTAAAACTCTTCATGCCAGGTATAGAGCAAACTTAAAAAATACCACAATTAGTATGCTGGATTCAAATACTTACTTAAAAGCGGGTTACCTGTTCCCAGAAATCGAAGGAAGTATACTGGCAATACAAGATCAAGTTCCCGACACTGAACTATAGGAAATATGTCTTGAAGGAGAGAGTTGAAAGTGATCTGTGTAGGAAATGCAAGCGTACAGCTGAGAGCATCCAACATATAACAGCAGGGTGTTCTATTTTAGCTGCAAGGCAGTACCTGGCATGCCATGATGAAATGGGAAAAATATACCATCAAGCTATAGCACTGGGAACTGGGCTAATAGAAGAAGGAATAGAATGGTACAAGTATAACCCAAAGGATATTCTGGAGAATGCTGAATATAAATTATACTGGAACATGACAATTATTACAGACCGATCTGTCCAGCATAATCGCCCTGATATGGTGCTTTTTAAGAAGAAAGAGGAGGAAGCCAAAATAATAGATTTTATAACACCATTAGACGAAAACGTCCAAAAAGCATACCTAGAAAAGAAACAAAAATACGAAGAACTGGCATATGAACTTAGGCAGTTATACAAATTAAAACAAACAAAAATCTTACCTCTAGTGATATCAGTCAATGGTTTAATACATCAGCAAACTGTGCGACATACTAAATATTTGGGACTATCGCCAAATGTTTTATCCACCGCTCAAAAAGCTGTATTTCTGGGAACTGCACGCATAGTCAGATTGTTCCTTTACGCGAACTAGAGACTGCCTTGGTTAATAACCCGGCTATCTCTCCAAGAACCCTGAAAGCTGATTAAAAAAAAGTTTTTCCCCTTGTAAAGGCAATCCGGGGGGACATGCTGTGTACAATATCAAACTTTAAATCCAGAAATATCTTCTTTTTGTACTCTTTACCGAAATAGATCTTTTTAAAATAATGTTAAATTTATTCTGTTTCTCCTATCGAAACTTTCCAACACAGATATATGTATGTCGGAGTTCCGGTTTAAAGCGGAAGTTGGTCCAAGTTTCTTCGCGTCCCCTTTTCGATTCAATTCAACAGGAAGCGCGCTTGGTCGTGGCCGGGTACGATTAAGGGCTCGACATACTGCAGCGCAAGTGCTCCACCGGCGTAACTTTTCCTTTTCAGGGATGAGATTTCCGTTTTGCTCGGCTTTCGCGCTCTTTGGCCGCTTGCTTGATCATTTTCAAACTTAGAGGACATACAGTTAACTTTTATACAAGGTGATATATCCGAGAACTCCTTTGATTGATAGAGCAAAATGTTCAATTCAAAAAAAAATTGTGTGTGCACTATGTGCGCATATTTGAAGTGAAACTTCTTACTAACTTTTTATGAATGCTTACCCAACCAACATTTGAAGTTAAAATTACGTTAAATTAACCACCTGGACTATTATTGACTAACTGGAAATTGGTCGAAATTTCCAAGAATTGACGTTAAAATTCCCAAAGTGGGGAATAAAACTAAAGTAATTTGGAAGTTAAAAACAGGTTAACAGGTTATAATCTCTTGTATGAAATATGGGCTATGAAGTCAAAAATAACCGACCTGAGGTCATAACATGGTAAAATAGAGGTAAATTTTACTAAAAATATTCCTAATTTATACTACCTACATTTTAACATGGGAAAGAAAGAGAAAGAATAAGGTAAAATATTTTTCTTTTTAATATGTGTATATAAATGAATTTCCCAATAATGAACCAGGAAGACAAACAAGTGTAATATGGATGAAATACCTACATGTATGCACTTCTTAGTAAATGTAAATAAGTTATTGGTAAGAAGTGGATTACTGATATTCTTTGAGTGACAGTTGACAATTATATTTTATGCTAAGTTCGGAATTACATCTTCGAGCAATCCGATTAACTTTTCACAGTAATCATGTGTCCTAAAATGAGAATATTTATTGAGAGTCACGTGACAATGTCAAATTTTTATCCTTTTGCTAGCCCATGCAATTACCGAACTGGCCTAAACTAGAACACTAACTAACTAGAAAACCAAATTAGTTTTCTTTGCTTATTATTTGTAAAAGTTTTGTGTTTTAGGATCGTGAGTGTTATTATAGAGGACTTTTGGTTTTTATTGCACATAATGGACACGTTTAAGATTGTGTCGGTAATAAAAAAGAAACGCATTGAATGTTCTTTCGTTCCCCACCAGTGGGAACAAGGTAATGTGCTATGACGTAATAATCCCTCTAAAACTATTTTAAACGAAAATCACCCCGAGGAATTTAAAAAAGGTAATTTTTAACCTGCCGTATGTCTGACTTTCTTCCAAGTCAAAAAACTAAGTTACTTTTACCTTTAAAGCATAATAGCGACTTATGAGGTCGAAATAAATTAAATTTTCAACCTAATTTGAACTCCTCCAAATAAGGTCCCATTTAAAGTTATTAACAACTAAATTTTAACCTAACTTGAAAACCAAACAATGCCTTCGACCCCCGAGACAAATTTGAGGCTATAATAAAGTAACATTTGACCTACTTTAAGTCCCTGTAGTTTTAATGCCCTCAATAGGTTATCAGTAACTAGCTTTTATCAATGCCAGCTAACTCCAACGTTGCTACTTTTCAAAGGCATAATTTTTTAGGTTATTATTAACTATATAGTTTAGATTTCTCGCATTTTATTCCTTACAAGGAATTTATTAAGTTAAATATAAGTAAAATTCAACCAAATAGTGATTAATTTTCCGTGGTCAATGGTTTTTTCTCCTTAATATGCTACTTGGGTACTTTTTAAGATACTTCTACATCTAACCAAATTGTCACTCTAAATCGCTGTGTTTTTTAGACAGATGTCACTTGTCTTGTCATTATTCAATTCGTTATTCGAATTCTCAAAATTTCGATTTAATTTTTAGAATGTACAGGGTGGGTCAAATTGGACGCTTTTAATGAGAAACGCTCTTTTCTGTAGGAGATAGACGAAAACTAATATCGTTGTCTGGAACTCAATTTTTATCAAACACATGATAGTGAAAACCGCACATCCATATCTGTTACCGTTTCGGAGTTACGGGGTGTTTTTCAGAAATGTGCATTTTTAACAAATCGCTTTAACTTTTCTCCAAGCTAATCCAAAGCACCTTTTTACGTAGAATTTAATGGTTTAAGTATATTTTTTTAAAATTAATAATCAGTTACAGAGATATCAACAGAAAAATTGATATTTTATTTGGGACACCCTGTATATTTGTAATTAAATGAAAAGAACTTAAAATTACCTTTCCAAAAATATAGCACACTTGCTAGTTTGTTATAGTCCCCTTCGAAATACAGAATTTTTAAAAGTTCGCCACTTTTAACTAGTAGGCTTTGGACCCCTTATTGATGATCTGCCCCTAATGGAACTCAAAACATATTTTTCCAACAAGATGAGGCACAGCCTCAAAACGGTGAACTTATCAGCAAATTTTTGCAGTCAATTTCGAGAATAATAATTGAATAGCTAACCAAGATCCCAGCCGTTGGCCGTCGAGGCCGCCGAACTTAGCGCCTATAGATCTTTATTTTTGCGGAAAAATAAATGTTCTTATTTTTAAATTGCCTGTATAATGTAGACAAGAATTAGAACTACTTAGCGGTTATGCGAGGGTATCTTTCACCCCGACTAAATTTATGAATTCCGCGAGAAATGTTCAAAAACGGTCCCATCTGTCCATAACAGAAGACGGTCGACATGTCGAATACCTGTAGCAAAATCTCATGTCTCGGTTTTTTATTTACATTTATTGTTATTAGATATAGTTTAAATATGTTGATGTTATTAAATATAGTTTCAATTGTTATAAAATTCTGCATCTCTCATTTCAAATATTATTTTCGTTTACATTGCTGCTCACAATAATCTCTCGAAGAGGAATAATAATATATCGAAGAGGAATAATAATATCTCGAAGAGGAATTAAGCATAATATCAAATGTGCTATATTTTTGAAAAGGTAATTTTAAGTTATTTTCAATGAATTAAGATTTTTAATTTTTCAATGATAATTTTTAAATTATTAATTAAAAAAAAATATACTTAAACCATTAAATTCTACGTAAAAAAGGAGCTTTGAAAATATTTTCCTAAAAATACAAAATTGTCCATACCAAAAAAGTTACAGAGACTTTTCAAAAATGCACATTTTTGAAGAACACCCCGTAACTCCGAAATGGTAACAGATATCTATTTGCGGTTTTCACCATCATGTTTTTGATAAAAATTGAGTCCCAGACACCTATATCACTTTTCGTCTATCTCCTATAGAAAAGGGCGTTTCCCTTAAAAAGCGTCCAATTTCACCCACCCTGTACAAATTAAGTCCTTTATTTATTTATTTTTTCAGGTTAAACGGTTAAAGTTTTTCAGGTTTAAGGTTAGTTGGAAAAAATCTAGGGTTAAAACATCAAACAAGTAACCAAACTGATGAAATAATACTACTAATTAGTATAGTGAATTCCTCCATTATTGCGGTAGTAAATGCTTTTTCCAAATATGCTAATGAGCCACCCTCGTTCCATTTGAAAAAAATTGAGATATGATTAATAATACGATTTGAGCATTTTCTAACTGCCCAGGAGATGGTATGTCATTCTATTCAGAATGTTATTTTCTATCGAATAAAGTAAAAAAATACTGAGGGTGCCATTTAAAAATCAAAAGTTATAGTCATTTCCGGTGAAACAGGAAGTGACCAAAATCAGTTAAATACGTCAATCAATCCTAATTTATGTCATATACTAACATACCAAATCTCGTTTTTTTATCTGAAAAAATAAAAAAGTTATAGGGGGTGAGCCACTTTTGAGACGCACCCGGTATAACAATAAACGATGATAAAACTTTTATAAAATTTCGTATATTTATTCTACTTTACAACCGCACTAAAAATTCGTATTACTATAAAATTCACGTCCATTTTACGAAACAGAAAAGATGCATTTTAAAAGGAATATTTTTATCAGGTAGTATTTTCGGACGTTATTTTTCCAAATGGAATTTAAAAATGAGCCTTTTACAACCATTAAACCTACATTTCGTACAATGCCGCACAATGGTCATGGACGTTGAACAAGGCTCTTTTGGCTGATTTTACTCTACGCCAGCCTTTTTTCTCCGAAAAATCTCAACGGATATGCACGAACATAAGAGCCACTTTTTTTTTTCATTCAAAAGACTGACGTAACAGAGACCCGCGCGCATTGAAATAAAAGGGGAAAAAGGGAGCCGAATCTAAAAGCCCTTTTTATATTTTTTTCTCGTTTTAATGCGCTAAATACGAGCGAGCATTAACTAATGCCCTTTTTTCCGAGGGATCAAGTAGTTGGGAAAAATTGAGAGTTAAAACATCAAACAAGTGACCATAAATTCATGAAATAATACCACTACTAATAATAAGTATAGTGATTTAGGTCCATTACTGCGAGAGAGTAAACGACAGGGGTGGATGGGCCATATGGGAAAACGGGAAAATTCCCGGTGGGCCGGTGGGCCGGTGGGCCGGTGGGCCGGTGGGCCGGTGGACCGATCCCGATCAGAGCTCAGAAAAGATTGGATTAGCAAAAATTAAATGGTTAAACTTCTAACTAAAATGACGTAAGATCCTTAGTGACTCCATAACTAACTAATCGATTTTCATCAGTATAATTGTCAGTTGCTTTTAAACATAAACACCAATTTGTAAAATAACTATTGTAAAATGTCTTTCTCTGGGACACTTATAATTTTAATAATCATCTGTTGTTGGTTGGGTTTGAAAATTATTATACAAAGTGAAGTGCAAATATTTTCAGGGCTGGTAGATATCAATAAAATAAACATAATATATTTTCTTTATCGAGTTTCATATAAGTCCAATCGAGATATTAAAGTTTGGAAATTAAAAAAAAATTGATTTTTTTAAATTTGAGCCACCTCAATTTTTCGGTATTTGCATCTCTTTTAGTGCCGTAATATCAGAGATTAAGAAACTATACTGTGGGAAAATTTGCGGCGAACAGGAAGTTCTAAAAAGTTTTCTAAAATATGAAGGAAAATTTAAAAGAAGATGCTCGATTTTTAAAATCATTTTTTGCCAAAACACTCATAGACGTGTACTAAAAGCCTGGGGTCGAAATATACCACCCCTGAAAATATTTGCACTTGTTTAACGCTCACCCTGTATAGTTTTACCCAATATTCTTTTATTAATAACTAATAAATATGACTGATTGGCAGCAAAAAAAAAGAATGAATGAATAGCAATAGGTAAATTTAAATAGTCTCGATCTAAATGTATACTAAGAATACGGCAGCGTAGATTGACAACTGGGGGCCTCGGTGCAATATTTTTCGAGCTCCCCTTTGTAAGAAGGTAGACGAATTTGACGCCAACTCTGCGGTTGACGGAGAAAACATATCTATGCTTAGCTTGAATTGGCGACGGACTAAAAGCCAAGTCTGAGAACTAAAAGTCAAGTCTAAATTGTTGTTCAAAATGTTGCTAAAATGAATTTGCTAAAAATTACTGAGACAGCAGAGAAGAGTTAAATAAGTTTTAAACTAGATTAGATAATAAAATATTAATATGACTCGAAAATCCAAATATTCTTATTATGGACTGTAACATAACATTACATCAAAACACATTTATATCCACTGCCTAGGTATTGCCTAGATTTTTTTCGTTTGAGTCATGGCATTATCATACAAGATGTCAAATGTACAAAAGTATAGAGGAAAAGTTTCGTGATAAGAACTATATAATAACCTAAAAAATGCTGCAGTTTTAATGGCGACCGCGGTTCATTCAGTTAAAACACGTGTACACGAAGAGGCTGCTGCTGTAGCAGAAAAGAGAGAATTTTTTTGTACAATGTGTAAGAAAGTATATACCTGAAAAGCTAAAAGTAATGTATTTCACAGAGGATTGGGTCAGCTGAACTGCATGAATCAGGAAGTCTTAAAGTTTCTCAAAATCGTGACTTAGAATCGTAGCCTATTCAAGATCAAATTACCGTTATCGATAATGGAAATAAAGCAGTAGAACCCTGTAAAACTGAGCCATTTTGTAGTAAACATTCATATTTATGTCCGACTCAATATTGGTCTTTGCGAAAATGTTGATCAAGACAATTATTTTTTTTTTAAACCGGAGGCAAAAGAGCTTTTTCGCACTAGCGAAAAACACCCTTACTTATATACCTACAGGTTGTCCCAGAAATAAGTGCAAGTATTTTAAAGAGTGGTAGATTACGATAAAAGAAACATATTTTCTCTTCATCGTTTCTCAAATAAATCCAAAATAACGCAGTTATTTTCCTTTGAAATTTTCCAAAAAAATAATTTTTTGCTCAAATTTTGAGAACCACTGGATCTTTTCTGGATTTTCTTTCTTGTAAATTTAATCTACTACCTATGTTGCCATATTATCAAGAAATTATGTTTTTTAACTAAAAACTAAAAAAAAAAAATTTCAAAAAATTCCGAATTTTCAAAAGTTTTTTGCGAAAAAAGAACCTCATAAGCGTGTTTCTGGGGTTCAACTATATTACCAGTTAAAATACTTGCACTTATTTCTGGGACACCTTGTATTAATAAATAAAATATGTTTCTTCGTTATGGTCATTTTGTTTTTGTGGATTTAGGCCAGTTGTCTGTTTTTCCCGGGCCGGTTACCACTTTTCCCCTGGAAAAGTAAAAAAAAGTAAAGTTTCCCATCCACCCCTGGTAAACAACAACTGCAATGGACAAGGATGCTTTCGATGATGGACAAATGACTATACAGGGTGCTACAAATTCGGGGTACGAGCATTGGTATCTCAGTAACCGTAAGAGATACGAACATAAAGTTGGGCAAAGTTGCGCTGTGGGATATTCACTAAGGATTGGTGAGTTTTTTGAAAAAAAACGATTTTTTCGAAAATCAATTTTGTTTTTTCCTATGGTTACTTTTTAGAAAATCAAAAAACGAATTGCACATTCTCATAGCCACTTTATTAGGGCTATCTGATAGTATTTTTAGATTTTCAAATTATCTGATAATTTGTGAGATACAGAGGCCAACTTATTTTTTTTAAATACAGACCTGCATTTTTTATTTCATGTTTTGAAAGAATTCGGTCTCCTGTGTACAATGATATAGCACAGTTAATACTTTTTTTGTTTCGGACATTTGAATAAAATTTATTTAAACTAATTTCAAGTCCGGCTCTGTTTTTTTAATATTTAATCTATTCATCGTTACAATATTGATAAGCTTTCAAATCTAACAGCGACGTGGGGTAAAAAATTGAATACAGAAAATCAAATGCAATAAAATAATAAAAAAAAACTATAAACAAAATATAATATAAACAATCAAATCATTTCCCCGGAAGATGGATTGGAAATGGTAGAGCAGTATAATGGCCAACGAGGTACCTCCTGGATCTATTGCCAAGGGGGCGGGGAGGGGGCCATTACTTGATGTCGTTTGTAAAAGTGAAGAAATCAATACATCTCAACATTTACAATAAAGAGTACAAAATGCATTGGGAAGTATAAGAAGAAAGTTCAAAGAGCTATAAATAAAATTGAACGAAATATAAATTTGTGCCTTAGGGAGGGTGGTAACCCTTTCGAACATGTAGAACATGTAGAGCATTAGTAACTAGTTTGTAGAAGTTAATTTATTTATAATAACTACGATTAATATCATGCATATTATTAGAACGCACACTGAGATTTCAAATTCATAATAAAAAAAGTTAAAAATAATATTTTCAAATTGCTGACCTGGAAATTATTTATTTGAATCTTCCAAATGGCTCTATTTTCTTAATTTAATGTTAATTAGCGTCGATCACTATTGTTGCGATAAATATAATCAGATTAAATAATTTAAAAAACCAGAGTCAAACTTGAAATTATTTTAAATAATAATTAAATAGTTTTGTTGTTGTTAAGGTATCGAAAACAAAAAAAAACTATAAATACAAACGTGTGGCACATCATTGTACTCAGGAGGACGAGTTCTTCGAAAATCTGAAATAAAAAATGTAGGTCCACATTTAAAAAAATTAAGTTGACCTCTGTATCTCAAAAATAATCAGCTAATTTGAAAATCTAAAAATACTATCAGATAGCCCTAATGAATGTGTAATTAGTTTTTTGATTTTCTAAAAAGTAACGACAGGAAAAAATAAAATTGATTTTCAAAAAAAATGTTTTTTCCAAGAAACTGAGCAATGAAATTTTTAAAACTTTTTTTATAGCATCTTGGCGAACATCCCCCTTAGCCCCAATTTAACCATGTTCGGATCTATAACGGTTACCGAAATGCCAATGCTCGTACCCCCAATTTATAGCACCCTATATATACGATAGAAACTTACTAAAATATATCTAATTTTTTTTCAACTTTATGTTAATTAGTGTGGTGGTTGTAACATTCCACTGATTCCTATGTCGACATAATAAGGAAACAAGCTAATCTCATTAACTTTAATACAAAAAAGAAGACGAGAAAAGAAAAAGCAGAAAGGAAATCAGGGGAAGCAACATCTAATTTGCATCGGGGATTTAGATAACAAGGGAATTTATTAAATCGGGACGTGTAAAGTAAAATTAATCTGGCCTGAGGGATCGTTTTTCTCCCATGCTTAAATATTCCGACACACAAAAGTCGCATTTTTTCCGAGGCGGAGGGCGGTGATTATCGTAGAATTAGCGCCCGCCGGGAATCATGAAAAGAAGATGTTCTTTAGTATTTTTTTCTTTTTTTATTAGGTACACGTTTCTTATTTTATATAACAATAATTTTGGGTCTGCATTTATCCTTTTGCATAATTTACATTATTTTTTGCAGTTTTGGTGTTAGAAAGCAGTTTTTTTGTCAATAAATACTAAGGATTGAAAGCAGTGTGGATTCACGGCCATGGTACGATAGACGTTTATGGGGAACCGGTAAAAGGATTTTTTTTTTTAAATTTGGACTTTTGTATAAAGGCACCTGCTCCACCTATCTAAATTATTTTCAGCATTACAGTGTTGCCGCTTCATACTAAAAGTACCGTCCGCGTGTTTTTATATGAATGTGGTTATGTCGTCCGGACGGAGCATAGGCGACCCATGTGAAATTGTTGATACAGGGTGACAATTTGAAAACGAACAGTATTTAATATTACCTCTACCGATGATAGTATGAAAATTTGGCGAGAAACACGTCAATTTTTTAATTATCAAGGGGGACAATTTTTGAGGCATTTGTTGTCGTCTTACTTTAAATGGCAACCCCTATTTCTTTTACCATTTTTGTGTTCCTTATAAAATTCTCAAAAAAATAATACAGTTTATGTAGAATTCTATAAAAAAACACAAAAATGGTAAAAGAAATAGGGGTTGCTATTTAAAATTTTAGGGGTAGGTGCCCTGGAAGTCAAGGAGTTGAAAGTAACACGACAACAAATGCCTCAAAAATTGTCCCTCTTGATAATTAAAAAATTGACGTGTTTCTCGCCAAATTTTCATACTATCATGGGTAGAGGCAATATTAAATACTGTTCGTTTTCAAATTGTCACCCCGTATAAACTCATGGTACTTGCTCGAAGTCGCGGATGCTCCGCTCCATCTGAAAGCATTGTAAATCTTCTCGCAAGGATATTGCGGAAACAAACCATTCCGAAATTATTAAAATTCAAAAATAAAAATTCCTTGTTATTTAAATGGAAAAACAACAAATAAATTGAGGCAAACCTTAATATTAATATTAACCCAAGTAGCATCTATCTGACTTCGAACTAAATCTGACCTGAAGCGACGTTAGACTTTGTGCAAATTTAGGTCGGGTGCTGGTGATACGACCGATGACGTCGCTTTCCTATTAAAAGCGACGTCGTTGGATCCGAGTAGGTAAATCCAACGATCTGTCGACGTACAAAATAACAACGTACCATTTTTATTAATTTATCAACGTCGTTCCCACGTTGGCTTGCACGACGTGCATATACTTGAACTAGCCCGACGTCTACCTGTTGTCCGAATAGGATACGTCTCACTGATAATCCCTAAAGTAACGTCCAATTATATTTTGGTGTATTTTATGTTCATATTTATAACCTAATTTACGTATCTCTATTTACGTCCGTAAATACAACCCATTAAGCAGCATTTGCGGCCTAATGAACATCATGAACATAACCTAATAAAAAGTTTTTGTAAATAAACTTATTTTTTTTTATTATGCCTAAAAAAACACTAAAAAGGTATTTAGACATTCATCTACATTTTACAGAAAGAGGTCGAGGCTTTTGCAAAATAGTAATAGTAGTAGTGATGTCTTGCCTCCACCCACGAATACTTTTTATCCGGAAGAGATGCTGCATTACACTGGTGCATCTTAATTTAATTTTTTAGCTTAGGAAACCAACAGACCCCATCCTCCGCCCACATGTGAGGTACTGGTTCCAATTCTTTTAAATTTTGTATATATACTATCTTAAAAAAGTGGCTGCCCATTTTTTTTAAGGAGAAAACAAAAACTAAGATATAGTTGCACAAATCCACAAATCACTGATACGCAAAGTGAGGTTACGTGGCGTACGTTGGAATTATATACGTCATAATACGATTGCCGGTCGTCCGGTTTGATGACTTCGGTCGTGTGAGACGACTATTGTTGGAGACCCGGTCGGAATTGGTATATTGGTAGTTCATATTAAGTCGGACACAGATCCGATTCCGATTCGTATCCGATTGAGATCCACACCCGTATCCGATTGTCAGCCATTTTAAAATCGTTTTTTGTTTTTAAAATTTATATTCACATTCCGATTTCTAGTAGAATAATACTGATAAGGTTGAGTTTGGGGGGAACCACAGTACAGTTTTATGATTAAACCACCTAGAAAATAAAAAAAAATATTTTGCGAGTTACTTTTTTATAGATATTTTTATTTCATAAATCTACCTAATTTTGAAGGCGCTCGTTGTTTTCCGGAGTATTTTAATCAGATATATCAAAAAAGTGACTTCCGTTGACAAAACTGATGTCTGGATTAATGATTCAGAATTATTATAATATGAAATTAGGTAGGCATTTATAGTTATATTCGAGGAGTGATTATGAATCCATTTGTAATTAGATAGTTTGGTTAGGTTTTTATGGTAGCGAATATGAAACCAAACGTAACGTAAGTGCTTAGCGACGAATTTTAAGTAACTAAAATCCAATGTAATATGGTAATTGGTAGAAATACATTCCCTATTAGGTCAGATACCGACGCCGAGGCGACCGGAATCTGTATTCTCCATTTAGCTGCAAATAAGGGTCGTCAGGCGGTCGAACCGACGTTAATACGCGACGTCGGGTTTATTGAACGCGACGTATACCCGACGTTAGGTAACGTCCAAATGCTACTTGGGAAGGGTTCTACTAGGCTTTTTTTCTTTGTTCTACTTTCAATTTTTCAATACCATAAGATTTTTTTTTTATTTTGAAACACCCTAGTGTTCATATACCTAAACCTTCTGGATTCCTTCAATAAAGCCATTTAAAAGATAATAATTCTATTTGTTTTGTTTAAAGAACACCGTTACCATGACAAATATTCAAACTTTATTAGTATCAATTAGACTTTACTTGTTAAATTTATAAAAATGTAATGGTAACAAAATTTTTGAAAAAGACCTCTACTTAAGAAGTCGGAAGGTTTAGTCGGAAGGTTATACCGGGTGTTCCATCTAAAATTAGAAAGATGCGTTTTTAAAATAAGAAATATTACTTTTTAAATGATGCGGCACCATTGTGACGCTGAAATATTTTAGATAGATGGAGCAGGTGTCTATGTAAAAATCCAAATGTGCAAAAAAAACAATCGCCGGTTCTCCATGAACGTCTAACGTGCCATCGTTGTGAATCACCCTATACAGTAGGAAAAAATTACAGACAACTAAGTATTTTACCAATGTTAGCAATCCATTGATAGTGCATTGTTTCTGGAGAAAGAGACGGAAACAGGACACTCAATGATTGGCGATTCCATTGGAAGACCTCTACCAAAAGAGATATATTTTCAAATTCTTCCAGGCAGACATCTTCTCCATTCGACAATGCGCGAGAGTAAATAATAGAATATCTTACTCATGTAAGTTAATCAGTATGCTCAAACAGTCGCACTTAAGGCACCCATGAGCCAAGATATATTCTTGAGACTCGTCTAGGGAGGCCTGAAAAATTTGATAGGAATAAAAATAAATTATTTTAGCTGGCAGGCCATATTTGCAAAGCAATGAAAAATCTGACGATTTTTTTTTTGTGTGAAGAAGTGGGAATAGCCATTTACAGCCAGAGTGTGGGGGTCACCTCTCACCCCAGTCATACCCACTAAAAACCCATCTGTAGAGGTACCTCTCTAATCTCGGAACCGCCTTGCGGCATTACTTCAAGACTGAAGATTGTTTCGCCACTTATGTCTGTGTCTGCCAAATTTTTAACTTTTCATCTTCCTGTTTTTTTAAGCATGATGGCTCTCATCATCCTGGTGATTGCTTCACAGTTCTCTCTACTTTCCATCATAAGCTCGCCGACATTTTCCCTTGTTATCTTAACCTTGCATATTTGTTCCGCCGATGCACTAGTCTCCGAATCTCGAATAATGTGTGATTGGCCGTGTCTGATGCTTCACAATACCAGCATTTTGTGGATTCCGCCTTAGTTATTCTAAACAGGTACTCTCCAAAAGCACAGTGCCCTGTCATCGCCTGGGTGATGTAGTAACCCGTTTTCGTCCACGTGTTGTTTATCCAAACGTTCACGTCCGGGATAAATATCTTAATTCGACCCTGGTATGCCTCCCATCTGTTCTGCCATTTGTCCAGTATTATCTTCCTGGCCTCTGATCGATAACCTGAGCCGTGCCTGTATATTAAATTACTTTCCTCGATTTGTAGGATAATTGAGGGGATTTTTGCTAGAGCGAGAACAGCTTCTGTGGAAACTATGCGATAAGCCGATACTACGCGTAGTGCTAGCATTCTGTTAATTTTCTCGAGGAGTTTTTCATAGTATTTATAGTCTGTTGCCCTGCTCCAAATGGGCGAGGCGTACAGGATCATCGAATGCACAACCGAGGCAAGCATTCTCCTCTTTCCGTCACTGGGGGGTCCTCTTTCCGTCATTTTCCGTCACTCTAATATTGGGAGTGATTCTGGTCAGCTGTTTGATGGTATCAACCGTCCTGTCCCTAATTTTAAGGACATGCGTAGTCATGCGCATCCCCGAATCAAGCCAAACACCCATATATTTTATTGTCTTTTGAGGTCTGAAGTGGCAATTTCCCAATTGGGTATTTAAGTTCGTCGCATTGCGATGTCCTACCAGAACGACTAGTTCTGATTTTTCTGGTGCCAAATGTATGTCCATTCTATCCAACTTATTCGTTATAGTTAGGGCAGCTGTTTGTATCTTTTCTTCGAAGATAGTGATGGTCGGAGCGGTGATCAGGACAGCCAGATCATCCGCATAAGCAATCAGTAGATTACCTGGTCCAATATCGACCTTCAGGATCTGGTCATAGAAGATGTTCCACAAGATCGGTCCCAGAATGAACCCCTGCGGTACCTCGCACGTCATCTTATGTTTTTTGCCGTTTTCTGCAATTACATATCTTTTTGACAAGAAAGACTTAATAATAACGATGAGGTATTTACTGATCTTCATTGTTCAACAATTCCTGTCCATGGGGCAGAATTGAATGCGTTTTTAACGTCTAATTTAAGCAGAGCCGCGTATCCCCTGTTCTTATACGATTTCGTTTTAATACGGTCTACGTTACTCGTAACGACGTAACGCGTCTATCGTAGATTTGCCTCTGCGGAACCCACATTGGTTTAGATGTAGATTGGATGTTTCCATCCTCCAATTCTTTCTCCAGTCTATCCCTCAGAAGACATTCTAACAGTTTGGCGCTTGCATTAATTAAACATATTGGACGGTATTTTTTGTCTTGACTTCCATCTTTATTAGGTTTCTCTGCTAAAATCTGATGAACTAGCACAGCAAGAATCGCCGGAACCCTCTCTTGGTCCAGGGCCACTGGGAATACCCAAATGTATAACTCGTTGTGCAGTAAAACACTGTACGTACCAGGGAAAATTAGACCGTCCATTGCATTGGAGTACAAGGCGCGATTCTCACTATAACGTATCATCACCGTCGGCGTCGCGCCGCGCCGTCTCGACAACATAAAACATGAAGTAAATGGGCGATGGACGTTGCCACGACGCGACAGCGACGTTACGGGTAGTGTAAATTATTATTGTGGGCCATTTAAGAATATTTACCGTGGTGGTCAGCGGCTCGACGTGACGATGGCGGTACGTTATAGTGAGAATCGCGCCTAATTCTAAAACCACAAAGGAACTGCCAATACTCAGCTTGAATAAAGTGCGGATTACGACAGGTCTCTTGATAATATGACTGTTAAGTTCTGCCTGAACAATTTCAAGCTGTATCAAGAAACCCTTTGTTGCTGCCTACGATAAAGATCATAAAACAACACAGTACATAATATGTCACTGTTAGGCTTTGTATCGCAAGCGATACTTTCCATTTGTGAAAGCAAGTCTAGAACTAGAGTAACTAGGCTCTCATCCTATGAAGCAACTGTTCAAGCTAGTACAGATCACTGGTATAGGAGACTGGGTGCGGACAAAGAACGAGGACAACCATAATAAACCTTCCTGTTTCCAGTGAATTTAAAAAAATGCCAATGTCAAATACACGGACTTTTTTTGAATAAGACAATCCGCCATAAAGATAATTTTAAATAAATATTTTTCGAAGACACCGTTTAAACTGATTTTTTTTCCAAATCGACATTGAGTTAACAAAAATCGCTCAGTGTGAACGGGGAACAAAAAACAAAGCGTTTTTTTTAATAAAGTTATAAATATGCTTAACCAAGAACCTCCCTAAAATTTACCAAATTAATCAATGTCTAACTTTATTAATTATGGTTGTTTTGAGGTTTTTCTGTGACAAGCCATTTTAGTAAGTTGGAGAACAAAATAAAATACGGTCCAAATTAAAACTTTGCACTTAACCAGAGCGCTATCCGGAACATACACAAACACTCCATTACCATATTGAATGTATCGCTGTACCGTTACAAAATTTAAAAGGTTTCTTTAAATTAATAAGCCGGTCGTTTTTGTAGACCAACTGGAACAATAAGCCATTGTAACCGTCCGATCGGGGTTTTTGAACCCCAAAATCTTTTTAATATGCTCGTGTAATTTATGAGACATAATTATTGTTAAAAGATTAAAAATTGTCACATAAAACTTTTCGAGTAAACCGCAATGTTTTATGTTTCTTAAAAGGTAATATGTAGTATACGATAATTGAGAATTGAAACTAAAAGAATTTTAGATTGTCATTGTTTTTATTTGTTTTTACTTTATCTTAAACAACGTTTCGATCACACCTACCACTGATCGTTATCAAGTGTAAAACATCCTAAATCATAAAAATATTGAGCTTAGAAAAAGTACAGTCAAGCCTGAGGATGTCCACTAAGAATCTCTGCACTGGTGCGGTTTATAAGTAGATGCCATATCGTCGAGATTTCCATACTGGGATTGGTTAGGTGTAAGTTTTTGGTTTTAAATAAACTTTAGAGAGAACTTTTTATCTTTCCACATGGGAAATTTGATGGCCATTTTGTGAATTGAGATAATTGAAAAATGATTCCAACTGTCTATCGGTTCCATTCCAGATCGAGAGAATATCTAAGCTCATTAGCTATATTAGCTCATTAATTTTTTTTTTAAAATTATAAATTTAAACTACAATTTTTTTTATTGTTAATAATAAAATTCTTAGTTTTAAGGTAGTTATAATAATTCGCATATTTAAGGTTCTCATTAAAAAATTATTAAAATAAAATATTATTTATTTTTAAATTTTGACAAAATGGTGTTAGATAGATTACAAGAGATATTTTTTCTTAGAAATAAACTGAGGAAATAAAAAAACTCGAAATTTTTATTTTTTATCAGTGGCGTACTTTTTTTGAAAAAAATTGGCGATGCGTATCACATCTACGCCACTGGTTGAAACTAAAACCTTTTTTTACATTTAAAGTGTCTCTGAGAGGTAGACCTATAATAAAATTTTATAACGATACCTTCAACCACAGCTGTGTTTCAGTTGCTTCAGCTTCAACTGTTAACAAACTATTAAAGAATATCTTTAATTTTTCAAAAACTTTAACACCCTCTATCTTGCGTAAGAGCAATTTCCGAGCCATAAAGTGTACGTCAAAAATAATATTTCGACGTCCCCTATCATTTCCCGAAAGCATGACCGATTTACAGGAATAACCCTGTATATGCTGAAAATACATATAGGTATACATTATATTTCCAGTCCCGGCTTCTTTTTACATGTCGTCCCGGCTTCGTTTTTTCGTCGTCGCTTAACCTTTTAACTATTTTTTTATTTATATTCTTTTACTATCAATATGTTTTGCCGGTTTTTCTATTCCTTCATTTTTAAAGCAAACATTAGTTTCGCTTTTACCTTTAGAAATAAACATACCCAACCTTCGATGGGTTGTTCCTGTTTTCTTTGACTTTACAAATAGACTAAAACGAACGAGAAATAAAACAGCAAGCGGATCCTAACGTCGTACATATATCTTGCGTAAATCGAATAATGGTCGGAAAGTGGGTAGTATTCTTCTTTACCTTTCGTTTTTTTTTTGATATTGTAGGAGAATATATTCTGCGTTTTAGCGTACGGTGAACTTTTGAATAAGATTTTTTTCTGCTTTGTTGCTATAAGTGGTTTTCAATGAGACAGAATTTGTTTAGAAACGAAGAGAACTAAATAAGAAAAAAAAATTTTAATGAGAGTGCTACTGATTTTATTGTTTATGTTTTTAAAAGTCTGTTTTGCCTTATATCATAAGCAGGATGTTTCATATTGAATTTTATAAAAAAATATAATTCTATCAGTTATGGGCATCCGATTGAGATGTTGGCAATCACCATACCATAACGATTTAAATCCTCAATTCAGTAAAAAAATAGATCCACAATTGTTTTGTACCATGCTGGGCTGAAGGTTTGTTCTCACCTGTCAGTTTCGTTAAAGCAGTGATATTGAACAAATAATGAACGTTTTATAATAATCAACACATTTTTAGTTAAAATTTGATTGTATATTCATACCTTTTATTAAAGTGAAATCAGGAGTGTGAGGATGTATTTTCTTCTTTTATTTTGGAAAATAAAAACACTAAATCACCACAATACACCAAAACACTTTTACTTTTACACTGGACGCGCGTTTCGCTAACCATGTTAGTATCATCAGCAGATGATTATTATTATTATTGTGTTCAACTAACAAAATGAGACATTGTGAACACAAAGACAATCTTTTGTCTTTCAGTCATACTGGCAGATGAACCCGCAGATTTAGAATAGCTTATAAATAAACATTGTAGGATTAGAATATCTTCGAGTAAAAAAAATGGAAACTATGAAAAAAAATCATTTTAAAAAATAAGACTGAACATGTAGGCAACCACACAAAAATGGTTAAATATAGTTCATACAAAATAAACTTTTAGTCATGTGATTAAGCTTGACCGGCACAGCATTGCCCACTTTTATATATTTTCTTTTAATCAAAATATTTTGGAAACCGGAAATAAATTAATTATAAATATATAAACAGTTATTATTTACATCAACAAAACTCACCTCGTTAACATAACTTAAGGGACCTAAAGGGCCAATACTACCGCTTTCCCGTTCAAAATATATAATATATATGTCCTAAAATGCTTAGTTTCGGAGATACAGGATGTAGAAGTTTCATTTTTATTTCGATTTTTTCTAAATAAATTATGAAGTAAAGTCGAGTTTTTTGACTTGAGAAATTTTATTTCGATGTCAATATAACTCCTATTTGTAGAGTGTGGCACCTACGTGTGTACAGTACGTCTGTCCGTTCTGTAGCTACGGGGTATTCGTGAGCGGGGAAACGATATTCTCTCGATATTATTCGTAAAAAATTAGAGGACGCGTCCCATTAATAAAAATTCGACGAATTTGCAAGTAGCCAATAAAATGAGTTGCGAAGCGATTTGCGGTGACGTACTCGTCAAGTCGACGTATAAAATATATTGCTGTTTATTTAAATGTTTTTTGTCCGCATTCCTTTCATAGACACAGATCCAGCAGACGCACTTTAATGCCGCAACCGCACATGCGGCATTTGGCGATCTCCGATCATGGCTTCGCCGATTTCCTATGTGTGTGGATGGGGAAGTCGGAGTTCGGCGACTCGATCGGCGACGAGAATGAGCGCTCGTCTCTATGTTGTTACTATCAGAGCCCGCATGGATGGAAAGGCGAAGTCCGATCACGAGCGCTCGGTAGTTGACGAGCCCTCGGAGTTCGCTAAATGCTGCATGTGCGGTTGCGGCATAATGTTTAACTTTATTTAACTTTTTTTATACACCGTAAACTGAACCTCAAGATCTGCAGTGCATATAGAACCGTCTCCGCTGAAGCATTAAATGTCGTATCCGGTAGTGATGGGCAAAACTGTTATTTTTAGATAACAGTTGAAACTGTTATAGTTATTTATAAAAAACAGCTTAAAATAACAGCTTAAAAATAACAGGTTTCTTTATTTTACTGCTAAATATCTGAAAGAGTATGAGACGGTCATCGCCAGGCGTATTAACGCAGTTGCAAGTTGCAACAATGACGTGCTCGGTGGTAGTATTTCCAGGGTGTCAAAACATTTCTAAATATCGATTGTTATCTAAAATACCTCTCTAAAAACGGTGGTTATTTACAAATAAGCGCTGTTTACAAATTGCGATATAAAAAGCCAAAATTCGGCCACTCGTCTATAGTATATACCTACGCCCTGCCCCTCGATCCGGGTAGATCCTGAATTGCGTAGCAGTGTACAGGGTGCATCTCACTCGACGGGCGAGAAGCTCTTAGTTATGATTTTACCATTTGCGGTCAAAAAATAGCAATATAAGAAAATGTCTAGTATATTCTTCATAAGTAAACCAACTACACACTAGAGTTCGAATTAATTTTACACTTAAACTAGGTGTACCCGCGACTTCGTTCGCGTCGAATTAATAATTTCTAATGGTGATGATAAAGCAAAACAAGAATTTCCATTAACATACAAACTGGATAAAATTTTCTCACATTTGCCAAAAATAAGCTTTCTAACGTCGAGCAGTTTAAGCAGAATCGTGGTTAATCAATTACTCAACTTTTTGGAACACCCTGTATGATTTTTTAAAAAATTTCAAAATATGTAAAAAAAACAAAATAAATTATGCGTGTCCAGGCGTTTTCCCGAAAGACTAACCGTTTTTTAAATAACAAATATTGTAATATTTGAGGGGCGTTTTCACCCTGTTGGAATTTGAGATTCGAGAAACCCCTCCTTATCGAACCTCAACCCCACAATCAATCCGTTTGCAAAAAATCAGCTTTAAACGTCCAGCAGTTTAAGCAGAATAGTAATTACTCAATGGTCATATTTTATGAAACACCCTGTATATATTTTTAAAAAATCTTAAAATATGTAAAACAACATATTAAAATATACGTGTTTTAAGAGTTTTTCCGAAAAACTCACCGGTTTTTAAATAAAAAATATTCTAATATTGAATTCGAGTTTCGAAAAATCCCTTCTTATCGAACCTCTACACACTAAAGTCAATCCATTTTCCAAAAATCAGCTTTTTACGTCAAGGGCTTTAAGCAGGATCGTGATTAATCAATGTCCAGATTTTTCAAAACACCCTGTATACATTTTTAAAAAATCTTAAAATATTATTCTGAAAATTTTTCAGAATAAATATATACCTAAATATTGAAACTTAATAAGTAAGTACTGAAACATACAGCGCCATAATATCTCGACCTCCGTCCGTTATGCTCGTAACAGGTTGAAACAGAATGTATCTAAAACAACTGATGCGTTATTCCCCAACCTGTTTCGAACCTCCATCGACAATCGACCGATGCAGCAGCGTTCCTTTCCCACACCTATTATCTCGTCCGCCGCCCTGTTATACTTGTAACAGGTTGAAAAACAACATATCTAAAATGACTGCTTCTCCAACCCGTTGCGAGCCTCCATCGACAATCGACCGATGCAGCAGCGTTCCTTTCCCACTCCTGTTATCTCCACCGCCAGGCGTTATGCCCTCAACTGTTTCAAAAAACCTGCTTCTTTTATATCCTATTATTTTTAAGCTGTTGTAAATACGACCATTGACGGTATCGACCGAAGCAGCTACGTTCGCCGTAGCGCTTTCCCCACTCCGTTGTCCGTTGTCTCGCCGCCTGTATCGATGGTTGACGAAATAACATGTTTTCCATCCATACTAGTTGTTTTTTGGAATTGCTTCGAGCAGCATAGAATTTCGTGGTGATGCAGAGCGCCGACTTCGTTTTTCCTTTCACGAGCGGCCGATCTCTACGTGTCGTTATTTTATATCTGTTATTTTTTAAAAGTAGTAACGGTTGCGCTTTGTTATTTATAAATAATTGTTATAAAATAACAGATAGTTAAATAACAACCCATCACTAATATCCGGGGTGCCGCCTATTCACCTACTTGAAGAGGAGAGAAGAGAGAGATACAAAAGAACATCAAAACTGGAGGCAAAAAGCATACTGATGATTGAATGGCAAAAGGAGTGGGATCTAGATAGATATGGTAGATGGACACATGATCTCATACCAGACATTAATATCTGGTTAGACAGAAGCTTTGGAGAGACGGACTATTTTCTAACTCAGGCATTGACAGGGTACGGATGCTTTAACAACTATTTGCATAAAAGGGAGAGATCCACCTCAAATTTGTGTATGTATTGCAAGGAAGTTGAGTGTCGAACACACAATTTCCTCTGCAATGAATGGAAGCAGTTTAGAGAGTCATTCCAACGGGACAGTGGTGGACAAGTCTTTAAAGCCAAAAATATGATACAAGGGCTGCTAAGTGGTGAAACATCATGGAAAATTACATATAGATGCATTCGAGAAATAATAGAAACAAAAGGAAATAGAATGCGGGGCCTAACCGCATAGACAGCCTTCCAGCTGAAGTAATGCGCAAGCGGTTTCCAGCTGGATAGAGCGATGGAATGCGAGGAGGGTTTTTTTAGTCGGTAGGAATCCGACACTACCCAACGGTGTCTTATGCAAGATTTTTCCCTCCTCCCGCCTCAAAAAAAAAAAAAAAAACATGCGGCATTTGGCGATCTCCGATCATGGCTTCGCCGATTTCCTATGTGTGTGGATGGAGAAGTCGGAGTTCGGCGACTCGATCTGCGACGAGAACGAGCGCTCGTCTCTATGTTGTTGCTATCAGAGCCCGCATGGATGGAAAGGCGAAGTCCGATCACAAGTGCTCGGTAGTTGACGAGCCCTCGGAGTTCGCTAAATGCCGCATGTGCGGTTGCGGCATAATGTTTAACTGTTTTGAGTAGTAAAAACTTTTCGTTCGTACCTGATGTATAAAACTAATGAATAAAAAAATATACATTTTCGTGACTTTTTAAGTAAATAATATCTCTTGCTAAAAATCGCAGGTAGGTTTTCAAGATATTTAGAATGGAAATAGCCATTATTGACAAAAAGTAGACACGTTGAGTAGATAGGTATTTAACTGAAATAATAAATTTCGGAAATTTTTATTTTCTTTAAATTAATCATAAATTTTTCTGTGAAAAAAATGACAATAAAACAGTTTCTGTTGAACTTCTGGCACAAAAACATTTCAAATTTATCATTTCAGTCTAATAGCTATTTAGTCAACATATTTAATTTATGTCAATGATGATAGGTATTGATAATTTCGATTTCAAATATTTCGAGAACCATTACTCGTAGCGATTTTTACCAAGAGACCTTTTTTACGTAGAAAACGTCGTAAATATATATTTTTTTACTCAGTAGTTTTATACAGGTACGGACGAAAAGTTATTGCTCTTCAAACTAGTTAAAAAATATGTAGGTAGCGCCCTCTACAAGTAGGAGTCATATTGACATCAAAATCAAATTTCTCATGTCAAAAAACCCCCAGACACCAATTTTCATCCAAATATTGACCTTACTTCAGAAGTTATTTGGAAAAAATCGAAATAAAAATAAGCATTCTACACCCTGTATCTCCGAAACTAAGCATTTTAGGACATACATTTATACGAACTTTCTTACTTATTTTTATTTCCAAAACATGCTGCCGAATGTTTACGGAATACAGTTCAGACCACCCTGTATAAAATATTTCAACCTTTTTTTTTGCTAATATTATGAAAATAACCAGCATTCTAGACTAGCATACTATTACCGAAATTCTTCTAAAACTAAAAGGCTCGGAATTTTTCCATAATAATAAATTACTCAGCTTTTTTCTCTATCCCGAGGAAACTGCTCGCTAATTTTCAAAAGCTTATTAACGAGCCTCGGATTACTGCGAATATTTTTAATTACACGTCGAATACTTCATGTTAATTACAAGCAAGAAATCAAAGAGGCTTGGTGCGCACAAAGAGCTTCATCAAGAGATTGATTGGGATAAGGAGTGGATGGGATAAAAAAAAAGCCGGCGGCAACTTCAGACAACGAGCGCCACCGGCTCATCCAGCTTTAAAGAAGTACGCAAATAACTTAAATACGGGGTGTTCCAGAGAGGGGCGTATTGATTAAACCGATCGTTCCATTTACATAGACTCTTAAATTATTATACTACTATTTTGTACGATCTAAGTTAGAATGTGCATCAGTAATCTGGTCTTCTATATATAAAACTCATATTTAGTGCCCAGAGACGGAATTTAATTACTGTGAACGTATTAATGTGAAACCTTCTGTATTATGTTTTACTGATAAAATAATAAAATGTATACCCATTTTTTTTGTGCTTTTAATTCTTTATATTAGCAATTTTAGTAAATTTTTAGTTATTTCCTTTTTAATTTTTAGATTTTTTTATTTTTTTTTCTAAGTAAATTTATTGAAATAAATGAATCTAATGCATAAGCTATATCTATTCTGCTTATATTCCAATCATTGAAATTTTGATTGAAATCGAATTATATGTATAGGATAGCGCGTCATCTACACACAACCAAACTTATATGGAATCACCTATTATTTCCCATAATTTTTGAGATGTATGAGAATTTTCTGTTTATGAATAAAACTCAGTCCTTACCAATGTCTTTTAATGAAAAATAATCCATATAGCAATAAAAAAAAATAATCAGTTCCCAAAATAAACAAAATGGTATTTGTTTGGTTTCTGAAACGAAATTAAGATATAAATTTTTAATGGCCAAAAAGCTTAAACAAAAAGAAAATTGGTAATTTTAATATTCTTTGTTGCCACCTCTAGCCCTTATGCAAGCTTCTATCCGCGCTGGCATGCTTCTTGTTAAATTATCCACGTTGTCTTGGGGTATGTTTTCCCATTATGCTAATGCTGCATCAATAAGCTGTGCGAGATTTCCTGAATTGTTTCGACGAGCTCTAACCCGTCTTTTGAGCTAGTCCCACAAGTGTTCGATAGGGTTTAGATCTGGTAAATAGGCAGGCCAGTCCAAAACTATGACACCTTCCATTTCAATACGTTCTCTAGTCAATCTGCTGGTATAAGGAGGTGCACTATCGCGCATGAAATTAAAATTATCCCCAATTGCAGCTCTCCACAGACTAACGATTGGTTCTAGCACCAAATCAACATATCTCCGATCCGTTAAAATTTGTTGAAGTGGTAACAATGGAGTTTTTGCTCCTAGTATAATACCTCCCCAGAAAATTACAGTTCCTCCTTTATATCTTGGTACAGATTTGGCAGCCTGAAGTCTCGCTCGTCTTCCTGGAGCTCTAAGAACCCGAATTCGATGGCTATCTGATCTTAGGCCAATTCTGCTCTCATCCGAAAAAAGAACATTTTGCATGCAATTCTCAGTTGTCCAGTTTTGATGTTGAAGGCATCAATTTAGCCGGTCAATTTTATTTTGCCGAGATAACTGTAGGATCCGTAACTCTTCCCTACTGTAAAACCCTCGTGCACGAAGACACTGTTTCTTATGGTTTCTAAAAATTATTTTATCCTCTAGAATCTAGAGGATAAAATAATTTTTAAATTTCTTGCTGTTTTAACATATTCCATAGGGTGTTTCAAATTTTCACCAAAATACCAACATTTAGTTTTCCCTCGTATAATAATTACTTTCCTTTTTGAATTTAGAAAGACGACACCAAAAAAAGCTAAATAATTAGGCTACTAACTGCTTAAAAAATCATCAAAATCGGCAAACTAGAACAAAATATATTATACTTTAAAATATATCAAAGTTTTAAGGTGCCCATTTTTCGTGCCGGTTAATGTATTTCAAAAACTATACATTTTATATTATACTAGCGCAGTAGTTCCCAAACTTATTTTTCTCGTGGACCACTTTCAAAATTTTACTGGTTTCGGTGGACCCCCTGCTGCTACATTTCTACCACATTCTTAAAGTCGCCAAAAAATAAAAATTGTGTCACTTCTGAGTTCTGTCCCTATATTCCGATATGTAAAATAAAAACGAAAAATGGTACATTTTATATCACTTTATTTATTAAAAGAATAGAATTACAAGAAAAAATATTAAGGTAATATAGGTTCAGGTCATAATTTTAATTAATGGGAAGGATGTATCTGATGGAGTGTCAGCAAACGATCAATGTTTGGCTTTATTTTTGTGAGCAATAACCGCAAATCCCCCCGCTCTGTGATGTTTAATTTGCTCCTTTTTTTGTTAAGAGGTTTGTAACGCACTAAAACTCCTTTCGACAAGGTATGACGAGGGAAAAGCTATTAAAAATTTCCTTGCGATTTCCCACAGTCCAGGATATTTTTCGGGTATTTCTGCTTGCAGCCAAAATGTTGGGTAGCCTTTTCTAAATTTCACCTTCAGCTCCTCATTAGTGCTTAGCTCGAGCAGCTCCTCTTGTAATACAACATTGGCCACTTCCGTTTCATCAAATGGATTTATGATCCATGGTGGTATATCCATCGTCAGTATATCTTCAAACCTGGTTTTGAAGTCATCATGCAGAGCACTTAAATGTTGACTGTAGGTATGGATATCCTCATCAATACATTCTACCTGCGACAAGTTTGGAAATTGAGAGAATTCGCGCCGACTAATGTTTTGCTTCATAAATTTCAATTTCCCAAGAAAAGCCGAAATTATCCCCTTTGTTTTTATTAAATTCAGGCTGTCCCCTTGTAACTGCAAGTTAATATCATTAAATTTTTTAAACAAATCTGTCAAATACGCAATGTCTGCTTTGAATTTGATCAAGTTTTCTTTTAAATCTGGATCTCTACTTTCTAAGAACTCTAATATGGAATCGAAAACAGAGTAAAATCTCGTTAAGCATGCACCTTTCGACAACCAGCGTACTTCAGTATGTAAGAGCAGTCGTTGGAAGTCTTCATCATTTTCGTCGCACAATTGAGCAAATAAACGCGTATTCAATGCATTGCTTCTGATTTTGTTGACAGCTTTTATTACAAAATGAAGAGATTGGTTCAACCTGTCACTTAAATGTTTTGCCACAAGATGTTGTCGGTGGATTACGCAATGAATAGCTGTAAGTCCTGGTATAATTCTTTTGAGATGACTTATAAACCCACGATATCGCCCGACCATTGCAGGAGCTCCGTCTGTTGCCACTGAAATAATGTTTGTAAATGGGATCGATTTTTCCGTAAAAAAATTACTCAGGACATTAAATATTGATTCGCCTTTAGTGTCAGTCTCCAAAGTTCTGGCAAATAGCAATTCTTCGTGAATTTCTTCCTCAACAATAAATCGGACATATGCCAATAGTAATGCTTCATTACTGGGTAACGTTGACTCGTCCAGTTGTATAGAAAAATGAGTTTTTTGCAGATGATTGCACAAAAAGCTTTCGATATCAGAGCTCATTTCATCAATGCGTCTTTGTACAGTATTGTTACTTAATGGAATTCTTTTTAGTACGTCAAATGGAGATTTGTGCAAAACAGTTTTTAAAACCTCTTCAACAGCGGGTAAAATTAATTGTTCTCCGATAGTGTGCGGTTTTCCAGATTTTGCTATAAGTAATGAGATATTGTAAGATGCCCGCAAGCCATCATCGTTACTTTGAGATGTTGAAGCGAACATACTGTGCATGGTGGGTCTCTTTCCATATTTTTCTTTCAATGTTTGAAAATATTTTAAATCTTTACCTATTTTATCAGTATGACACCTTTTTAGATGATCTTCGAGCTTTGATGGTTTCATAGAGTCATTGCTCAAAACTTTGTTGCATAATAGGCACATGGGCAATTGTTTGTCTGCCTCTGATGGAACAAAACCATATTTCAAATAATCGATACTATATTGTCGACATTTTTTCTTTGCTGTAGCCATGTTTCGTGTCAGTTACCTTACCTGTAAAAAAAAATGTTTTAGTAACCAAGTTTTTTTCTGAATATAGGTATCACACCGCAGTCTTTGTCAGCACGCGGAAATAGAATTACGGCTTGTAAAGGGACCAACTAATAAACCGCTGAGACAAATACAGACGTTTTCACAAAACGGTATCAATTTTAAAGTACATAATTTACCACTAATTTTTAATAGTATAAATAAAAATTGGTGTACTCAGTATCGAATACTGATCATATTTGTGTAGGAAAAATAAAAGTCGAAATCCCAAAATTGTCCATAAAAACGATAACTAACATTTTATTAAATCAATGAGTTCACGCGCTCCGTGTATTTGCGTATTTTTGTCTGCGGCTTCATTGTTAAAATGTGACAAACTGGCATCGAAGTCCAAGCCCCGCCCTTTTCCCGTCGCCCGCGCACCGCTCGCTCTTTCCGAAAGGAATAGTTTTGATAAAATAGTTACTTCAAAACCAATTTAAAATGATTATGAAATTACTGTTTTATAAAATTAGTAGTTATTTGCAAGAAAAATTACAAAATTAATTGCTCTGCAATATTGCTTATTCGGCCTTTTAGAGAGGCAGTGTTTCTCTCGTGAAAAAACAATTGAATAAAACGTGCTGTGTTTGTCTTCAAATCGAAAGAGGACAATTAAAATATCTGTAAGTTACTAAGTTACCTATCTATACAGGCCGTTGTGATCAACCGACTAGTACACGTAAACAAAATACTTAAGTACTATAACAAAAAAGGTAGGTTACTTACTTTTCTCCGGCACTAGCAAACACAGATATAAATTTTCTCACAACTTTTTTTCCAAATTCCGCCTTTTTTTCGAAATTCCGGAAACAAATGAATGCGTTTGCCTTTGGCATCAAGTATTTATAGTGGTGATCAAGTTCATGTCTGAACAAGCATTAAGCATTGTCGGGCGGATAGCGCTTTGCAAGTCTGTACACGAAATTGTACGTAATATCGAATACGCAAGTTTGGACAAGTAACAGTCGCTTGCCTTATTAAAATATTATCTGCTTAGATAGGTACTTAAAACAATGTAGGTAGGCCCTTATAAAAACTATGCTTACATTTTTGCTCTTTACTATCAAAAGCAGATAAATTTTCGTGGACCCCCATTAACATCTTATGGACCCCCATTTTTTGTTCACGCCTACGTAGACCCCCAGCAAGTCTCCCGTGGACCCCTGGGGGTCCACCTGGACCACTTTGGGAATCACTGCTCTAGATACATCCTTTCTCAAGCAGGCCTTCTTCACATAGGATTTGCTTCATTTAGTCTTCTTCTTATAGTCCGTTAGTTAGTTCCTTAGGTGCAATTCATTATAAAATTGAAAAGCTGAGAAACGGCGCGGTGGTTTCTCAACTATAAACTTACAATAAGTCGATCTTCTCGATTAGAAGTTCTCAGACGAAGGTTCCTGGACGTCTAGGTTGATGTCCTCATGTACGTGGTCATAAATAAAAAACCACTCACTATACTCTATGGTATTAAGATATTTTTTAAAACAAATATAAATCACTTCATTTGAAAAACTAAAACTTAAGTGTAAAAATATATTTGACTCACCCTGTATGTTTATAAAATTATTTTTGAAATGTGAACTACAATTAAACACATATCTTGTAAAGAGTTTGGAGCGAAAATCTCAAATAGGAATCCTGATACAGAGTTTTTTCACATTGCCATCTTGTATGTATGCATTTGTACTAAATAAATTAGATACTAAAATTACCATAATTTTGTAGTAATTTAATGCAAAACAAAGTACATTAGTTATTTTTTTCCAATTTTATATAAAAAATAAAAGAAAAAGAGTGAAGTACACTTTTATCGCCTGTTCAAATCTGGTCTGGATATATTTGTCTATCCCTGTTTACGCTCTAAACAACATTTTCCATCCCCAATCGAATTGCGACTGTCAGGTGTCGAAATTCTCTCTAAACTGACGAGATATCAAAACACACTCGGCCTTGTTCCTGATTTGGAAAATCTGCATGACGCAATTAATTTAAATTCTCCACAATTCTGCCGACTCACGGGGTATCCGGTTTTAATCGCTGTTGATTTATCTTATATGTCTCGTGATTAACTGTGAATTGATATACTTGATATACCTATACGTTATGAACACAGTATCGGATCAAGAAAATATGAAGGGTAGATTCTATTAACCAATATTATTCATACTTAACAAGTCAAATTTATGTTCCTCGACTTCTATCATAAAATTAGATTTTAAACCGCAATATAAAACACTAATTTATTACAACACAAAAAATTACAGTTGGGGATTGGAACGTTTGGTGTTACAACAGAAAAATAAAACATTCACACACCACAATACACGATAACACTGCCGTGCCAACAATAAGGAACATCTGCCATGGCTCTGGAGAGGGAAATATTACCCAGACCCCATGCACGTGTGGTCTACATACGTGATGAGGCCGAAAGGAATCTCGATAGATCAAGAATAAGTAACCATAGTCGCAAGATGCACCTGTGGACTGTCTAGTCTAGTCTGGGGAAGTAAACCCACATAAAAAAGAGCTTCGTGGGCCTTTTCAATGGACCAAGGTTGAAAGAAGTATTCCAAAAGCTTAAAACGTTCTCTTTCTATAAGGTTAACTTTTCGACCTAAAAGGGAACAGGCAAAAACATTGCACAAGAAGCTATCCCTAGCTATTATTCTGGTAGAGGAACAACCTTACATAAATGGAACCAGTCCACTCAAAAGGACAGTAGTCCAGGAGCAAGCCCAATCCATCAGGAAAGGAGAGTACTGTAAAATGGACTCTCCGACTCTTCTCAACGAAGAGAGATATGAGAATCCTTGAGTCCAATCTGCAGCACACAAAAGCCGCTTTACCAACGCTTGTAAGAAGGTAGAAAAAGTATGAAACTTTTTTTAACAACATTCTGAGAATTCGAATAATCAATTGAATAATGACAAGACAAGTGACATCTATCTAAAAAGACAGCGATTTAGAGTGACGATTTGGTTATGTAAAATTGAGAGACAATTTTGACTATGCAAAAGAAATACATATTCTATGAGTTGTTGTAGTAATTACTGGTTGCCTAACGATTAACATTAATTTAAAAATAAATCCCCAACATGAATAATGAATAAAACACTTAAACAAAAACAGGCCACAGACCACACAAAACAAAATGTTGGTTAGTAGCAGTAAGTAGTAGTTTAGTAGAGATATAGGTGTAGTAGTATTTTGGTTTAATGGCCACAGCTATCCGGCCGGGTAATAGAATTATCGTTTTTGAATAAAATTAAATAAAAACACATAAAATATAATAGTATACGGTTTGTGCAAATATGCGCACATAGTGCACACACAATTTTTCTTATTATTGATTATGTTAAACCTATAGCAACTTAGCAAAAAAACAACGCTAAGTTACTACAATAGATCTGAAAAGCTCGCAGTTCAACAGGCCGATAGTCACATCAATAATCTACGTACAGGGTGAGTTTCCTATGATGTTCTCTATGGGTATCTCGGAAACTACTGGAGATAGAGAGTCGGTTAAATGGGAAAAGAATTGCAGTTTTGTGGGGTCATAAATATGCGCCTTACAGATTTTTGAAAAAGTTCATGGCTTACTTGATATTTCGAAAAAAACAAATTTCGGCTATTTTAAAAATTGTCCCTAACTCCATTATAAGCTGTTTTAGACAAAAAATTTGCTGATAAAAGTTGTAGATAATCATATCCTTAATGAGACTGTGCTCTCCGTTTTCTTCTAAAGCCTGTCATTTTTGACATATGACACAAACATATGTTTTTTTAAATGGAAACCATAGTTGGCCATGACTCATAAACAACGCCATTTTTTAAGCATTTCAGCGATATAAGCTAAAATTTGTTTTCTTCGAAAAATTACGAGTTATAGCCAATTCTTATAATTTTTTAACAATTTCACTTAGCCATGGAAACAAGTTTAATCGTCTTTGCTCTCGGAAATGTGAAGCTGTCACATCCAAGCTTTGTAAAATAAAATAAGCAAAAATTGTAAAAATGAATTTTTCAAATGAAGAAAAGCGTGTAGGATTATTGGTTCAACTTTTCTTGACCATACATTTTCGAGGATACGTTAACCGGCGAATGTTACGTTTTTTAGAGAACGGTTTTTTTTTCAAGACATGTTAGAAAAGTTACATTTAGTTATAGCCAATTCTGATCTTCCTTGATTAATTTAAATTGGATTGCCCATGGTATTCTTATTCTATTCTGATTTATAAAACTTATAAAAAGTTAGAATATATTACTAAACGATTCCTTACAATTTACATTACACAAACTAAAACTTAAAAAATAATATCACTGCATACACTTTAAGTTATTTTAGAAAATCCGCCATTGTTTTGAATTGCATCTTTTTAAAACTGAATTACTATCTATTTTCATAGAAGGACCGGTGGACTTAATTAAATTTCTCTCGTACCGCCACTTCGAGTGCCTCTCTTAATTCACAAATTCTTTTATAAACCTTATTGTTAACCATACCGCATAAAAAAATCTAAAATGGATAGGTCAGGTGATCGAGGAGGCCCATGCAAATGGTCCACCTCTTTCTATTCCTGAGTTTGCATAATTATGATAAAAATAATTTCTTCATATTTACAATTTTTGTTTATTTTAATTTACAAAATTTGGATGTGACAGCTTCACATTTCTGAGAGCAGAGACGATTAAACTTGTTTCCATGGCTAACTAAGTGAAATTGTTTAAAAATGATAAGAATTGGCTATAACTCTGTAATTTTTCGAAGAAAACATATTATAGCTTATATCGCTGAAAAGCTTAAAAAATGGCGCTTTTTATGAAGTTATGGCCAACTATGGTTTCCATTTAAAAAAACATATGTTTGTGTCATATGTCAAAAATGACAGGCTTTAGAAGAAAACGGAGGGCACAGTCTCATAAAGGATGTGATTATCTACAAGTTTTATCCGAAAACTTTTTGTCTAAAATAGCTTATAATGGAGTTAGGGACAATTTTTAAAATAGCCGAAATTTGTTTTTTTCGAAATATCTAGTAAGCCATGAACTTTTTCAAAAATCTGAAAGGCGCATATTTATGACCCCACAAAACTGCAATTCTTTCCCCATTTAACCGACTCTCTATTTCCAGTAGTTTCCGAGATATCCATAGAGAACATCGTAGGAAACTCACCCTGTATATAAAATGCTAAAGTTTATCTGTGTGTGTCGTCGCTACTGAAGTAATGACTTGCTCTAGAAAGTTGCTTTTTTTACTGAAAGATAGCTAATTGGCTCTTCTAAAAACTGTCGTCACAGGACAACATCAGGAAAAAAATAAAAAGTATTTTTTTCCAGATGTCGTGGCGGTCTTCAACTAGTTTGATATAGTGGTCAGTCTTCAACTAGTTTAATATAATCTAATTAGGTCCCCAACAAATAATCTATATTCTTCTCTATATAAGGGTGGTCATCCCAGACCCTACGTCAATGCCTGAGTGTTAAATCCGAAATCCTTTAGTCCCTAATGCACCAAAAATCACTTCGACACGACCTAGCACCATTTTTCTTTATTAGAGCCGAGATTTACGGGCGCCCTGTAATCGACTGCATTTCCTCACAGTCAGTTGGTCTTTATTAGGGTGTTTAGTTTTAGTTCGCGAGCGAAACTACGTGCGGCGCTGTTGGCGCCGAGTCAACACGTGCACCGAGCTGTCGCGGGAAACGTCATAAAAATGCACCGGTGTCCTTAAAGCGGCATCGTTTCAGGCACGTAGTGGATTGTATCGGAATTCTCTAAGGATTTTATAGCCGGTCGAGATATGTTTATGGGTATGTATCGACGATTGTTGAATGCTGTTGGAGATTTCAGAGTGTTTTTTCAAAGATTTATTGTCGATCTATTAGAATTCCTAGAATACAGTTTTTTTATATTTACAGGATGGGGTATTTTATCTTGTCATCCTAAATCCGTAGATTTAGAACAATTTAGGATTGTTTTGTGAGATCCAGACAAATAAATTATTAAATAAACAATATTTTGCAGAATTATTCAAAACCTGTAAAAAATAATGTAGGGTATAGACTGAATAACTTCCTGTTTTATTTTACGTTGTGAGTAAATGTTAGTAGTTATTAAAATTGTTATAAAAATGTAAATATCTAATAAAAAAAATTGTGTGTACACTACGTGAGCATATTTGAAGTAAAACTTCTTCTTACTCCGTCTGTCTATCTGCCCCTCTGTCCATCTGAAGATTCCATTCGGTTACGTCTATGCACGTGCCGAGTTTGGTTCCAATCGACCCATAATTAAAAAAAATCGTGATGATTTTGTCCATTTAGAGGCATCGGTTCGAAACGTCGAGGATGTCATCCTGGAGCCGGTCCCTAATTATGCCGAAATCAACCCACTTTTTTTCTTCAATATCAAATTTTTAGTCCCACCCTGACGAAGATATAAACGAAACGTCGCGCGTTGTATTCAACTTTGCAGGGTGTAACGTCGCTCACATATCCTACCCACCAAATTTGGTCGCGATCGAAATCGCGACATCAATTTTTGACGTTTCTTACGTCAAAACTAATTGTCATAGTGACACGGGTCGTACACGGTTTAGTTGGCCTTGGTCCTCCAGTCAATCGACATCGAGTGTTTGCTACAAATTGCTGGAGAGACTTCTGTATAATAGACTAGCACCAACTATCTTAGAACAGATTCCTATAGAACAGGCCGGTTTCAGACCAAACCGAAGTTGCAGCGACCAAGTTCTAGCGCTAACAACTCATATAGAGAGGGGATTTCAAGAGAAGAAGAAGTCTGTGGCTGTGTTCATCGATCTAACATCGGCGTACGATACGATATGGCAAAAGGGAATGGTCCTAAAATTCATAAGGGTGATACCATGTAAGCTAATTGCACAACTACTAAATAGCATGCTGTCTAGCCGGAAGTTCCAAGTTCACCTAAATGGAAATGTAAGCAAACTATATAATTTAAATGACGGATTACCACAAGGATCAGTACTGGCCCCGCTCCTTTTCAATTTATACATTTCTGACCTACCGGAAACGAGAGCACGAAAGTTTATTTACGCCGATGACATAGCCCTAGTGACACAATCGAATGATTTTAACAGTTCGGAGGCAGTGCTCACTAGTGATTTACAAATGCTAGAAAAGTTTCTACGTACATGGAGGCTCAAGATCAACGTAAATAAAACAGAATCTACTACGTTCCATCTAAGCAATAAATATGCGAACTACAGGCCGCAGATTGAATTCAGAAATCATGTACTGCAATACAACCATCTCCCAAAATATCTTGGCGTGACATTGGATCGCTCCCTTACATATAAACAACATCTAACTAAAATGGCCTCCAAGTTGAAAACTAGAAACAACGTACTTCACAAACTATCTGGAACAAGTTGGGGAGCAAACGCACCAGTTCTAAAAACTACAGCGCTTTCACTCGTATACTCGGTGGCTGAGTACTGCTGTCCTGTGTGGGCCAATAGTGCTCACACAAATATTATTGACACCCAGCTCAACGAAGCTATGAGGACTATATCAGGCACAGTGAAGTCCACACCGACACAATGGTTGCCTGTTCTATCAAATATTGAGCCCCCGGAAATACGTCACCAAGCAGCACTAAAAAAAGAATGGGGAAAATGTTCTGCAGATCCTGACTTACCATTACACCAGGATTGCCTAGATAACCAAAGGCACAGGCTAAAGTCTAGAAGACCTTCTTGGAAACTGGGCGAAAGACTAATCCGTGAAGATTTTCTACCTCAAACAGCCTGGCAGAATGAATGGTATACGTCAAACCCCGACTCGGCAAATTTAATTATCGATCCGTCACACAAGCCCCCGGGTTTCAACCTCCCCAGAAGAACATGGACGACCCTTAACCGTATACGTACTGGTCACGGAAGATGCCAGTATATGAAGCACAAGTGGGGAATATCAGAGGATGCTAGCTATGATTGCGGGCACCAACAACAAACAACATTTCATATTGTCACAGAATGCCCCTTGCGAAAATTTCCGGGAACAATGTCTGACATACATGAAGCTTCCGAGGAGGCAGTTGACTGGATGAAGGCGCTAGACATCCACCTTTAATCCACCACAGTCACTTCATCAAATTTTATTTCGTAATTTTTATACGTACATATATTTTTTATTTTTACATTGTATTGTTCTTGTTTGGACTTCATGTTTGATGACAACACGTGTGTGTGTGGTTGTATGTATATTTTATTATTGTTTATATTGTGAATAGCCCTAGTGAATAGCTTTGCTGCCATACAAAATATATACTTCAATAAATAATTTATCATAATTATTTAATAACACAAACGTAATTATTTAATAAACAAGAACGTAAATTGACGTATCTAATTTATTTTTAACAAGGAAAAAAAAGTTATTTTCATAAATGATCGATTTACTATACACTTATATGCATATTATACAGGGTGTTCCTTAATGACATGCTAATAAATTCTAGGAAAAAAACTTCTTATAAATATAATATGTCCTAAACCTCTTAACTTTTCAGATACAGGGTGGTAAAATTCTAAAAGTTTTTTTTTCATATTATCTCTGATATAAGTATCAAGTTTATTTTTATCTCGTATCAAGTTTCATAAAAATATCTATAATAAAATCAGAGTTATTATAAAAAATATATTTTTTTAGAAAAGTTTACCACCCAGCATCTCAGAAATTATGATGTTTAGGACATACATTCATACGAAGTTTTTCTCTTGAAATAGGACCAAGAACCACCCCCTTAAATATTAGCATGTCATTAAGGAACACTCTGTATAGTCACTTACCACTCTTACCAGTGAAAAGTTATTCCATTATTTCCATCGATTTTTGATCGACATCTACAGCACGCTGCACAACCAACTATTTTAGAGTCTTTTTCGATAAACCGCTATAATATCACAATTAATTTAAGTTCTGACACAATTTCCTTCTAGATTTGCCTCTAAACAAAACCAATTGTAGAATAAATAATAATAATAATAGCTCCCGTATATAGCGTTTAACGCCTTGGGAGTAGCAAGGTACAGCTTGCCATACTAGAGCCATTCGGTATACAAGGAAGGTAATGTGGCTAGCACTACGCTTCAACCGCCTATTATTACCTCAGGATTGTGAATCCCAAGTACTCATTTAAGGCTGAGTCGACCTGGGTACCCAAAGTACTATTTTTATTAAAATAAAAATAGTCGGCTGATGAAATGCCGGGTGTGGGATTCGAACCCACTACCTTGAGATTGGTAGACGAGAGCCTGTACCTCTTCGCCACCACTAATTTATTCCACAAATTGCGAGGTTCCGAATGAAGCTGAATAACACAGTTTGACAAAAAAGTAGAAGAAATGTGGAATATTGACGTTTTTAAATTTCAATATTCTTACTAAAGAGCTCTTTTATTGCACGCTTGATCCCTTTTTAAATGACGTTTAATGTTGAAAAATATTTTGTAAATGAGCTGTTATATTTAATATCGTCAGGTATCTGAAAAACCATGGTAACTTGCCCGAAAAAAAATGTTATAATTTTATTTGCAGTTTTTACCGTTTTCGAAAAATTTTGCAGACGAAAAGTGATAGGTTTGTCATAATTAAGGCACAGAAAATAAGAATACAACAGTTGAGAAGGTCGCGTGCAAAACAGTATATGTATGTCCATTTTTTCAAAAAATCATATTTTGGCAGTTTTCGGGTCTAAGTCGTAATATCTTTCGACCTATACACTCATTATGGTCCAAAACCGTGTAAAAACCATTAAAAAAATAAAAAACTTAACATTTTGCAAACAAAAACGGATATATCCAGATCCTCATAAGGAAGTCTTTCGGTAGATTTGACAAGATCTTGAAAAACATCCAGTCATAACATCGAAAGAAAGATACATGGAAATATATTCCGAAGTAGGTTCAGTAAAAACACTTGGTACTGACTGGCAAATGTATGTTGTATGTTGTTAACAAACTGGCAACGGTGTATCAGAAAATAAAAGGAATTTCGGATTGCAGAAAATCGACATAGTTACGAACAATAATGAAACTACGATTAAAGTAAAGCCGCTTCAATTCTATTGATTCACAACATCTGGCATAATTTGGGAGTCGCTTATCAAGAAGGGAAAATCCGAAGACAACGTACAGCTAAATCCATTACCATGGAGCAATTCTATACCAGGAGGTATATTGAAGGAGCATTTTAGGTAAGATTGGCGAAACAAAAAAGACCTTCTTTGGTAAAAAAAAATATTGAGCAGCGACGCAGGGGGAAACGTACAAATTTCGGAAAATAATGCAACCCTATGCGATTGCTTAGATGAAGAAGATGATGTACATCTTTGATCCTTTTACTCTTTTTTTTCAAATACCACTTTAACTATCTATTTTTGATTATTAAACAAAAATGTAATATTTTTTTTCACCAAATTTATGTCATTTGTGTGCAAAACCGGATATATACGATCTTTTTTTTCTAATAACGCCCAAGGGCCCGTATTCTGTAACTTTGACATAAAAACGTTACGCTTTCAAAGCGGTGAGCGCAAGTATATTTATATAAGTTATTCATAACCTATTGTTGAGTTAAGTCAAGCTATTTTTCTATGGGTATGTCATTATTCTTATTATATGAGGGAAATGTTGAAAACGCTTCTCAGCAATTTCGATGTTTTGAACAATATTTATAGCTGCCAAGTCGTAAATTATCAATTACTTATTGAAGAATTTATAGAAGAAGTAGTAATTTTCATTAAAGAGCAAGATAACGCACAAAATCACAAATTTTTCGATTTTCACTGACAGTTCGACAAGCAAAACGATCCTGTAAGGCAACCGTTTTCAAAGCGCTCAACGCAATCAGTAAAGACGCTAAGCGCGTCAGACGAGAATACCGAAATCGTTAATTAAGTGCGCGCTCAGCGAAAATTAACATCATATATGCTGAGCGTCTAAAAGCGCTTAGCGTTTTCAAAGTTACACAGGTAATTGCTTTTTTACAAAAAGAAAAAACGTCAATCGGCAGATCTACCCATTTGAATTAAAATTGTGAACTTTTTGAAAAAATAATTCCATTTTCTCAATTAAAAATGTGGGACGCTTTTATCGTCTCCTGAAAAATGTTTAAAAATGGATATATCCGGTTCTGCACGCGAGCTCCTCAGTTGTAAAACAATAAGGAAGACAAGAACAACTGCAATAGAACAAGTTACAAAAGCATTTCGATAATTCCACTCAGATGTGGTAAAATCCAATAACTCCTAGCCCTAAGTAAATTAAATTAAACGTTGACTATTGACAAGCACCAGAAAAAAAATATACCACAAATGATACATAACTTCACCTGTCATATCTAATAAAAATAAGTACATGCATTTATTTATTCTCATTTGTAATGCTTCCTGACAACATTAATAAAATATTCAGTTTTGACTATAATCGACAAGCTGTATCTAGATAACCTAATGCTGATATATTTTCAGTAATTATCCCTACACCAGAAGCATTTTAAGCCGATTTGTATCGGCGCAAATTGGTTTAGCGGTTGCTAGAAAATACCGATCGACGCAAGCTCGATATTTGAACCTATTGAATATGGCTGAAGCAATTTATCTCGTCTCGAGCATACAAGACCAAGCTAAATAGATAAAGTTAAATGCAGAAGCATGAAAAGTGATTTAGCAGTTAAATTAAGTGCCAAACTTAATAAATATATTACATGTTTATTTTATAAAAAATATCTTTATATTTATGTATTTCATCTTTTGAATGAAAAGATTAATGAAGAGCATATGAAGAAATTTAGATAGAGCACGATGGAAGATTAATATGGATGATTTAAATTCCGATTCATCAGTGCCATTCTAATTTTATTTAAAACATGCAAAAGTATGAGTAGAGTTGGTAAAAAAACCCTACCTGAGTTATTTTCACCGTGAAATAAAAGTAGCGGTTCGCGCTTGTTACCAAGATAAGAATAAACCGTGAATTGCTTAAGCGTGAATGACAAGGCAAACGCTGCGAGGTGGCTTAACCTTCTACATATTAAATGTGCGAAAGCGAACAACCGTCGCGCGTCGTTTCCCACTCCTTACAACGCTCTAATGTTCGAAATCGCAAAACATTCCACGCGTGATGTACGTTTTTGTGTCGTATGCACATTGCACATGCATATAATCGCGGACGCGTCCCACTGGAGAACTTAGAGATTTTTATCAGTTAGTTCTTCACTGTGAACAACTTAACCTAACCGACTATACGTTACGTTATTAAACTTCATCATCATCATGATTTTCAGCTTATTCAACAATTTCCAATTATGGTGTAGCCTCTCTTAAATACTCTCTTTTTAGTTCGGCACATTGTTGGTTATGCGGGCCTAAGTTATCCCTGCTAATTTCCTAATAGCATGGTCCCATCCCAGGTTTGGTCTTCATCTAGGTCTCTTAATTCCTTATGGCCATCTGTTATCCTTGTGGCCATCTGTTATCCGTTCTTCTTGCCAGGTGTCCTGCCCATTGCTATTTAAAGAATTTGACTCTGTGGATGACATCTATATCCTGGGTCTTTTGTCGTATCTACTCTATTCTTTTACAGTCTCTCCTATTTATTCCCAGCATATGTCGTTCCACTGAATATTGTGCGACCTGCAGTTTCTCTCTGATGTCCGTTTTAAGTGTCCAGGTTTCGCATGCATATGTCATGACTGGTAGTACACATTGGTCGAATGTTGCCTTCTTTAGATAGAGTGGCATTCTAGATTTGATTATGATTGAGTTTCTTCCATCAGTATTCCATGCTAGCTTAATTCTTCTGTTGATTTCTGGTAGTAGAGATCCCGACCTGTGTATTAATTGTCCCAAATATTAGTGTTGGGAAAAATCGGATGATTTCAATACTCGAGTATTTATCCTCGAGGATTCTAATAATCTGAGGACTCTAATGATCATACCCGGTCATAAAATTTTCTCTGTACTAATCGAAACCTGAATAATACTCGGCGCTGGGTATGAGTGATTTTGCTTGCTGTTTTTAACACATTGTTGCCATGCACTTGAATGACTTGAATAATATTGTAATAAAAATAAATAATTATTTATTTTTTTTGATAACTTTTAACATTTTTGTGTATAATTTCATGTGGGAAATAACATTTTCATAGGTTTCACTTTAAATTGTGCTGATTTTGCTTCTTTAACTGCGACTTTGTGACTAATCTGGCAACCTTTCAGGCTAAATGATATGTAATTCTAGGAAATATGGCGGCTTTTTCAAAAGGGCTCGTTATTTGTTGTTTATTTGTCGGCGGTCGGTTATTGAGATAAAAAAATATATTTTGTTTTACTTTTTAATAGCGTATTTTCACCCAAAATAAACTGTAGTACCTAATAAATTGTGGTAGTATTGTGTTATTGTGCAGATTTTAAGTTTTTGTGCGACATAATGTCCAGTTTTAAAAAGTCTATTGTTTGGGCACAGCTTAACTACTAATAATAAAAAAAAAATTGTAAATAGTGATTGATTCGCATTTTCAACCTCTTTCTATTGTGGAAAATACTGGATTTTTAGTGAATCCGTTATATAGAAAGCCCTCCTAATAGAAAAATATTAACTAATCAAATTTTACTTAAGGCTTACAACGAGTCAGCTGTGGCATTAAAAACAAAAAAAATTAAATAAAATATACAGAAATATTGTTATTATTCTTGTTGGAAAATTCCGGCAAACTAAATAATAAGTAATTCACTTTATATCTACGTTCCATCACACTAAATTTCGATTATACTTTCATCAGAATATAATCTCCCAACGTACAACTACAAGCAAATGTTTTTTTTTACAAGAAAACACGTAAAATGAAAATTAAAAATGCAAATAAAGCAAAACCTCCAAAGCCTTAACCCAAATAAACAACTGTGGTTTTGTCAAATGGAATTTTGAATATTATGAATTTTCAAATTTTTCAATTCTGAATTATTACACAGAAAAAAAAAACATTGGGTATATTATTATATTAATAGTTAAAAAACTATAAATCTATAAATAAAAAGTACGGAGGAAAAATGTTTATAATTTAAAAAATAGTATACATAATGTATCACGTCTAAACTAAACAAAACAAAAATAAGTAATGGATTTCTGTTCAAAAATGCCCAGGTTACTACTCTGATAACTGATTATTATTGCGAGCGATATGGGAGCAAGTGAATTAAGCGGTTATTCTCTATCCTGTATATAAAAGGTTTCAGCATAAAACGTAAATCGCCTGAGTTTTCGCGAGCAGCGAGAACGGTATGCTACACCCGATGTTAGTTGCGTGCCGAGTAATCCTCGAGGATCGAAAAACATCCTCGAGACATACCGAAGATATCAATACTCAGGTGACCGAGTATTTTTCACTCGAGTGATCCCATCACTAAATATATATTCTTCTACTATTTCCAGTGTTGTGTTATTTATTAGAATGTCTTTTCTTTCCGTTACCCTTTAGTTTTTGCTAAATTAATTTTGAAACCCACTTTATTGCTGGCTGTATTTAGTTCATTAGTTTGTACTTGTAGTTCTTCAGGACTATTGGCAATTAGGACTATGTCATCAGCCAATCTTAGATGGTTAAGATATTCTCCATCTATTATTAATCCTTGTTGGTCCAGTCCACTTGAAGGAAGATTTGTTCTAGTGTTGTTGTCGTATTTATTGTCGGTCTAGTGTTGCTGTCGGGATATTGCGTCTCCCTGTCGTAACTCCTTTGCCAGTTGGGAATTATAGGGTTGTTTTATATATCATTACTTCTGTTTTGGCTTCTATGTACATATATATTGGCGAGAGTTTCTATATAAGGCCTGTCAGTATCTTGTTTCGCTGGGCTTCTATTATTGCCTTAGGATATATCGAGTCGAAAGCCTTCTCAAAGTCTATCAAGGCTATGGCTAGTGCAAGTTCGTATTCTTTTGTTCGGCTGACAGTTTCTCTTAGCGTATGTATGTGATCAATTATGCTGAAGCAGCTTCTAAAGCCTGCTTGTTCTCGTGATTGTGCAGCGTCTAGCGTGTTTTGTATTGTTGTTTATTATTTTTGTAAATATTTTGTATGTTACTGGTAGTAGGCTTATTGGTCTATATTTTCTGATGTCTTCTTTGCTACCTTTCTTATGAATTAGAGTTATGTTGGCGCTATTCCAGTCTTGTGGTATAATGTATATCTTCTTCATCTTCTTCGTACGTTATGACTAAGTCCTGTGTTTTCTTCAATGGTTCCCTAAGAACAGTTGGGATGATGAGGACCAGCTTTCATACCATCTTATAGGTAGGTGGTCGTCCCGGCGGTCGAGGCGTGTTGGGTCTTTTCTCCTTGGCAATTTTCGCTAACCGGTCGTTTGGCATCCTGTCCACATGGTCTCTCTTCTCCTGTTTCTCGCCCATCTTACTACATCCTTTAATTCATATGTTTCTCTAACTTCTCTTCCGGCCATATAAGGTATATCCTGTAATTGAATAATTGATCTAAGTGTTCGCATTTCTGTTGTTCTTATGAGCCGTTTTTTTGTTGTGTTCTCTGCTCTAGTCTCTATCGCATATGTCATAACCGGTCTCACGCAAGCCTTATAAATTCTAACTTTGCTTCTGATGCTCATATATTTATTTCGCCAAATTATATCCCTTAAATATCCTGATATTAATGATGCCTTTGTTGTTTGGGTTTTTATATAGCGGTATAATGTATAGACCGCTACAAATGTACAAACTATTTTATGAGATGCTGTAAAACTTGCAAAAAACATAGCTTTCCTTTACTGAAGTCATAGACGGAAACATCTCGGAGCATTTTAAAATTCAGGCGGCAATCACATCCCAAAGAAAAGAAACGCAATTACGATCTTATCCGTTGCCGAACAAAAGCCAGTCGATCGGCAAATCCCTTGTTTCCATAGCTTAAATCGCATAACTAAAAGCCATTAGGGAGAACGAACTATAAAGATAAGTTTTCGTCGCAACGCGCCCTCTACATGAAAGGAAAAATCGTAAAAATACTTTTAAAATTGGGAATACATGGGCCCACAACTGAACTACGGCACGCAACGCATACATATTTTCCTCCTTGGGGATTTTCGGTCGTAAAATGTTGTTCGGAAATTTTACGAGTCCGTTATCTCTATGATTATGGGCGTTTTGTATTTAGGGTTTGTAGCTGTTTTGTAGTTTTTTTAATTTGTTTTTGAATCAGCGATATAGCGTGAGTTTGTCGTAGATACTAATGTTGCTCAATTTTTTGTAAATCTCCCTATTTATTATATATTATATTACTAATGCATAAGGACTGGACCAACAAAGGATTAAAAATAGATGGAGAATATCTTAACCTGTTGCCAATAGTTCTGAAAAATTACCAGCACAAATTAATGAACTAAATAGGGTGAGCAATACAGTGGGTCTCAAAATGAATATCTCCCTATTTATTATATATTATATTATTAATACATAAGGACTGGACCAACAAAGGATTAAAAATAGATGAAGAATATCTTAACCATCTAAGATTTGCCGAGGTGGTCTAAACTGTATTCCGGAAACTTCGGCAGCATATTCTGCAGATAAAAATATGTAAAAAAGTTCATACAAATGTATGTCCAAAAATGCTTAGTTTCGAAGATACAGGGTGTAGAAGTTTCATTTTTATTTCGATTTTTTCCAAATAATTTCTGAAGTAACATCAACATTTGGATGAAAATTGGTGTCTGGTAGTTTTTTGATATGATAAATCTGATTTGGATGTCAATATAACTCCTACTTGTAGAGGGCGCCACCTACATATTTTTTAACTGGTTTGAAGAGTAATAACTTTTTGTCCCTACCTGTATAAAACTACCGAGTAAAAAAATATACATTTATGGAGTTTTTTACATAGAAAAGGTCTCTCGGTAAAACTCGCTAAGAGTAATGGTTTTCAAGATATTTGGAATCGAAATTATCAATACCTGTCATCATTGACATAATTAAACATGTTGACTAAATAGTTATTAGACTGAGATCATAAATTTGAATGTTTTATCATCATTTTTTTCGCAAAAAAAAATTATAATATTAGAAATTAGCGAGGATAACTTGGGCCCGCAATATAGCCAACAATATACAACAATGGGCCCAACTACACAGAGAGTATCTAAATACTCTCACCATAATTGGAAATGGTTGAATAAGCTGAAAATGATGATTGAAAACATGGCAAAAAATTGACCGGACCAGGTCTGTAATTCTTTTACCAAAGTAAAATTCTCAATTTTTATTTTTCATCAAGATTTCAGCTAAAAACTGCCTTATTAGATTTCTCCGTAACATTTTTTGGAATCAGATTTTCAGTATTTTGTTTAGAGATTTTTAGTACCTACTTTATCCTCAGTTCATTTAACTAGATTTATTTCTTTGGTGTGCAACTAAGTTTATTTATCAAATTAGAAAATCTATAACTAAGGAATAGCTTTATTTATTTTTGTTTTCTTATTTTTCAGGAACTTTAGTTTTATTTTTTTATTACTTACATTGTACTGATCGAAATCCTTACTTTTTGATAAATAAACTTTACTTTAATGGCACTGGCTATTAAATGACTTTGATCAAAATTAAAAACTAAATAAAACTAGAACAGTCGCGTTGATAGAACAATTACAATCGAAATATTCTCTTTTAAATGGCTTCACTGAAGAACGTGATATATCCTTAAAAAGCAATTTTATTTATGTTTCGATTTTTTAAATAATATACATAGGCTTATATTTAAAATAACAAAGATCTGAGCAATTTTATAACAAACGGAAATAAATATAAATTTTGCTCTACCTGTGGAATATCAATTCGGTGGATGCAGACAGATCAAATATACCGATTTTCGTTAACTTATAACCCAAATTTCAGTTTTCAATATGCTGAATTTATGATTTAACCAATGCTTATTCTAGATTAATTAGTTTTTAACAATTTTACACATGTCTTATTTTTTATCTCGAAAACTATTAGAGATTAATTATAGAATAGTTTAATAGAAAAATTATGGGATGTGAAAAGTAGTTTCGAAAAATGTAGTAATATACCGAGTGTTCCATTTAATAATACTGAAAATAATTTAGACAGATGGAGCAGATGCCTTTTTATACAAAAATCCAAATTTTTCTTGGTTCTCTATAAATGTCTAACGTGCCATCGCCGTGAATCACTCTGTATATTGGAATAGTATATCAAGGTGCTACAAATTCAAGGTACGAGCATTGGTATATTGAAAACCGTAACAGATACGAACATGATTAAATTGGGGCAAAATAGCGCCTTGGGATGTTCGCCAACATGCTATCAAAAAAGTTTCAAAATTGTCAAGGATTGCTGAGTTTTTTGTATATTATTTTTTATGTTAAATATATTATTTTTTGTATTGTATTGAGATTGCTAATATTTTGTATATTACTAGATTGTTACATTCAGATTTTAAATTCATAATATAAAAAAGTAAAAATAATATATTTAAGATACTGACCTAGATATTACTTATTTGAATCTTCCATTTGGATCGATTATCCTTATTCAATGTTAATTAGCGCTCATCGATATTGTTACCATTATTATAATAACATTAAATAATTTAAAAAAACAGAGCCGGACTTGAAATTAGTTTAAACAGTGCTGTTACACTGCTCAAAACAAAAGAAAATATTAAGTGTGTCATATTGTTGTTCTCAGGAGACTGAATTCTTTCAAAATCTGAAATAAAAACGCAGGTGCGTATATTTAAAAAAAATCGTTGGTCTATGTATTTCAGAAACTATTAGCTAATTTGAGAATTTAAAAATATTATCAGATAGAGTTGATAAAGTGGCTATGAGAATGTGCAAATAGTTTTTCGATTTTCTCAAAAGTAATGAAAGGAAAAAATAAAATTGATGTTCCAAAAAATCAGATTTTTTAGAAAAAGTCAGCAATCCTTGCAAATTTTGAAACTTTTTTTGACACCATGTTGGTGAACATCCCAAGGCGCAAGTTTGTCCCAATTTAACCATGTTCGTATTTTTTTCTCGGTATCCGAGATACCAATGCTCGTACCCTGAATTTGTAGCAGCCTTTATATGAGAAAATTTATACCACTTCATACTTTTATCTTCATCTGGAATTACCCACGCGATAAAATAATTGAACTATAAATCGTTAACGCCAATTAAAAACATGAAGTTCCCCCGAATTTATTTTATATATTTTCAAAACAGCGTTAAATAAATTTATCAATGCATTGTTTCATTTCAAACCTGAACGATTTAATGCAATAATATAAAAGTTATAAAATTTCCCTATTCGGTTCAGCTGAGCTAATTGGACAATGCTACAACCTGCAAAATGTAAAATATTTGTTTCGCAAAGTTCTGTTTGCCGGTCTCGAATTAACGAATTTATTTCGAGATAAAATTTAATTCTCTAATTTGAGGGCGTTAATTACTTCCCGAAAGTATATACCTGCTTGTTAACGTTCTGTTTCCGTTGTTTTCGAAGTAGCGACCAATTTTTGATAATTATAAAGTTTAAATTCTATCATGCACACAGCTTAAACAAAAAAATATATAAAAAAATTGTGCGTGCACTGTGTGCGCATATTTGAAGTAAAACTTATTACTAACACCTATTAAATTGAAGGATTTGAAGGACATGTTTGAAAAAGTGTAGTTTGAAATGTTGAAAAAGCATTAAAATAATAATATAACGTATCTTTTTACGCGTAATAATAGCTTTTTACATGTAACAACAAGTTTTTTACGTGTAACAAATAATTTTTTTAAACGTAATAATTTGATTAACTTTCACAAAATTTGTATTAAAATATCAATATTTTGATAAACACGTAGACTCACGTCGTTGTCACGGACTCGCGAAATACACGTCGCGTCACTACGTATTTCTAAGCCGTAGTTTACTTTAGACCAGGTTTGTTCTATGAACCAATTTATCTACCGGGAGTCAATCCAACAAACTTAGCAACGTTTTTATAGGGGTTGTTGTATATTTACTACAGTTTAGTATAATACGTACTAGAGATGGGCAAAGATTGAACGAGTATTAAAAATAAATCGGTTCGTTCAATTAAATCGTAGCCAGCACGGATCGATAGGAGTCGTGAGAATTGATTCATTGCTTGCAATACGGTTCATTCAATTGAATCGTGGCTGACACGGATCCATAAGATTTCAACAATGAGCCGTAAAAAAGAATCGTGAGAATTGAATCGGATCACAATGCTATCGTTCGTTTAAAGAGTCGTGAGAATTGATTCATTGCTTGCAATACGGTTCATTCAATTGAATCGTGGCCAGGACGGATCCATAAGATTTGTACCATGAGCCGTAAAAAAGAATCGTGAGAATTGAATCGGATTACAATGCGATCGTTCGTTTCTACAGCGCGGCGGTGATATAGGCATAGAGTCAGGCACCAATATTTAGACTTAAAAAAAGCCCTAAACAAACATCATGTGGGCATAAGATGAAAACGATAAGAATGTTATTTACAAGAAAAAAACTTATTTATACTGTGCTTAGTACGGGAGTATCTGTAAGGTATTTAATTTTCACTTTAATATTTTTGTTAAAATAATATTACCCACTTTAAACCATTAAATGTCGAACTATAAAATTTATATAAAAAATATATAATAATATTTTGTATAAAAAACCCTAGCTGTGGATCCAAAATAACTCCCAAATATTTTACTTCAGAAACAAACTCTATGGCTGTCTTATTTATTTTTACAGTTAAATTTCCTTCAAAAAAATGTTTACACATAGTTTTGTTCCAACCACCATACATTTCGTTTTTGAAGTGTTCAGTTTTAATCTGTTTTTACATAGCCAGTCATATAATATATTTATGTAGTTCATTGTTCATAACATTAACTGTTTCCTCAAAGTTCTTACGAGACACGCAAAGTATAGTGTCATCAACAAACGAATTTATAAATGATTTCTCAAAATAAGTATAAACACCGTTGATGTAGATAAGGAACAATAAAAGCCCCAAAACTCTACCCTGGGAACACCCCTTACTTTCTTTCTTACTTACTTTCAGCTTTCTTCGACACATTGCTGTCCACTTTAGTTCGATTGTATTTGTCACACAAATAACTCCGAATCTACGGAAATACAGTATAATTCACACCATAGGACGTCAATTTTCTGATAAGATCGATTGTTTCAAAGGCCCTCTGTAGGTCAACAGTAGGTAACAAATTTATCGGTCGTAAATCAGCTGAAATTTTAGGCTTTGACACCTTAGGTACTAGAGTACTATTTTTAGATCACCTGGCACTTGTGCACACTATATACTCTGTATTCTATGTCCTATGAATACTGACAATACTTCGACAATTTGACTTTTTTTAAGAAATAATTATAATATAATAAAAATTGGCCTGGGGACCTAAGTTCCATTAACTTTAAGATTAGTATGTAACTCGGATGTGAAACTTGAACAACGAATAAAGAAAATCCAGATAACATGAAAGTAAATGGAATGATGAAATGTTTGTAACAATAAAAATACTTTAAGAGTATAGAATGGTCCAGACAAAAAATAACTGATCAGACAGAAGGTAACACGTAACACATCTACAGACTTAAATCCATCAAATGAGAAAGGGTTGATCATCTACAAGAACTCACAAAAGATGGACCACAAATATTGAGCATTGGTACCAAAGATGCTTAAAATATATATAACGCCCTCTAACTTAAGATGGGACTACAACAAACTCGGACAAAATAGTAACAAACAGCACAAATACTAAATTAATGGGTGCAAATGAAGAATAATGAAAAAGAACCCAAGGTGACATCACAATAACTAATGACTAAAAATAAAAATGATAATGATGCTAATGGCTTAAGTTGATAAAAAACCCAAATAAATTTCACCCAAAAGAGGAACATTACAGCAATGACCTACTTATTTTTCGTTATTGTTGGGCCACCCCGTATATCGTTCGGTTACGGTCTATTATTTATCGAAAAGGACCTTTTACGACGTTGGTTTATTTTCTCAAACGACAGTATAAAAGACTTGTTTTTCCCGTCTGCGACAGACGCACGCTTTCCTATACGAAGCGATTTTTCTTTTAATGTGATTAATTTTTCTTCGCTACGTTCAATCTATCGCATACGTTTTATCAATCTTTTCAGTTAAAAATAACTGTTGTTTGAGGTTATATTTACGGAAAAAATGTAATATCGTTTAATACCGTAAGATGTTTGTCGACAGAAATATTATTAAATTTCTTGATATTTAATATGGTTTCTAAATTCTTAAGATTAAAAAGGTTTAGTAAAATAATATTTAGTAAAAATGTTTATATTCTACAATAGCAAAAAGAGTTTATACACTCACCGACAAAAAAAAAACGGCCACTAAAAACCACTCCTAATTTCAAAGTTGTATTTCTCGCGAACCACTCATTAGATTTTGATGATTTTTTTTTAAATTGTAAATTAATTCCTTCTTAACGGATGCTACCACAGAAATTTTTATTCCGAATTTATTTTGAACATATACAGGGCACAACAATGAGACGAAGTTTTTTGCCCGAACTTTGTAACATCCTGCAGGGTGCAGCAGCTGTAATAGCTATTGCCAAATCAAATCACAGTGCCTCATCTTTTGTGAGAATTTGGTTTTTTTAATCACGACATTATCTCTGTTTCTATTGGAGTTTCTTTGACAGTTTATGGTTTTAAAACTGTTAAATAAGTTATTTTCTCAATAATAGCTAACTTTGGAACTTAAGTGTTTGATATCAAAATTCATGAAATTTTTCACAGAAATTAAATATATATAAAAAATAGAATATCCGTTTAAAATAAGAATGTTGTTGTTAACTTCCGGTACTTCCGATAGTGCCGCCATATTGCAAATATTTTTAATCATCTCACTGTCAAACAATAATTTGCAAGAAAGGTCCGCTCTATATGTTTTAGTTCTCTAGGAACTTCTAACACAAACTCATCCTGAAACACCCTGTATACCTACTTTCAAAATGTTGCTTCGTGACATTTTAAGATTTCATTCCGGTATAATAACGTAGAATTAATTGAAAACAGTTTCGGTCCAGTTTTGAAGCGCTCTCGTCAGTGACAAGAGAAAGATGAATAGGAAAGACAGACTAAAAAGGCTTAAAACGAATTTAAATATAAATGAAGTTAATTGAAATGGGAATTTTCATTGGACGACCGCTGACTAGTTCGCAGACCGGCTTAAAAGAGAAGAGTTTTTTTTGAAAAAAATCGCTCGGTAATAGTAAAGATGGCAAGTTAGCTTATTTTTCTAGGTTAATGTAAAAACACAAAACCTTGCTATTAATTTTTTATAGTTAATGGAAAACATTTCGTTAAATGAAATAATTATTAACATAACCCAAAGTAATAATTTGATTAAGGAAGATTACTGATTTTATAATGTGTTCTTTTTTTATAAATTGGATTAGGATCGAAAGAAATCAACAGAAATCCTTTGTTTTAAATTTGTCGACGTTTCGCAAAATTTATTTGCATCTTCAGGACACTACAAAGTTAAGAGAGCAAAAAATACAATCAAATAAAAGTTTTTCCAAAAATTTAACAAACAACTTAAAATACATATCAGTGGAATTCCACACATATACAATTGGTAAAACTACCCTAATGTTAACAATTAAATAAAATATATGTATATGTTACTCACATTTAAATCTGGACTTTCTTAGTCATATCCATTAATACACGGATGGTATAGAGGGGAGTGGTATATATCCCTTTTTTTCCTTTTAAAACACAAAAAAATCCGGCATAATATATAACATTCCTTGTACTCAATGTCCTAAAAGCTATGTTGGGCAGACCGGTAGATATTTAAAACAAAGATTGAATGAACATAAAAATGATCAAAGGAACTTTCTTTTGAAATCTAATCCTACCGCATTAGTAGAACACAAAATAGAGACAGGCCATAACTTCGATTTTGACAATACCACTATTTTACAAACACAATCTAATTATAAGAAAAGATTATTTGCAGAGATGATAGAAATCCAAAAAAACAAAAATTGCGTTAATAAAAGAACAGACGTAGAAAACCTGAGTACAGCATATTTTAATATTCTTTCAAAAATTAAATAATATAACTTCAAAATAATGGTTTAAATCCAAATAATATTTTTATATGTTTCTTTTTTCAACTGTTCTTTATCTCCAGGTAAAAATTATATTAGTATTTTATCAACTAGAATTAGTTGCTCTCTGTATACGGTCAACGTAGGTACATCTGCACTGCTTGTCTGTGAAAGGAAAAGATTTTCGTGATATTTCTCTATACATAATTGTGTTATATGTTTTTTTTTATGTAAGTGTGTTATGTGTTTTAAAAGGAAAAAAGGGATATATACCACTCCCCTCTATACCATCCGTGTATTAATGGATATGACTAAGAAAGTCCAGATTTAAATGTGAGTAACATATACATATATTTTATTTAATTGTTAACATTAGGGTAGTTTTACCAATTGTATATGTGTGGAATTCCACTGATATGTATTTTAAGTTGTTTGTTAAATTTTGGAAAAACTTTTATTTGATTGTATTTTTTGCTCTCTTAACTTTGTAGTGTCCTGAAGATGCAAATAAATTTTGCGAAACGTCGACAAATTTAAAACAAAGGACTTCTGTTGATTTCTTTCGATCCTAATCCAATTTATAAAAAAAGAACACATTATATATTATTGGATCGACAACAATAAAAATTATATTACTGATTTTGTTGCTGATATTTTATTTTAATTTAGTGATAATTACAAATTTTAGCGAAACTCTCCTTTCGTTTCATTGGCGAAATACACTGACATTTGCAAGAAATATTCTATTACAACTCTTAAGTATCAGACAGTTTATAAGATTTAACTTCAAATATAACTACATTTTTGCTAATATAAAGGATGCCCCAAAATTTTTAAAATTAAAATAAGTTCATTGGACACAATTAACCTCTATAAAAAAGCGCTTCGTTTGTCTGTTGGAGGACATCAAGCTTTAAAAAAATAAACACCTTTTTTAAGATATTTTAAGAACCGTTATTCCGATTTGAATGAGATTTGCGGTGCCTATGTTTTGCTTTAACATTTTACTTTCACAAGAATCTAGAAAAAGTACGGGAAGGGTGAAAACTACCCCTACCTCTACATAAATTTTAGTAGAAATATTTGCCAAATAACTAGGGAAGAGCTTAACAGCGACTTTTAAGCCACCGGTATACCGGTGACAGCGACCAGACGGTCGCTGGTTACTTTTAGCAGCGACTTAAGTCACCGGGATCGTCGCGCGTCGGGACTCATCGATACAAAATACCGTTGGTCTTCATCCGATTCCGTTTGCAGCTTGCGCTAGGAGCCGAGACGGTGACCGGGCGCATCGAGTATCGATATATGGTGCCAGCGACCAGCGACCGCTGGATAATTTTTACTTCTACCAGCGACCTGAAGTCGCTGTTTTGTTTCAGTCGCTGGTTAAATTAGCTCAATCGATACGCCGCTGTACGTCTATTAGATAGTTGTGTTGTTTTATTATTGTGGAAAATAAAAGAAAATTAAAAAAGGAAGTAATTGTAATAAAAGTGTGACAGAAAAAAACGTGAACGAATTATTAGCTTTTATTAATTATAATTATTTAAATTATGTTCACCAAAACAAAGATATAACGTTTTAGATACCATTTCTTTTTGTCTAGTCAAATAAACGTATATTATGTTTCTTTGGGATGTTTATTTAATATTTAATATGACTATTTACGGTATTAGATTAATTTTAAATTTATATCCCGTTACGAGAGCCGCTGAACTATTCTTGTTTCTCACATAATAAGTGTTGATTTTAATAGTCATCACTGTCAATTAATTACGGAAAGATACATACATTCTATTAAATGTCAGGTATAAACAGAGAATGTTTTTTTTTATTCAACGTCAATATCTGAACGAGTTCCGTAGACAATAATAATAATCTTTATTCATTTACAATCGCAAGTATACAAAATTTTACGAACAAATTATGTTTTCAAAAAAAATTGTTAAATAATTTTGCAATTGATAACTAAATTTATACTAACGTATTACATTTTATAGATTCCAGGAGTAGGTTGTGATAACAGATCCAAGAATTAGTGAGTTATAAAAAATAAATCAAGAATAAATAAATAAATAATATATCTAATACGCTCGTCTGCATTTTGCAATATATCGCCTGTCTCACATTTCACCGTTGGGCTCCGTTTGCGCCAAGGTTCGATACAGCGACCATGGACCGGCGACCGTACTGTCACTGTCGATAGTTTTCTGTTCATCGTAGCGACTTTATCAACAGCGACCAAGGTCGCTGGTCGCTGCTTGCCCGAGAAATAGGTCGCTCGTATTACCGGTGACCATGTAAGTCACCGGTGAAGGTCACCGGTACAAAAATATCGCTCATCTCTACAAATAACTCATTCAAAAGACGACTCGTTTTTTATCATAAAATGGTCTTTCTAGTATTTACTACTTTCTAGTACTTACTTTTTTGTCCCTTGTAAAAAACGCCACCGCGCATCTTTTTCAGATTTTTTTTTCCGAAGCTGACATACGAAAAATATTTTTTACACACCAAACTATCGTAGACGCCTAAAATTTTGTATGAAAATAAATAATATTATATTATATATTTAGATTAATAATTTTGCTAATGATCTACTTGACGAAAATATGGAATGTTATGTTAGTATTACAAATTACAAATGATATTTGACAGGAAGCTTTATAAATTTTAAATTAATTAACTTGGGATTAATTAACCATTTTACGAAAAAAATTTAGTCGTCTTTGAATCAGTTATTGGAAAATAATCCTACTAAAATTTTTAGAGGGGCGGGAGTAGTTTTCACACTTCCCCTACTTTTCTTTGCGTTTTTTGTGAAAGTCAAATGTTAAAGCGATGAGCAGAACATAGAACGGTTCTTAAAATATCTAAAAATATATGTATATTTTTTAAATTTTGGTGCCCTCTAACGGATAAACGAAGCACTTTTGTATAGAGGTAAATTGTGTCCAATGTACTTATTTTGATTCCAAAATTCGTGGTTCTATATCAACGGATTATTGGGACACCCTGTATTACAAGATATAAACAAAAAAGTGTATCATAATCGCAATAGTTATGAAAAGATAGTTATAAAGCATTTTGTGTTTTTTGAACCTTGAAATATACGTAGAAACGTACCTAAATAATGAATTCAATTAATGTTAAAATAAAAAACAAAGCCCAAACCATTGTCAAAAAATTCTTTATTAGTAACCAGTTTCGGCAATTCCAGCCATCATCATGCCTTTATCAAAAACAGCTGTTCGTTTGGACTTTATATATAAAATAAATTGTATACCTACGACAATACAACAGACATTCTTATTAACAGGAATGACAGGAATATCTGTTGTATTGTCGTAGTAGGTATGCAATTTATTTTATATATAAAGTCAAACAAACAGCTGTTTTTGACAAAGGCATGATAATGGCTGGTATTGCCGAAACCGGTTACTAATAAAGAATTTTTTGACAATGGTTTGGGCTTTGTTTTTTATTTTAACATTAATTGAATTCATTATTTAGGTACGTTTCTACGTATATTTCAAGGTCCAAAAAGGCCTGGTAATGGCTGGAGTTGCCATTAGTTGATAAATCAGTTTTCTAGATGTTCTCTTACAAAAGAAATTCAATAAATGCAGTAAATAACTTTTATATATTTTCAGATAAAAAACGAGTCTTGGTATTGTAAAAACTTAACCAAACAGCGTCATTAACCAAACAAAAAGAAAAAAGCATCCTTTGCTCAGGGTTACAGGAAAGCTGCGTAACCTGTTAATACCAAATCTCGTTTTTTATCTTTTTATAATATATAAAAGTTATTTACTGCATTTATTGAATTTCTTTTGCAACAAAAAATCTAGAAGACTGATTACTCAACTGACAATTGTTTCTAATTAAAACGAAACAGTTCAGTTATGTATCACATATATCACAAAATATTCATAAAACAGAAAACTATAATTTATTACCTTTCAAAACTACTCCCTTTTTTGTTATAGATAACGCTTTTACGTAAGTAGAATATGCAAATAATTTCACCTACCTTACACCCCTGGAGAACATAAATCTAGCGGCTCTTATTAATTACTAAAAAACAACCATGAACCGAACTAGCATACTAAATAATCTTGGATAATTTATTATTATGTCTGCTAGGAGAAAGAAAACTACAGAGGAAGAAAAATCTATTTCAAAAGAGTTATATTTTTCAAGTGAAACATATATCTCGTGGCGGATAAGCTTGGCGGAAGCCTGAGAAAAATATAAATCCAAAGAAAAAGTGACATGCTGGACAAGATTTTTAGTTTTAGGTCATGTATTATAATAAAAATCGATTTTTAATGGTCTATAAAAGGTTATTTCGAAAGTTCGAAAAATTATTTTAGAAAAATAGTATATGTTTTATTAGGAGTAAAAAATATCACTTTTTGTAGCGAGGCTGTACGTTTGACTTACAACAGGCGAGTGACAAAAAGTTATTTTTACTCCGAATAGAACATGCTATTTTTATCAAACGCCACAAATATTTCTTAAACAATTTCAAAATGTAATGACAACTGAGAAAATTGCAAAGTGTTGGTAGCAAATGCATTTCACTATAACAATTTTTTTCCTGGTAAGATCATACCAAAAATTTATTCTCTGTTATTCTCTAACACGAGTTCCTATGGGAAAGGACATTAATATAGATTTTTCAAGTGCGATACATCATTGGTTTTCGAAACCTTAAACTTCTTAACGTCGCGTCGCGTCGCACAGTGGTCATTATTGCAGAATTAGGTGGTAATAAATACATACCCAAAAAATATATATTTTTTTTGGAAAGGTGAAACGTATATTTTTTTGAATGCTAGTCGGAAAGTAATGTAGATTATATAAGTAAAATAAATTAAACAGGGATTTTGTTTAAAGTCACTAATATAGTGGATGTACCTAAATGATATGCTAGTATTCAGGAGGTGATTCTTAGACCCATGCTAAGAAAAAAACTTCATATGAATGTATGTCTTAAATATCATAACTTTTAAGATACAGGGTGGTAAAAAAAGTTTTCCGAAAAGAATATAAAAAATAAATTAAAAAAAATATATATTTTAGGTCGCCCTCGCATTTTACTACATAGATTGTGTTCAAAACATATGTCAAAATATATGTTTGTTTCTCTTCAAAGGAACTACCTTCGTACAAAATAGAAAACAAATATGTTTTATTTATTGACATTGTCTCTAAAAAAAATAATTTTTGAAGTTTTTGGCACTTCCTGGCAGCCAATTTTGGAATGACTCTTTAGATAAAAGGACTACTCATAATAAAAAAGTCTTTCGAAAATAAATATAAATAAATCCTATATTTCATAATTTACAAAAGCCAGTCTTGCGAAAGAAAAATAATTTTTACGAAACATTTAAAAGAAATTCTTTTTTCTATTTTTACACGGGGCGTAAATATATTATGAACTTACTCCAAAATAATTAAGAACATCAACTTAGTCTCAAAGATCGCTGTCTAACCTTAACAATTCAAAGATAAGCCTTACAAAACCAATAAAGTAAACAATCTAAGACACAATCAACTTTGACGTTGCGCCTAAGCAACCTATGCTGAGATTAAAAAAATATTATTATTTAAGCATATCTCTGGTTTATTAACAATAAAATACAACATCAATCGTAGGTTTTTTGATACCTTATTTTTTCGACTTATGAATTCCTAAAAAAATGAAATGACCTCTGTGCGTCGCGACGGAAAAAAAACAAAAATTATCTGGAAGTATAGATTAGGAATTTTTAATCTTTTAAGGTAACATTTTGATCATCATCAAATTACTAAACTTTTACAATTAACCAACCTAACTCTTCTGTTTTCCGAGAAATGCCAATGATAAAGCTTGAATTTGGGACAACAGTTAAAAAAGTAAAGTAATCATTAAAAAATCAGCATGAAAAAATAGAGAGAGAGAGAGAGAGAGAGAGAGAGAGAGAGAGAGAGAGATATGTGTTAAAGACGCATCGACTGTAGAGTCTTTTAGCGTCACTTTATCCCATTATTTATATATTTTTATATATGTCGATATCCTTTATATAATCCAACATAGCCTTGTTATTTTGGTAGGAAAGGGCTACCTCAGGGTTATCCACGATACCGTGTTGTCTTCGTTTTAACGCGTTCTTTGGGCATTCAAAGATAATGTGTTTGACAGATATTGGAAGATTAGATGTTTCACAAATGGGCTGATTCTGTCCTTTAAGGAGGTGTTCATGGGTAAGTTTCGTGTGTCCTAAACGAAAATTCTAGTGAGCATAACAAAATCTCTTCTAGGTAAGTTAACTACATTATTTTCAAAATAGTCCCTTTTGATTTCATGAAGCTTATTATCATTCATGTCTAAGTCCCATTCTAGTTGGATTATATTATCGATCATATGTTTGCCATAATTCTTTAGATCTTGCACGGAGAAAACGAGGTTGGTTTTATGAGGGTTGGGAGTTTTTGCAGCCAAGTAATCAGCTCTGTCATTGCCAGGAATTCCTATGTGGCTCGGAAGCCAAAGGAAAGTGACGCTGTAGTGGTTGATATTGACCTTCTGTAGAAGCATTTTGATTGCCATAACTAGTGGATTGTTGGAGTAGAAAGTGGAGATATTTGAAATGGAACTCAATGAATCGGTAGCCACGACCCATCTCTTATAGCTGGAGGTCAATATATGTTGAATGGCCTTAAATATTGCAAAAAGCTCTGCAGAGAATATTCCCGTTATGGGACTTAGTGAGAAACACATTTCTTTATCAAACGTATGAAAAGCCGCTCCAGTGTGCCTATCAGTTTTCGAACCATCGGTGTAAACCAGTCGATTACTCTTGTACTTCGAGTTGATGAGATCTTTGAATTGTGCTCTTATAGTGAGATGTGAGCATTCCTTTTTGTTGTGGACTTTGAGTGATACGTCAAGCGAGAGTGGGTGCAGACTCCACGGTGGAAACATACGGGAGAATGCCGCAATATTGAAAGGAGGAGGCAAATCGATTGACAGTCTTTCCTTTATATCTACATAACGGTGGTGTGATGCTGATTGATACTGTTTGTATCTATGTTTGATTTGGGGGTAAATAATTTTGAAGAATTTTTTGTGATTAGGGTGTTCCGGATTAACATGTAGACCAAACGCATATGCTAATAGGTGTCGTTCTCTAATATAATTTAGTGTGAGTTGTTCTGATTCACACATTAAGCTTGGTATGGGACTCGTGTGAAAAGCGCCCAGTGATTTCCTGATTCCCGTGTTATGTACCGCGTTCAGCTTATTTAGACGCGTAAACTTGAGACCCGTAATTGATTTTGGATAAGACACAAGCATTGTACACCCTCAAAAGAGAAACATGATCTGACCCCCAGGTGGTGCCAGATAGAATTTTAATAATATTAAGATTAGTTTGGCATTTAGAGATTAAGTTGCTGATATGGGTTTTGAAATTGAGAAGTGTGTCAAAGGTAATGCCAAGAAATCGTTGTTCATGCTGGGAGTTTATTCGTTCAGAGCCAATATATAGATTAACGGTCTTCGAGCAGTTTCTTTGGTGGCAGAAATGAACTGCAGCCGATTTGGAAGCAGAAAGGGATAAGTTTTTCCCCGTACACCATTTTGTAAGTTTATTTAGTGAAGTTTGTATGATGTTCTGACTGTATCCTGCTTCCGTAGAGGAATGATATATTACGATATCATCCGCGAACATTCTGAGAGAAACCCGTTTATCCAATGATGATCTGATATCGTTCACAGCAAGAAGAAATAACGTCGGGCTAATAGACGAACCCTGTGGGATTCCGCCATTGTGTGGAAAGATCTCAGAGACTGCATGCCCAATTCGAACCTTAAAGAATCTATCGCTCAAGAAACTATTTACGAATTTAAACATATTTCCCGTAATATCGAATTTTGTCAGGCTATACAGTATTGTGGCGCGATCAATATTATCGAAAGCTTTATCTATGTCAAGGAAAGCCGCTGTCAGATGTTTTTTAAATCTCATCGAGTCTTGAACATCTATCTCAAAGCCAATTAGATGATCAATTGCGGATCTGTCTTTTCTATATGCAAACTGGTCTGGTAGTAAATGACCATGTTTTTCTAAGTACCAGCTAAGTCAAGAATCTTACATAAATGTGGCGTAAGGCTGATGGGCCTGTAGGCATCTGGATTGGTGATGGTTTTACCCTGTTTATGAATGGGACAAAGGATTGATGTTTTCCATGCTGCGGGAATATATGATGCATCCCAGATTTTATTAAATAATTCAAGTATGCAGTTAAGTCCAGACGGCGGCAGGTTTTTAATCATACTTATTCTGATACCATCCAATCCTGGGGAGGTATCTTTGCTGCGGTGTAATGCATAAGTCAGTTCAGAGAGTGATAAAGGTAAATTGTACACCATATTCTTTGAGTTAGGTGTGCTTATATGAGTTGGCATATAGTGTCGGTTGTAATGGGTGGCAAACACCTGCGAGATATCCTTGGGGTCTGTCACCCATTCATTATTAGACAATATGCCGGCTATATTCCTTGAGGATCTGCCCTTTAAGCTGTTAATTTTGTTCCAGATAACTTTGCTAGGCGTGCAGTCATTTATAGAAGACGTAAACTCATTCCAACTGGATTTTTTGGCTTTTTTAATAGTAAGTTTTGATAGTGCTCTCATTTTCTTGTATTTGGTAAAGTTTTCAGGAGTTGGGTGATGTTTGAACCGATTGAGTGCAGTTTTGCGCATTTTAATACATTGCTTACAGTCCTCATTCCACCAGGGAACGGGATCTTTATTTATGTTACAGTTAAATTTTGGGATTGAGAGTTCTGCTGCTTTAAGTATAGCTGTTGTGATGCTAGAGGTTGCCTCGTCAATGCTTAGTTGTGAGATTTTAGGGGGTATAAATATGTTATTATACTTTAACCAGTCAGCCTTATTAGTGTTAAATTTGGGTTTTTCAGTACTGGCAGTTGACCAGTTGACAGATGCAAGCATGGTAGGTATATGATCGCTACCATAGGTGTCATCCAGTGTGCTCCAATGGAAAGAAGAAGCAAGCAAGAAAAAATAGAGAATGAATTCGTATGGATATCATAAATACAGGGTCCGGCAATAGTGCGTCGGGAATCTGTAGCTCCTAGAACAAAAAACTTGGGAATTTTGTTTAAGTGCAAACCTAAAGTATGTACTAGGATGTATTTCAGGAAAATATTTTCACTTCTATAGGGTGGCTCAAAAAAGGGTGAGTGGATCGGGATATTTTTTTTTAAATAGAACACCCTATATATTATTGCATTTTTGGCATCCTTTCAGATCACTTTACATAAACCTAACACATGAGTAAATATATTTCGATAATTTCAGAGATATTAATAAATAAATAAAAATTATATATTTTTCAGCCTTTCTTAAAAAATATTAATAATAAAAAAACTGTCCTGAAATGAAAACTGTGTTAGATATTTACTTTAGATAGTCTGTACTTACTTTGCTATAAATATGGAAATCGTAAATCATACAGGATGATCAAAATTCTACGCCAAACTTTCTAAAATATACAATAATTTTTCTTTGTTTTTTTAAATGGGACACCCTGTATATTATTTTTTCAATAGATGGAGAATTAAATAATGAACATTTTTTGCATTTAGAGTATTTCAAAATTTTTAACGGTTTCGCAGATATTCCCGGTTTTGTATTTCATATGGCATTTTCCAGAGTAAATTTTGATCAAAGTCCATTGGGTGGCCAATTTGGTCACAACCATTTAATACTGCATGTATCCGGAAAACTATTAAACATTTTGAAATACTTTAAATACAAAAAATGTTCATTTTTTAATTCTCCATCAAATAAAAAAATAATATACAGGGTGTTCTATTTGAAAAAAACCAAGTAAAATTATTTTATATTTTTGAAAGTTTGGCGTAAAATATTGAACAACCTGTATGATTTACGATTATTATATTTACAACAAAGTAAGAACAAACCATCTAAAGTAAATATCTAATATAAATTTGATTTCAGAACAGTTCTTTTATTTTTAATATTTTTTTTTAAGAAGGGTTGAAAAATATATATTTTTGATTTATTTTTTAATATCTCTGAAACTATTGAAATAGATTTACTCATTTCTTAGGATTATGTAAAGTGATCTAAAAGGAAGACAAAAATGCAATAATATACAGGGTATTCCAGTTAAAAAAAGTCATCCAGATCCACTCAATTTTTTTGAGCCACCCTATAGAAGTTAAAATATTTTCCGGAAATACATCCTGGTACATACTTTAGGTTTGCACTTAAACAAAATTTCCATTTTTTTTTATTCTAGGAGCTACAGATGCCCGACGCACTATTGGCGGACCTTGTATATTAAAGCTATAAAAAAGTCCGTAAATTAGAGTATTAAATAAATGCTGTAGAAGAGAGTGAAAAAAAAAACAGTTGCAGGAATTGTATAGTGTTTTAAGAAATGCGTCATCGTTTTTGTTATTTTTAAATACACATTAAATTGGTATCACGAGACACGAACCGAAATCTAATTCCACGTAAGAAATATTGCTTTCGGCGACACACAGGTGCGTATATCTCGTCTGATTTACACTTCTCCAGGGCTTTAATATTCCTTTAATGCTACCGACATCGTCATGACGCCTCACGTTTTTACCCCTGCCCGAAGCGGTTCCCTTATTCCACCTCTCGCTCGAATCGTATATAGCAAATGTGTCACTTTAGAAAGACGCGCGAGAATTAGCGGATGTAGATTTACATATCGGTGGGTAGGAGACGATGCCGGTGACGCTTTGATCTTTACTTCGAACCCTGCGGCGAAAGCAAATCTAAATACTAAATCAAGAAAAACAAACGTAATAATATACACAGCATTAAAAGTTTAAATATAAATATTTTTGGACCCCATCCAAATTTATACTTATTATGGGTACCATAATAAAAACTTGGACTCTAGCATAAATAACCAATGAATTTAGAGCGGTATTTAAAAGGCGAGGGCAACATCAAACAAAATGAATTTTATATTTAAAAATCATATTTTGTAAATATAGACATATATCCCAAGTAGCATCTTTGATTCCCGTTGTTTTTTAGATAATTAATAATCCCACATATTTTAAATAATTATTCTAATAATCGTGTCTTGACACAAAATGGAAACGGTATGCCACAAATAGGAAATATTTTCGAAGCCTATATATTTTATAGGCTGTACTTAAACTGCCGTTAAACGGTAGCTTATTAAAATGCCGTTAATAGGTATGACGTCATTGATGTGACGCACTTGACGGGCTTTATGAAATATAGGGATTTTATAAGGACGCAACGCTATCCACCCCACTAAATAACCAACTTACCAACGCAACTAACCTCGACACTGATAAAAAAACATAAAAAACAAATATAAATTAGTAAAAACCAACCAACCCCACCAAATAACCAACTAACCAATGAATTAACACCCTCCAAATAACCACGCTAACCAACCCGCCAAATAACTAAACCAATCCAACCAAAAAGACTGAAACCAATGCAAAAAGATCTCGCTGTAAGCAAAAAAAATATATAATAAAGTTTTGGTCGGCATGAGATTTGAACCACGGACATTCGCTCACGAAGCCACGGAGCCACAGGTGCTCTTGCAAAATGCTTATAGATAGGCATTACTTTCTGCCGACATGAACGACGTCACAATATCTATTAACGACATTTTAGTAAGCTACCGTTTAACGGCTGTTTAAGTATATCCTATTTTATATCGCTTTAATACATGTGTTTCAAACGTAGTGACACTAGTCGTCTCCTAACATATTTCGGTGCAAAGTCAAAACTTTTAGAGAAAATGTTTCGAAACATTTTCTGCATTTGTGTCCAATATGTTCCCGTTTTCAGCCGACATTGTTTCTAAATATGAAAAAAACAAAATACCAAACTAAAATAGTCTATGTCTGTGTGTTAATTTTTTTTTGTCTTGAGACCTTTTTAGGTTTTCTCGAAGAAAAGTGTCTAACAAAAAGCAAATTCATCGTTTAATTTAATAATGTACTTTCATATTTTTAATACCCCTTCCAAATATCATTAGTTGTTACAAAATATTTTTGTTTCAAATATAGATTTTTATCTTTATTTCTATATAACGGTTCTGAAAATAAAAATATATAAATTAATGTAAGTAGAACGCGTTCTTATGACTTTAAAATCTCAACAACCGATAAAAATACATTTTTAGTTAAAAATGTTATTACTAGCCTACATGGCGGAATTTTAATTCATTATTTTATCAAATTGACATGGAATAGGACACAAATCATCTGCATTATATCATATTTGTGTCTAAAAAGAAAGAAACACGTGTTTCCAAAATTAATCGACAATAAATGCACACCTTAAATATGTTTCCAAAATGCATCGATTTACTTTCCGAACTTTGCTGAATAAACGCAGCGAAAGCAAAGAGCGCTATCTGTTTATAAATTTTGAACTAGTTACCTGTCAACAACGGGAATCAAAACTTCTGGTCAAAATAATTAAAAAACATATTTTATTTACTTTATTTTGATTATTAGGCACAAAGCGGGTACGAATCCTTTTTAAGTCACATCTGTTTCTTAAATGTTAATGTAAAAACTTAAGTAGCAAAACCATATTTTGGTAAAATGTTTCGAAACAAAAAGCGATTTATGTTACGAAACATATTATGTATAAAAAATGTGTCGAGCTAAAAAATGTTAAAATGTATAAAATGGTACATTTATGGTAAAAACCTGCTTTATGCATAATACACCATAATTTTCATGGATATGATCTATCTGTCTTTGATTTTTTGTTTAATTCTATTAATTGTTAAATAAAAACATTGGTAGTGATAAATTGTATTCTAATACATTAATATATCAATACCAAATGTCATGTGACTCGCTGACTTACTGAATTTTAGTAGCTACTATCTTTTTAGAGAGAAGAGCTTTAGGTAGTCGAATCTAATACAAACATGTCTCTCAAGTCAAATTACTTGAGCTCAATTGACTTGCAGATATTTTGGTTTAGTAGCAGTATGTATTCCTTAAAAACGATTATGCCGATGGATAGAAGCTCTTGCTATATACATTTTTTTTTTCGAAATCAGAGAGCCAGAGTATATTGAAAAGGTCACAGCGGTATAGGCTGAAAGCCAAATTATAAAAAGTAACAGATATTCAACAGTGTTTTAAGACAATTATTCTTAAGTCGCAATAAATAAATGAAATGAATCACATCTCGTTCTTTCTATTCTTCAGAGAGATAAAAATTCAAAAAGTTTTTAAAAAGACGTTTCGTCCGCTGGGGCTCTGTGCTGCCGGCAGCTTTAATTGCCTCGTCCGCATCGCGAGTTTTATGTAAATCGACCGCGAACGTTGTTCCACCGGAGAGTTAGCTACTTACGCCGAGGATTAACGAAAAAATGTCCATTCGGTGCAGAAAAGTTCCCGATGAAATAAAAGTTCTCTCCGCAATTTTTGCATAAAAATCTAATTTTGAGGGTTTAAGTGTCGCCACATTGTTTCTGGCTTAGAGGGGATTAAAACCAAGCTATAATTTTCTATTATACAGTATGTCCCCGGATTATCTTTACAAGAGGAAAAACTTTTTTATTATTGACGATTTGAGAGAAATGCGCTAGAATGCGTTTTAAAATGCATTCTTCATAACATTTTTGCTTATTCTAAAATGGATAATCCCGTTTGTAATTTAAATATAATTAAAAATTAATAAATAATTTAATTTACCTTCACAAAATTTGTACTAAAATTACCGCCTGTCCATCTGAAGTCTCCATTTTATGGCATGTCTCTCCACGTGCCGAGTTTGGTTCCAATCGACCCATAACTAAGAAAAATCCTGATGATTTCCTCCATATAGAGGCATGGCTTCGAAACGTCGAGGGTGTCATTCTGTAGTCTGTCCCTAATTACGCCGAAATCAACCCATATTTTTCTTCAATATCAAATCCTTAGTCCCACCCTGATCAAAATGTAAACGAAACATCGTATACAACTATGCAGGGTGGGACCATCTGCTCAGTCGCTCACATATCCTACCCACCAAATTTGGTTGCCACTTCACAGTGACACGTGGCGTACATGGTCAAGGTGGCCTTGGTCCAATTTATCTATATACCAAATTTCATTTAAATCGGACGATTTTTTCTAAGCCATAGCCTGTCCTCACCACTTTCCTCTCGCCTGTGTGTCGCGTGTCGTAATTTTTACTCCCAGCGCGCGTAAAGAAGTATCACATTAAAAAATAAAATTATTATACTTTATTACATAACTTATTATTAACTACCATTATCAACTAACAAAAACCTCTTTTAGCATGACATAAAAAAGTATTATAACTTTCATTAACTGAAGAAAAATGCTGCGTTGAAATATTTTTTTCCCAGTAGATTAGCTTAATCCGCATTGACATTAGCGACGAATGTCACACATCGATTTTCACGTCGGAAACCTTATCGACAGCCACCGCCAATTCTACGATGTCAATGGCGTCTATTCGGGAAGATTCAGCGGATTTTTCCACAATGGATAAAACATATGATTAATTATTTTGGAGGGGAAAAGCCGTATGAGCGACGGTTTTTTTTCCGAGCCGGAGGAAATTGATCGAGAGGAAATCGGAAAAATTAAAAAGGACAGCTACAGCGTAGGAGGAAGAACGAACACAGAACTGATGATGATAATTATAGCTGACCTATCTCGATTTTTTTGTTATTTATTAATTTTTTTTTCTTATAAAAAAATATCTAATATTTTTCTTTTGTATAAGTAGTAATCTATTTTGAGAAATACTTCTAAAATGTTAGTGTTTATACACTCAGATGCAAAAAAAAAACGCAACGAAGAAATTCTTAGTCAAGTTTAAAATGTTATATTTTGGTTATTTTTAGTTCTATTTTGATGAATTTTTTAGCAAGCTGCTTATAACTATATCAACTTCAATTTAATAACTCAGCTATTTATAAACTTTAGTATTTGACATATTATACAGGGTTAATCGACGGGTTGTTTTTTACCCTAACTTTAAAACACCCTGTGCAATAGTTTCGTCCGTAAATTTTCCTAAAATATAATATCGCGGTCAGAACCATGACTCCTGAGCATTTTGTTTTTTGATTCATGTCAATACGTGCTTTGGTTAATTTTTAAGAGCGAAATGAACTGATAATGATCAATTTGCAATTTTTTAATTATCATTACTTTTTGATGTGCTTTTTTAGTATGACGAGATGATTTTGGTGACTGTTGTCGTAACGTCATATTTCACTGCATTGGATACCTACTCTATACCAAATTAAAAAAAAGACTAACGATACTCTCCGGGTTTTAATAAACATTAATAACGATACCAGAACTAACGATATTAAAGAAAACATCTGTATACAGCTGTATACAGATGTAATACATAATACATATCCCAATTTTTTCAAATGGAACAAGGGTTGCTCATTAGTATATTTGGAAAAAATATTTTTTTACGAATAATTTGGTACCACACACTTGTTATTTCGAGTCAAATTGTCGTTATGAAACGCATGTTACAATTTCAAATAAACTATATGCGAAAATGTTTAAAGTTGACATATTATATGTCATTCTATTCAGAGTATCATTTTAATAAACTATCGGATAAAGTAAAAAAATACGTAAGTTGTATCAAAACAACTGTACGAAAACAATTAAATACATCAACCAATCCTAACTTATGTCATATACTAACATACCAAATATCTTTTTTTATCTGAAAATATAAAAAAAATATAGTGTAAAGGAAAGTGCTTAAAACGTGCTTAAAAAAATCAAAAATATAATTTTATTAGATCCAATACTTCAACTTTTAGGGTAAATAAAACTTTTCCTAAACCCGAATCTAAAAAACAACCACATATTTCAAAAAGTAAATTTTCAAAAGCTCTTTTTCGACGATAACACTCCAAAATATCTATAAAAAACATTTTTAAAATCGAAGCAAAACAAAATAGCGAGCAAAAAACTGCTTATAAAGCAAATAAAAATAGCCTTCCAGTCAGCATCCACAAACGATTCAATCGAGATAGAGAAAAACTTTCTAATGAAATAGATAAAAATAGATAGAAAACTACTTGTAAAACTTTATTTTTTTATTTTATATTGAACCGTCTACAACTTTTTAGTTTCATTTTGAAGAAAAAAAAAAGAAAAGAAAAGCATTAGCATTTAGATGGATATTTCGAAATGTGCAAAATAAGAGTTAAATAAGGGAAAACATTTACGTTTTATTTTTTTTTCAGTTTAAACAAAATAAAGTTATGTTTATTAATTCTACAAAAAAAGACGGATTTAAAATTAATTGAATTTGTGAACAGTTTTATACAAATCAGCTCCGTAAACAACTTTATTCTTAATGTTTCTGTTAAAAAAATATATTTTAAAGTTAATATTAACCAAATTATTTTAAATAACACGTCAAAATTATTATCAAATAAATTCAAATTCCTACTCAAATTCAAATTATTTATTCATGTTAACATTAAGTCTTTCAAAAAAATATTTTTGTTTAGTCTCCCACAAACCCCACAAACAAAAACAATTGCTATATTGTTTTTCAAAAACAAAGATTTCAGACACTTCGAAGATTTACATAGAATATATTTTAATAAACAGATTTGGGAAAATATTTTCTTTTACTTTTTTTTTTTTTTTTTGTTCGGTGATCTAAAAAACATTGGTTAAATGCACAATTTTACTGTATGTGATACGCACTTTACTATTGAAAACTGTTTTTAAATATTTTTTTTCTGGATATATGTACATTCAAAACTTCTATCAAAACAACCATCTAAACAGCTATATTATTTTGCTCTTCTGAGTAATACATTTTTGAAACAAAGCAGAGTAACTCTAACCATAATGATAACAAAAGCAAAATAACACATTAGTTCACTACTTTTCACACTGGACGCGTGTCTTGCTAACCTTGTTAGCAACACTAACTACACGATTTATACTTAAAAAAATTGAAACATTGAAACATCAAATTTCAACTAACAGTCACAAATATTTTCCCACTTCAAATCTCACGCTGCTGCAAAAAAATTTACGGTTCAAATTCCAAACAGAAATTTATAGTTTGCTACGTGACTTGTACCACGTCTACACGGCCAATATTTACGAGGCAGGCAGGGCACTAAGACAAACCAGCAGCGCCATAAACAGTGACAAAGCGCCGCTATACCTGATCTAATCAAACGCTAAGCAGTAGGAAGAGAAAGAGCCAAGGTAGGGGCAAAAGCTTAGCCCATTTTTCAGTGATTTTTTGCCCCCTTGGGGTGAGGCTTTAGAGGTGACGGGGGCGACATATTTCAACTACGTGCCGACGAAAAGGCTACACAGAAATCTCGGCGTTTTAAAAAATAATAAACGGCGTTAGTAGCTTGTTCGTAGCTATTGTGATTTAGTAAGCCTTTTGATTTATATATTACCAGTAACAAATTTAGTATACCATATTAGGATATAATAATCTTCATATTTTTTTTTTCTTTTTATTCTTGGCTTTAGGTGGTTGGGGTTGCAAAGATGTTATGATTATTTTAATTGTTTTTGGACATCACACTTTAGTATAGAGCACGTATGTATTTTCTAGCAGACCGTTCTGTATAAAACATATTTATCATTTCAATACCCGATGTCTACTGATCGTGATCTTCTTATTCTACTACTTGTTGCGTACTAGATCTTAATTAAATTGTTCTGTAAGTTATTCAGCTGTGTTTCTATATTTTTAACTCTTATTTTAGATTGTATCCAAATTTCAAATAATAACTAGTTTTGAGGAAATAATATAAATACTGAGATAAGTTGAAAATATAACGTTGATTTTGAATTGAAAACCTTATCAGAATCTCATAATTTTAATCGTGATTTCTAAAAGAAACATTTGTTAAAAGCACAATTTTACCGTCTGCGATACGCATTTACTATCTGAAAAAGTTTTAAAATATTTTCTTCTCTGGGCATATATTCAAAAACGGTCATCTAAACAGCTATGTTTTGCTCTTCTGAGTAATAAAATATTAAAACTAAGCTAATGAGAATAACCTAACCCTAACCACAATGATAACAAAAGTAAACTAAAACATTAGCTCACCAAAAGACACATACTGCTTATAAAAATGGACGCGCGTTTCGCTAATCTTGTTAGCATCACTAACTAGATAATTTATACTCAGAAAAACTTGAATTAAAAAATATAACTAACATGTCAAATTTCAACTAATATTCTTTTGCTCTTCTAAGTAAAAAATATTGAAACTCAGCAGAGTAACCCTAACCATAATAATAAAAAAAGCAAAATAAAACTTCAGCTTACTGAATGGAATCCTTAGACCGACAGACGGACACACAGACTGAAGTAAGAAGAAGTTTGACTTCAGATATGCGCACATAGTGTACACACATTTTTTTTAATGAATTTATATAAAGTAAGGCGCCTCTCATACTCCGCGGAGGCTCCAAGGAGAACGACAGAATGAAATTTTGTGAGCATATTGAAAATTGCATAATAAAATTTTCAGAGCACTTTTTAAAAATATAGAGAGTTCTACCCTTTATATCCCATATATATGATTTTCGTATTCTGGGAGAGAAATAAAGGTGAGTTTTATAAGAGAAGTATATGACTAAAATGTAAAGTTTGACATATTTAACATTGTCTAAAAATAAAGAACAATTTTTAAATTACAATGAAAGCTACCTAAAGTGGAATTTACCCGGTATAGCCTAATATATAGTTAAATAAACTAGTGTACTTTAAATCAAATAAAAACTTGATCCAAAAAGTTATACAGGGTGAGACAAAATTAATATTGAACATTGGTCACCTCTAAAAGCATGTTACTCGTTTATTTTAAATGGAACACCCAGTATATTATTCCGATATTTAATGGGGAATTCATGTCTCTTTAAAATACTATTAAGGTTGCCTACCCTTCAAACCAAGATTTTCCTAGATATTTTCATTTACATGATTTGATCTGAGTAAATCTTTATTATTTGATAAAATCTAGGTGGCTGTGATATGGTCTGACATTACTTCACACCATAGCTGTCTAATTAGTCCAACTTTAACACCTAGTTATCATTTTGAGACAGTTAAAACAAAAAAAAATCTCAGAAATTTGCCGAAAATGCAAACTTATCTAACTTATCTTACTTGCATCAGAGAAAATTGATATTATTCTATTAGTTGTAGTATGTAATTAGTTGTAAATGATTGCAATTAATAGAATACTTAAATGCTCCTGATTTTATCTAGTCTGGATTTTTTTATGGGAATATTTTTTTAGTAAAAACAGCTTTTACAAAACATGAGAGAAATTATTGTAGCTGCTTTTCGAGGTAGAACTCCACATAATGCCTTTTGAAAAGACAATTATTTTATGCAGTTAACAGGAAAGGAAGCATTTTGAGCATTTGATTTCATCTAGCTAATTTTTGTCACATAATTATCGGTTTATATCTAGTTTTAATTCTGTAATACTTAAAATATGATTTAAACGTGTTATTACCGTTGAGTAGTTTACTCTACATTCTTTAATTTTTGTTAAATTAACAAAAGGTTTGGTTTGGTTTGGTTTCACACATCACAGCCACCTAGATTTTTTTAAATAATATAGATCCACTGACGGAAAATCATATAAATTAAAATATCTAGGAATAGCTTTATAGATAGACAATCATAATAATATTTTGAAGAAATATAAATTTCCCATTAAACACAGGACTAATATACTGGGTGTTCCGTTTAAAATCAAAGAGTAACTTGCTTTTAAAAGTGACTGATGTTCCATATTGATTTTGTCTCATCCTGTATAACTTTTCGGGTCAAATTTCAATTAGGCTTAACATAAATACTATGGTTACTGTAATTAAATTGTAATTGTTTGTGATTAGCTATTGTGGAAATTTAAAATTTACTCTTCATTTTCCCAAAAAGTGAAATATGTCAAAATCCTTAGATTTTAGGTATATTTTTCTTTAATAAAATTCAGCTTTATTTTTCGTAGAATCCGAAAATCAATTAATATATAGGATGTTCCATCAGAAAAAACACAACTTTGACTTGTAACTTTTTTTAGGAACACCCTGTATAATTCTATATATTTTTATAAAATGCTTTCAGTTAACCTTAACATGAGCCAATGAGAAGGAAAGTGGTATAAGTCAATTTTTGCCGCCAAAATTTTATTTCGATAAAAACTACCGTTCTCCTTGGAGCTTCCGCGGCGTCTGAGAGGCGTCACCCTGTACAATGATGATTTTCAGTCAACCAGGAATGTAGGGATGTAGTCGTTAGTGCTTGACATATTTAGTATGTGAAACAATTATCTAGCTGCATTTTAGAAAAAAAAACTGATTGCAGGTACTTTGAACAACATATTAAACTTTAAACCAGAAACCTTTGTTCCTGGCTATATTAATTATCTACCTAATTTGTACTACATGCAAGAGAACAGTTTCATTAGTCCCGGTATAAATAAATAAATACAAACAGCATTTCCGAATGCACCGTTCACTTTTATATGAACCTAGAGCAAATGCCTGGGCACCCAAAAAGCCTGTAAAGGTAGCTGTAAATTTTACGGTTTGCTTGAACAGGAAATTCATTATTTTATGAGTGATTAAGCGCAACGGGCCTGTAACTTTGAGCGAAAATTATTTTCTCGTAAACATAAATGAATAAATAAAGTTAGTATACATAATTTGTGATTGCTTTTTGAAAATTAAAAGGTGGTTTTATAAATGTTTGTACCATTTGAATAATTCCATTAAAACTAAGTTTTTTGCAACTAATTTAGTATTTTAAAATTGACGCAAAGAAATAATAAAAAACTTAGAAACAAAGTAAAGGGGTGGGTCAATTTGGACGCTTTTAAAGGGAAACGCCATTTTCTATAGGAGATAGACAAAAATATAGGTTATGGGGATAAAAAAACGATGGTGAAAACCGCACATCGATATCTGTTACCGTTTTGACGTTACGGGATATTTTCCAAAAATATGCATTTTTAACAAATCGCTGTAATTTTTTTGATATGAAAAATGTTGCATTTTTATAAAAACATTTCCAAAGTCCCTTTTTATGTAGAATTTCATGGTTTAAGTATTAATATTAATAAAATAAATAATTTAAAAGTTATCCACCAAAAAACTGATTTTTTATTTGGGACACTCTGTATATGTTTAATTAATTGAAAAGAACTTAAAATTACCTTCCCAAAAATATAGCACACTTGATATTTTGTTATAGTCCCTTTCAAAATGCAGAATTTTTAAAAATTCACCATTTCAACCAGTAGGCTTTGGACACCTTATTGATAATCTGCCCCTAATGAAACTCGAAAACATATTTTTCCAGCAAGCCGAGGCACCGCGTCAGAACGCTGAAGTTATCAACAAATTTTTGCAGCCAATTTCGAGAAAAATAATTGAATACTCGTAGAGCTAACCAAGATCCCAGCCGAGGCCACCGGACTTAGCGCCTATGGATTTTGATCTTTGCGGAAGAATAAAGGTTCTACATGCTTGCTTCATCCACGTTACCGTAGATGGGGCTAAGAAGGCTTAGGTATAATATATATAAATAAACAAAATAAAGGTTCTTATTTTTAAATTGCCCGTATAATCTAGATTATTAGGTAAGAATTAGAGGTACGGTTATGCGAGGGTATCTTTCACCCCTACTGAGTTAATAAATTCCGCGAGAAATGTTCAAAAATGGTCCCGTCTGTCCATAACAGAAGACATCGTTATTTATTTTTATTGTTATTAAATATAGTTTAAATGTGTTGATGTTGTTAAATATAGTTTAAATTATTATAAAATTGTGCATCTCTCATTGCAAATATTATTTTCGTTTTAATTGCTGCACATAGCTAGATTTTTTTTGCATTACAGCCTGCGCAGTTCAAAGCCTACTTATTCAAAGTGGGCGAATTTCTAAAAACTCTATATCTCGAAGAGGATTCGAGCAAAATATCAAGCGTACTATATTTTTGGAAAGGTAATTTTGAATTCTTTTCAATTGAATTAAAAATATACAGGATGTCTCATATAAAAAATCAATTTTTCTATATAAAAAGGTGCTTTGAAAATGTTTTGATTAAAATACAAAATTTTCCATAGCCAAAAAGTTACAGCGATTTGGTAAAAATGCACATTTTCGAAAAACACCTCGTAACTCCGAAACGGTAACAGATATCGATAAGCGGTTTTTACCATCATGTTTTTGATAAAAATTGAGCTAGAGACACTGATATTAGTTTTCGTCTATCTCCTATAGAAAAGAGTGTTTCCCTTTAAAAGCGTACAATTTGGCCCACCCTGTACATGTTTTAGTGTTTAAGGCATTTTTCTGTTAAACTGAAACTGAAAAATTCAAATTTGTACTGGCATTAATATTTTTCATACATTTTTAGACTTTTTATTAAGCAAAACAGATAAAAAATAAAACGAAATATAAAATTACTATTACTACTGCCATAGATAGGTACAAAAAGCGTCCTTTCACAAAAATGCTTTTCAATATATTTTCTTAGCTCGTCAAAGTTTGTTTCATTACTTACATTAAAGCATCGCCTTTGGCATTCACCCATTGCGTTTAATTAATTCTACCAGCAACTAGTTGAAGTATAAAAGACAGTCTCTTCTTTGATAGAACGGAAAATAGTTGTTTGGAAATGGGAAAACAAAGTTGTTCAGAAAGTTGTTGGAAATGTTGGAACTTTGAACAGATACAGTAATTTATTTCGTGTGTTTGTTTGAGTACCGCTAACGCAGAATCTTAATAAAACTTTTCATTTGTTAGGTGATAATAGAGAACATTATTAACTTTGAATTAAAAAAAATATTTTTTAAAAAACATTTTTGAAAAACGAGATTTTATTTAAATGCTCTAAAGAGAAGAAAATAAATATTAAGTTAAGGTAAATCCATGATAGTAGTATGTTGTAGAGATTCAATATTGGTAATTACTCTAACTAAATTTCTATATTATATCTGTGTTTAAATTATTTATCGGTGATAATTTTTTAATACAACTATACCAAACATATCACTAGTTTTTACATACCCTCCCGGAAAGATTAGTAACAAGACATTCGTTAATACACAACTTGTTGAAGTCTGATTTACATTTCTTTAGAAAAAAATTCTTATTTTTTTTAGAAATTGTTTTCTTTTAGTAAATTTCAGAAATAACGTTCAGTGAAAGCAACAGATTCTAAAAATAAATTTCTGTTATGCTGCTCTTTTTCTTAAATATGACTTTACGATTATAATATTAAATTGATTAAAAAATGTTTTAATCGATGAATCACTTTCTGAGAATTTGGCATATTCCTAAATTATGTGTGTTAATTATCTTAATATTTTATTGTCCTCTATAAACATTGTTTATACAGCGGATTATGTACTTACTGTACCGTATGATAAAAAAACGGCGTCCAGTTAGCTTGGAAATGAGGAGCAATCTTCATTTAATAACAAAATAGTTAGTATAATTGCGAGTCTTTATGACTATTAATAGCCATGTTTATAGGAACTATTTTTCATATTTTTTAGTGAGGAATCAATGACTACCTTTAAAACTTTCGCAAATTAATGATATTAAAATATTTTTGTAAAACTTGGAAAATAAGTTGGTTATAATAATGGTTTTATAATTCGGAAACTTTCTATTTATTTATCTAGCAATGCTAGAACACTCTATTAATTTGAAAGTCGATTAGAGAAAATAGTATGATTCATTGACAAGCGATGTAAATATTTGTGATCAGGTAAAAATGTGATGTAAGAGGACAGTAAGCTTAGCTTACCGGCGAGTCAGTAGTAGACGGGACGGCCAGCTGTAAAGTAGTGTTGTGTTGTGTTTTGTCACAGAACTGACATTTGGAGGTTGCGAGTCTTTGGACTAAGGTTGCTGTGGTTAAGTGAGGTTTTTATGGCTATTAAGGGTGCGAGTCTTTTGACTATTAGGATGCGAGTATTTAAGCTTATTAGGATGCGAGTATTTAAGACTATTTGGATGCGAGTTTTTTGACTATTAGGATGCGAGTCTTTAAGCTTGTTAGGATGTGAGTATTTAAGCTTGTTAGGATGCGAGTATTTAAGCTTGTTAGCATGCGAGTATTTAAGACTATTAAGGATGCGAGTCTTTATGACTATTAAGGATGCGAGTCTTTTTGACTATTAGGGGTACGAATCTGTTTAGCTGCAGATTTGCGTCCGGGGAAAGCCCCTATACTTCTTTCAGGTGACACCAGCTAGTTGTTGAAGATTAACCAATAGATCCGAATAATATTTGAATTAGATGGAAGTTATGGAATGCAATTTAATGAATAGAATACCAGTGGCTATGGGGCGGAGTACCCCCGGGTGAGTTTTACTATTTAACTATCAATTTTATCTAGATCAGTAAATGTTTGTTTTGTTATTTTCATGTACAATGAGAGCCTGCTTGCCAATGACCAACTAAATGGATATTTGGATTTTTTGGATGGGATTTGCATTATGAGACCCGGTTGACAAAGCCCCAGAAATAAGCGATTTTACATTTTATATGTTGCTATTAGACTTGGATCAAGGCAAATTAATAAAATTGCGTTTATTTCAACAAGGAGGCCTAAAACGACAAAATATCAAGAGACAACTTTTAATCGTAATTAAACTACACTACACTATTTCTCACAAAATTGTCCTCACATATAAAATTAAACCTCGTAAATTAGGAATTACAATATTATATTACAACCTAAAACCAAAACTCGACTATCAACCCCCATTGTCCTCCTTTCTTTGCCATTCGCTGGCGCCTGCAGCGATATTTAGTTAACAAACGGCCTTTATACTTGGCTGTGTATCGGCAGAAATTTGCATTCCATTGCGACGATTGCAGGCGGCGGCTTTAAATTTCGCTCGATCGTCGTGCCGGGGTGTCAATTGACTCGCTCTTGGCCCAGCGTTCGAACTTCCTCTGGTCATTTTCCGCACGCCCTTCACTAACCGCCCTATTAGGGTCAATTAGACGCCAATTGATACCGGGAATGTGTTTGGATACGGCGAATTTGACAATGGAAAATTAGGTTTAGTGGCCACGAGGGGATTCGGTTTTAGAGCTTTTGAGTAGAAATAGGTATGGTCTTGGAAACAATATATAGTAGGTCTCCAGATTATCTTTACAAGAGAAAAACAATTTTAATATTAACTTTTTAAGAAGAATACGTTCATAAAAAGTTTATACTTCATAAAACCTTTTGCTTGTTCTAAAATAGTCAAAAAATACTTTCCCTCCATACCGTTTTGGAAAACAATAAAAAATATGAAAATATAGTTGAAATTTTTCTTGTAAAATCTTGATGTTTATCAAAATAAATGTTATTTCTATCAAAACACGTTTCTATGGTAACATCATTTTTTAATTTTTTAATAGATGACTATTATTCATTTTCATTGACGTCATATTTTTGCTATTTTAAATAAGCACAAAATTTATAATCACTTTTCCGTGGCATTGAACTAAATAAATTTTGTGCTTTGCAAAAAATATTACATTAATCAAAATTGTTAATAACCATCTATGAAACAATAAAAATGGGATTATATTACCATAGAAACGCGTCTTTTATTTTTAAGACTATAGCTATATTTTTCTTTAATCGGTACGGAAATTGGGAAAAGTATAAACAGGGTGAGTCATTTTAGAAGAAGCAATTAAAAAAAATCTCAAATTGTTAATTTAAAAAAAATCGTCTTGTAATGATGATCCGGGGACATACTGTGTAAATATCACTATGTAACCAAATGTCACTACTGCAACTCGATAAATTACTCCTCGACTAGTTACTCGATAAATCATAGTCATAACTTGTTGCTTTATGATACACGAAATGTTAAACAAAACTTTAAAACAGTTTTTAAATGCGCAATAACAGCGCTTTCAGATGGAGCGGAGCGTCCGCACGGATGTTTTTTCCACATAGCTCATCCGGACGGAGCATACTCGACCCCTGTAAAATTGTTCATTTAAACTCATGGAACTCGCAGACGGTACGCGCGGAAGCTCCGCTCCATCTGAAAGCGCTGTTAGATGGAGCGGAGCGTCCGCGACTTCGAGCAAGTACCATGAGGTTATATGGACAATTTCACATGGGTCGCGTATGCTCCATCCGGATGAGTTCGTTGACGGCTATCTTGAAAAAAAAACATACGCGCGGACGGTCCGCTCCATCTGAAAGCGCCGTAAGTTAATAATAGAATATAAAATAGCGACAATGATATTTAACAATTATTTCTTGTCTCATAACCATATTGACTATGAACAGAAAATAGTTGTCAAAGAAATATTACAGGTATATTAATGTATGAAATATTAATTTTTAAAATACAAAAAAAATCTTGCAGTATAGGTATATAATAAAATTATATAAGGATTCTTACCACTTAACTGCTGATATAGAAATTTAATTCTACGTTGTGTTTGTCATAATGTGGATCAACCTGCTCTCACTACCGGTTTCGGAGCCCTACTCCATCATCAGGTGAGCTTGGGTAGATCCACAAAATGATAACCACAGCGCAGAGATAGTTAATTCCGACTTGTCGGAAAGTATCGGTTAGATATTAAGTCCCGAACAGTATCGGTTAGATATTACTTTCCGACAAGTCGGAAATAACTATCTCTGCGCTGTGGTTGTCATTTTGTGGATCTGCCCAAGCTCACCTGATGATGGAGTAGGGCTCCAAAACCGGTAGTGAGAGCAGGTTGGTCCACATTATGACAAACACAGCGTAGAATTAAATTTCTATATCAGCAGTTAAGTGGCAAGAATCCTTATTTAATTTCATAATAATCTTTTATATAAAGCATCAATTTAATATATATTTAATCATGTATTAATACGTACCATAAATGAGTGTTGCACTGTCATGATGTAAATTAATGAAGACTCACCTGAAAGAAATAAAATCGAAATATTAATACACTAAAAAAATTGATTCTTCTCTTTAAATATATTAAATACCATTTATCTCCAAATAAAACTTTAAGACAATACAATTAGTTTATTTCTCAAAAAAACCTGGGTGTCTTGCCACTGGAAAAAAGTTCTAAAAATAATAAAGATATTTTTTGTAAAACACCACTTCGTAGCTTTATACTCATGAAACAAAGTAGCTTAACCGACCAATGATGCTTAAGGTTTCAAGAGGAATATATTTTCCCATCGTTAGTACTAGAATATGTAATGAAAAACTATTTTAAGTAAATAAATGTAAACACTGCAGAAATATTTAGTTTTTTAGACTTGGTACAGACAGATCTATTAAAATTGTTGACGTTTTGATGTATTGACATCACATAAAATCAAACTTCAAGTTAACAACTACTACCTTATGAAAACTTCTAATAAGTTAAGATTTATGATATATAGTGTTGTCTAAAAAATCACAGAAGGGATGGTCAGATAAATCATTATTAGTTCCAAGTTACATAAATTGACCCAAGATGGGTGTGGAACATGTTAACAAAAAACTCAAGATACTAAAACACTCAAATACTATTAAATTTATCCTAATATAAATATGATTCCTAAAATACTTTTCTGAAGAGTTTTTATACTGTATTACATAACTATAATTTACTAGTTTCAATATTTATATCATTTCAACAAGAAAATAAATTGAAAAATACCTACTACAAATAATATTAAATGCAATATTAACAGCTTACCCTTGTCTGCATAGAATTCATCTAGCGTATAAAATGCCTTGTCTAATAGATAATTTTTTAGGGTTAACAGTAATCTTGGTTTAGGTAAATCAGTAACTGAGAGTAGGAAAGTATTATATATCTTTATAATGCTGTGCTTCACATTCTTCTGTACATACGTGTAGTTGCTCTTGTCGGTTTGTAACATATCACTATTTCTAGTAGAGTATTGATGTTTTAACTCTGGTTCTTTAAAGAGACTTTTATTGTCGTAAACAAATACTACCGAATCCAGAATATACATAGAAATTATTGTTAGTATTTTCCTTTCTATGAAAAATTTGCGACAACTTTCATAATAACTTAATTTGAAAATGTTTCGAATTCGCTTCGAAAGCGCTTCTGTACAATCATTATCCTATTAATATCCGATGAGTTCCCCCAGAAGATCAAGCCATAGCGTATTACAGAGTTTATGTATGCTGTTATTGCAACGTCCTCAGATATATTTTCAGAGATAATTTTCATTGCCTAACTAAAACGAGCTATATTAGAAACAACACATGCTATGTGATATTTCCAATCTAACCTTCTATCTACATTAATTCCCAGAAGTGATACATTTTCGGCAGAAATAATTTCGTTTTCGTTATAGGACAATTTAATAATCTCCCTTGTTCTGTTTCCGAATAATATATAATAATAAGTAGCTGTGTTTTTGAAACATTCAGTAAAAGGTCATTAGCCATAAAGTAATCATTTAGGGTTTCCAAAGTATTAACAGCCTTTAACTCCAGTTCATAATTATCTTTCTCACTAAAAACGATGTTTGTATCATCGGCATAAAGTGTAATATATTCAGAGGATACCAGTGGGAGCTCGTTAGAATATACTATATATAAAAAAGGACCGAGAATAGAGCCTTGTGGAACTCCATGACTTACAGAAAGTTTTTTTACCTCCATAATGTACCATGGTCGTTATATTCTATTACTTGCTGAGTTCTACCTTCTAAATAACTTCTAATCAAATCCAAAGCAACCCCTCTAACACCTTAGATTTCCAACTTTTTGCATAGAATTTGATGGTTCACTCTATCAAAAGCTTTAGAAAGGCATACAATACTAACGTCTACTGATGTCTGAGTAGTATCTATATTTATTTATATGTAATTGGATTAGACAAGCCTCTTATATTTTTATTTTAGAGGCCATAGGTCTTTTAATTATAATTTTTACATTACTAATAATCTACTTTTTGCGATGAATACTTTTTGAATGTTTGAGCGCAAATTTCAAAATTTTCAAATAAAGGAACCAAGCAAATTCTGTCCAAAATCAAACTGTCCCAAATTGAAACTAAAATATCCTTGCCGAAAGTTAATTTTACAAGGAACCCAAGGACACATATCGTTGTTTGATATCTCTAATAGACCTTGTCTATTTTGAGAAAATCTACAAAAGATTTTAACATTGAAAATGTTTCTGTTATCCTATATAAGGGAGCCCAAATCGAATTAAAATGCTACATTTGCCACACCATGACGTCATATATACAAGGGTATAGGAAATCTCGGCGCAGCGGCAGCAGTCGGCCAGCGCGCGCAAAAACCATTACATCGCTAATTGTTTATTGATATATCTTTATTAGTTTAAAAGCAAAAAATATGGGGTTTGCTTTGATACCTTGTCAAGACATAAGCGAAACTTTTAAATTGTTTCTTTTTTTCATTTAGGCCTTCGTTTTTCGTTAAATGAAAGTTATATTAAAAAAAATCTATTTTTAAACCAAATTTTCGCATGATTGAAATGATTATTCATGTTTAAAGTTTTTTTTTGGTCATAAGCGCTAATGGAAATGTTTTTTCGTAAATAATTATAAAAAATTACTCCCTACGAAGACTTTATTGTGTACTGGATCAAAAAATAAGTATTTGTTTTGGTTTGGTTTGGTTTGGTTGTGAGTTTTTTTGTGAGAAAGGTTTGATTTGTTTTCTCTATACGGTGGTATTAATATATCGATTTTTGATGATAGTGCTCTTTTACCCGGTCTAATTTTGTACTACTTTCGGAATAAGGGTCATATCATGTACTGTACTTAGGGAATATCATGTACTGTACTTCCATCCCTGAAAAATTCAGCTTGTGACACCGAAGTGAGAGGTAACGTCAAAATAAGCTTTAATCTACCTACATCATAGGTAGGTGTAGGTACTCTAGGTATATTCTACCTAGACAGTAGCTGAACTAGCTGACAGTAGTAATTAATTTGTTATCCGATAAGTAGTTGTCATTATATAAGTTTAATCATCTTATACCTCCTATAACGGTAGGTTTTGGATTTTTCCTGATTGGTTTGTTAAACAAAAATATACTGGGCATATAAATGTCTGTTACAGGTTAATTCGTTAAAGAAATATGTTACACACATATTATTTTAATAATAATAGTATAATAGTAATGGCTATATTATGTTATAACACATACATATGTATTGAATGTACTTATTTTAACCAATGCATTGTTTTGTTTTTTTAATCTCACAAATAAGAAATGTTTTATAGTTTTTATTATAAAAAACAGTGATTATACAATTTATTTACACCCCTTACACTGTTTTCTGTAAGGGGTGTAACCAGGAGTATATTTCGTAACCTCTTACGATATAAGAGGGCACAAAGTGTTTTATTACTTAATGCTTAAAATTTAATAATATATTTGTACATAAAATAAAATAGACTAGAAAGTCAATTAATTAATATTGACGTAATTACTAAATAAGTACAAGATTTTTTTTCTAATTATTTTAGTGTATTTTTAGTCACCTAATTATAAAGGAGAGATATCCAACCATTGCATTATTTTACTCACAAATAAATGTTTTATGGTTTTTATTATAAAACAACGATTAATTTATTATACACCCCTTAACCCAAACACTCCAAGGAGGATATTTCGTGACCCCTTATTTAAAGTGGACAAGCTTTATTAGTCAATGTTTTAATTACCCAGCGTCTTTAATAAAAATCTAATGTAATTTTTCATAGAAATGATCTGACATAAAAAGCAAATTTTATCAAAAAACTTTTTGATTATCTACAAGGAGTAAACCGCTGACAAATGTCTGTATACTAATGCCAAAGTAATGCCAAAAATACAAATTAAATACCAAAATTTCTCATATAATGCCCCACTAATGCCAAGCTGATTCCAATATAATACCACTAATACCACGAATAATATGTAACACATTTGTTTCACGAATTAACCTGTAACAATACTGGTAGGTACGTGCACAGATTTTTTCCTAGGTAACTTAAAAGTCGTTAAAAAGTCTAATTATATTTAAAGAAGATATAATTCCAACAAATTACATTATAAGGCCAATAATGCACAAGTAATACCATTAAAATTTTAGCGTTTTTAACTTGTGTAACATATTTCTTTAACGAATTAACCTGTAACAATAGTGGTAGGTACGCGCACAGATTTTTTCGCTAGGTAACTTATTAAGTCGTTAAACAGGCCTATAAAAGCTATAACAACATAGGTAACTAATATTTATAATTTAATTCGAGTTTTAATCTCAAATAATAAATGTTTTTACTGGTGTATTTCTGAAGTGTTCATTATTAAAAGTAGATATTCTTCAAGTTATGCGAAGTAATAAGTAATGTTTCCGGTGAGACCGCGTATATGTCACCGGATTCTGGTTAGTATAAAGACTTTTTCTATAGAAAGAGTATTTTCTATATTTTCCTTTCAAAATAAGACTAATTTCTTCTTATTCTTTTAAATATTACAGTGTTTCTTTATCCTAAAATGTTATACTTAATTTTATACTTTTTACAAAATCTGAACACATTTTAAAAGAGAAAAAGTGTTTGATAATATTTGTGTAGATTGACTACAAGTTGTATAACATAAATTTCTACGACCGGTCTACCTAGTGGTCTGCAGCATCGCCTTGTGGTGCAAACGTGGGCCTGTTAATCTGTGACGTGACGCACAACAGCCAAGAAAAACAGAAGCGTGGCAAAGAATTTAGTAATTTAAAAAAAAGTCTTTTAGATACAGTAGTAGGTATTAAAAAGTTTTGTGTTTAAATGGGGTTTGCCTTTAACAGTTAAAAAATTATATCGTAAAGTGTAACTTTCCGTAAGAATTCTTTTTTTTGCTTGCTTATTTTACGGATAGGTGCGATCGCATAATTATTATTGATAATGTTTTATTTAATTTTAACATTACTACTTTTTCAGTGAATCTTTAAATCTGTTGTTTTTTGTTAAGTTCGTTATTTAAACATATGTATGTAATACACTCATATTAACACTAATCATATTTTTACGTTTTTATTCATCATTTTCAATGCCCCCCCGGTTGCATCTTTGTAAAGGACTGTGAATTTTTTTTTCGTTTTTTGTAACATTTAATAACGAATGTCTATGTAACAAAAATTCTAAATTTCTTTATAAAGTACAAATGTAGGACTGCAAGATATTTTATTGTAAAATAAGCCAAACTGATTTTCTATAATAATTTTCGGAAATATTTTATTGGGGTAATAAGCAAATCTTGTCAAAAATAAAAGTGTGTAAGATTATAGCGATAGTACCCATAATTTTATCACAAAATGAATATATTGGCACATTTTTTTCTGAGATTCAAATAAGATTTAAATAACAAATAAATATATGACAGTAACCCGATAATCTTATATATACCAAACCACGAAGTATATCGAAATAGGAACTTCTATTTTCCATACTATTTATCCGAGCTACAAATCTGGCAATGGACTGGGACCGGGAAAACTCGCTAGCGAACTAAACCTTTCCGGGTCCGCGGAAAATATATATACAAATGCAAATTTTCCACAGCTCTCTCTCCGGAATCTGGATCTATCTTATCACGGGATGCAAATGGGAACGCCGACCGGCTGATTTATGGAGTCGGCGTGTGATAGGTTATTAATATCGCGCCCTCCATTATACCGTATGAATGAAAAATCCTGCCGGAGAAAAATTATCTGTTTCGAAAATTTACCGCGATCATTTATACCGTTCATCTAGGCGCTAGTTTTTAGCGCAGATTTTTGTAGGAGGAATATTTTTAGATGTGGGAAGCAACAGATGGTCTATTGTTGTTTAGATACAATGAATATTTTGTGTAATATGCAGTGGCGTAACATCACTTTGTCGATATTTAATTTAACAATGCCATCGTGTTATTTGTAATATTTTTATAAAGTTTATAATCGAATATATCATCCCTCCAAAAAAATCCTATATGGGTATTTCGCCACTGCAAGAAAATCCACAAAACAAAGTAGTTATTTTTGTAAACACTGCTGTGTTAATCCAACGGAAACTACTTGGCAGCAGTTAAGTTTACTGATAAACAAATTTGACTAACGAAAAAAAAATGCTTAACGTTTCGCAAAGTTTGTCTCTTTCCGTTGCCAAAAGCAAAAAATACAAAGAATAAAGAAAAAAACTATTTAAAATATTTAAATACAACTATTTGAAAACAGTAACGTTTTTAGATCGTTACATGTCTTTTTTATATATATGATATATGATGTCTGGCGTATCGTCACCCGATTCCGTGTCGTTCAGGTCTGATAATTTGTTTGAGGTGCTTGGCGTAGTTTTTACGTTCTCTAGTCGACAACCTTGTTATCGTTTCACTGCTCTGTGGAGGCGCTGTCAAGATGGTTTCAAGGCACGTCTCTGCGCTTTAACCTCACTTTTGGTCTGGCCTTTCGCCAGACGGTCACCTTCAGAGCCCTGCTTAGAGAAATTGCAATTATTTAAATCTTGCTGTATAATTTGAATCGGCTGCTATTTCGAAGCTACAGGTAAAGATGAGTTATTATCTTTTTTAGATTCGATATTATTACTGAGTATTTTTAGGGTAGAGTTTTGGATTGCTTAATTCGTATTTGGATTCCTTAACTCGTATTTGTATTTTGCTGACACGTTAGTGTACTTTTGCTGTTGTCCTCCAGAATGTTAAATGGAAGAAAGGACAGTTCTTTTGTTTATTATTGAGCCCTCGGAAGTGTTTCGAGGTAGGTTTATTTTGTTTATTAGACCTTGTTTGGTTTTAAACAAGAGTTTCGTATTTTTAGGATCATACGGTTGGATGTCCAAGGTACGGACAGTATCCAAGGTACGGGCACAAAAACCGTTCACGTTCTGTTAAAATGACATTATATCAAATTAATCTTCAAAATTAAAAATTACTACCTGATAACAATTACTTAATAAGGTAAAACCAAAAAGTCTCAAATTTTCTGTCTGATTATTTAAAATTTGTTTTTAATTTTTACATATGTTATGTTATGTATCTACAGATGCATGAGCAATACATTTATTTTCATTATATTGTATTAAAAAATCCTGTTTTATTTTTCTTTTAGAGGCCATCGCTTCTTTCATTATAATTTTGGCGTTGTTAAAATTTATTCTGTGCCCTGTGTCCCATGAATGCTGGCAAATCATAGATCTGTGAAGTTGCTATGACAAAACATAAAAATTTATTATTAATCATTAACAAGTAGTTTAATAATTAGTAACAATTGTTATTATTAATTTATATTAATTAACTTTACTTAAATCATAGTCGTGAATTTGTTGGTGTATTTTGATTTATAAATAAAAAAGTTACATGATTGCTGAAAATTTCTATGCACTAAAAGTAAATGGGATTTTTTAAAATTATATAGCCTATCGAGTTTTTTTTATTTAAACATCTTGTAAAAGATTCGAACTTCAAAATAAATAAAAAGTTTCAATATCTGAGGATGCGTTTATGTTGGAGCGGCGATAAACGATAAGAGCAGCGATAGTAGCGAAGCAAAGTATATTAGTATATTAATTTATATGTAGGTGTTTATATTCGAGCAACGCGTCGAGACACGCTTGGCAATTGAGCAACGATAAGAGCAGCGCTAGTTGTTTTGGCTATTTTCTTTGCTTTTATATCAAGAGTGATCGACATGGATACCGATAGTTTAATTAGTGAAATATTTATTAGACCGGTCTTGTAGGACCAAACAAATAAAAACCATCATAATAGATTGAAATTGTGCAATTCTCCAAACTTGTACCTTCCGCTATTTATTGGGTGTGCACAGAGTTTGTGTTTTTTTATCTGCAATTTTAACAATATAAAATTTAACAGCATTTTAAGCTAAAAATAATTCCTCTTTGGAATCACTAATTTTAAACAAATATATTTTCAATCGATTGATTCGGTCTTAACGTTACTATCACAGCTCCACTATGAACGGCATATTATAGAAGTTAATTTTCCGCAGCTCTTGTCGTCGCTTTTACCACTGCTTTTATCATTTATCACAGCTCCAACACAAACGTACCCTAAAGTGGTTCTTGAGTTGAGCTCTTAAATTATCGCGATTACTGACGTTTTCTCGTTATAAAAAAATGGACACCCTAACGATATCCTTATAATTCCATTTCAGAAACATATCTAATGATTTTATCTATCTTTTCAAAAAAAAAGTCTTTTAAAAATAAGCGGTGTGCGATCGTGATTCTATTTTACTTGCTAGGGAAAGGCGTACCGGAAAAATGTGGCAACGCAGCAACAGCACACCGTCAGGTTTCTCACACTCCGACTTAATAAGATCCCTATGCAATTTACTTCCACTCATGTAAATACCGACCCAAAAGTAAGAGTTGCCAGCACGGTATATTAATTACAATCTGTTAGATTTCGATTACCAAATCTCACATCACTGGCACATTTTTATTCGTCTTTATATAGAAAGCGATGAGAATAAAATGAAAGACACAAAAAAAATCCGAACAAAAAATACAGATCGACAGTAACCATTTATTTTCGGTGTGTCGCTCGTTAAAAACGTGGAAAAATTGAAACTGGAGGATTTGGAAGTTGTAATTAATAAAGTTAGAGGTAATTGATTATTCCCCATGCGGAACGGTAGGTAACTTTCGTCGGGGAATTTCGGACGGATCGATTTGTAGAATTTAATTTCACCTTTTTTCGATACGCTGGCACTTTTTCGCCACTTTCTAATTGGATAAGAGGAAATGGAACAGTAGAATTCCGTAATATTATCAGCATTGCTTCTGTCCGTATTACCCTGAAATCTCCTTTTCTGAAATGTATTACAAAGACATCCAACTATTTACATTTTATCACGATCAAACATCGTTTTCAACAAAAATCGATGATGAAAAATTTCTGTGAATTGCTTTAGGTCCACGGTTTGTGTTTGAAAACGAAGTATATTATTATTAGTATTCATGGTTTCGGTACCTATAGAAACGGCGTACTAAATATATTTGTAAGTATATTATTTTGGCTAAAATACATAGATTATACATTTTAAATCATTTTTTTAAATTAAATTTAATTATAATTTATTATGGAAGTAACTGACAACGTTGTTTCAAGAAGACTGTTTGGTTTTTATGGTTTTTGCAACGTTTTTTTTGTCAATTGTAAAAATGATAGTAGTTAAATTGGTTATTTTTGATGTGGATCGCAGTGTGCAATTCGTTCATTTAATGGGAATTTGTGAGTTAAGTTCGTTCATTGACCGGATATGGAATATGGCTAAGGAGAAAATATTCTAGAACATTGGTTTTGATTTATGCTTTTTTGCGAGTTGGACTAGTCAAGATATATAGTTCTCTATCTATATCCTGGAGGGAGATTTCCGGTTGAAATCGGATTTTGTGAAGGAAATCGAATCCTTGCATCACTTCTTGTGTACTCCCCGGCTGAAGAGTGTCGTCGTAAAGAACGGCTTCCGTTTCGTGAAGCATTCCCTGTTGGTGAATAGCAGGTCTTCGTAAAGAAGGATTAAAGCTTCCGAAACACATTTGGTCGGAGACGTGGTTGGATTTTGATGATGTTTATGGACCGCCAACCAATTTCCGCAATGGGATTAAAATAGCCAAATTTTTCCGACCGATATTCCGATTCCACGTGCCCAAGAAGTCCCCGAATAGTTCCAAGGTATGCTATAATTCTTCTGCCTATTCTAAGTCAATGCTCAACTGATTTTTATTCGTATTGTTGACTGGTTTTCGACTTTTCCACGCCCACGTGGTGTAGAAAGATTAGTTGAGTGTTATCTTTCTTAAGTCTTATTTGGTTGTTCGTAATTGTAGAGCAAGAAGACCGATCCAGACCGTACAGCACAGAACAGTCCAGAATTCCATCCTGTTGCCCGTGTGTAGAGTTACCCGTTGGACATCACAAACCCTCGTTGAGGTAAAGTTCAGATTTGATTAGTCCTTTTTTATTACCTTTATTAACTCCTACACGTTGTGCTAGTCCTTGTTCTATAATTGAGGCTCTTTTCTAAGACAACCAATATTATTTAGGGTTTTTATGTCACCTTTTGAAGTCCTACACCTGCCTTGCATCTGTACCTCTGCTGACAGCCGTGGGCTCCAGTGACAGTACACCGAGCTGCTGTACACCGCCGTAGCAACCCTGTAGCTATACGCCGTAGCTCAGCCGGAGGAAGTTTTGAAGTCCAATCGAATAGAGTAAGACTGTACAATTTTAGTTTAGATTTAGTTTGATATTTGTAATCCACCCAGGATATTGTACTTAGTTTAAGTAAGGGGGATTATGACGTCATACTTTTAGTTAGTTTTCTTGATTTAAATTTTATTCTACTTTTCAACGTTTATTCATTTCCATTTCTTTAAATATTAACTTTTAATATTTTAATAAATTGCTTAAACATTTTTAGTAGTATTATTTGCAGTCTAGTCTCATAGTTAAGTTAGAGTCACTTAAGTACAAATAGTTATAGAATATTTGAAGTTCATGATAGTTGCACTCAACAGTTCGAGGTTAGTGTTGAAGTCTACTTAATAGTTACATCTTTAATGCCGAGTTCATAGAGTATAATCTCGTGGCGCCCTTTTAATAATATCTTTGAACCCCGACCGCCCGGCTGTTAAAATTAAAAAGCTAGTGGCCTCTATGCAACTCATCCTAATTAAGTAAACTTGTGTTTTATGGAACTTCGAATTAGAGAAGGGCGTGGCAATTCTTGGCGCCAACGTGGGGCAGTAGCAGTTCTCTGATTGTTTTTTGATTCACAACCAATCTATTCTGAAGGCACCTAAGATGCATCCAGCTGTAGCCGTGTAGCTGAGTATGTCGAAATTTGTGCTTCCAAAAATCGTACCAGAATATCAATACCCGTGTAAATTTTTTTTGGAAATAAAATAAGTCGTCCTAAATGCCTTCGCAAATGACGTAAACTTAGGGCATAACCGTTCTTCAGCAGACATGTTAAAATTTCTTTGTGACTTAATCCGATTTGAAAGTAGCTTTTAGTGTATTCGTCCATATTATTGGATGAATATCTGTACTTCGTCGTCACAATGAAAATTAATCGGCAGAAAAAAGGCTACCTCTTAACTACTGAGTAACAGGTCGATGCCCAGACGTTGTCTTGCTGGAAAGTATACCGGGTGCGTCTCAAAAGTGGCTCACCCCTATAAGTTTTTTTATTTTTTCCAGATAAAAAAACGAGATTTGGTATGTTAGTATATGACATAAATTAGGATTGATTGACGTATTCAATTGTCTTTCGTCACTTCCTGTTTCACCGGAAATTACTACAATTTTTGATTTTTAAATGACATTCTCGGTATATTTCTACTTTATTCGATAGAAAATGACACTCTGAGTAGAATTATATATCATATGTCAACTTTTGACATTTTCGCTTAAAACAAAATTGTATTTTAAATTTAATCCTGAGTGCCAAGGCCGTGTTAAAAACACTAATTTTTAATCAAGTGCCGTGGAAAAATAGATTTGATCGTCTAATATTTTTTATGTCTTTTCCTGGTAGGTTAAAAGATGTCCAAATTGTATTTTTAATCATATCTCAATTACAGTTGAGGGTTGGAACCTTTGGTGTTACACAGCAAAATAAACTAAATCACCACAATACACCAAAACACTTTTACTTTTACACTGGACGCGCGTTTCGCTAACAATGTTAGCATTATCAGCAAATGATTATAAACTGAGATTATAAACAGTTTATAATCATCTGCTGATGATGCTAACATGGTTAGCGAAACGCGTGTCCAGTGTAAAAGTAAAAGTGTTTTGGTGTATTGTGGTGATTTAGTGTTTTATTTGGCCATATCTCAATTTTTTTTAAATGGAACAAGGGTGGCTCATTAGCATATTTGGAAAAAGCATTTTTTTACGAATAATTTTGTACCACACACTTGATATTTTAAGTCAAATTGTCATTATGAACCTAATGTTACAATTTCAAATAAACCATATGCGAAAATGTCAAAAGTTGGCATATGATACGTCATTCTATTCAGAGTATCATTTTCTATCGAATAAAGTAAAAACATACCGAGAGAGTCATTTAAAAATCAAAAGTTGTAGTAATTTCCGGTAAAACAATAATTGAATACGTCAATCAATACTAATTTATGTCATATACTAACATACCAAATCTCGTTTTTTTATCTGAAAAAATAAAAAAGATATAGGAGTGAGCCACTTTTGAGGCGCACCCGTTATGTCGCATGCAATTTACAGAAAATGTGTAAATTGATAAAAAAAACTGCAAATTTACAGAAAATGTGTAAATTTACAAAAAAGGGTAAATTTAGAATTTACCGAAAAAGTGTAAATTTACAAAAAAATATCTAAATTTATAGAAGATGAAAAAAAGATAAATTTACATAAATTGTGTACATTTATAGAAAAAATGTAAATTTTGCCAAACATATTTTTCAACTTTGGTATGGCAGCTCTGCGCTTTCGTAAAAATGTAAGAAATTCCACACAATCATTTATCACAATTTTTGAGACACTGGACATTTAATGAGATAAAATCAGAAAAGCTTAAACTTTATAACGGTTTGGGAACTTCAGGTTCAGAAGGCTCCGTTACAAATAGGTTCCAGCTAGCTCAGAAAATAATTAAATAAAATATATGCACAGAACAAGAGATATCAAAAGGGAGGTGTATGGAAAAAGTGTATGGATTGAAAAGTCTAAAATGTACTGGATTCGTTTAATAATTAATAAAACAATCTGTCAAAATCTATCAAAAGATGTATCAAATATTCAAATAAGAAATAATGAAATATATATATACAGGGTGAGTTTGCTACGATGTTCTCTATGGCTATCTCGGAAACTACTGGAGATAGAGAATCGGTTAAATGGGGAAAGAATTGCAGTTTTGTGGGGTCATAAATATGCGCCTTTCAGATTTTTCAAAAAGTTCATGGCTTACTAGATATTTCGAAAAAAACAAATTTCGGCTATTTTAAAAATTGTCCCTAATTCCATTATAAGCTATTTTAGACAAAAAGTTTTCAGATAAAAGTTGTAGATAATCACATCCTTAATGAGTCTGTGTTCTCCGTTTTTTTCTAAAGCCTGCCATTTTTGACATATGACACAAATATATGTTTTTTTAAATGGAAACCATAGTTGGCATTTTTTAAGCTTTTTAGTGATATAAGCTATAATATCTTTATAGCTTAGCCGATTCTTACCATTTTTAAACAATTTTACTTAGTTAGCCATGGAAACAAGTTCAATCGCCGTTGCTGTCAGAGATGTGAAGCTGTCACATTCAAACTTTGTAAATTAAAATAAACGAAAATTGTACACATGTATTTTTCAAATGAAGGAAAGCGTGTTGATCTCGCACATCAATAGGTGGTTCCAACATGACTTTCATTATGACACACCACCCCCCACCCTCGATAATGAAGAAAATGTTAAAATTATTTATATCATAATAATTATACAAACGCAGGGATAGGAAGAGGTGGACTAATTGCATGGGCCTCCTCGATCACCTGACCTATCCATTTTAGATTTATTTATGCGGTATAGTTAACAATAAGGTTTACAAAAGAACTTATAAATTAAGAGAGGCACTCGAAGTGGTAGTTTAATTAAGTCGACCGGTCCTTCTGTTAGAATAGGTAGTAATTCAGTTTTAAAAAGATGCAACTCAAAACATTGGCGGATTTTTTGAACATTTTCTAAAATAACTTAAAGTGTATGTAGTGATATAATTTTTTTAAGTTTTAGTTTGTGTAATGTAAATTGTAAAGAACCGTTTAGTAATTTATTTGTAAGTTTTAAATCATAACTGAATAAGAATAACTATGTAATGTATGTCTAAGTGAAATTAATCAAGAAAGATAAGAATTGGCTATAAGTAAATTTAACTTTTCTAACATGTCTTGAAAACCGTTTTCTAAAAAACGTAACATTCACCGGTCAACGTATCCTCGAAAATGTATGGTCAAGAAAAGTTGAACCAATAATCCTATACGCTTTTCTTCATTTGAAAAATTCATATTTACAATTTTTGTTTATTTTAATTTACAAAGTTTGGATGTGACAGCTTTACATTTCTGAGAGCAAAAATGATTGAACTTGTTTCCATGGCTAACTAAGTGAAATTGTTTAAAAATGATAAGAATTGGCTTTAACTCAGTAATTTTTCGAAGAAAACATATTATAGCTTATATCGCTGAAAAGCCTAAAAAATGGCACTTTTTTATGAAGTCATGGCCAACTATGGTTTCCATTTAAAAAAACATATGTTTGTGTCATATGTCAAAAATGACAGGCTTTATAAAAATATGGAGGACACAGTCTCATCAAGGATGTGATTATCTACAACTTTTATCTGAAAACTTTTTGTCTAAAATAGCTTATAATGGAATTAGGGACAATTTTTAAAATAGCCGAAATTTGTTTTTTTCGAAACATCTAGTAAGCCATGAAATTTTTCAAAAATCTCAAAGGCGCATATTTATGACCCCACAAAACTGCAATTCTTTCCCCATTTAACCAACTCTCTATCTCCAGTAGTTTCCGAGATAGCCATAGAGAACATCGTAGGAAACTCACCCTGTATACTAGTAAAATTATTCTTGTAAAAGTGGACTATCCGTAAAATAAATTAAACCATGAATAGTATCACAAAATATTGTTGACTAAACTGCAAACAACCCTGATGCGTAACTGTGATTATGATTAAATAACTATAAAGAATAAAATGAAATTAAAATGTAAAACCCCCTGGTATACCAAGTTCACATACGATCGTATATTAAATGGAATAAATCTTAACGCAATAAAATAAGAGATGATCAAAGTCTTATTTGTTATCCAGTGGTCGTTCCAGTCAGTCCATGAGGAAATCCAGATTGCTGGTCTTGTTGCGTTGAAAACAGACAAAAGATATCCACATCAAGATTATGTTTAAGAATCCTCCGAAGAAATATGCCAAGAAAATATCCTAACACAAGCATAAGTCTAAATAAAGAGTTAGTAACCACTGTAGAAAGAAAGGTAGGTTTTAGATAGACAAATTGATATTATATTAATGATGTTTCATATTACAGTTATCGGAGACAACTCCATCCAAAGAAATTGTTGAGATGATCAAACTTATAGAAAAGATATTATTAGAAATTATTTAGAGTTAAGAAGTAAACTAAGTAAACGTTATTATTCAAGTTATTCAAGTAAGTTTTAGTTTTATTCCTAAAAATAAGCAAAATAAGTAAAATAAGTTACTGTGAAATTTTAAACCGTAACAACTTATTTGTTTGATTTTAATTTTTACCTATGTAATTTTATGTAATGACATGCGAGATAAAAATATAAAAAAACAATCAGATACTACAGATGCTTCAGCATTATATTTATATTAGAATGGACTAAAAAAAGCCTTTTTTATTTTTCGTTTAGAGACTATCGCTTTTTTTATCATAATTTTTGCATTGAGAAAATCTGCTCTGTACCCTGTGTCCCATGAATTTTGACAAATCGTAAATTTAAAGAATTAATTATTTTTTTAAATAACCTATATGTGCTTTAATTCGAACACACTCACATTTTACGTTCATTTAATATTAGGCATTGGACAAAATGATCAAAGCGTGTGAACAAAATATTGGACTATACTGTTTCTTCTCTGTTATTTAATTATCGTATATTATAAAAAATCTATTGTTTAATTATCGTGTCGAAAGTTACCGTGTGAACGGGCTGTAACGATTCACGAGTTAAAGCCGATGTCCTCTAGTATTGGATCACATATAATTTTGAAATAAATTTCTGAAATAGGAAGCAAACTCGTTCTTCTTTTAGGATATACGTTAAAATTTGTCACTGAAATGAGCATTGCGGCATATTTTATGTTCGATTCGTGCCTCGGTGTCGAACCCCGGCAAAAAGATATATTTATGTGGGCGCATCACACCGAAGACGGAGAAGGGTAGTAGCGGTATTGCGAGACGTCGGAAAAAGGAATAATTTGCAGTGCAACGTGGCCCGGCATAAATCTCGAAATTTCTACCTCTTTTATTCGCGTCTGTGCGCGAGATCGATTTGATTTGCGACCATCGCAAATGGATAGAAAATAGTTCGATTCTGTTTAGGAATCCTTATTTATATTTGAGAGTCGGAAGAGGTCTGTTCTGTCTCGGGAAATCTAGATTTACTTCGAATTTGTTCCGAGTCTGGAGACGGGAAATTCACGTTTTCCAGGAAGGAAATATATTCTACTTAAAAGGTTATAAACGTAATCTAAGGAAAAGTATTTCTTTCTCAAATAATTTGAGTAAGTTTTTCCTCCGTTTGAACTTTAGTTTAAGTAACTACGGTTCATATCAAATAAACTTTTAATTACGTCATCGAGGGCGCGATTTTTAAATTAATTGTTGCCAACCATAGACATTTTCTACGCCATCGCCATGCTGACTATGCAGAATTTAAATTGCCCGCTGGGGATTCAGGTGGCAGCTCTGCTGTAAAAATGTCAAGTTGCCGCATTTATTTATTTCTTTCCTGATAATTTCATACGTTTTGACACTTTAGTTTTTTATTATGAGTTTTTAGTTTAAATAAATAGTGTAGTGATACTTTAAGCTTAAAAATTTTCACTAGCAGAACTTGCAGTCGAACATTGTTCTTTTTAGAACCTCTTTTAGTGCAAAGTGTACAAGATATCTTAATAGCCGTAAAAAACTCATCGCTTAACTTTATTAGAATATTTTATATTTATAACGGGAAAGCGATAGTTATGGCCCTTTAAGTCCCTTAAGTGCTGTTAAAGAGGTGAGTTTTGTTGACGTAAATAATAACTGTTTATATATTTATAATTAATTTATTTTTGTTTCCTAAAATATTTTAATTAAAAGAAAATATATAACAGTGGGCAACGCTGTGTCGGTCAAGCTTAATCACGTGACTAAAAGTTTATTTGGTATGAACTGTATTTATTAATTAGGTTCTCACAAATAATATAGATATGTAGATAAAGCTTACTGTAGAAAACGAAGGTACCCTAGATATACAATCCAGATACAAACAGAAAAAATTTGGATGCTATATGTAGATGTGAATTCTATGGGAAGGGGGTGAGTCCCCCTTTCTCGAGTTATTACTCACCATACAGTCTCACTGGTACAAAAGCCAGTATTTGAAGTTAGTTGTCCATCTCCAGTATCAGTCGTACCAAAATTTATGGCATGAATGGTTGTCGTCTGGGCGCACACAGTGATGAGGTGTTCTGGTGTTTCCCCATTTTTCCTAGATAATTTGCATTCGCCATTGTTTCTTAGCTTCTGAGGTGTTCGTTGAAGAGACAGTGTCCTGTTAAAAACCCCGTGACAATCCGAAGATTGTCTTCACTTAAATTAAGGAAAATCTTTGACTTTTCTCGGTTGTAAGTCCTGAGAAATTTCTTCGAGTGTCTTAGACCGTTGGAGGATTCCCTTCTATTTAATGGAATGTTAACTCCTTTTCTAGTTACATCGTTTACTTTTTCATTACCTTCTATCCGTTGATGAACTAAGGCCCAGAGAAGGAGGACTTTATTTTTTTTGCCTAATTTGTTCAGCTTCACTAGGAATTCTTTGACCAACTTCGAATTCGTAAGTTGGATGCTACGTATTTATTAAAAGTTTATTAAAAAAGATCGTAAATCGTCATTAATTTTACAAAGTGTCATATCTCATATTTCATAGTTTTCCAGAATGGAGGTTCAAAAGTTTTGTTAACTTTTGGATATCGGTTAAAATAAATAAACATTTGCTAAATTATTTACTTGCCGGAAAAGTATTGGACGCAGAGATACGACACTTGGTAAGATGAAAGAGTATCATATTAGGTTTGAGTTTGTGGCTGTATCTCCAAATAGCTTAGGCAAATCTCATCAAAAACAAGGGTTTGAGTGAAGTGTTTCCGAACATTTATTTTTCAGCTTTATTCGATAGTTTTGATGACCTAGAATAATAGGCTAAAAGTCTCAAAATATCATACTTGAGCTTCAGGCGCCATTTTGAAAAACATGGCCGCCAAGGCCTTTTTTCAAAATTAGCGATAATTTTCAGTAACCGAGAACCGATTATCCGATTTACAAGTTTTCTTTGTTTGCATTAAAAAATATGAAACTTCAAATGAATGTTGTAAATAATGATATTTCTTCATTTTGTCCTTTTTGATATTTTCATAATCGTATTTTCATAGACTATTAGATGTGCCGCGACCCTTCCCCTTTTACATCTCTTTTTTTTTGGCTGGCTTTTACATCGGGTAATATGGCCTAAGCTAGTTACTTTCCAGGAAATTGTAAATTTATATGTTTCATATATTTCAAGGCATTTTCGAATAAACACCTGGGTTGTATTTGATGGGTACAGCGCTATACCTTCTACAAAAGATGAAGAACATCGCCGTAGAAAAAAAAATAAAAAAATCCCTGTTGAAGTTGTTTTTACAGAAACTTCTGTTTTGTCTATAGCACAAGGAGAATTTCTATCTCACGATAAAAAAAATATAACCTTATTTAGTTACTGAAAGCTAAATTTCAAGAAAGTAAAATCTCAGCATCTGAATCAGTTGGAGACGCAGACCGGCTCATTGTAAATACAGCTGTAGATTTAGCAGAAAAAAATACAAATGTATCTGTAATTCTTGTTGGAGAAGATACTGACCTAATAGTATTATCTCTTGTTCTGGGAAAAAATCTGCCCAACTTATATTTCAAAAAATCTGGATGAGAAGACTACGACTCCATTTTTAATATTATTGATGTCTTTACGAATTTGGGCTTCCCTTTAATTAACAACCTTCTCTTTATACATGCAATCAGCGGATGCAATACTACTTCGTATATATATAAGAAAGATAAAGCCGCAGCATTAAATGTCATTAAAAAACATCAATGGATGCAAGAGAAACTACTCATTTTCAACAATTTCAATTCAGATAAGGATATAATATCAAAAGTTGGACAAGAATTTGTAAGTTGAATGTACGGACTAGCTGGCAGCAATGACATCAATGATGGAACGTTCAAGCTTTATAATATTTACAATGGTAAACAGACTTTGGAAAAATCGTTCGATTTGGCTATTCTTCCACCCACAAAGGATGCATCAAATCAACACATATTGAGGTAAATACGTGTCTATATAAATTTTAAATTTTAAATGAACTCGTTTCACATTTTAAGGCGTATTATCAGATCCAAGTTTGGCTGGGGTATAATCCTCCACCGGAAGAATTTGGCTGGAAGGTATATAGTAACTAAATGTTTCCATTGGCTATGCTAAGAGTCTCCAGCACCCCCCGAGCTTTTAAAACTTATTTACTGCAAATGCAGAAACGGGTGCCAAAAAAGTGCGTATGTTCAGAAGTTGGGTGTTGTAGTAGCATGTGCCAGAATTGTCATGGCATAGATTGTAAATACGCCTGTATTATTGAAGAAGAACATTTAGATGTTTAAATTTTTCGTATTTCATATTCTGGAAAAGTTACCCTCCAAATTTATGTTATTTTTTTTTCTACATTTTATTAATAACAGGAAGTTAGTATTAACGTTTTAAAAAATATTTAAATCAATAAAATTATCTTTTATACAATATACAGCTATAATTATTGCTCCAAAAATAAAAATACGTAACAATATTCAAGCTGCCACGGCCTATTTCACACGTGAACTATGTTTGTTTTAATGTTGGAAATGGACTATGGAAATAAACGAGAATGAGTTTTAAAGTAAACTTATTAGTCTGCAGCTTTTATTACACCCAAACAGCTTATATTATTGCATAATTGGTTGCTGAATTATCGCTAATCTTAAAAAAGGCCTTGGCGGCCATGTTTTTCAAAATGGCGCCTGAAGCTCAAGAGCGATTTTCTGGGACTTTTAGCTTATTATTCTACATCATCAAAGCCATCGATTAAAGCTATAAAATAAATGTTCGGAAACACTTCACTCAAAAAATAAGATTTGCCTGGGCTAAAACAGGTATTTTTTGAGATACGTCAGTTTGTGAAATTAACGACGATATGACTATTAAATAATAATTATACTGATTCATTAAGTTACAAAAAATCGCAACACACTATTATTTCAAGATTTTTACCATACAATCGAAAAATAAAAGGCGTAAGAGATGGCTTGGAAATGAAGATCGCTGTCAATTATATACGTATATAACATCGTTGTACTGCCTAATAGTGAGGTAAGGTGAGAGTTTTTTTGTCAATCTTGTGGTACGGATTACTGACCGAATGATCTAAACTATTTATTGTTTTCTTTAGGGTTTAAAATTTTATCTTATATACCACCGATGCCGTTAAAATTAATGGATTTTATCGTTCAGAATTTTTTTGTTGAGTTTGTTTTATTTCTTCTATTTTATCTTTATCGTTTCCTATACGAAGAAAAATGATGGATCGTCGTAATAACTGTAATCTTTATTAACCATTATCTAGTAAAGTGAACTTATTATTAGGTACTATAAACTTGCTAAATGTACTATCTACATTCTTTTAACTCGCTCGTTTTAGATAATCCGTCCAGAAATACGTCCGTTATTCCTGTTTTGAGATAAATAAAGTAAATAAAATTTTTTCTACTATTTCCAGTGTTGTATTATTTATTAAAATGTTTTTTCTTTCCACTAGTTCGTTGTATATTCCTTTAGTTTTTGCTAAATTCATTTTAAGTTGATAAAGTAGTATTTTATAAGATATAAACATTTATTATATTAATTTAATTTTACAAGAGTGACTGATACAATTCAGGAAGTGGCGAAGATGAAATGGCAATGGGCTGGATATGTTGCTTGACTGAATAAAGACAGATGGGTGCACAGAATAACAATGTGGAGACCAATACAAACCAAACAAACTTTAAGACGTCCACAAAAACGTTGGACGGACGACATTAGGGAAGTGGTAGGTAAACGGTGGTTAAATACAACACAAAACAGGAAAACATGGAAAAGGATAGAAGAGACCTATATCCAGGAGTGGATCAATTTGGGTTGAGGGAGAATATTATCTTAGTAAAACAAAAATATCAAGAGAGAGAGAAAGACAAAAATTAATTTCTAATTTAAACAGTATTAATAACATTTTTATCATCTTTTCATTAATTGTAATGACGTTATTTATCAAATTTTTGAAAAGTATTTTTTCAACTTCAATTAAAAAAAACGATTAAGGCCGCCTAAGATTATGCGAGAACGATCATAATGGCCGAAAGGGTCCAAACAGAATTTTCATTATTTAGGCGGCCAACTTTCTCATAAAACTTTTTCGATTTTAAAAAGCTCCTTCATTGCCTCGAAAATGGAGCTAACACCTACAGACCCTTCAAACGTCCATTAAATAAAAAACAAACAAAAATTAAAAGTTTTTGCTTTAATTGGACAATAAAATTAAAACGGATGATGGCTAATTGTTTTGCACCGGCAGTGTTCAGGAAAAGGATTCCTTTATTTTGAGTAAAAGAAAATGGAGGAAGATGAAAATATCGTAATTGGGTAATTTTGAAGGGAGAAGAAAATAAAGCCGTACAAAAACATTAACAAAAAACAAAAACTTTTGTGTTAATCGGTAGAAATAAAACTACAAGGTAAAAGAATGTTATTGCTGTACAGGGTGTCCCATTTTCGTGTGTTTTAAGTAAAAAAATAATAAACACCTACCCCAGCATCCTTCAGGTAGAAATCTACGCTATCCAAAGACGCGTACAATTACATCTTAGATAGGAAGTATCGCAAACAGCAAATAGCCATCTTATCCGATAGTCAAGCAGCACTAAAAGCGATCAACTCAGTAACCATCAATTCGAAGTTGGTTAAAGAATGCCTAGAGAAGCTGAACGAATTAGGCAAAGAAAATAAAGTCCTTCTACTCTGGGTGCTCAGTGTTCACGCACCAAGGTATAGAAGGCAATGAAAAAACAAACGATCTAACTAGGAAAGGAGCGAACACTCCAATAACCAGAACAGTTGTGCTTTCCAAGCGGAAATCATCTTAAAGCGGAACTGAAGAACCTGGAGGACGCAATCCGTAACTTGGAATGGAAATCTTCCAACGGTCTAAGACACTCGAAAATCAAATGTTTTTCTTGATTTAAGTAAGAACAATCTTTGGATTGTCACGGGGTATCAGCAAGACACTGTCTCCTCAACAAACACCTCAGTAGATTGGAGCTGAGAAACAACGGCAAATGCAGATTCTAGGGGTAAAATGGGGAAACACTAGAACACCGTAACCAATCGTGCCATAAACTTTGTTACGGCTGATGTCGAAGATGGAGAGCTGGCCACTGTGACGCCGTCTCAGATACCGGCTTTTGTCAGAGGCCTGAGACCCGTTATAACCTGTCTGAGACCCGTTATAACTCAAGAAAGGGGAAAACACTAATAATCATCTATGAAAGAATGAAATCGAAATTATATGCCTTCAGATTCTTAGGAAAAAAATCAACCAAATTTTAATTTTTTTTAATTTTCTCTCAAACGGAAATTTGGAAAGGTACAAACGGGATTAACCTTTTTGGAACAACCAATTTTTTTATAAAGAATGCAATTTTCTCCAAATGTCCAAATAATAAAAAAGTTTTTCCTTTTGTAAAGGCAATCCGGGAACATACTGTGTACAGGGTGGGTCAAATTGGACGCTTTTAAACGGAAACACCCTTTTCTATAGGAGATTGACGAAAACTAATATCGGTGTCTGGAGCTCATATAAATTTTTATCAAAAATATGAAGGTGAAAACCGCACATCGATATTTGTTACCGTTTCGGAGTTACGGTTTTTTTTTTTCAAAAATGTGCATTTTTAACAAATCGCTGTAACTTTTTTGATATGGGAAATTTTGTATTTTTATGAAAACATTCCCAAAGCACCTTTTTACATAGAATTTAATGGTTTAAGTATACTTTTTTTTAAATTAGTAATTTAAGAATTATCAACAGAAAATTTGATTTTTATATGGGACACCCTGTATATTTTTAATTCATTACAAATAATTTAAATTTACCTTTGCTATAATAGCATACTTGATATTTTGCTCAATTTCTCATCGACATATAGAGTTTATAAAAATTCGCCCACTTTGAATAAGTAGGCTTTGAACGACGCCTGCGCCGGCAGTAATGCAAAAAAATCTAGCTGTAAACGAAGATAATATTTGCAATGAGAGATGCAGAATTTTATAACAATTTAAATTATATTTAACAACATCAATATATTTAAACTATATCTAATAACAATATAAATAAATAGCAAACCAAGATATGAGATTTTGCTGCAGGTGTTCGATATATCGACCGTCTTCAGTTATGGACAGACGGGACCGTTTTTGAATATTTTAGAGGAATTCTTTAACTCACTGGAAGTGAAAGATACCCTCGCATAACAGCTAAGTACTTCTAATTCTTGTCTAAATTATTCAGGCAATTTAAAAATAAGAACCTTAATTCTTCGGCAAAGATAAAAATCCAGGGCACTTAGTTCGGCGGCCTCGACGACCAACGGCTGGGATCTTGGTTAGCTATTCAATTATTCTCAAAATTTGCTGATAACTTCAGCGTTGTGAGGAAAGGTATAAACGGGATTAACCCTTAATTAGTAAAAAATAATTTTTAACAACGTAGGTTCCTTTATTTTATTTAACCTATTTGTTATACAGTTTGCCAAAAGCTCACCTCTTGAACTTTGTTGAACGAGCCCGGATATGTTATACAACAGATCCGATCATAAGTTCTAAGTACACATACGATAATCGATGTGTGTCTAGACGATGCGGTCACGTCCGCATATTACGCCAGGGATTATCGGTAAGAAGTGTTGCCAGGTTGTAAATAAGATTAGTTTCGGCTTTGGCCGAAAACCGCATGCCCGATAGAGCCATGCACAATTCCCTATTATAGGCTAATCTGCAATCAGGCAGAAGTAATCCGGGCTGGACCACTGCGGCATCGTCCGCCCCCTCTCGCCCCTACCGACATAGGAAAATTGCAGGGCGTACGGTAAAACTCATCAATTGAATAGGAACAAAGCTCTTTGATGGTCGACTATATGGACTGCGTAATTAGAAGTAATATGGGCTGGTTTTGGAATATTCTCGATAGGCTTTTACTAGACCTCAATTAAACACTTTCCGTCTAGTTTGTAACTATCATATTTAATTTGAAATTGTATCCCATCAAAAACATAGAATGTAAAAAATGCCAAATCTCGCAGCACAATTCTTCCACTAAAAAGTTGTGAGATCTCATGTAAAACCAAGACAGTTTATTTTATTTAGTCTCTCTTTAAGCACCTATTCAACAATTCAACATTTGTTATAAATTGTTAGTATCAATATTAGTCATCTTTATTTCTGTAATAATTATAATGACATTGCAATTGCACAGCACCATAATTATAAAAGAATAATCTACCATCTCGAGTACTAAGTAAATATAAACAGTGCCCTTAAAAATAAGGTTTTTTAATTAGAATAGAATATAATATAGTGAATTAATATCGGTGCCTGGAGCCCATTTTTTATCAAAAACATGATAGTGAAATCCGTACATCGATAACTGTTACCGTTTCGGAGTTACCGGGTGTTTTTCAAAAATGTGTATTTTTAACAAATCGCTGTAACTTTTTTTCTATCGAAAATTTTGTATTTTTATGAAAACATTTTCCAAAGCACCTTTTTACTTAGAATTTAATGGTTTAAGTATAGTTTTTTTAAATTAATAATATAAGAATCATCAACAGAAAATCAGATTTTTTATATGAGACACCCTGTATATTTTTAATTAATTGAAAGGAATTTAAAATTACCTTTCCAAAAATATAGCATACTTGATATTTTGCTCGATTCCTCTTCGCGATATAGAGTTTTAAAAAATTTGCCCACTTTAAATAAGTAGGCTTTGAACGACGTCGGCTGTAATGCAAAAAAATTCTAAATGTGAGCAGCAGTTAAAATGAAAATATTACTTGCACTGAGAGATGCCGAATTTTACAACAATTTAAACTATATCTAACATCAACACATTTAAACTATATCTCGATATGTGTTCGACTCTATGTCGACCGTCTTCTGTTATGGACAGACGGGACCGTTTTTGGACATTTCTCGCGGAATTTTTTTTTGGACATTTCTCGCGGAACCTTTATTCTTCCGCAAAGATAAAAATCCACTAAGGATAACAGACACTAAGTCCGGCGGCATCGACGGCCAACGTCTGGGATCTTGATTAGCTACTTAATTATTCTGAAAAATGGCTGCAAAAATTTGGTGAAAACTTCAGCGTTCTAAGGCCGTGCCCCATCTTGCTGGAAAAATATGTTTTCCAGTTCCATTAGGGAGAGATCATCAATATGGACCCCTTAATGATGATCTGCCTGCTATGCTGAAGCCTACTATTCTGTATTTCGAAGGGCACTATAAAAGTATATCAAATGTGGTATATTTTTGAAAAGATAATTTTAATTTCTTTTCACTTAATTAAAAATATACAGGGTGTCCCAAATAAAAATTCAATTTTTCTGTTGATAACTCCATGCCATTAAATTCTACGTAAAAAGGTGCTTTGGAATTGTTTTCACAAAAATACAAAATTTTCCATAGCAAAAAAGTTACAGCGATTTGATAAAAATGTACATTTTTGAAAAACACTCCGTTGATTTTCTATACTATTCCGTATCCATTCCATATTCGTTCCTTATTTTTTATTGTATTGACGCTATACGTAAGCTTCCGTTTCGTATCAGTTCCATACTTTTTATTATATAATAATTTATATCATTACGAAAGTTTTATTTTTAAAAAATGTAACTTTTGAATAAGGTAATAGACTTAATTAAGAGGTGAAAGAATAAATAAATGTCAGCAAAATTTTAACACAGCTGGTACAAATGTAAGAACTTGACAACGCTGTGCCGATGGGCTTCAGTCCGGTCGCCAAAAAAATGTATGGAAGGAAAGGGTATGAGACGGATGAGAAACGGAATGGATAGTGTGCATTGTGCTATTCATTTACATGATATAATATTTTATGTAAATGGAAGGGAAACGGAAGGGAGCTGATATGCAGGTATAGTGAGAATCAACCTTCACTCAGAAACGGTAACAGATATCAATGTGATTTTCCACCATGATGTTTTTGATAAAAATTGAGCTCCAGACACCAATATTGGTTTTCGTCTATCTCCTATAGAAAAGGATGTTTCCCTTTAAAACCGTCGAATTTGACCCACCCTGTAAATGTGTTCTCCTTTTTTTTATCACTCAGTATACATTTTGGCGATCTAATAAATTTAAACAAATAGTAGCACCTAGAAAAAAACTGACGTATATAAAGAACGCGCAATAGTAGCCAGGCCAATTTTTCAGAACTAAATCCAATAAGCGGCGAGATCACAAGGCGAAGGAATTTAAGCGCGCCGCCGACCGTTTTCCATTCGGAAAAAACGAAAATAGGGTCAGGGCAGAAAAAAGTTGTTTTAGAGTACAAACAAGAACGGGCGAAATATCACGTTAATGGAAACTCCGCAGAACCGGCCGGGCTTTCTGCTAAATAAATATTTGCGAGGGCGAGGATAGAAAAAGCTGGATTTTTTCCGTTTTTAATTTGTGGCTTTAAAATATTATTTCGGAATGTCGGAATAAACAAATTTAAGACCGTTTGGGAAAAAAATATATTGGCCGAGTTTAAAAAAAAACTTCATTGGTGTTTTGCAAAACATGAAAAATAATTTGAATTTTTAAGTTCTACGCTGATATTACAGTTATAGTATTATTACATTGTTACAGTATAGTAGTTTATTAACTGGGCATATTTTTGCGGTTAATTTTTACGACGTTATTGACATTATAAAAAGGTCATTTTAACGTCTAGGCATAAAATTATAGCACTTTCGCACCTTACTACAAAAGTACAAAAATATATTATTAAACTGACATTAACCTTTTATTGGTTGATGGTCGCTAAATCGACCACTTTAATTTGACCAACTAATTAGTCAGTTTGTTTGCTATGATTATTTCTATACGCGCCTTGACCCTTTAATCAGCCATATTTATACGTTGGCCGAATTGGCGCAAAAAGTTATCGTAAGCGGTTGAATATTCGACCAGTGAGCATCGGTGACACTGAGTTCGCTGTGTAACATATAGGTAATAATTATGGTCATCTAAGCATTTTCTACGCAAATTTCGTGTGATAAAAATTTAAAAATATAGAAACAAATTCATCTGTGACGTTTTTTCTTTTTATTTAGTGCAGCAAATTTACAGCTAGATTAATATTTTCTATAATCGTTACATATCCTGTACATTTTCGATCATTTCTCATAGAATGCGAGTAGTTTATCGAAAAACAAAATTTGATTTACTTTATATGGGCATATTTGCATATTTTTGAGTAGTGAGCTAATACAGATAATCAAAAAAAAGTTTTTTTTTCTCACATTAGATGATACATACAGTTTATACATTATATATGTTACTGTAAATGCGGTAAAACCTAGGATAAGCGCGCTAAACCTAGGATTTACCAATGAATTAACGTATCCATTCAAATAACCACGCAAAAATCCATGCAAATATCCATTCAAATAAATACCCTCCAAATAAGCACGCTAACCAACTCGAAATGCAGTAAAACCTAGGTTTTACCGCATTTCGGACATTTACAGTGACATGTACAGGGTGGGTCAAATTCGACGCTTTTAAATGGAAACACCCTTTTCTCTAGGAGATAGACGAAAACTAATATCGGTGTCTGGAGCTCAATTTTTGTCAAAAACATGATGGTGAAAACCGCATATCGATATCTCTTACCGTTTCGGAGTTACGTGGTGTTTTTCAAAAATATGCATTTTTAATAAATCGCTGTAACTTTTTTGCTATGGAAAATTTTGTATTTTTATGAAAATATTTCCAAAGCACCTTCTTACGCAGAATTTAATGGTTTAAGTATAATTTTTTTAAAATTAATAATTTAAGAATTATCAACAGAAAATTTGATTTTTTATATGAGACACCCTGTATATTTGTAATTTATTGAAAAGAATTTCAAATTACCTTTCCAAAAATATAACACACTTGATATTTTGCTCGATTCCTCTTCGAGATATAGAGTATATAAAAATTCGCCCGCTTGAAATAAGTAGGCTTTGAACGGCACCGGCTGTAATGCAAAAAAAATCTAGCTGTGAGCATCAATTAAAACGAAAATATTATTTGCTGTGAGAGATGCAGAATTTTATAACAATTTAAAATATATTTAACCAACATCAACACATTTAAACTATATCTAATAACATTAAAAATAAATAGCAAACCAAGACATGAAATTTTGCTACAGGTGTTCGACATATCAACCGTCTTCTGTTATGACAGACGGGGCAGTTTTTGAACTTTTCTCGCGGAATTCATTATCTCAGTGGGGGTGAAAGATACCCTCTCATAACTCCTAAGTATTTCTAATTCTTGCCTAGATTATACGGAAGAATAAGGAACCTTTATTCTTCCGCAAATATATCCATAGGATTAGATCCATGGACACTAAATGGTCAGGCGGCCTCGACGGCCAACGGCTAAAATCTTGGTTAGCTATTCAATTATTCTTGAAATTGGCTGCAAAAATTCAGCGTTCAGAGGCGGTGCGTCGTCTTCCTGGAAAAATATGTTTTCGAGTTCCATTAAAGGCATATCATAAATAAGGGGTCCAAAGCCTACTAGTTAAAAGTGGCGAACTTTTAAAAATTCTGTATTTTGAAAGGGGATTATAACAAAATATCAAGTGTGCTATATTTTTGGAAAGGTGATTTTAAATTCTTTTCAGTTAATTAAAAATATAGAGGGTGTCCCAAATAAAAAATCAATTTTCGGTTGATAACTCTTAAATTATTAATTTTAAAAGAATTATACTTAAACCATTAAATTCTACGTAAAAAGGTGCTTTGGAAATGTTTTCATAGAAATACAAAATTTTCCATAGCAAAAAAATTACAGCGATTTGTTACAAATGCACATTTTTGAAAAACACCCCGTAACTCCGAAACGATAACAGATATTGATGTGCGGTTTTCACCATCATGTTTTTGACGAAAATTGAGCTCCAGACACCGATATTAGTTTTCGTCTATCTTCTATAGAAAAGGATGTTTCCATTTAAAAGCGTCGAATTTGACCCACCCTGTACATTAGATCATTACATATTATCTATTATTTGCTTTAATAGTCTCTAGTTGAAAAATCGACCACCACTCCATTATTTGTTAACTTTTTGAAAAATATTATTAAGGAGATATGCTCCCTTTGTGCTGGTTTATGTATTTTTGAAGTCAATTTGATCAAAACTAAAAATCAATCAGTACTGCCCTATGAAGGGTTAAGGCCCGAGGGTTAACAGCGACAACCAAAAAGTAAAGACGCAACAAAGCAATAAGATTTTTGAATGTCCGGAGTGCGGTAGGCAAATAACATCACGTATCGGGCTTTTCAGCCACAGAAAAGCTCATGAAAGAAAACGCCTTGCGTGACCATCTTTTGATGCTTGTCGAATACTCGTCAGCGAGTAATGACAGTATGCATATACATATGTATAAGGCCCGTTTGTACAAACATACCTTAAACTCGAGATCAACGCGGTACTCGGAAATTTTATTGGGGTATACTTTTCTTGTAGTATAAGATTATAAGATGATTAAAAGCCAAATTTAAGCCTGGAAAATGGATGGCTCAATTTCCATCGACAAATACCTAATTTTTGAACTAATTTCAATAAACAACCTATTAAAATTTTGAACTTGATTTAAGCCTGAACTCTCCCTCAAACGTGTTTGTACAACTGGGCCTAAGTGGCAAATTCAACGAGTTGTTTGTTCGATATGGTTGCTCGATATGTTTGCAAATGGTTGCTCAATATATACAAGGCGAGTCTTAAATAAGTGCAAATATTTTAGGGATTATATATTTCGACCCCAGAGCCTATGAAGTTGTTTTCGCAAAAAAATGTTTTTGAAAGTAGAATATCTCGATTATTTTGGCCATATTTGAAAAACGGTAAAGAGAAAATATGTTTATTTTATCGAGATCTACCAGCCCTGAAAATATTCGCATTTATTTAAGACTCTTAAGATAATTTCTTACGAAGTAGTACTTTTTACATTATGTGCGACGTTTGAAATTGTTTAAAAAACTATTTTTGACGTGTTGTTTGTGTTGCATAGAGTTTTATACGTAGAATCCAGTGGCTAACTAGTTTTTCACTGGCAGCACTCGTTCTTAAAATAAGACCCGCTATTTTTTAAATAATACATACTGTATATTTTTTTCATTTTATTTGTTTTGTTATGAGCTTTCTAAAAATATCTATATGTAATATACTCTATACTTATTAACATTGAAAATGTTTCTGTTATCCTATATAAGGGAGCCCAAATCGAATTAAAATGCTACATTTGCCACACCATGACGTCATATATACAAGGGTATAGGAAATCTCGGAAATCTCGCGCGCAAAAACCATTACATCGCTAATTGTTTATTGATATATCTTTATTAGTTTAAAAGCAAAAAATATGGGGTTTGCTTTGATACCTTGTCAAGACATAAGCGAAACTTTTAAATTGTTTCTTTTTTTCATTTAGGCCTTCGTTTTTCGTTAAATGAAAGTTATATTAAAAAAAATCTATTTTTAAACCAAATTTTCGCATGATTGAAATGATTATTCATGTTTAAAGTTTTTTTGGTCATAAGCGCTAATGGAAATGTTTTTTTGTAAATAATTATAAAAATTACTCCCTACGAAGACTTTATTGTGTACTGGATCAAAAAATAAGTATTTGTTTTCTCTATACGGTGGTACTAATATATCGATTTTTGATGATAGTGCCCTTTTACCCGGTCTAATTTTGTACTACTTTTGGAATAAGGGTCCCCATATCATGTACTGTACTTCCATCCCTGAAAAATTCAGCTTGTGACACCGAAGTGAGAGGTAAAGTCAAAATAAGCTTTAATCTACCTACATCATAGGTAGGTGTAGGTACTCTAGGTACAGGGACATCATTTTAAGTGTCTCACTCGATTTATAATTTTCCTGTTGGGTATTTAAAGATAGTAGAAAGATTTTCTAATGTAATTTTTCGCGAGGATGCCGATTCTCTACACCAAAATTTTTTAAAACGTCAATTTTGACAGATACGACGCCATCTTGATTTTTTTTAAATGGAAACCCCCACATATTTTAGCATGGTCCGGTAGACATATTTTAGCTAATTTCAAATATATATAGTTTAGTATACTTTGCTCTTACCGTTTTCGATATACAGTGGATTTAAAAATGAATTGTTCCAGAGAATCATTTTAAGAGTCTCACCCAATTTAAAATTTCCCTCTTTTTTATTTTAAGATAGTAAAAAGATTATTTAATGTAATTTTTCGCGAGGATGCCGATTTTCTACATTAAAATTTTTTAAAAAGTCAATTTTGACAGATACGACGCCATCTTGATTGTTTTTTTAAATGAAAACCCCCACATATTTTAGCATGGTCCGGTAGACATACTTTAGCTAATTTCAAAAATATATAGTTTAGTATACTTTGCACTTACCGTTTTCGATATACAGTGGATTTAAAAATGAATTGTTCCAGAATCATTTTAAGTGTCTCACCTAATTTAAAATTTTCCTCTTTTCTATTTTAAGATAGTAAAAAGATATTTTAATGTAATTTTTCGCGAGAATGCCGATTTTCTACATTAAAATTTTTTACAACGTCAATTTTGACAGATACGACGCCATCTTGATTTTTTTTAAATGGAAACCCCCACTTATTTTAGCATGGTCCGGTAGACATATTTTAGCTAATTTCAAAAATATATAGTTTAGTATACTTTTCACTTACCGTTTTCGATATACAGTGGATTTTAAAATGAATTGTTCCAGAATCATTTTAAGTGTCTCACCCAATTTAAAATTTTCCTCTTTCCTATTTTAAGATAGTAAAAAGATATTTTAATGTAATTTTTCGCGAGGATGTTGATTTTCTACACCAAAATTTTTTAAATCGACAATTTTGACAGATACGACGCCATCTTGATTTTTTTTAAATGGAAACCCCCACTTATTTTAGCATGGTCCGGTAGACATATTTTAGCTAATTTCAAATATATATAGTTTAGTATACTTTGCTCTTACCGTTTTCGATATACAGTGGATTTAAAAATGAATTGTTCCAGAATCATTTTAAGTGTCTCACCCAATTTAAAATTTTCCTCTTTCCTATTTTAAGATAGCAAAAAGATATTTTAATGTAATTTTTCGCGAGGATGCTGATTTTCTACACCAAAATTTTTTATATCGTCAATTTTGACAGATACGACGCCATCTTGATTTTTTTTAAATGGAAACCCCCACTTATTTTAGCATGGTCCGGTAGACATATTTTAGCTAATTTCAAAAATATATAGTTTAGTATACTTTTCACTTACCGTTTTCGATATACAGCGGATTTAAAAATGAATTGTTCCAGAATCATTTTAAGTGTCTCACCCAATTTAAAATTTTCCTCTTTCCTATTTTAAGATAGTAAAAAGATATTTTAATGTAATTTTTCGCGAGGATGCTGATTTTCTACACCAAAATTTTTTTAATCGACAATTTTGACAGATACGACGCCATCTTGATTTTTTTTAAATGGAAACCCCTACTTATTTTAGCATGGTCCGGTAGACATATTTTAGCTAATTTCAAAAATATATAGTTTAGTATACTTTTCACTTACCGTTTTCGATATACAGTGGATTTAAAAATGAATTGTTCCAGAATCATTTTAAGTGTCTCACCCAATTTAAAATTTTCTTCTTTTCTATTTTAAGATAGTAAAAAGATTATTTAATGTAATTTTTCGCGAGGATGCCGATTTTCTACATTAAAATTTTTTACAACGTCAATTTTGACAGATACGACGCCATCTTGATTTTTTTTAAATAGAAACCACATCAAATTTTAACACCGCCCGGTAGACAAATTTTAGCTAATTTCAAAAATATATAGTTTAGTATACTTTGCACTTACCGTTTTCGATATATAGTGCATTTAAAAATAAAATCTTTAGAATTATTTTAAGTGACTCATCCAGTTTACAATTTTTGAATTTTAAAATTCTTGAAAATGTCAAATTTGACAATTACGAAGCTTAAATTTTTTTATTTATTTATACTTTGATTCTTCTTCAAAATGACCTTTACATACGATTTTGCAGATAAAAATAAGTAAAAAAGTTCGTATAAATGTCCTAACATGCTTAGTTTCGGAGATACAGGGTGTAGAAGTATCATTTTTATTTCGATTTTTTCCAAATAATTTGTCAAGTAACGTTAATACTTTGATGAAAATTGGTGTCTGAGAGATTTTTGATATGAGAAATTTCATTTTGATGTCAATATAAATCCAATTTCTAGGGGGCGCCACATACACGTGTTTTAACTGTTTTGAAGAGTAATAACTTTTCGTCCGTACTACTGAGTATACGTACTATAAAACTACTGAGTGAAAAAATATTCATTTATAACCATTTTTACGTAAAAAAGTCTGTTGGTAAAAATTGTTACGAGTAATGGTTCTCGAGATATTGGGAATCGTTGACATATATTAAATACATACATCATTGACATATATTAAACATGTGGAGTTACTAGACTGAAATCATAAATTTGAAATGTTTTTTTGCCAAAAGTTCAACAGAAACTGTTTTATCATCATTTTTCCGCAGAAAAAAATATAATTAATTTTAAAAAATTAAAATTTCCCACATTTATTATTTCAGCCAAATATCTATTCTACTCAACGTGTTTATTTTTTTGTCAATAATGACATGTATTGACTATTTCCATTCCAAATATCTTGAGAAAGGTTGCTCGTAGTGATTTTTACCAAGATACATTTTTTACGTAAAAAGTCAAGAAAATGTATATTTTTTACCCAGTAGTTTTATACAGGTATGGGCGAAAATTTATTACTTTTCAAAACAGTTAAAAGCACATGTAGGTGGCGCCCCTACAAATAAGAGTCATATTGACATCAGAATCAAGTTTCTCATGTCAAAAAACTCCCAGACACGAATTTTCAGCCAAATATTGACGTTACTTCAGAAATTAATTCGAAAAATCGAAATAAATATGAAACTTCTACACCCTGTATCTCGAAAGTAAGTGTGTAGGACATATATTTATACGAACTTTTTACTTATTTTTTTATCTGCAGAGTATGCTGCCGAAGTTTCAGAATACAGTTCGGACCACCCTGTATATAAAAAAATGAAAATTTAGTTTTAAACTGCTAGTCATTTATCATAAGATAGCTCAATTTACGTAAATTTCATGCATTTGGATACAAATACCACTCAGTTGTAAGTGAGTGGCATTCATATTCAAATACATAAAAATTAGAGGAATTCTTGATTTCAACCCCTTGTATATAGAAAACGGTAAATGCAAAGTACACTAAACTTATATTTTTGAAATTAGCTAAAATTTGTCTACCGGGCGGTGTTAAAATTTGATGGGGTTTCCATTTAAAAAAATCAAGATGGCGTCGTATCTGTCAAAATTGACGTTTTAAAAAACTTTAATGTAGAAAATCGGCATCCTCGCAAAAAATTACATTAAATAACCTTTTTACTATCTTAAAATAGAAAAGAAGAAAATTTTAAATTGGGTGAGACACTTAAAATGATTCTTGAACAATTCATTTTTAAATCCACTGTATATCGAAAACGGCAAGTGCAACCTATACTAAACTATATATTTTTGAAATCAGCTAGAACATGTCTACCGGACCATGCTAAAATATGATAGGGTTTCCATTTAAAAAAAATCAAGATGGCGTCGTATCTGTCAAAATTGACGTTTTAAAAAATTTTAATGTAGAAAATCGGCATCCTCGCGAAAAATTACATTGAAATATCTTTTTACTATCTTAAAATAGAGAAGAGCAAAATTTTAAATTGGGTGAGACACTTAAAATGATTCTAGAACAATTCATTTTTAAATCCACTGTATATCGAAAACGGTAAGTGCAAAGTATACTAAATTATATATTTTTGAAATTAGCTAAAATATGTCTACCGGAACGTGCTAAAATATGATGGGGTTTCCATTTAAAAAAATCAAGATGGCGTCGTATCTGTCAAAATTACGTTTTAAAAAATTTTAATGTAGAAAATCGGCATCCTCGCGAAAAATACATTGAAATATCTTTTACTATCTTAAAATAGAGAAAGGAAAATTTTAAATTGGGTGAGACACTTAAAATGATTCTGGAACAATTCATTTTTAAATCCACTGTATATCGAAAACGGTAAGTGCAAAGTATACTAAATTATATATTTTTGAAATTAGCTAAAATATGTCTACCGGACCATGCTAAAATATGTGGGGGTTTCCATTTAAAAAAAATCAAGATGGCGTCGTATCTGTCAAAATTGACGTTCTAAAAAATTTTAATGTAGAAAATCGGCATCCTCGCGAAAAATTATATTAAAATATCTTTTTACTATCTTAAAATAGAGAAGAGCAAAATTTTAAATTGGGTGAGACACTTAAAATGATTCTGGAACAATTCATTTTAAATCCACAGCATATCGAAAACGGCATGTGCAACCTATACTAAACTATATATTTTTGAAATTAGCTAAAACATGTCTACCGGACCATGCTAAAATATGTGGGTGTTTCCATTTAAAAAAAATCAAGATGGCGTCGTAACTGTCAAAATTGACCTTTTAAAAAATTTTAATGTAGAAAATCGGCATCCTCGCAAAAAATTACATTAAAATATCTTTTTACTATCTTAAAATAGAGAAGAGCAAAATTTTAAATTGGGTGAGACACTTAAAATGATTCTGGAACAATTCATTTTTAAATCCACTGTATATCGAAAACGGCAAGTGCAACCTATACTAAACTATATATTTTTGAAATTAGCTAATACATGTCTACCGGACCATGCTAAAATATGATAGGGTTTCCCTTTAAAAAAAATCAAGATGGCGTCGTATCTGTCAAAATTGACGTTTTAAAAATTTTAATGTAGAAAATCGGCATCCTCGCGAAAAATTACATTGAAATATCTTTTTTACTATCTTAAAATAGAGAAGAGGAAAATTTTAAATTGGGTGAGACACTTAAAATGATTCTGGAACAATTCATTTTTAAATCCACTGTATATCGAAAACGGTAAGTGCAAAGTATACTAAATTATATATTTTTGAAATTAGCTAAAATATGTCTACCGGACCATGCTAAAATATGGGGTTTCCATTTAAAAAAATCAAGATGGCGTCGTATCTGTCAAAATTGGCGTTGTAAAAAATTTTAATGTAGAAAATCGGCATCCTCGCGAAAAATTACATTAAAATATCTTTTACTATCTTAAAATAGAGAAGAGCAAAATTTTAAATTGGGTGAGACACTTAAAATGATTCTGGAACAATTCATTTTAAATCCACTGTATATCGAAAACGGTAAGTGCAAAGTATACTAAATTATATATTTTTGAAATTAGCTAAAATATGTCTACCGGACCATGCTAAAATATGGGGGTTTCCATTTAAAAAAAATCAAGATGGCGTCGTATCTGTCAAAATTGATGTTCTAAAAAATTTTAATGTAGAAAATCGGCATCCTCGCGAAAAATTATATTAAAATATCTTTTTACTATCTTAAAATAGAGAAGAGCAAAATTTTAAATTGGGTGAGACACTTAAAATGATTCTGGAACAATTCATTTTTAAATCCACTGTATATCGAAAACGGCATGTGCAACCTATACTAAACTATATATTTTTGAAATTAGCTAAAACATGTCTACCGGACCATGCTAAAATATGTGGGTGTTTCCATTTAAAAAAAATCAAGATGGCGTCGTATCTGTCAAAATTGACCTTTTAAAAAATTTTAATGTAGAAAATCGGCATCCTCGCAAAAAATTACATTAAAATATCTTTTTACTATCTTAAAATAGAGAAGAGCAAAATTTTAAATTGGGTGAGACACTTAAAATGATTCTGGAACAATTCATTTTTAAATCCACTGTATATCGAAAACGGCAAGTGCAACCTATACTAAACTATATATTTTTGAAATTAGCTAATACATGTCTACCGGACCATGCTAAAATATGATAGGGTTTCCCTTTAAAAAAAATCAAGATGGCGTCGTATCTGTCAAAATTGACGTTTTAAAAAATTTTAATGTAGAAAATCGGCATCCTCGCGAAAAATTACATTGAAATATCTTTTTACTATCTTAAAATAGAGAAGAGGAAAATTTTAAATTGGGTGAGACACTTAAAATGATTCTGGAACAATTCATTTTTAAATCCACTGTATATCGAAAACGGTAAGTGCAAAGTATACTAAATTATATATTTTTGAAATTAGCTAAAATATGACTACCGGACCATGCTAAAATATGTGGGGGTTTCCATTTAAAAAAAATCAAGATGGCGTCGTATCTGTCAAAATTGGTGTTGTAAAAAATTTTAATGTAGAAAATCGGCATCCTCGCGAAAAATTACATTAAAATATCTTTTTACTATCTTAAAATAGAGAAGAGCAAAATTTTAAATTGGGTGAGACACTTAAAATGATTCTGGAACAATTCATTTTTAAATCCACTGTATATCGAAAACGGTAAGTGCAAAGTATACTAAATTATATATTTTTGAAATTAGCTAAAATATGTCTACCGGACCATGCTAAAATATGTGGGGGTTTCCATTTAAAAAAAATCAAGATGGCGTCGTATCTGTCAAAATTGATGTTTTAAAAAATTTTGGTGTAGAGAATCGGCATCCTCGCGAAAAATTACATTAGAAAATCTTTCTATTTTCTTTAAATACCAAACAGGAAAATTATAAATCGAGTGAGACACTTAAAATGATGTCCCTGTACATTCTACCTAGACAGTAGCTGAACTAGCTGACAGTAGTAATTAATTTGTTATCCGATAAGTAGTTGTCATTATATAAGTTTAATCATCTTATTACCTCTTGTAACGGTAGGTTTTGGATTTTTCCTGATTGTTTTGTTAAACAATAATATACTGGGCATATAAATGTCTGTTACAGGTTAATTCGTTAAAGAAATATGTTACACACATATTATTTTAATAATAATAATATAATAGTAATGGCTATATTATGTTATAACACATACATATGTATTAAATGTACTTATTTTAACCAATGCATTGTTTTGTTTTTTTAATCTCACAAATAAGAAATGTTTTATAGTTTTTATTATAAAAAACAGTGATTATACAATTTATTTACACCCCTTACACTGTTTTCTAAAAGGGTGTAAGGGGTGTAACCAGGAGTATATTTCGTAACCTCTTACCATATAATAGGGCCACAAAGTGTTTTATTACTTAATGCTTAAAAGTTAATAATATATTTGTACATAAAATAAAATAGACTAGAAAGTCAATTAATTAATATTGACGTAATTACTAAATAAGTACAAGATTTTTTTTCTAATTATTTTAGTGTATTTTTAGTCACCTAATTATAAAGGAGATATATCCAACCATTGCCTTATTTTACGCATAAATAAATGTTTTATGGTTTTTATTATAAAACAACGATTAATTTATTATACACCCCTTAACCCAAACACTCCATATTTCGTGACCCCTTATTTAAAGTGGACAAGCTTTATTAGTCAATGTTTTAATTACCCAGCGTCTTTAATAAAAATCTAATGTAATTTTTCATAGAAATGATCTGACATAAAAAGCAAATTTGTATCAAAAAACTTTTTGATTATCTACAAGGAGAAAACCGCTGACAAATGTCTGTATACTAATGCCAAAGTAATGCCAAAAATACAAATTAAATACCAAAATTTCTCATATAATGCCCCACTAATGCCAAGCTGATTCCAATATAATACCACTAATACCACGAATAATATGTAACACATTTGTTTCACGAATTAACCTGTAACAATAGTGGTAGGTACGTGCACAGATTTTTTCCTAGGTAACTTAAAAGTCGTTAAAAAGTCTAATTATATTTAAAGAAGATATAATTCCAACAAATTGCATTATAAGGCCAATAATGCACAAGTAATACCATTAAAATTTTAGCATTTTTAATTTGTGTATAGTCTGTCCAACGAGAAGATCCTTGACAGTGATAGATGTGTCTGTCATTTTAATTTCAAAGTAGTTTATTTTATTTTACAAAGAAATAAGTTGGTACAACTGGAACGCATAGCAGGATATATTTAAAATTTGATTGACAAGATGACATGTGGTTACTTCAAAATATTGTGAAAAAACTGTATAAAACTGAAAAAATGTAACCGAGTTATTTTATTTAATAAAAACGGTATGTGTATGTATCAAAACAAACAAGAACAAGACACTACATACCAAAAAAATATAAAAAAGAACTATTATTTACTTTCAAGCTTTATGAAACTACCCGCATTTATGATTATATTTATCAATATAACTTATGTACAAATACAAATTTGTAATATTCCACAGGAATAAATAAAACAACATAGGTAAATAAAACAAACTATTTTATTAATAATAACACCTACCAAATTGTATACCTTAAAGGTTGATTAATTAATTTTAATCTTAATTTTTTTAAACCAGTACCTTTTGACATTATTTTTCTGCAGTACTAAAATCCATTATTTACCTATCGTGTGATGTCGATATTTTACAGCTACTCCAGTTTTTAGTATGTGTTTAGTTTGATCCTTCTACCATATACGAGATGCACTTGTCTACGACGAAATGGTATACAAACTTTATCGATGGTAACTTCATTGGTGTAAGACTTTCTGCCTGGGTCTACAGTTAATTTTCACTCGATTTTTCCTCCACTTGACTTCAAAATACACAAAACACACGTAATAATACGAATCAAAATGCATCATCTTCCAAAACGCAGGGTATTTAACAAAAGTTGACACAAAATTATAACCTATAATTTGGCAAGATTTTGACAAGCGTCAAAATGACAAAATCTAAAGGCGAGTTCATACGCATCGGCGTCCGTTTGTCGTTCATCGTTCCGTCAAACCAATAAAATTGAAATACGATCTATCATTTTTTAAATAAACCAATAAAACTGGTTAAAAACAACAAGACACGACGCATGACGGATTTATATTTAAACCCATCCATAGATAACTTAAAAATTATTAGAAACTTTTTTTAGTAAAATAAATAGATTGGCATGGGACGTCATCTGCTTTTCTTCTGTCATCGTCTGTCGAAATCTTACCTGAGAAAAAAAACAGAGTATAACATATTTCTTTAACGAATTAACCTGTAACAATAGTGGTAGTTACACGCTCAGATTTTTTCGCTAGGTAACTTATTAAGTCGTTAAACAGGCCTATAAAAGCTATAACAACATAGGTAACTAATATTTATAATTTAATTCGAGTTTTAATATCAAATAATAAATGATTTTACTGGTGTATTTCTGAAGTGTTCATTATAAAAAGTAGATATTCTTCAAGTTATGCGAAGTAATAAGTAATGTTTCCGGTGAGACCGCGTATATGTCACCGGATTCTGGTTAGTATAAAGACTTTTTCTATAGAAAGAGTTTTTTCTATATTTTCCTTTCAAAATAAGACTAATTTCTTCTTATTGTTTTAAATATTACAGTGTTTCTTTTTCCTAAAATGTTATACTTAATTTTCGCTTAAAATTAAAAAATCACAAATGGAGGAAAATATACGTTATTGAATAAAGTTTATACAAATCACTTTACCATAACAAAAAGTAAAAAACATGTCATGGCGGAAGATATTCAGGTGGCATTTCACACATTTATCTATTAAAATCGAGATTAAAATAATAAATTTGCGTAACATGTTATACACGTGATAGAAAGTTTCAGAATCGATTAATACGCAATACGCTACGCAGTCAACTTATTCCCATGCGCGGATGAGCGTCTTCAAGACTCTTCCATCGGCCCACGACGCCGCCGAAGAGGAATCGGCCTACGTTTGGCTAAACAGGCTGGACACGGTGGACTACGATATTGGCGAGTCTGAATATTTATAAAAATTTGCAAAGTATATATAAAAGCTCAAAGGGTTTTTTTGTTGCATCCATCCCGCCGAAACCGCTTTACCAATCTTGATGATTCTTTTTTTAAATGAAAGGTATATATGTGTAGATTTGTTATGAAATATTTTTATAGTGCTTAATGGCTATTTCTTTGTGTAAAACGACTAAATACTAAAACATACCTGAAAAACACCTACACACAATACCTCCAGAAATAAATTATTTGTCATTGTCAGTGGTGTGTCAGTTAGATTATATAATAAGTTTTTAGATATTTTAGGAGTGAGTTCATACCGCCAGCTTTAGATACATAAATATTAGCACAAAGGTTCATTTAAACGACATTAGTGAATTAGCTACACAAAGCGGTTTTAGGAAATTCATTCTGTTAGAGAGTAAAATTATCTCGGAACAGTTTGTTGTATGAAAATTCCTTACTATTTGGTCTAGAAGAATGAAATCCTACAAAAAGAATTAGAAGAAATTTTTGAAATTCATCAACCAAATGGGTAAACTTAGTAAAAATTTATATAAAACTTGGTGACCTCTGGATTATAAACATAAAAATTGGCACAAAGGTAAAGCGAATTTATGAAATTTATACCCTTAGGGAGTAGAATAGGGAATGAAAGTTTGCTGTACAAAAATGCAATACTATAACATTATAAAACAGACAGTATAAAATTTTATACAAGGGTTTATTTAGTGACATCATAACGAAATATATCTTCCTCAATTATCCTTCAAAGAATAGAAAGAGAAAAAAAAATAAGAAAAAATAACCTATAAAGAGAGTATTAGTGCTCTTAATAAATAAAAAAAAGATGAATAATAAAAAACATCTATGCTCACTTAACTAGCTCTATAAAGAAGTAAAAAATCATTTAAATCAATGCATGAACGATTCGAGGTGTAACGCGAACGTAGTCGCGGAAAAAAGCTAGTAATTTATTAAATTATTTTATTTAACTCATTAATTTTCATTGAAAAGGAATTTTTGTAATTCGCCACTATATTAGTTAAAAACTAAGAAACTCACATCAAATTTAAGTTTTGCGATTTTGACTTTTTACAAAATCTGAACACATTTTAAAAGAAAAAAAGTTTTTGATAATATTTGTGTAGATTGACTACAAGTTGTATAACATAAATTTCTACGACCGGTCTACCTAGTGGTCTGCAGCATCGCCTTGTGGTGCAAACGTGGGCCTGTTAATCTGTGATGTGACGCACAACAGCCAAGAAAAACAGAAGCGTGGCTAAGAATTTAGTAATTTAAAAAAATGTCTCTTAGATACAGTAGTAGGTATTAAAAAGTTTTGTGTTTAAATGGGGTTTGCCTTTAACAGTTAAAAAATTATATCGTAAAGTGTAACTTTCCGTAAGAATTCTTTATCTGTCATTGATCATGATCTGTCATCATGTTAACCTGATGTTTTGTATGTTATTTTGTTTTTTTTCGAGGTTTTTTTGCTTACTTGTTCTACGTATAGGTGCGATCGCATAATTATTATTGATAATGTTTTATTTAATGTTAACATTACTACTTTTTCAGTGAATCTTTAAATCTTTAATTAATGAAAATTAAATAATATAAAAAATATTAACACTAATCATATTTTTACGTTTTTATTCATCATTTTCAATGCCCCCCCGGTTGCATCTTTGTAAAGGACTGTGAATTTTTTCCTAAATAAAGTAAAATAGTATATTGCTTTATTAAGAATAAAAATAATACTTTTGCGGCGAGACTGTACGTTTGGCTTACAGCGACATACAGCCGAGGCACAAAAAGTCACTTTTACTCCCGGAATAGAACTTGCAATTTCTTTTCAAATGCCACCAAATAAATTTTTAAACACCTTCAAACGTTCCAGATAATATAAAAATATTTAAAAGTATTAAGCTGTAAGTAATTATAGAGAAATTATGGTTACTTTCCTTGAATTTTACACTTTATGTTAGTTTAATAATATATCTCAGATGCAAAAAAAAACGCAAAGGAAAAAATTTTGATCAAATTTAAAATGTTATATTTTTGTTATTTTTAGCCCTATTTTCATGATTTTTTTAGCAAGCTGTATATAATTACATCAATTTTAATGAACTCAGTTTTTTATAAACTTTAGTATTTGGCATAGTATACAGGGTTAGTCGAGGGGTTGTTTTCTGTGCAATATATTCGTATGTAAATTTTTCTAAAATATAATTTTACGATCAGAACCATGTCTCCTGAGCATTTTGTTTTTTGGATCATGTCAATACATGCCTTGGTTAATTTTTAAGGGCGAAATGAACTCGCCATCAACAATTTGCAATTTTTTCAATTATCATTTCTTTTTGAAGTTGTTTTTCAATATGACAAGGCGGCATTGCCAGATTGTTGTAAAGTATAAACCACTATGAACTGTTCATCATGTTCGACGTTTGGGAAATGCTTGGCTGGAGGGTTAGAGGTCGCGAATCGCTACCAGCTTCATTAAATGAACTTCGCTTGGTCCTTAGAGAAGAATGAGAAGACATATCGCAATATGATATATGCAGCCTCAATGACAGTATAAACGGACGTATACAGGCAGTTATAACAGCCAAGAGAGGCAATACAAAGTATTAGGTTATTTTTACAATTTTTTTTCTGTTTGTATACTTGATTATTACAGATATTTTCTTTAATATCGTAAGCTCTGTTATTGTTATTAATGTTTATTAAAACCGGGATTGTATTTTTAGTATTTAACGTTTATTTTTAATTTAGTATCCAATGCAGCGTAATATGACGTTATGACAATAGTCACCAAAACCATCTCGTCATATTAAAAAATTGCATCAAAAAGTAATGATGATTGTAAAAATTGCATATTGATCGTAATCAGTTTATTTCGCTCTTAAAAATTAACCAAAGCACGTATTGACATGAATCAAAAAACAAAATGCTCAGGAGACATGGTTTTGACTGTAAAATAATATTTTAGGAAAATTGACACATGAAATTATTGCACAAGGTGTTTTAAAGTTAAGGTAAAAAACCAACCCCCTCGATTAACCCTGTATAATGTGCCAAATACTAAAAATTATAAAAAACTTAGTTTACGAATTAAAGTTGATATAATTATGTACAGCTTGCTAACAAATTCATGAAAATAGGGCTAAAGGTAACAGAAATATAACACTTTAAAATTGGCCAAAAATTTCTCCGTTGCGTTTTTTTGCATCTGAGTGTATTTGTACTTTTGTGCTTAGATGTAAAAGGGCTTTACTTTTATACCTAAGCGTTAAAATGACGTTTTTATACTGTCAATCACGTCGCAAAAATTAATACTTTTGTGACGTTTGAAAAAATAGTATATTGTTTTCTTAGGAGTAAAAAAGACTCTTTGCGGCGAGGCTGTATGTTTGACTTGTACTGTATTGTTGTGTGAATGAGCAGTCTGTGTCAACGAACTTTCCACTATTGCCATGGAACATAGAACCAACATGGTACGACAGAGTTTCCAGGAGATCGGCAACCGGTGTTTCGACATAGCTAAACCTTGGCTTAGTATTTAGTTCATATTCTATATCATTATATTAAGTAAATATCGATATTAATAATATCGATACGTTTGATCATCCCCTTTTCCAAATTTTATTTCGAATATCAGGTACCTAATTCGAAACTCACAAGAACGTGTTTCTTTCTTATGTTTGCCGACATCCGAAGCGAAATATATTAGATGCCTCGGGATGTCTGTCGTCTTGGAAACAGACGAAGCTGTCGTAATTAATGAGTTTCGCGAGAGGATGACACCTCCTCAGAGATTTTACCAACGACTTTGTTCTTGTTAGCGAAACAAGGGTTTTAAATTTATTTTTTTGGGTACTTTTCAGTGTCAAGCCTGAAAAGGCTGCTGTTTTTTATAATCCATGCTTTTCGCGTTCAAATCAAATATTCTGCATTTTTGGTTTCATTAAAAGTAAAAAATACAACTTTTAAATCAAATAAAGAATTTTCTTTAAAAAAAAAATATCAAGAATATATTGAACAAATTGATGTCTTGGTTTGAAAATGCTATTAAAAGCATAACTATCTTTTAGTTTATAAATCCAACATGTTCAAACATTTCTTTAGGATTAATTAACGTAGACATCAAAATATCATAAATATTTTTTGTTCGTCTTTCTTTGTTTTTTCAAAATATTTTTTTTGGGCTTGTCGGCTTTCTCAATTAACCGATTCAAATGTATTTTTAAATTTCCACAGTCTTAAGCTTCATTCAGAACCTCGCAATTAGTTGAATATGTTAGAGGTTTCAACTAGCGTAGAAGTTTGTTCCTTTAGTTTCAATGTAATCATTCAGAACATCAAAATTGGTAGTAGACATTTTCAATTAGTAGAAAAAGTTGGCAAATTTTTAACTTTTCCACTAATTATACTTCAAAATTCGCGAGAAATGTCATTTTGACCTTCAATTATTTTCCGTCAACAGAAATTGTGGTCACAAATCAAAAGTTGATTGTTTTATAAGGTAAATATAGACTTTCTCTATGGATACCACTGATTAACGCAAGCTATTGCTGGGACATTCTATTAATTTTTTTTTAATTATTGTAATTGATCGTAAACTAAAAAGTATACATACATACATACATACATACCGCCATTACTCGCTAACGAATATTTGACAAGCATCAATAATAATGCCCAAACCTCTCTCCTGCAGTTTGCTGTCCACTATAATGGAGAGCTCTGCCATGAATATGTTGAATAGGAGAGGCGCTAAGACACATTCCTGCCTAACATCAGTGTTTGTTAGGAAGGGACCGCTCAGTGATCAATGATGGTGACATTCTTGACTTGTTGTTGTTATGGAGGCTTTTACACACTGTAAGAAATTTGTTGGGTACTCCGAACTTTTTCATAATTGCCCAAAGTGCATCTCTGTTCACAGAGTCGAAGGCTTTTGTTAGGTCGATGAATGCAACATAAAGTTTAGACTGCTGCTTTTTTACTTTTTCCTGTAGTTGGCAAATGGAGAATATGGAATCGACAGTACCGCGGTTCGTGCGAAAACCCGTTTGCGATTCTGGGAGGATTTTTTCTATATATAGGTGCAGGCGGTTTGACATAATTTTTGCAAGAATTTTTCCTCCGATAGCCAGTAGTGAAATTCCCCGGTAGTTTCCGCAGTTGAATGCACTTCCTTTGTTCTTAAATATATACACTATATTCGCGTTGCAAAAGTCCTGAGGTACCTCTCCGCTTTCCCATATGACATCGAAGAGAGCCTTAAGATGACCAATATGTTCTTTATTTGCACACTTATAGATTTCTGTCGGAATCACGTCACAGCCAGCTGATTTGTTGTTTTTAAGCTGTTTTATGGAGTTCTTTATTTTCTGTTCTGTTATTGGGATATCTAATACATCGAGGCTGTTATACTAAGTTATTGTGTTGAGTGCTTCTATATTGGGGTTGTTTTCTTGGTTAAGGATTTGGCTGTAATGCTCTTTCCAGCGGTTTCTTACTTGCCCTTCCTCTTTTAAAAGTTCGCCATTTTGTGCTATGATTAGGCAGCTTGCCTTCTTAGTTGGGCCGTATACTTCTTTTACAGCCTCGAAGAATTTGCGATAGTCGTGATGCGTGGCATACTCTTGAATCTGATTAGCTTTTTGCGAGCACCAGTTATCCTTTAGTTGGCGCAGGTTTCTACGAAGCGTGTTGTTGGCTGCTTTAAAGTTGTCTGCTAGTGTTGGATTGTGTGGATTTGCAGTGACTGCTTAAAAAGTATAAAGTGTAATTGAAACCACTAATTTATTCCACTAATTACGAGGTTCTGAATGAAGCTTTATACTTCACTAAACGTGTGTCTTTTGAACAGAGATTCTTAAAAAAATTTTTTATTTCTTCCGGAAACCAAAGTAAGATATCCATTTACTCCGAAGCAATAATATTTTGAATTGGTTTGGTTTAGTTTAGTATGGTTAAGTATATCAATCAAGTTAAATATAAATTTTAAAAAACTTTTCTGGCTTTTACTTTGCACAGGAATACATTATTTACACGCGTTTGATAATAACTATCGTTATCATCAAACGCACACATTATGTTAGATGAAATCTGTCCAACGAATAGTAAGTAGTATTATTAAACTCAAAATAATCTGTTGAAAACTAAATCGAAACAAAACTATAAATCAAAAAAAAAAATTTTACAATTTTTTTTTTATAAATTTTACGTTTTCCGCCATTTCCCAATTCTGTAGCTCAAATTAATACACAACTCGCCACTTTATTAATTTTCGCTCAAATGCAAGCGACTTTGCAAATACACCAACATGGCATATCAAAACACAAGCTGTTCTAAGCCGTTCGGCTGCAAAATAGAAAACCATAAAAAAGTTATGAAGCGGAAGCCGCTTATCATAAATTTCGAAATTAAAGTAGCTTTTAAGCAAACTTTTCCGAAAACCTATAATATTAAAAGTTTAACGGCAAAATAAATTTCGACTATTCAAACATTTGCTTTAGAGTATAGTTCGGGTTAAGCTTGCTTTTACAGGAAATAGGACCTTATGAAAAATATCTATAATAGATGCTTTAATATTATAGGTATTTTCTTTCTCAGTCTAATAAAATACTTTTTTTTTCTTTCTTAATACTGAAAAAACAAACAATATAGACAGTAATAATCACTAAAAAAAACTCCTAAAAAGATTACCTAAGGAAAATTAAATTTTCAGTAATTCGTGTATTGTACAGGGTGAGTCAACGATAGAGTAAAGTCCATTATCTCATTTGTTTCGAGGTTTACAAAAAAAAATTAAATATAAAAGTTATAGGGACGGTTAGGATACATATTTTAAAATTATTATAGAGTATACAGGGTGCTTCAAAAAAGTGTGACGAATATAACATATGTTTTTTTAAATAGAATACCCTATTTTTTATTTTATTTTTAGATTCTGCGTAAAATTCCATAACTTTTTTGTATATAATGTTATAAACCTAAAATTAATAGTTTCTGTAATATTTAAATTTGTCTAAACAAATGTTAGATTGCAGTGTGATAAAAAATTGTCAGTAATGGCATTGTTTCTGAAGTTGGAGAACCAAAATTTGGTAGGAGAATTTAATAGCGATATAGAAAAAGACCTATGTAAAGATATTTTAGTTAGATGCTACAGGGTGTTCAAAATATATTTATGAATTTCGACTATTTAAAATTGAGAAAATTCAAATTTTTTAAATGGTACACCCTATATATTATCATTTTTTCTGATAGATTTTACAAAACTCTTCAACTTTTGTTAAATATCTTATATAGGGGAGGTCGGGGCATGATGACGAACGGGGCAAGATGACGAAGTACTGATTTAAAAAAAACTGTACATCCTAAAAATCCCATTTATTTTTCTATAAATTGCTTTAGGTGTATAATACGTCTGGTTACACATAGATGGAGCTATCACTTTTTAGGCATCGGGTTTAAAAAATCATAACCGCTTTTCACACCTGATAGATGTGAACATCCAGCTCCAGAAAATAAGCAATTTCGCGGGTTTAAAGAAAAATAGAAGCCCCTTTCATAGTTAATATTGATTATTGTGAACATTTTAAATATTAGAAGGTAAGATAAAACCTAATTTCACTTATTTAATAATTTAATTTTTGCTGTTTCCTAAAAAATGTTTCCTGGGGCAAGTTGACCGAGGCAAGATGACGAATTCGTCAACTCGCCCCACTGTGTATAAAATTAGTTAAATTCATTTTTTGATGTGTTTAGATGGTGAGGACACCGTACAGATAGACGCTCTTGGTCAAAAGACGTGCTAATTGCCGCGTTGCACTCTATTTTGCACGACCATAAGTCAGTTAATGCTGCCAGTATTGAGCATGGAATCCCGGAAGCAACATTAAGATTAAGACGTTATATAAAAAAGCAAAATAACAATGAACCAATTCCTCTTAGTAGTGGGAGATTTAGAAAAACGTTTTCTGATGCTCAGGAAGCTCAGTTTGTGACTTACTTAACTGACCTGAATATTAGAGCATTATTAATTAGAAGCAGAAAAGCCTGTTAATTTAATTCTCCCAGGACCCTCAGGATTGAATAAAATGGATTCTGTAAAGAATAAAAACTATGAAACACCAGATGCTGAACCCCCATTGCTTTTCAAAAAAAATCAGCCGGCAAGGTCAATGAATTTGTCCCTTCCGGGACCTTCAGTAAAAAAAATCTGCAAAAAACAATGAAGCACAAGCTCTTGGTACTATAAGTTCATCCAGCTCCAGTCAAAAAATCTCTAATGTTGATAGTCGAGTTACGCTACTTAAAATGAAACCCTTTCCCAAATATACACGTCCCATAAAAACTATTAAAAGAATTAAACAAAGGGCTTCTGTCATCACGTCAACACCCAACAAAGAAGAACAGGAAAGGAAACAATGAAAAAACTTAAAAGAAATTAAAAGAAGGAAGGTTGATTCTGTGAAAGTCAAGAGAAATGTATTTCAAGAAAATCGTGAAAAGCAGGTAGGAAAGAAGAAGAAAACTAATGACATTTTTTGTCCTGGCTGCCAGGAATCCTATATTGAGCGTCCTACAGAAGACTGGATTCAATGAAACACGTGCGAGAGTTGGTGGCTCGAGTCGTGCACAGTCTACGAAAAAGATGGCACATATACCTGCGACATTTGTTTATAATCGTCATCTTGACCCTATAGGCTCGTCATCTTACCCCGATACTGGGACAAGTTGATGAAAATGCACTTTTTTGTTTTTTTTCTTTATATTTTTTCAAGAGTACACTTTTATTTTGTTTTTTATGTTTCATTATGTACCTGAATAAATGTACTAACAGATGAAATGGGATCTTTTTTTTTAAACCCGTTAGTTCGTGTTTTGGAGCCTTTTGTATTTTACTTCGCCAACTTGCCCCGATCTCCCCTACCTATTTTTAATAGTTTGCGATTTATTCGAATTTTTTTCTATTTTTGCCCATATTTTTATTACAATTACGCTATAACATCATAGTTGCCATGACAAAAAATAATAATTATCAAAATTTGTTGTCTGTTAAGCAAGTTAAGAACAAAATTTGAATTTTAGTATAATATGTTGTAAGAAGTATAAATTGTAGAGATATATAGTTACAGTTTATCCTGAAATGAATTAGTCAATGTGACTGATATACACAAACAAGCCAAGAAAAACATATTTTTTGGTCCAATACTAAGGGTACTATATATTATATAGGGCTTTGCTAAGTAGTATAAGAATAGATGTAGATTATCTAGAAAATATCTTCAGTGTGTAATGGGACGGTTTCACGACAGTAGTAATATTGGCTTTACCAAATGAATTATAAACTAGAATTATACTACGAGAAAAAAACTTTACTGTATGTCGAAAAAAATTCCTATATTAGTAGTCTTCAACGATTAGATAATCTAGTATTACCTTAATCTGTGGCTATTCGTCCCGACGCGCGACCGAAAATCCAAGTGTCCTCTTTCATAATAATATGGAAATACACCAAGAAATTCACGACTGCGATTTTAGTTTATTTGAGTAAAGTTAAGTAACTTTAACTAATACCAGCAATTGTAACTAATTATTAAGCTACTTGTTAAAGATAAGTAATAAATTATTTTGTCATGGCAAGTATGATTTTATAGGGTAACTGTATTAAAAATATGGGTAAAATAGAAAAAATTGGAGTAAATCGCAAACTATTAAAAATAGGTATATGACATACTTATAAGAATAAATAAAAAAGTTGAAGAGTTTTGTAAAATCTATCAGAAAAAATGATAATATATAGGGTGTCCCATTTAAAAAATTTGAGATTTTTTAATTTTAAGTAGTTGAAATTCATAAATATATATTGAACACTCTGTATCATTTAACTAAAATATCTTTATATATATTTCTTTTTCATCTCTATAAAACTCTCGTACCAAATTTTGGTACTCCAACTTCAGAAACAATGGCACCACTGACAATTTTTTACCACACTGCAATTTAACATTTGTTTAAGCAAATTGAAATATTACAAAAACTATTAATTTTACGTATATAAACAAATGAGATAATGGACTTTATTCTATCGTTGACTCACCCTGTACATATTGCACAGAGTAATGTGAGTATACAGGGTGATTCCTGTAAGGCGGTCATGCTTTCGGGGAATGATAGAAGTCGTAGAAATATTAATTTTGATATAGCACACTATGGGTCGGAAATGCCTCTTACTTATTTTTAAAACAGTTTGTATAAATTCTAATTCTGAAATTCTGAAATTCTACACATACAAAGTTTGAATTGAAATAATTTTTGTATTGGTACCTATGTTAGTTTCTTTTTCACTTATTTTGCAGTTAGTCTCTCCAATACATCCCTTTCTTTATAATAGTTCAACATCATCAAAAAAATATTAAAAGATGTTTTAGACAAAGAAATAAGAATGCTTTTTTATTGAACATTACATTTTCCTTTATGAGGTAAGGGCTATAAAGAACCAAAACAAATATCTCAATCTCCGATACAAAAAGTTGTTTTGATTTATTTTACTCTGGATACAACCCACCAGGAATTTACGAAGTACACAAGACAAATATAAAAATATCAAAGCTCGCAGCAAACGAGTCTTTCAAATAAAGCCCGTTATTACTCTAAAAGTAAATTTGTTGGAAAAGAGACTTTCCGGCTAAAATCGTCGTATAGCTAGAATAGAAAATCTTTAGAGAAAGCCACGTTTTTTTTTACCTGGATATAAACGTGTCTATTGTGAACTGAATATAAAATGAGACAAAAATCTGCATGGGATGACGGAAGTAAATTGTTTCTTAAAACATGCCTTTTCCATCATACTGAGCTAGAAGTCTTCTTTATTACCCAACATAACGCGAAGAATGAACTCCATCTAACCTTATTTTATTGTATTATTTCCAGTAAAGTAGAGTAGTACTTTTATTAGTTTGAAACTAGTTTGGTGTTTAAATATTTTGGAGTATTACTGCTCAAATTATCCGTCGTAAATATTTTAACGCGCTTTGTCCTATCGAGTTTGTTGAATTCGTGTATTGAACATAGTAATGTAACTTTATAATACTGGTAAAAAGTTGTTAAAGTGGGGTGAGTCTTAATCTTCAAAGTTTGTACAAGTTTGAACATAAAACTTGAAACTAATTCAATAAAAAAAATTAATTCTGAAATTCTACACATATAAAGTTTAAATTGCTATAATTTTTATATTGGTATATTAGTTTCTTTTTTCACTTTTTTTTCAGCTAGTCTTTATAATACATCCCTTTCTTTATAATAGTTCAACATTATAAAAAAAAATATAAAAAGGTGTTTTAGACGAAGAAATAAGAATGCTTCGTATTTAAAATTTCATTTTCCTTGATAAGGTAAGAATTATAAAGCAACAAAACAAATACTTCAATCTCCGATACAAACAGTTGTTTTGATTTATTTTACTCTGTATACAACCCACCATAAAAGGAATTTACGAAGTACACAAGACAAACACAAAAATATCAAAGCTCGCAGCAAACGAGCCTTTCAAATAAAACCCGTTATTACTCTAAAAGTAAATTTGTTGGAAAAGCGACTTTCTGGCTGGAATAGTCGTATAAAATCGAGCCTGTCTACATGTAAAACGTTCAAAGAATAGCAAATGCCTTTAGAGAAAGCCACTATTTTTTACCTGTATATACCCGCCTCTATTGTGAACTGAATATAAAATGAGACAGAAATCTGCGTAGGATGACGGAAGTAAAATGTTTCTTAAAACATGCATTTTCCATCATACTAGCTAGAAGTCCTCTTTATCACCCAACATAACGTGAAGAATGTAACCTTATTGTATTGTTGTATTATTTCCACTAAAGTAGAGTCGTATTTTTATTAGTTTGAAATTAGTTTAGGGCTCAAATATTTTGGAGTAATGCTGCTCAAATTTTCTGTCGTAAATATTTTCACGCGTTCTGTCCACCTCGAGTTTGTTGTATTCGTGTATTGTACACTTAAGTGGGGTGAGTCTTAATCTTCAAAGTTCGTACAAGTTTGAACATAAAACTTGAAACTAATTCAATAAAAAAAATTAATTCTACACTAATATTTCTAAAACAGTTAATATAAGACAACGAATTCTGAAATTCTACACATATAAAGTTTGAATTGAAATAATTTTGTGTATTGATATATTCTTTACATCCCTTTTCTTTATAATAGTTCAATATTATCAAAAAAATATATATATTAAAAGATGTTTTAGACGAAGAAATAAGAATGCTCCTTATGTCTAAAACATCTTTTAATATTTTTTAATTTGTTTTTTTAATTTTTTTTTGATATGTTTTTTTTGAGAATTACCTTTTCTTTTATGAAGTAAGGACTATAAAGAACCAAAACACATACCTCAATCTTCGATGCAAAGAATTGTTTTGATATATTTTATTCTAGATACAACCCACCACAAAAGAAATTTATGAAGTACACAAGACAAACATAAAAATATCAAAGCTCGCAGCAAACGACTGTTTCTAAAGCCCGTTATTACTCTAAAAGTAAATTTGTTGGAAAAGCGATTTTCTAGCTGAAATCGTAGAATAAAATCGAGCCTGTTTAGACGAAAAATGTTCAAAGCATAACAAATACCTCTAGAAAAAGCCACGTTTTTTTTACCTGTATATAAACGCATCTATTGTGAACTGAATATAAGATGAGACAGAAAGCTGGTTCGGATAACGGAAGTAAAATATTTCTTAAAACATGCCTTTTCCATCATACCGAGCTAAAAGTACTCTTTGTTTACAAAGTTTGAATTGAAATAATTTTTGTATTGCTATATCAGTTTCTTTTTCACTTATTTTGCAGCTAGTCTCTCCAATACATCCCTTTTCTTTATAATAGTTCAACATCAAAAAAATATATACTGAAAGATATTTTAGACGAAGAATTAAGAATGCTTCTTATTGAAAATTAATTTTTTCTTTATGAGGTAGAACTTATAAAGAAACAAAACAAATACTTCTATCTCCGATGCAAAGAGTTGTTTTGATTTGTTTTACTCTGGATACAACCCACCATAAAAGGAGTTTATGAAGTACACAAGACAAACATAAAAATATCAAAGCCCGCAGCAAACGAGTCTTTCAAATAAAGACCGTTATTACTCCAAAAGTAAATTTGTTGGAAAAGTGACTTTCTATCTGAAATCGTAGAATAAAATCGAGCCTCTTTAGACTTAAAACGTTCAAATTGCTTTATAGAAAGCAACGTTTTTTTTACCTGTATATAAAAGCGTTTGTGAACTGAATATAAAATGAGAAACAGAAATCTACGTCGAATGACGGAAGTAAAATGTTTCTTAGGACATGCCTTTTCCATCATACCATAAAATAATTTTTGTATTGGTATATTAGTTTCTTTTTCCCCTATTTTGCAGCCTAGTCTTTTTCCATCATACCGAGCTAAAAGTACTCTTTGTTTACAAAGTTTGAATTGAAATAATTTTTGTATTGCTATATCAGTTTCTTTTCACTTATTTTGCAGCTAGTCTCTCCAATACATCCCTTTTCTTTATAATAGTTCAACATCAAAAAATATATACTGAAAGATATTTTAGACGAAGAATTAAGAATGCTTCTTATTGAAAATTAATTTTTTCTTTATGAGGTAGAACTTATAAAGAAACAAAACAAATACTTCTATCTCCGATGCAAAGAGTTGTTTTGATTTGTTTTACTCTGGATACAACCCACCATAAAAGGAGTTTATGAAGTACACAAGACAAACATAAAAATATCAAAGCCCGCAGCAAACGAGTCTTTCAAATAAAGACCGTTATTACTCCAAAAGTAAATTTGTTGGAAAAGTGACTTTCTATCTGAAATCGTAGAATAAAATCGAGCCTCTTTAGACTTAAAACGTTCAAATTGCTTTATAGAAAGCAACGTTTTTTTTACCTGTATATAAAAGCGTTTGTGAACTGAATATAAAATGAGAAACAGAAATCTACGTCGAATGACGGAAGTAAAATGTTTCTTAGGACATGCCTTTTCCATCATACCATAAAATAATTTTTGTATTGGTATATTAGTTTCTTTTTCCCTTATTTTGCAGCCTAGTCTCTCCAATACATCCCTTTTCTTTATAATAGTTCAACATCATCAAAAAAAAATATTAAAAGATGTTTTACACAAAGAAATAAGAATGCTTCTTATTTAAAATTACATTTTCCTTTATAAGGTAAGAATTATAAAGAAACAAAACAAATACTTCAATCTCCGATGCAAAGAGTTGTTTTGATTTATTTTACTCTGGATACAACCCACCATAAAAGGAATTTACGAAGTACACAAGACAAACACAAAAATATCAAAGCTCGCAGCAAACGAGTCTGTCAAATAAAGCCCGTTATTACTTTAAAAGTAAATTTGTTGGAAAAGCGACTTTCTAGCTGAAATCGTATAAAATCGGGCCTCTTTAGACGTAAAACGTTCAAAGAATAGCAAATGCTTTAGAGAAAACCGCGTTTTTTTACCTGTATATAAAACTGTCTATTGTGAACTGAATATAAGATGAGATAGAAATCTAGATCGGATAACAGACGTAAAATGTTCTATGCGACATGTCTTTTCCATCATACCGATCAAGGACTTTTCTTTATCGCCCGATATTATGTAGAGAGTAAACTCAACCTAACCCCATTTTATTCTTGAACTATTTCCCGTAACGTTGTATTTTTATTACTTTAAAACTTGTTTAGGGTTCAAATAGTTACATTACCGCCCAAATAATATCGTTAAAATTTTAACACATTTTGAAGTAGTTGAAGTCGTGTATTATAGCCCATAAAGTGACAATAATATGAATAGAAACTGTTTAATATAGCAGATGCTTAAAAAGTTTGTACAAGTTTTCAAGAAATTTAAAATAGATGGCTTAGTTGACACTATGTCAAGACGTATCGAAGCAGTAATCATTCGAAAAAGCGATTGTAACGTAGCGGTAATTTGGTGCTATTTGTTGTCGTTCATTTTTTTTAATTGACACTTTTTGATTTGTGAGTTCTTTCTGTTACACATAATTTAATATTTTAGGTTAAAACTGAATAAAAGTTTGTACATTATAAGAAATATAATATGGTTTTTGATATTTTTCATTAATGTGGCAAATCTTAAAAAAAATAGTTTTGGTAGTTGGGCTAACTTCATTGAGACAGGGCTCGTATACAGGGTGTCCCAGGCTAATCGTGTATTAGAAGTTTTTAGAGAACTACAGCATGTAGATCGGAGATTTTTTGCACATCATTGTTTCACAATGAGATTTATCAATTAAAAATATTTTCAATATGGAGGCACTTCCAGAAATACCGGAAATTGAAGCAAGTTTCTTATTTTAAATGAGTATCAGGAATAATATACACTTAAAAACTAAATCTTATATAACTTAAAAACAATTTATTTTAGGTACACGAATATGTATAGTCAAAAAGTAACGAATTGAAAAGCCTTTTTACTAGTAAAATAAAAAAGTGGTTTTCCATTTGGAAAAAACGATTTACGATAATTTTTTCATTCATTCTATATGACATGTCATATGATATGCCATTCGAACAATTTCGTCTTTGAAATAGATAGTCGAATTTGACGTTTAAGCTATACACATATTTTTGACAGGCAGTTTTTTTACCAAAAATTATAAATATTTTTTTTTATCAAAAACGGTTAATGTTAGGTATACAGTGATTATTATAATATCAAAATTCATAAAATTTTACAGAGAATTTAAGTATGTAATAAAAAATGGGGGCACCCATTTAAAATAAGAAAGTTGCTGTCAACTTCTGGTATTTCCGGAAGTGCCGCAATATTGCAACTATTTTTAATCGATAGATCTCGTTGCGAAACAATGATGTGCAAAAAATCTCCTATCTAGATATTATAGTTTTCTAGAAACTTCTAATACACGCTCAGCCTGGGACACCCTGTACATAACTATAAATACTAATATAAAAATACATTTCCCACAAAAATACCATTAAAATAATTTTAAGTACCTTTTTTTTGTTATCATTACTTCATTACCTCCATATAATATAACATAACATTTTCATATACTTATTTTATGTTCTTCATCTTTCAAATATTCCACATCTCAATACTGGCAGCAAAATCCTACTTAAAAATTTACCTTGTCTGAGATATATCCTTACAAGACATGAATTAGGCGCCAAAGGAAAAAGTCAAACGATTTAAAATTCTGGCGGCGAACGTACGGCACAGGTTTCAATCCGCGTTAGCTCACAGTATGTGACCGAAATTCTATCAAATAACAACCGGGAGGATGTCTGTCGTCTGTCGGAAGATTGTGTTTCTTTGTGCGCATTGGGGAAATCGTCAAAAGCGAGAATTATTTTTTCGTTTTTTGACCTGGCTGTGCTAATCCCCGATAGGTTTGTGTACGAATATTGCGACAGCAGAATGTGGCTTGTGTATTTTTAATTTCTTTTTGTAAATATAGCACATTGCTTACGATTAGGGGTCGTCATTTTCTTGACAACTTCTTGATCTTGTCTTGATTTCAAGACAAGATCAAGATCAAGATTTCTTGACAATCAAGAAAATCTTGAAATTTCTTGAAAATAAATAAGAAATACTCATTTACTTAGGTATTTGTATATTATATGAATATCCATTAATTAATTGATGGATAAAAAATTATTAAGCAAAAAATATTTGTACGAAGCGGCACTTTGTCGGATGTCCAATGTCCAAAGTTGACATAAGTATACGTCCAAAGTCGGATATCCAAAGTTGGCATACTGTGGGCCAAATTAAATTGGAACCATTTTAATGCCTGATAATTTTTTTATTTTTAAATTTTTTTTATAATTTTTTGGATATGTTATGGCCTACGATATTAGAATTAAAAAAAACTGTGCAAAGCGGGTCTACGATTCAGTGGCCTACAGACATTTTGAATTAACGTAAAGCTTTTAAAATAAAAAAAAAATAATACATTTTAATGTACGCCACTGAAATAGACTCGTTTTAGAAAGTTCTCTTTAGTCTTTAAATCAACATCTTAGGCTATAACATATCACATAATACTAATTTTTTTAGATATTTAAAAAACTGCAATAAGTATAAAAAATATTTATTATTTTATCAGAAATAAATACATATTGAAGAAACAAAAAATAAACACAAACAGATGCTGTAATTTTAGTCATGATAATAATAATTATGGCATTACCATAATTAAAGCTACCAACTAAATCCAAATATATTAAACAAATCTTCCATGAAACTAAATATCCAAGAACAAAAATATTTGTTTTGCAAAAAAAAATAATAAAAATACATATCAAAATACCAAACACATCAAACACGATAAGAAGAACAGCTTCTAAAAAAATAATTTTTATTTACGGTTGGTAATGCTGCTTATAAAGCTTAAAAAGCTCTCAAACACTAGTTGAGAGCCATGAATTAAGGTACATGAGACTCCGTACTGATTAACACGTACTCCGTAAAATTAGATGCCTGACCCTTGATTTTACGCATAAAGCATAAACATCGCATTAACCAATCTCACCGCGACTTTTAAACAGAGTGTGCCCTTTTAATAAACTAATTTTAAACAGGGGTTCCCCTTTTGTCAAGATATCAAGAAATTTTAAGATTTCTTGAATCAAGACAAGAAATCAACTCTCAAGAAATGGCCAAGACAAGATTTTTTTTTAATTCTTGAAAATATTTCAAGACAAGACAAGAAATTGCTTGTCAAGACGAGATTTCTTGTCTTGCCGATGCCTACTTACGATAAATATACAGTGTTACAGATAAAGTCTGCATTATAGGGGATTTTATTTTATTTATGGATTTAAGTCAAATTTGACATTGACGTTAGTTATTGCTTTAAAATATATTAGGTTAGGTTAGATTGCTGGAGTTTGAAAAAACAATTTTTTTGACAGAATTTAAAAAAAAATAATAGAAAAAGTCTTTTTCTGTTTTAACTTTACGTAAGTACGCCAATTTTCAGCCATCTAACTGAAAAATAAAATTTCGTAGTTTTTAACCAATAGCAGTCGATTCTTGTCGTAGTAGCAAAGTAATTGATTGTGCCTTATTAGTGAAGATTAAAGGGTGTGGTTTGCACCAACCTATCCCTTAGGGAGCTTTTTTGTCAAACGGAAGATGCTATGAACAACATTTTCGTAGCCTTCTTCATTTCTGAGCTAAAGGATCTTTTTGAAAATTTTGCAATTTGCGTCACCTCCTGTATCTTCCTTATTGTGAAAGGTATCGAGAAAATGAAAACTGATTCTTGTAGAACATTTTTACGTAGAATGCAGTGGCGTAGTCTGTTCTTCTACGAAAAAAAAAATTTGAAAATATTAACTAAAGTTATGTTAATTTTGATACCACCCAGACGGACTCAAATTTAAAAAATCTGTATTTATTCCAAATCATTCGAAAAAATGGAGTGATCTTGATGATACGAATGAAGCACTGTTCCACTTACATATATGCATCTCTTTGATGATATATGCATCATTTCGAAGAGTTTCAACTTTTTTTCTGGACTTGTGTCAATACTTTTTAACATAATCACCATCTGGTTCTTAATGTCAATTATATTCTTTCGTCAAAAAATGCCATAGCTACAGTTCCTGGATTTAAATGCCATAAATGGTATCATATTTCACACGTACTTCCATTTTATTATTTTCGAACTCTAAGGACTATCTGTTTTATTAATTCAAAAATCCCACATATTAACCACAATTCCAAGAATAAGATTGTATTCGCTTTTTTGACCATGGATAAAAATTTTATAAGAATTATTTTTTTATATTTTATAAAATAAATATTTACTTAATCATTATATTTGATAATATTACTAATTACAAAATAATTATACTTTGTGCTCGAATAACTCTTAAGCCAATAGATCTAGCGAAAAATCATAAAAGACCTTTTTTGTAGAGCGTTGAATTTACAATAAACATGACGCAATTAATTACTTTTGATTCATTTGTCGCAGAGTTATAGAATTCTAAAGAACAAATGAAAATTATTCCATGCTATTTCTATGAGAAACTTAGGCAGGAACGCGGACTATCTTAAAGTTAATATTAAGAGCTAAAATTTTCAGGCAATGTCACAGGCAAGATTTTATGAATTTGGAAGCATTTGGGCCCCTGGGAGCAAAGAAACTCGGATACATCCGCATTAAGGACCACCCTAATCAATATATTTAATTTTTTAAAGTATAATTTAAAATTATTATCATAATATACTATACTATTATTCGCATTTATTACAAAAATGTTATATGTCGTAAAAACAATGTCAAAAATCTTCAATTCAATACAAATTTAAATTTTCAAAATTAAAACGTATTTCATTTTATATATTATGATAAAAATTATACCCACATACTAAATATTAAAATACATTTTGCGAATTATGCCCAAACAAAATAAATTCGGTAAAGCCCAAAATAACAATTCCAGTGACGTACGGCCTTGTCTGTTGGAGTGCCACAAAAAAAATAAAAACACCGCAAAAACAAAATGGAATGCAAAACAGCCTTTTTATATCGACAGCAAGTGTAGGGCATATAAATTTTAACGTGATTTCGAATAAATTTGTGGGAAACATTACAGAAATAAAGTAAATATAAAGCGAGTAATAAACATTTTCATATACCGTTACCGCTTAGGGGGATTTTTTTTCCAGGATCAATATAAATAATATGGCAAACTTCAAACTCTATATATTTCGCGTTTATCTCTGGTAAAGCGGGTTTTTATTTAATAAAAAGCAAATAATCGTATAAGCTGATCATTTCAAACTAAGCGATAAAACGTATTTTTGTTTTTAATAAACAGGGTGGTCCAGATATATGCCACAGTGCAGATAAAAATAAGCAAAAAGTTCGTATAAATGTATGTCCTAAAATGCTTAGTTTCGGAGACACAGGGTGTAGAAGTTTCATTTTTATTTTGATTTTTTCCAAATAATTTCTGAAGTAACGTCAATATTTGGATGAAAGCTGATGTCTGGATGTTTTTTGACATGAGATTTTTGATTTTGATGTCAATATTGTCAAGAACAAGAATTTTAGTAGTTATCATTAAAATAAATCACCCAATATATTAAATAAAATATATTTCTATAAACATATTATTTACACAATAACAATTAAACTAGAACAAGTTGACGTCAGACTAAGATCTGAAGGTGAACTTTGTTTTAGAATTTTTAGAATTTAGAATGAGTGGGAGAGGGGTTAATCACTTCGACCTTACAGATCCATTGTGTCCCCCTTTCTTGAAACATAACTCATCATACAGTCCCAGGGCTTTGACAAAAGCCAGTATCTGGGACGGTTTTATAGAGGGTAGTTCTCCATCTCCAATATCAGTCGTACCAAAATTCATGGCACGAATGGTTGTCGTCTCGGCGCACTCAGTGATGAGGTGTACTGGTGTTTCCCCATCTTCCCCACAGAATCTGCATTCGCCGTTTCTTCTTAGTTTCAATCTACTGAGGTGTTCATTGAGGAGACAGTGTCCTGTTAAAAACCCCGTGACAATCCGAAGATTGTTCTTACTCAGACCCAGGAAGATCTGTGATTTTCCTTGATCATAAGCTCTCTTTTGAATTTGATGTCAATATTGTCAAGAACAAGAATTTTAGTATTTATCATTAAAATAAATCACCCAATATATTAAATAAAATATATTTCTATAAACATATTATTTACACAATAACAATTAAACTAGAACAAGTTGACGTCAGACTAAGATCTGAAGGTGAACTTTGTTTAATTCTTATAGTTGTAAATATCAATATGTAGAATTATTAAAATGTAAATGAGAGGAGAGTCTCGGGGGCTCTCGGAGGAGAATGAATTAAGAAGCCACGCTGTTCAGTTGAGTTGAGTCCTCCAAGTATCATAATGACAGTAAAGTAAGTTTATAATTTTTTATATATTTTCTCTTAGTAAATTTTATTGGTCAAAAGGTATTCTACTTGACATTTCTCCTACCTGAATTAATGGATTTAATTCTTTAATAAATTTATATTTTGTTTATATATATATATTGATTGTTTTAATGATCTTTGTTACCTAATACGTCCCTAGCCGCAACCCACTAAACCAGGGTCGCGACAATAATATGACTCCTATTTGTAGAGAGCACCACCTACATGTGTTTTAACCGTTTATAAGAGTAATAACTTTCCTTGTCCGTACCTGTAAAAACTATTGAATGAAAAAATGTACATTTCCGTGATTTTTTGCGTAAAAAATGTATCTTGACAAAAATCGCTACGAGCAACCGTTCTCCAGGTATATAGGATGGAAATAGACAATACTCAATACAATGTCATTATATTAACAAAAAATAAACGTGTTGAGTAGATAGTTATTTGACTGAAATTACAAATTTGGATTTTTTTTATTATTCATAAATTTTCTTCGAATAAATGATGATAAAACAGTTTCTCTTGAACTTTTGCCACAAAAACATTTCTAATTTATGATTTCAGTCTAATAACTATTTATTCAACATGTTTAATTTATGTCAATGACGACAAGTATTGAGAATTTTGATTCTAAATATCTCGAGAACCACTACTCGTAGCGATTTTTACCAAGAAACCTTTTTAACGTAAAAAATATCGTAAATATATATTTTTTTACCCAGTAGTTTTTACAGATACGGACGAAAAGTTATTACTCTTCAAACCAGTTAAAAATATGTAGATGTCATGTCAAAAAACACCCACACCAATTTTCGTCCAAATATTGACATTACTTTAAAAATTATTTGGGAAAAATCGAAATAAAAATGAAATTTCTACACCCTGTATCTCCAAATCTAAGCATTTTAGGACAGACATTTATACGAACTTTTTAACTTATTTTTATCTGCAGAATATGCTGCCGAAGTTTCAGGACCACTTACTGTCAATAACACAACTTACTGCAGACAAGTAGTACCTATACTATTTTATTAGGAGTAAAAATGATACTTTTTGTGGTGAGGCTGTACGTTTGAGGGAGAACCGTTAGCGACTTCGACATTACAGGCGAGACACAAAAAGTCATTTTTACTCCGAATAAAACATACTATTTTTTTTTTCAAACGTCACAAATAATTTTTTTATGTACCGGGTGGCCAATAACTTGGTGGTATAACTTTGGGAAAAAAATTCTAATAAGTAAATCGACCAAGAGAAATCGCTGGAAATTATTTTCAAGTTCGAAAAATGGCCGCTAGGGGGCGTTTCTCTAATAGCCAATCAGAAAACAGGGCTTTTCTCAAAAATATGTAGGTGAACAGGTATTTTAGATATTACTATTGTAATCATCGATAAATTTGTAATTTTTTTGATATAGAGTATTTTGCTCTATCTCATAAAATAAAGTGGTGGGGGAAGGTTAAACTTGCTTTTATTAAAATAAGGATAACTCTGGTTTAGGTTACGCGATTTAAACAAACTAGGACTCGTTTAAAAGAACTTTTCTTCCTTAATGATTCCCAGTATAAATTTAGTTTCCACAATTATTTTCGTGGTAGTTAGAGGGCGCTGTTTGACATCATAACAGATATTGCGCTTTTGCGTAAAAAAATTAAATAGGAGGCTATATTTCTCTTTACACTGTTAAATAGAGCACAAAATTTCCAAAATATCAGCGCAAACCGCAACTTTCTATCTGCTCCCTAACCGGAGATATTAAGAGAATAAATCATGTTAGGCTGCCGCTTAGGATTATATAGTCTAAAAATTATAGTAGTAGGCTAGGAAACAAAAAGAGGTAAATTGGTTACGTTAAAATATCAAAACGTTTAAGTTCAGTTTTCATGCATCCGAATTTCGGGCGTTTTCTTAAAAAAATTACGTCATAATTATTTAAACGTGTTTTTGTAACATTATCATCCATCCATATAATTTTTACGAATTTCTTGGTTAATTATACGTAATTAGTTCTCAGATTAAAATGTCCGAAAGCCGGAGAATCAATAATTTTATTAAAATTTCTAGGAATTTTGTGCCGCCATATTGTTTCTAACAGAAAACCGCCGAATTTCGTATGGTCGAAAACTAGGAGTTTATTCATATAACGTCATTTAGTTATTAATCCAAGTTCGTCCTTGATTTCACTTGTTTTCGTGTTTTACCTGTTGTTTGTGTTATCTATTATTTTATTATAAAGTTTATGTCGTTTGGGTCACTTTTCATATCTCAGCACCGAACGAAGGTGCGTATCTTAACTTAGCTCAAAATCTGCCCTTGATGCAAGTAGTTTAGCACCAAGACCGTTGGTCGGTAAATGTTTACGCACGAATTCTAGGATGACGAATAATTGGACTTTTTTAATTATCTGAATGAAATGAATTATCCATAATTTCTAAAGAATGAATTGCCAATTTTGTTAGGGGATCCATCATGATGAAATTTCATTTGTTGCAATTTCATCAGTATGAATGCCGTTGGTGTAGGCAGTGGGCCGTGCCGCGAAGCAGTGGTGCCATTTATTTTGCTATGATTGTGTGGAGCTTCTTGGATACCACTTACTTTACTAGATAGAGACGCTGGAGCGGCATATTTCCATCGCCAGCTCGGTCACCGGATACAATATGCCTGGGTTTTCATTTATGGGGTCGAATCAAGAACGAAACATGGATAGATAATAATTAAACGGTATTAAAATGAAATTAAAATAAATGTTTTGATATTTTGACGTAACCAACCTCTTTTTGTTTCCTAGCCTACTACTATAATTTTTAGACCATATAATCCTAAGCGGCAGCCTAACATGATTTGTTCTCTTAATATCTCTGGTTAGAGAGAAGATAGAAAGTTGCGGTTTGCTCTGATATTTTGTGCTCTATTTAACTGTGTAAACCGAAATATAGCCTCATATTTATTTTTTTTACGCAAAAGCGCAATATCTGTTATGATGTCAAACAGCGCCCTCTAGCTACTACGAAAAAGATTGTGGGAACAAAATGTATACTGGAGATCATTAAGGAAGAAAAGCTCTCTAAAACGAGCCCTAGTTTGTTTAAATCGCGTAACCTAAATCAGAGTTATCCTTATTTTAATAAAAGCAAGTTTAACCTTCCCCCACCACTTTATTTTATGAGATAGAGCAAAATACTTTATATCAAAAAAATTACAAATTTCTCGATGATTACAATAGTAATATTTAAAATACCTGTTCACCTGCATATTTTTGAGAAAAACCCTGTTTTCTGATTGGCTATTAGAGAAACGCCCCCTAGCGGCCATTTTTCGAACTTGAAAATAATTTCCAGCGATTTCTCTTGGTCGATTTACTTATTAGAATTTTTTTCCCAAAGTTTAGATAGATAAGTAGTTCCTGAGATACAGCCGGCGTCCATTCTTAGTTGGCCACCTGGTACTTTTATACCTAGGCATTAAAATGATTTTTTATATTGTCGATAACATCGCAAAAACTAATACTTTTGTGACGTTTGAAAAAAAAAATAATATAGAACAGCTTCTGGTTATTTGTTTAGATATATTTAAAAAAATACCATTATTTATAACCAATCAAAGTAATAAAATACAATAAATTTTAAAATTCTTTTGTATTGAAAAATATGTACCTCAAAACAATAAAATATTTTTACACTGCTATATAAACACAAATTCAGCTTTATATTCACTGGCAATTCAAACCTTTTAAAACACAATGCCACCATTGAAAAAAAAACTGATATTTATTCTAACAGTAAAGGCAATTGTGTTTTTTCATGTGCCGGAAATTATGCAATTTGGTTTAAATGAAAGCTTGCTGTTTTGAAATTAACTGGTATTGTGCGAGTGGAGATTTGTATTCAAGCTCACTTCCATTGCGAAGCTTTTTTTACATTGCGAATAGGTATAATAAAAATGTGTTACTTTAAAAATTCTTCAAGTCTCAAAATCATTATTAGATTAATATAAACGTCATTAAAACTAACTTACGAAGACAGGTTCGAGAAACTTACACGTCAAAGCAGCAGGACAAAAGCAACTTTTGGAAAGAAATGTCAACATGATACAGGGTGGTATGAAAACATCCTCACTACTGAGAGATTTTTATTAACATATCAGGATGGTGACAGTTTAGTGACACTGCAGACAGTAAGTGTCTACTGAGTGACAAAAATAGCCAAAGTGACAAAAATAGTAAATAATAACACCTATATTCATTTATTCATAAGATTATAAAAATTCTTGGTGTACGTACATCATGACAGCTTCAGATGAGGTGGACGATGTCCTCTTGGGGTATCACATCCCAGGCTGCTTCAGCTTCATGCAAAAAGGCTGCTAAAGTCTGCAGAGGGTGTTCTAATCATCTCCCAGACATGTTCAATGGAAAACAGATCAAGTGATTTTGGCTTATATGGTAAATTATTAAGGTAGTCTTTTTTTAATGCAATTCATAAAGGCTATTGCTGCTCGAGCAACATGTGGTCTGGCATTGTCTTGCTGGAAGATGGAGTTTTGGATGGTGTGAAGGATGGGATTCTATCACGTGGTGTTGCACCATTTCATCTGCAGCGGAACTTCAAAGTTGCACCGGCCATCCCGGTCTTTCTGCCGAGGAGCAAGGGGAAGGACACCACCTACCTGCTGAGCCTTATCCAGGGTCAGAATTTCAATGTAAAGACATAGAGTTGGCGAGTCATCAACTCGAGGAAGGAGGGTCATGGTCAGGTACTCACAATAGGAATTGACCTGAAATCCAAGGAGGCAATAGAGAAAGATATATCCTCTATTATAGATACTGGGCAATACCGGTATCAGGTCTAAGGAGAGACCAAGTTAAACAGGTGGAGAAAATGGAGACAGATCCTCCAGCCTCCACCTCACGGGTTCCTCAGCCGGAGGCAAGCTCCTCGACTGTGAAGAGCGGCAGGGAGGGCCAAACTCCAACCGTGAAAGGGTGATGTGTACCCTCGGAGGAAGAACTGTTGTCAGAGGAGGATGGAAAATACCCTGTCCCCTCTACAACAGGGTATGAGGGGTTATAGATTGTGATGACTCAAGGAAGGGGGGCACAATAGATCTTTAAGGTCGCAGTGATTAACTCCCCTCTTACTCATTCTACATTCTGCTCCAGAATTTCAACGAAACTCAAAAAATCCGACTTATTACATACCACTAATGGCGGTGCTGCGGACTACCCAGAGGTTGCACTGACCACCAACCAGCAAACGGCTCTAGAAGAGGCGATACTGGACGAAGTAGTATCACGCGGATTGAAACGCAAGGGTTCACAACATGTGGACCAGCTGCATTTTGCGATGATATAATTTCGGGTGGGCATTGTGTATCTGAAGAATTGGCGAAATGGCACCTAAGTTTAAGAATTGGCAAGGGCCTGGACTGGTTGGAGTGAAGGGAGAAAACATCCCAAAAGGGGCGACCATCACGGCCTTTCTGCCGAGGAGCCAGGAAAAAGACGCCATCTACCTACTGAGCCTTATCCAGGCTCAGAACTCCAATGCAAGGACATCGAGTTGGCGAGTCATCAACTCGAGGAAGGAGGGTCATAGTCAGATCCTCACAATAGGAATTGACCTCAAATCCAAGAAAGCATAAGAGAAAGAGGGATATACCCTCTATTATAGATTCGGGACAAGACCGGTTTCAGGTCTAAGTACAGACCAAGTTAAAGAGGTGGAGAAAATGGAGACAGATCCTACAGCCTCCACCTCACAAGTACCTCAGCCGGAGACAAGTTCTTCGACTATGAAAGGCACGGAGGGCCAAACCCCAACCGTAGAAGAGAGGATCTCTACCCTCGGAGGAGAAACATCTATTGTCAGAGGAGGATGGAAAATTCCCTGTCCTCACAACAACATGTATGATGGGTCATAGACTGTATAATGAGTGTAAGTAGTAACTTAAGAAAGTGACATACAATAGATCTTTAAGGTCACAGTACATCCCCTCCCACTCATTCTACATTCTACATACCATTAGATAAGCGTATATCTAGGTAGATATCCATGCCGGTCTAATCAATATTGTGTTTTCATAAGAAATGTTTATCTGACTACTATGAAAACTAAAACATCATAAAACTTTTTAATCCAATTAGGTATTTTAAAAATAATTGAATTTAACCAGTAGAAGACAGTATCTTGTTTTTAGTTTTATAATGTATAATACCCTATTGCAAACTTTTGTTATATTAGATATATTTTATTCATTTTAACATAAAACCCATCAGTACTACAGAACCATTACATATATTGATGCAATAATAATTAATGGCAAATGAGGTAATGTTCTAATTCGAAACCAATTTAAACCGTAGAAACACTAAGTGGTGTCATTAATAATGGAGTAATTAAACAGAGGCTTAACGGCATCAATGAACGGTGTTACCAGTATTGTCACTCAACTAATTTGAATTGTATTTTAACAATAAACGTAAATTCAATAGAATACGAAATTACGTGGTATTGATATTATGTCTATAGTTAATTTAACGGTTCTTGAATGTGAATTTTTAAAAGCGATATACAGTTTATAATTAATTAATCAATATATTTTTACAGCGCTGTTAAAGTTTAGATAGTAGATAAATTAAAAAAGAATGTTTATACGTTTGTAATTTCTTGTCGTTCTGTGGATATTGGTACAAAAAGACAAAACAACTATTAGAGCACAAAAAGAACCTAGTATATAGGTGTCGTCACTGGAAACTACCCTACGGGGTAAACCTCGTGAGATGGGGATTTCCAATAATGACTACTGTAGAAAATGCGGAGAAGAAGAAGAAATCATAGGGCAACTGCTGTGCCACAGTCCGGCACTAGAAAATCGACGCTTTAAAACTTTAGGGCACTTTTTTTGAAGGATTAAGGAGGCAGCAGAGGCCAACATGAGCGACATCGGGAACTTTGCAATGAGCTGGAAGTGCTTTAACGCAAAGAAAGAATGAGAGTAAGGTTTGGTATACAATTAATACAGGGGAGTCGCAAAGGACCCAAGGTCTCCGAGTGTGGGATCAAACAGGATCCAAAATCTCAACCAAACCTAGCCTAACATAACATATGAATATAATGAACTAAGTACACATTTATTTCCTTTTATCTGGGCGGATATGTAGACACACACAACTGCCAATATATTTTTTATATTTCTATTTTAATGGGGTTGCCAGCTTCTTTACCAGAATACATCCTAATATATTATAATATTAATTGTCGTTTTTAGACTTTCCAATTTCCATTTCTAGTTTATCTGTTGAGTGATAGATAGATAATGGATTTCCTGAGCAACGTGCGAAAATCAAAATATTATTTTTCCTCTAACTGAAATCCTATCGAGCCATTTATAAAACAACAAAGCAAATATCGAGATTTTAGATTCCGGTGAGTATAACGAATGCCAGGAAGGAAAATAGAAAATGGGGAAAATCGCGCCTTTTATGTCACTGAAAAAACGAATGTGTTGGAACACAGAACGGACCGCGAAGAAAAAAAGAATCTAGGGCCCACTTGATAAATGTTTTAGAGAGATATTAATTTTATTTAACGGATATAATTTAGTGTTGAACCTGTGTTCTGAATTGTATATGTTTATAACAAGTTTATTTTCTTTCTTGTTTTAAATTCATTGGTTTCTTGCCACTAAAAAAGGAAACTAAACAAATAAAATGATAACTTTTTGTTCCATAAAAATAGTTATATATAAGTTTTTATTGCAATATACCCTGCTGGCAAGCGAAAATTTGGGTTGGCGCGGCGTTTACGTGTATAGGAGTGAATCGGTATGGCAATCTAGTAAGTCGAAGAGAGCAAAAATTAATTTTTATAAAAGTATTTATTACATAACCACTTAATCTGGCGCTAGATTCCATACGCTTGGGAAAATACTTTCCTTCTGTCTTTATTCAGTACATCTTATTTTACTAAGCGTATTGACCGTACTCTTCGTACACATGAAAATCAGCATCCAAGACCAAAAATGCCGACCCTAGTATAAATGAGTATACTGCGTAATGGCTGCTTCCTAATTTGTATTTTTTAAAAATAAGAAAGAAGTAAAATAACATAGAAGGTAAAGGTAAGATAAATTCAGAGTAAAATAGGATACCCATAGAAGTGTATGTAGTAAATCAATTTAAAATATATGCCTGTTAGTTTGTATAAATTCAAACAAATCGATATCATGATCATTTTCAGCTTATTCAACCATTTCCAATTATGGTGTAGCGTCCCTCACATATCTAGATACTCTCTTTGTAGTTGGGCCCATTGTTGTCAATTGTTGGCTATGCGGGCCCAAGTTATCCCTGCTAATTTTCTAATATCATGGTCCCATCGCAAGTTCGGTCTTCTTCTAGGTCTCTTAATTCCTAGTGGGTACCATGCTGTACTTTTTGTGGTCCATCTGTTGTCCGTTCTTCTTGGCAGGTGTCTTGCCCATTGTCAGTTGAGGGATTTGATTCGGTGGATGACATCTATTGCCTGGGTCTTTTATCGTATTCACTCTATTCTTTTACGGTCTCTTTTGGTTATTCCCAGCATATTTCATTCCATTGAGCGTTGTGCGACCTGCAGCTTTATTATAATGTCCGTTTTAAGTGTCCAGGTTTCGCATGCATAGGTCATGACTGGTAATACACATTGATCGAATATTTTCTTCTTTAATATATAAGTACTCCACGCTTAATTCTTCAGTTATCTGGAAGTAAAGATCCTGAGCTGTATATTAGTTATCCCAAATATATGTATTCTTCTACTATTTTCAGTTTTGTGTTATTTATTAGAATGTATTTTCTGTCTACTAGATCGTTGTACTTTACTTTAGTTTTTGTTAAATTCATTTTGAGACCTACTTTATTGTTGACTGTATTTAGATCGATAATTTGTGTTTGTAGTTCTTCAGAACTATTGGCTATTAAGCCTATATCATCAGCGAATCTTAGATGGTTAAGGTATTCTCCATCTATTTTTAATCCTTTGTTCGTCTAGTCTAGTCGACGGAAGTATTCTTCCAGTGTTGCTGTAAACAGCTTTGGGGATATCGCGTCTCCCTGTCGTACTCCTTTGCCACTTGGGAACTCTGGGTTTGTTTGGTTTGGTTTATATGTTGGTATTTATATATCGTTATTCTTGTTTTCGCTTCTTTATATACACTGTGTCAATTTGAAACTTCCCACCCTTAATATCTTTCTTGTAGTCAAAAATATGAAAAATCGGGAAGACACGTCAATTTTATTTGTGAGGGGGACACTTTAAATGAATATTTTTACAATCTTACAATCTTAAATGGGAATGCGGGTCAAGTCGTTTTAAAGGGCGTTGAATTCTCTTTTTAGTGATATCCTATTTTGTTGCTTTTTGTCCAGAAGTTTCCTAATAATAGTGTTTCAAAATTGCAGAAACAATTATACATGCCTGCATTGAGATTTTGGTTTTCAGGCTAGTGATTTAAAATTATTGTAATGGGTCTCCTTGTGGTACAAATGATTAGAAGATTAGGTTACACCCTTACGCCCTATCTTATAAGTTGTTCAAAATGTTGTCCATTTTCCTGTATACAATAATAAAGTCTGTTTTCAAACTCCTCCCTCACATTCTGCTGTAACTGCCGACCGGCATTCTGCTGTAATTCGTCTTTTAAGATCATTAATATCAGTAGGTTGTGTGGACAATGACAACAATGGATTTAAGATATCCCTAAAGAAAGAAGTCTAAGGATGTTAAATTCGGTGATCTTGGAGGACATTCAATTGGTCCCCTTCTGCCAATTCATGTACCCGGAAATATCTTGTTTAACCACTGTCGGACCGGAAAAAAATAATGATGGGGAGCACTGTCCTGGAATGTTAACAAATCCTCCTGTAAAACTGGATTATCCTCTGCATCAATTTGATCGAGTTTCTAGATCTTAATCATAATAAGAGGATCAATAGTCTCTTGAAACATATTGAGATACAGATCACCTGTCAAGTTTTCTTCAATAAATAAAGGACCAACAATGGCATTTCCAAGAATACCAGCCCAAACATTAACTTTTTGGGACGTTCTCGAAAAATCGGGTCCTTCTCGAAAAATATGCTTGTTTTCGTCACTCCAATAATGAAATTTGAGAAAAGAAACGTTAATGTTTATGATCTTTTCTATTTATTAGGATTTCGACCCCCCCCCCCCAGAAAAATGTACAAAAAGCAACAAAGTAGCTGAAGATACCACTGAAAAGAGAATTAAACGCCCTTTAAAACAATGTGCCACTTGACCCCCATTCCCGTTTAAGATTGTAAGGGTGCCACCCCTCCTAGGGGGTTAAAAGAAAAAGGTTAAAAATATTAATTTTAAGTGCCCCCATTACAAATAAAATTGACGTGTCTTTCCGATTTTTCATATTTTTAACAATCTATACTAATACAGGGTGTCCCAGAAATGAGTGCAGATATTTTAAGAGGTGGTAGATCTGGCCAAAATAAACATATTTTCTCTTTACCATTTTTAAAGTAAATTGAAAATAACTGAGTTATTTAACTTTGAAAATTTAAAAAAATAATCGCAACATTTTGAGAACCGCCGGCAGATATTGCCAACTACATCCAATTACCCGGATCAAGCCCGGATTTCAGTTAATTCTGACGCACTGTGTTGCCATATGGACAAGAAAGTCTATGTTTACAAGTAAGTCATAAAATCACAACACCTGAGGAGTTTGCAGAGATGCATTACATTTTAAGATTGTGATATTATTACATAAAATAAATTAAAAGTTAAATGTTTAAAAGTTAAATTAAAAAAACTTACCCAACATTAAAAAGATACTTATGACAGATCGATGTAACTGCGACAGTTCTCTTTTTTTCGATACACACTTAACTAAATACACTTCATTGTGCTGCTTTACTTGTACGTGCTATTATAAAAACTGCTAAAATAACAGTCCCCATTTTTAACTTAACACATTATTTTCGTATAGGCTTCATCACAATTTGAACCACTGATTTACAAAACACTTTGAAAAGCACACATTACACATTACTTTGAATATCTTTCTGAATGAATAAATGTTGAGAATTATTGTCTCTTACCGCCACTTTACGAACTACTTTCAATCTAAGAAAATACATGTTTCACTCAACAATTTTAAATACGTATTTTGCTTTTTCGCTATTTTTTCGATGTATTTCGACAATTCCGTCAACAGCTCAACCATCCATCGGCCAAGACAGCCACGCATCACTGGTTGGTAACTGCTCACTGCTTCTTTGTCGCGCCGGCGTGTCGAGCTTGCGTCATGCGAGGTTGCCGTAGTTTCACCAATTTCAAATTCAAGACACTCGAAGCAATCAAATTCTTATTAAATTTTAAAAATAAAACAGAAAAACATGAAAGGAAACAAACAAAAACACAAATGAATTGATTATTGATAAGGTTCACAAAAAGAAATTTCTAAATTGTTTATCGTAATTCAGAATTCAATATATCGAAAACAGCCCGACGAATAATCAATTCATTTTCGTTTTGTTTGTTTCCTTTCATGTTTCTCTGTTTTATTTTTAAAATTTAATACAAATTTGATTGCTTCGAATCTCTTGAATTTGAAATTGTTGTAACTACGGCAACGTTGCTTAACATCGTCGTCTGACGCAAGCCTGCCACGACGGCGCGGCTCAAAGGATCAGTTCACACGTGGCACTCTTGGCCGATGCGCGACGGTCGGTCTGTCAAAATACATCGAAAAAATAGCGAAAAAATAAAATAGGTATTTAAAATTGTTGAGTGAAACATGTCTTAAATTGAAAGTAGTTCGTAAAGTGAATAAGAGACGGTATTCAAAGTAATGTGCGCTTTTCAAGGTGTTTTGTAAATCAGTGGTTCAAATAAAACAGAGAAACATGAAAGAAAACAAATATTGAATTCTAAATTACGATAAACATTTTAGGAATTTTTTTTTGTGACCTGGTTGTGAATAATATGATGAATCATTTTCGTAAACGTCATAAACGTAATGTTTTAGTTAATTTTCGGTGGTTTTTGTTAAGTTTTCATTGAAAGGGTAAGTACTAAAAATAATTAATGTGTTTTTTTCATAATAATTATTAATAATGAGCACTGATGAAAATTTAACATTCTTAATTTTTGAGTAGAAATTTTTCTATGAATTTATAAATGTAGAACTATGTAGAATGTGGATAACATAGGAGGTTACAACACTGCATGGTTTAGATACACCGTAGAGAAATCTGAGGTGAATAAACAAGTGGCACTAAAAAGTTTTTTCAAATTTCCCGGAAAATGTCAAGAAAAATTTTAAATTCTCAACATTTTTTTTTCGCAAAAAAAACCTCATAGGCGTGTTTCTGGGGTTGAACTATACTACCAGTTAAAATATCTGCACTTATTTCTGGGACACCCTGTATATAAAATCCTTAAGTGACTGACATACTGATTAATCACGATCCTGCTCAAACCACTCAGCGTAAGAAGCTTAATTTTGGCATACAGGTTGATTCTAGAGTGTATAGGTTCGATAGGAAGGGATTTTTCGAAATTCCAGTTCCAAGAGGGTGAAACCACCCCTCAAATATTACAATATCTTTTATTTAAAAAAACGATCAAATTTCCGAACAAACGCTTAAACACGTATATTTTATTTTGTTTTTTTACATATTTTAAGAATTTTTAAAAATGTATACAGAGTGTTTCGAAAAATCTGGTCATTGATTAATCACGATTCTGCTTAAAGCGCTTGACGTAAAAAGCTGATTTTTGCAAAACAGATTGACTTTAGGGTGTAGAGGTTCGATAAGAAGGGATTTTACGAAACTCGAATTCTAAGGGGGTGAAACAATCCCTCAAATATTAAAATATTTTTTATTTAAAAACCGGTGAGTTTTTCGGAAAAACTCTTAAACACGTATATTTTATTTTGTTGTGTTACATATTTTAAGATTTTTTATAAATTTATACAGGGTGTTTCATAAAATATAACCATTGAGTAATCACGATTCTGCTTAACCTGCTTGACGTTTAAAGCTGAATTTTTGGCAAACGGATTGACTGTGGGGTGAAGAGGTTCGATAAGGAGGGGTTTCTCGAATCTCAAATTCCAAGAGGGTGAAAACGCCCCTTAAATATTACAATATTTGTTATGTAAAAAACGGTTAGAATATAACTATTGAGTAATCACGATTCTGCTTAAACTGCTTGACGTGAAAAGCTTATTTTTGGCAAACGGATTTTTCGAGTCAAATTCCAACGAGATGAAACTACCCCTCAAATATTACTAAGTTATATAATAATATCGCCATATTGTTTTTCTCATGCTGACATAAATGTGAGAAAATTTTATCCAGTTTGTATGTTAATGGAAATTCTTGCTTTGCTTTATCATCACCATTACAAATGATTAATTCGACGCGAACGAAGTCGCTGGTACACCCCCGCTAGTTTATTATAGTATTGCCAACTCTATTTCAATCAGTGTTAATAGTTCCGTATAAATTTAGACATGTAAAAGCGCTAAACTAAAATAAAAATATTGCCTTTCCTAGATGACAGAACATCGATCGGAGAATATGCATTACCGGTTTAAATTATGTGCCGTCTGTTGGTTTTAAGTATCTCAGAATTTGCGTATAGTAAGAGATATCCTAAACCGAAAGGAAGATAATGCCGTTTGTAAAATGCAAATTATGCGCTACGAAGTAATCCGCGACTAGTTAAAGGCACGTTTCGAATTACGCGGTAGTTTTGCCGGCGCGAAACTCGATTATTCGTATTCGCGAGCTTCGATAATTCTATCCATTCTCGAAGCAAAATACCGTTATACCGTTTCGGCTTCCGCCGTTCGCAGGAAGAAGTAATAAAAATAGAAATTAGATCGTTCGAGTCTCCGGGCTGAAAACATTTGCATAACTTTAAACACCAGAAGTATGTCTTTAGGAACGTTCCCCAAATGGTTGATTTTTTGACGAATTTCGAAAAAAAATTAACCACGACACAAAAAGGTGCCCCTAAGACTAGCATATCCTGACAAATATATTCTAGAGAAGAAAATACTAGAAGAGTATACATATATATCTAGGATAACTAATAGTACTAATACAGAACTCGGGATCAGAAATCAACAGAAGAATTAAGTAAGCATGGAATACTTATGAAAAAAACTCAATCATAATTAAATCTAGAATGCCACTCTAATCTAAAGAAGAAAACATTCGAGCAATGTGTGCTACCAGTCATGACCTATGCATGTAAACTCTGGACACTTAAAACGGACATTATAAGGAAACTGCACGTCGTACAACGCTCAATGGAATGAAATATGCTGGGAATAACCAAGAGAGACCGTAAAACAATAGAGTGGATACGACAAAAGACCCAGGTAATAAATGTCATAAACAGTGTCAAATCCCTCAAGTGGCAATGGGCAGGACATATGACTAGAGGGGTGGTACCCACGAGAAATTAAGTGGCCTAGAAGAAAACTGAACCTGAGATGGTACCATGATATTAGGAAAATTAGCAGGGATAACTTGGACCAGCACAGCAAACAATAATGGGTCCAACTACAGAGAGAGTAAATAAATATGTGAGGGAGGCTACACCATAATTGAAAATGGCCGAATAAGCTGAAAATGATGATGATGATGATATTCTAGAGAATTTACACCTATTGCCTATCTGTTGATACAAGTACAAGCAGTACAAGCACAAGTACATTATTTATATAAAGTTAGTTGTATTTTTAGAAAATTGTCAAAGTCGTTATCGCCCGGGAGATCATATTCATTAGTATCACTATTTTCTTAGGCAAATCTAGTGATCCTCAAGTTCGCTTGGAAACAAAAATCGATAATGAAATTTTATTCCAAATTTTGGAAACAAATAGTCTGAGTCAGAATTTTCTGCATTCATCTTTTCAACTTCAAGTGTATCTTCTAACTCGTAACATTTTTATTAGTTCTTATACAGTCATTTTGATCTAGAAGGTTCAAATGTTCGGACATTAATAAACATACGGTTCGGAAACCGCTCATAACAACTACTATCTTTAGAGAATGTAGAATGTAGAATATTTTGAGGGGGTTAATCACCGCGACCTTATAGATCTATTGTGTGTCCCCCTTTCTCGAGTTATATGAAGTTATAACTCATCATACAGTCTCAAGGCTTTCACAAAAGCCCGTATATAAGACGGCTTCACGTAGGCTAGTTCTCAATCTCCGATATCACGCCATGACAATCCGAAGATTGTTCTTACTTATATCAAGAAAAACTCGAGAAACTAACTTGAGGTCTCAAAAACATTCACAACACATTTTTGCTATACTAAAATACCCATGGTAATACAAACCAATGGACCGATAAACAGGGAAAACGAGAGTAAATGGATGTACCTATTTCCATAAGGTCACGATTTCTCAGACTTGAGAATACGACTAAGAAGATCTGCTCTGAATCAGGAAGGAAGACAATTGCATAATATCATAAGTTATACGAAATATAAATGTACGTACGTCGCGTCGCGTCGGTGATAAGGTCACGAGGTTATGACCGATGACATATTGAAGATAGGTCATGTTATTAGGGAATGACTCTTTCTTACATATTTGAAATGGTAAATCGATTGCCTTTACTACAAAATAATATGATTATGCAATCGTCTTCTTTCCCGATTCAGAGTTTAGTGACTGGGGTCCCTCAGAGCGCACCATAGTGGTTAAATATCGGTTTGGTCACAATAAATCACTACGCCTAGTTCGAATTCTTTTTCGCATATTTTTTACTACCCGAAACAGCGTTACATCATACAAATCTCGTACCTGAGTGTTTTATAGTCTGAATAACTGCTCTAGCAAAAACTAAAATACTTAAATATTATGACAAAACCACAATTTTGAATAATATTTTAATGCGATCAACATGAAGGCGCGGCGCGGCGCGGGGCACAGTGTAACGAAATCGGAAAATGCGGGACATTAGCCCAAAAAACAAAAAAATTAATTCATCAAGTTTTTTATATAGATGGATAAAGGACATCCCAGAGCTCCACCATGTGAGATATTTCTTGAGTTGACCTCTTAGTCGGAGAGTTATGGCGGGTTAAAGTTATGGTTTCCTTAATTTACCAAATCTGTACAAAAATTTCATACAATGAAATTTATTATTTTCAGAAGTTTCCTTGTGTTGTTCAATTCCAACAATTTTTTCCGTAAAGAGAGGTATTTTACCAACAACAAACCTGAAAAAAATGTCCAAATTTTTTTCAAGTCTAGTTTCTATATGTTTATTATGACTTTCAAAAAAACGCTTACATTCGCGCAAGGTTATGTATACAAAATATCATAGAGTGAACCTTCTAGTATACTGTTACATATAAATTTCATCCACCTAGATCCGAACCTGGAAGAAAAAAAATAATTTCTTCGGCAATAATTAGGTACGTTTTCCATTAATTCGACCGTAGTTTGGTGACATGAAAGAGACAGCAGAACTATTTGTTTCCCTTTACGGTTGGTATTATATGCCTTCAAGCATTCATATGCTTTTGATTCATGGTGCAGATATCTATGAACGTTTTCAATTTATACCCATCGGCAAAATATCCGAAGAAGCATCTGAATCAAGAAACAAAGAATTTCGATCGTTCCGCCAAAATTTTTCCAGGAAGAGTGGTCGTAAGGAAACTATTGAAGATATATTGCACAACTTATTGATATATTCAGATCCTCTACTTTCACATCTGCGACCAAAGCACTCTAAAAATAAAAAAGTAGACTTGTTTCCGGAAGCGAAAGAGCTCTTGTATATGGATGGAGAAGAAATTGAGAATGATTTTTAAGCATGTTTTATGTAAGTGCCTTACATATTATGTTATTTTGGAATACTATACACCCCACATAAATTATCGCATCACTCATTAATTTGGAAAACTGCAAAGTATTCTTAAAAATTCTCTTGGTTAACAATAATCTCAAAAGTTATTTGCATTAATAGCAACTTGTTAAGGAATGGAAAGTATATCATAACTCAGGCAGACCTTAGATTTAAGTTTTTCACATAAAAATGTTTGAAGCGTTTCAAGAATAAATACTATGAAAAATATATGTGTTGCGAAATTTTTTGTGAGGTGTGTATTATGGTTTCCTTTGTTGAAGTTGAATACGTTTTTTTCGCATATTATCATATCATTTAATACTGTTAAACGATATTTGTCACTTGTGTCGTTCTCTTTGAGTTTTGCAGTCTTATCTATTTATTCCTGATTATTTGAATATTTAGGAATGTTGATTGAGTTTTGACATATTAGCGGGAGATAAATGATTGTTCGACAGTAATTTGATAACGTTTTTGGTACATAAAAGCTATAAACTCTTCGTAAATAAAAAAATATACCTGTAAAGTCCTTTTATAAAACTTCGTATTTTTTTGAACTTCCATTACGCCTTTTTTACTCTTTTCGCCCTGTAGCAAAAATTCCTAGTCGTATTATGTAATTTCTGTCAAAAAATTTCAGCAAGAATATCACTATTCTGAAGAAAAATGCCAATGTCCCACTATTTTAGTTTTCGTTACACTGTGCGGCGGCATGAAATACATACTGATAGTTTCTGATTTTTGCCATTAGAGCACTGCGGTCAGAATTTGTTGAAATCAACTGAAATGCACCAAGCCTATAAGAGTAAATAATACCCTAAATCTTTAAGTCATATAAATTAATCAGTAAAAAAACTTGCTTTTACCAAAAGTACGAAGACCGACCAAACAAGGAAACTTCAAACAAAGAGAACACGGAGGAGATCAAATATTTCGTGCACGGTTTCCAAACACAATAAAGCCGGACACGTGGCCGGCGAGCTGGCCGGGCCGTGGCATTTCTGATGGCTGCAATTTCCGGATTGGTGGCGAAACAAGAAACGGAAAAAGGAGGACGAGGGCAGTGGAAAAGAACGAAATCTAATTAATTTGACGAGAGAAAAGGACATTTTATGAATTGCGGTTGGTAAAAAGACCAAAGTAAAAAGAATTTTTTCCATTTGATTAAAATAATATCTTTATCCAACAGCCACTACTTATACTACGAGAGCTAGCAACGTCGGAAAAACAAGTATTTTAAGTCGTGCTGGCTCTTTGATATATCTTTTACTATGCTATCTAGAACAGCATGCGGCCCGTTTGGCTGCCGGTAAACGTTGCGTTCCCTACTGCGCGTTGAAAGAAGATCCTATATTCTTATTAGTCCTTTAAGTTCTAGTATTGAATTCGAACATGTCTCCATAGCGCAGTGCGTAGAGTTTCCGACCACGAATCGAGGATTCAGAGTTCGAATCCGGGTCAAGACAAAGACTTTTTTATTTTAATTTCGTTTATATTCTGATAATAAAGTATTAAATATTTGTTTTTTTTATCACCAGAATTATTTATCATCGGTTCGTAGTCGGAAACTCTACGCCAATGACCTCTAAATAAAGTAGACCCGACATTTCATTCATAAAAAGAAAAAGATCAGAATCAGACATTCGTTTCTTGTTCTATGCGAGTGGGAACAAGACGGGCTGAACGCAGTCATGACGGATTCCCGAGAGAATGGCAACGCTGTTCAGAGATCTTGAGAATGTGTGCCAGTGGCGTAGTTACTTTGATTGTAATATATAATTTAATATTATATTCTCGTAAATATGATTTTTGGATACGATATATTGTTGTGCTAGATGGCTCTTCAAATTTTGAAAATGACTACTTCTATACTCCAATCACTTCTATACGAAAATAACTAATTGAAATTATGATATGCACATTTCCATAGTAATGTCTGTAAATTGCTCCAGTAGTAATATAATCCATCAAGCGTTCAATGAATACGAGCCGAAGACGACTTTTATAAAACATTTATGTGAATTAATGGTATTATTTTGATTGAAACAACGGTGAAAAATGAGAATATTTTAAAACTGTCGTGACGAATTGCAATTTAATATTAGGTATAAAAATATTACTATTTATAACAACAATAATAAAGATCTTTGTTAAACAAAAGAAAATTTCTAAAATATTTACTTATTTCTGGATCAGTTTCTTCGCGGATAATCGGGACCTTGTACTGAATAAATAATTCACTATTCAATAAAACATATCAAACAAAGACGCATTCATCTTTTAAACTATATAATTTTTTTAGTCTTAATAAACAAAACAAAAAATACATTCCTCTGTTACAAAAATTATACTATTAAAAAAAACGGCGTCAAAAATGACAATCGGTGATAATTTTGGCAAGGTGATATGTCATGACCCCTACTCTTGTTTATTTTTTAATGACACTTACTGGCAGTAGTACGTCTTTATTTTTATATTTAGATTTTATTTGATTTTTCGAAAATTCGAAAAAATTTTTTTAGTATATCGATTTGTGTTTCTGGAAAAGTTCTATCCTTTTATAATTTTTCTATAATCAGTATTAGTTTTTGACAAGTTTTATGTCAATTTTTAATAAATGACATCTAGAAATAGACCTCGCCAAAATTATATTCGATTGTTATTCCCAGCAGCCTTTGACGCCGTTTTTTTTTCGATCATATGGTATATCACTATTGAACATTTTTCGTAATTGTGACATCTTTAATTTTTTTATTAATTTTTTCAACAAATTAATATTCGCATTTCTATACTTGGTTTTGATAATATTCAAATATTATGATCAATATATTCAATAAAACCAAACGTGACGGAACTAAATGTAATGGTTCATTACTGATAACGGTACATTCCAAAACTGTGTGATTTATTAATATTTCCAAAGATTTTTTCCTATTTTACCTTTCGGCACCGCGATGTAACATAGCCTTACTCACCTTTGAAATCAAACTTCTAGGTTTAAATCGTCTCTATTTTTGCAAATTAAGCAAGTTCGCACCATTGTCTTATTGTTTCTGAATAAAATCACTAAAAATAATACCACAAAACACTAAAATATCTGGAAATCACCTCATAAAACATTTCGAAAAACCACAACACATTGGCAACGCCGTAAAGCAATTTATGAACGAATTCGAACTGGATGTTTTGTTGGCTGTCTGAATTTAGGAGTAAAGATAGTAAAATGCGTACGTTTTCAGTATCAGCTGGCGTTGCGACGTTGTCGATTGTTTTATGTTAAATTTCTTAAAATCTAAAAATTATAATTACAGAAGATTTAAATAACGGCTAATGCTGATTGGGAGTAGTTCGTGATACTAGGCTACCTTTAATTATTATCGGTTTAAAGTATTCTACGACGTAATCTATATTTGGAATTCCTGGTTTACAATGTGGGTTAGCTATCCCCGTACGTATACGTAGGTAAGATTTCCTTTTAAATGCGGTCGAAGTGGAAATTTAGCATACATGCAATTTTCTAAGGCAATGATGGATTTCGCCAAAATGTAAGTCGCCGGGTCTAATTTATTTCGATGTCATTGCTCTACGCACTGCGCTATGGAGACATGTTCGGTTTATATTCAATACTAGAATTTATAGGAGTAAATTAAAAAAAATAAGATCTTCTCCCGATGCGCAGTAGTGAACGCAACGGGTACCGGCAGCCAGACGGGCCGCATGCTGTTCCAGAGAACATAGTAAAAGATATATCAAAGAGCCAGACGTCTTAAAATACTTTCTCGAAAACGTTGCTAGCTCTTAGACTATAAAGGTTGATTCTCACTATATCTTCCATATCAGCTCCCTTCCGTTTCTCTTCAGCTTACATAAAATATCATATCGTGTAAATGAATAGGATAATGCACACTATCCGTTCCGTTTCCCTTCCGTTTCATATCCTTTCCTTCCATACATTTTTTTGGGGACAGACTGAAACATACCGGAAACAGTTTTGTCAAGTTCTTACATTTGTACCAGCTCTGTGAAAATTTTGCTTATATTTAATTATTCTCTCACCTCTTAATTCAATCTGTTACCTTTTTCAAAAGATACATATTTCTAAAATAAAACTTTCGTAATGATATAAATTGTACAATAAAAAATATGGAACTGATATGGAACGGAAGCTTACGTATAACGTCAATACAACAAAAAATACGGAACGGATATTGAATGGATGTGGAATGTAAACGGAACGTATAGTGAGAATCAACCTTTATACAGACATTACTCACATGTATACATGCATATAAAAGAAATAATAAGACACGCGTGAGTTTTTGAAGTTATAACAATCTAGTGTGTTATAACTTCAAAGCCACACCATTTTATAGGAATTATTAAGCTTTATTCATAAATTACTAATTCAATTATTTATTTAAATTAACATTAACATTAAATGAAAATGATTTTTTTTTGTAGATTCAGAAATTGTAAAACCTTGTCTGCCTCCAGATGCTGTCTCTCCACTACTTGAAATAGGCTCCGTCATTACAACGGCTCGTTCTGGAACACTTACAGCACCTTGAATCTTTTTCGCAATCCCTATTTTATTATTGATGAACTCTTCGATATATCCTTCCGCAACCGTTGCAGATCGCCATCCTTCGTGTCTTTTTAACGTTGTCATGTTCACTCCTGTATTTGCCAGTAATGTAGCGGATGATCTTCTCTTTGCCAGTATATATTATTCAGGATGTTGTAGACCCAAGTACTTGCGGAAGATCTTCCTGAATCATTTTTCTTTAAAATTTGACTTGCTGGTTGATAATTCACTATTTTATCGTTAAAAAATCGCGATTTATCTAAATGACGTTTTAATATTTGTGCTATTTATTATTTCCAAAAAAACGCACATCTATATTGCATAGTATAGCACACTGATAATTTATTAATTCGCAACAATGAAAGTAGAACTGGTAGATCCTTTTAAATCAATTATTATTCTTTAGAGATTGGACATGAAACAGTTCTGCTGTTGGATAAAATTTTGTATGGCACTCGCATGTTATGTTATAACATGTAAGTCACTTGAGAAAATTAGCCCTAACCAAACCAAATCTAAACATTTTTCAGCGTGACTTATATGTAAGATAACACACTAGTACCATAAATAATTATTATTCGTAAAAATAACAAAAAATATGATTCATCTAACAAGGAAGTCAGCATAATATAAAATATTTATTCTACCATCGAGCAAAAAGTATTTATTTTTAGACTAGACGACTTTAAAGAGAAAAAATTTGTAAATTTTTGAAAAAATTATCAAATCCTGGAAGATAAACCAAGTACCAATACTGGACACCTTGAAGCAACATTCCGCAAATGAGTTTTTAATAAAGAACAAGAACAAGGTCTTCCCTGTTTTCTCCTTCCCTTTGGTTGCTAATTGATTATTTCCATCATATTCCATATTGCCATCTTGTATTCTTCATTCACTCTATATGTCCGTACCAGATCAGCTGCTTTCTATATCCTGTGTTATTATGATATCAATACCCATTTGTTGTTTTATGGTATTATTTCTTATTCGTTGTTGTCTGGATATTCCCATTGATCTTCGAATGGCATCCATTTCTACGGCCTCTATCCTCTTCTTGTATTTCTCAGTTATTCTCCATGTTTCTGCTCCATATAGAAGACTACTACTTTATCATGGTCTCATATATATTGAATTTTCTTCGCTTTGTTATTGATTTGCTCCATAAGATTCCATTTAGACATCCAATTTTTTGCGTTGATAATCCTTTCTTTATTTCTCTGCCATCAGTTCCAGTGTTACCAATGTAATTCTCAGGTATTCATACTCTTGACATTGAACAATTTCTTGACGGTTGTCCAAGTTAAAATTTCCTTCTTGTGCGCCTATACATAGATATTTTTTTTGTCTACGTTAACTGTCAGGCCCCATTCTTCGTAATCTTCCATAAGTTTTCTTAGCATATATTGCATATCATCTTTGTCATTAACGACTATTATTTGATCGTGTGCGAATTGTAAACAAATATTCATCGTCAATATCTATCCATATCCATACCACGGATCTTTCTTTTCAAATTTTTTAAAGCGACGTATATTTTAAAGAGAGTAGGGGAGATGCAACAACCTTGACCTAGGCATTTGCTGGTTATATAAACGTTTCTGTAAGCTCTTTTCCTACCTTTATTTTTTATTTTTCGTCCTTATATAGTTCCTTAAGAGCTGTTATATATGTATGGTTATTCATATATTGTTCTGGATATTGGGACAGTGTCGTATGCTTTCCGTAAGTCAACAAATGTTATGTGTATTCCAAGTTTCTTGTCGATCTTTTTTCTATAACTTGTTTTAAACAGAACACGTTATCTGTACATGACCTTTCTGCTCTAAAACCATTCTGTTCTTCTTCCTCATTTTCTCTATAATCTTCTTCTATGAGATCACGTAAAATTCTACCATATAACCTGCTCATTGTGCTCGTCATTGATATACCAAAAACAAAATATATTTCTTTTATTGAGATCTATCAGTCCTGAAAATATTTGCACTTATTTAAGGCTCACCCTGTATAATGTAACTATTGTTTCGAAACTACGAGTCAAATTTCTTTGAAAAAAAAGAAAGAAAAAGAATTGAATTGCGTTTGTATGAAAATTTCATTCCACTACCCAGTATAACAAAAATAAGCCGTTACAATATAATAAAATAGCACACCAGGGTATAATTTTGATAAAAAAATAAAGTGACCCGCCTTCAAAAAAAAAAGGAAACCTGAATCGTTTGGCTAGACCCACTCCATCTAGCCGGACCACTTCGTTAGAAGAACTCCAAGAGGCCGCCATTTAAATTTCGGTCAATGCAGTGTATTCGCCGTACAATTTCCGGCTATTTACATATTTCTCGTATTTCGGGAGAAAAGGTAAAGAAACGGGTAAAAATGGCCGCGCCGGCATCCCAATTGCGAAGGCAAATGACGTTTGAGACCAGTGCCGTGCTAAATTTGAAACTATTAATTTGCGCATTTCTATCAACAATAACTTTTGAAAAAATGTCGATAACCTGTGGCGGATTCATCTCTTCAAAAAAATTTCGATGGATATTTTGCCACTGTCAGAAAATCTACAAAAAAATAGTTATTTTTTGTAAACACTGCTGGCGTTAATCCAACGGAGACTAATTGTCAGCAGTGGCTTACTAATAAAGAAATTTGTCTAGCGGACAAAAAAAATCCTTAACGTTTCGGGAAGTATGTTTCTTCCAGTCGTCGGAAGCAAAAAAAAACACAAAAAACAAAAAAAAACTATTTCAAATATCTAAATGCAACTATTCGAGAACACTTTAGTTTTTTTTTAAACAGATACTATAAATTAATTTAATTTATTATCAGTTACTAGACTCATAAACTAGTCCTCTGATAATATAATGTAAACTTAATTAAATTATCATGAAAAGTAAACTACTATATGTATTGATTTGATATAGAAAACACGATTTTTGTATAACTAAATAACAAAACATAATATTTTATGTGTTAGAAGGAATACAATTTCATATGATTTACAACTTCTATTTTTACTATCACACTAAATGGAATTGTCTACAAGGTCTTATAATAACTCTTCTTACCCTTAATTAAAAATCTCACAAAACAGTTTGATCGACATATTTTACATGTATCTGTTGTGGATTGTTATAACATTCATTTTCGTTCACGCAACTTTTAACATTAAAAGTATTTTAAGAGTTTATTATTAATTTGGAATATTTTTCTATTTTCATACACCCTTCTGTTTCTGACAAGTCGTCATCATAATGTCATGTCACAAGTCATTTCATATGTCACTTCATCTTGGACAAGGAAAGAGAGGGGACAGGTCAAGGATACTATATAGAGATAAGGATAGTTCGATTCCTATCTTCCTGCACTGTCAGTTTTTTTACGTCATCTACTGACCGAGTTGAAGTTAGCGTTAAAGATTTTAGACAGTGACAGTTATTTTTGCATTTGACGGACGAGCGCACAGTGCGTCGGAAGATAAATTTAGCGGGACAAAAACGTTTGGTTAGAAATAAGACAAAAAATGTGTACTGATAAGAATAAATAGTAGACATTCCAATTGATACAAATATGCATGAATATTCTTTGTATTTCGATACATTTTTATCAACCAAATTTGGTCGTTTTCTGCTCAGCAAGGCAGAGATCATACGAAAACAAAATATTTACAAGTGCTTATACATTTTATTAGAAAGCCAAATTATGTTGAAGATTGCCAAAGGTATGTACTTTTCTACTGTACGTATATTATTTGTTAAAATCCTTCGTGCCTTTGTTCTGCAGATATCAAACTTTCACTTTTTTTTCAAATATCAATATATGTCTATAAAAACCGTTCTGTTAAAAAGATATTATATCAAGTTAAACTTCAAAATTAACAATTACTAAGTACCTGATAACAATTAATTAATAAGGTAAAGCCAAAAAGCATTAAACTTTCTGTATGATTATTTCTTAATTTCTTTTTAGTTTAGTTAGTATAGATAAAAAAAAACTCTTTTATTTTTCTGTCAGATGCTATCGCTTCTTTCATTATCATTTTTGCGTTGTTAAAATTTGCTCTGTGCCCTAAAGTAGATTATTATATATAAGCATACCTATTATAGTATATTATCTTTCACAGTAATTTTTTATCAAAGCCACCCAATGATATTTCTCTCATATTTCACCGTTGAGAGAGCCATATGAAATAATGCTGCGTGTATCTGCGAAACCATTAAAAATTTTGAAATACTTTAAATACAAAAATTATTATTTTTTTAATTCTCCATCTAATAAAAAAATAATATACAAGGTGTTCCATTAAAAAAAATAAAGAAAAATGATTTTATATTTTATAAAGTGTAACGTAGAATTGTGTTCAAAATTCTACGTACTACCTGTATGATTTAAAATTACGAAATTTATATCAAAGTAAGTATAGACCATCTAAAGTAAATACCTAATATAGTTTTGATTTCAGGACAGTTTTTGTATTTGTAATAATTTTTATAAGGAAAGTCAAAAAATATATAGGGTGAGTCTTAAATAAGTGCAAATATTTTAGAGGTAGTATATTTCGACCGTTCCTGGGGTCGAAATATACTACCTCTAAAATATTTGCCGTCTATGAGGTTTTTTAGCAAAAAAAGATCTTGAAAATCGTGCATTTTTTTTTAATTTCCATGTATATTTTTCGAAAACTTCTTTATAGGTATAATTTCTTAATCTCTGATATTACCATAGTTACGGCTTTACTCTATGGTTACGGCACTAAAAAGGATGCAATTACAGAAAAAAACCCGGTGGCTGTCAAATTTTTTTCAAAAAAAATCAATTTTTTTTTAAATTTTTAAACTTAAATAACTCGGTTGTTTTGGACTTATCTGAAAAATGGTAATGACTATGTTTCTTTTACCCAGATCTACCAGCCCTGAAAATATTTGCACTTATTTAAGACTCACCCTGTATTTTATTATTTATTTTTTAATATCTCTGAAATTATTGAAATATATTTACTCATATCTTAGGAGTATGTAAAGTGATCTGAAAGAAAGCCAAAAATTCAATAATATACAAGGTGTTCCATTTAAAAAAATCATCCCGATCCATTCACACTTTTTTGAGCCACCCTATAGAAATTAAAATATTTTCCTGAATTACATCCTCGTACATATTTTAGGTTCGCACTTAAACAAAATATTATTTTTTTTTATTCTAGGAGCTACAGATGCACGACGCACTTTTGCCGGACCCTGTATTTGAGAGACTGGGAAAGACTAAACGTCCTCTAAATGTACGACTTAGCGAACACAAAAAACATTTACAAAAAAGTGAAACAATGAAGTTAAGTATTGGCGGACCATGTTTTTAACAAAACAGCAATTTGCAATGCTAATTTACTGTCTAAAATAACGAGAGAAAAACGATTCTGATTTAATAAATACTAAAATTAGTTAACTAAATATACCGGGTGCGTCTCAAAAGTGACTCACTCAAGGTTGCCAGTTTTAACAATATGTCTGTATTTAAACTAAAATGATTATAATATTTCTGTTGTAACGTTTTAGTTCGTTACATGTCTTTCATATAATATAATATATGATGTCTGGCGTATCGTCACCCGATTCCGTATCGTTCAGGCCGGATAATTTGTTTGACGCGCTTGGCGTAATCTTCACGTTCTCTAGTCAGCAACCCTGCTATCGTTTCACTACTCTGTGGAGGGCTGTCAAGATCGTTTCAAGGCGCCTCTCTGCGCTTTAACCTCACTTTTGCTTTTGCCGCTCTATGATCACCTTCAGAGCCCTGCTTGGAGAAATTGCAATTATTTAAATCTTGCTGCATAATCTGAGTCAGCTGCTATTTCGAAGCTACAGGTAAAGATGAGTTATTATCTTTATTAGATTTGTTATTATTATTGAATATTTTTAGGGTAGAGTTTTGGATTGGCCCACCTTAATTCGTATTTGTATTTTGCTGACACATTGGTGTTCTTTTGCTTTTGTCCTCCAGAATGTTATATGGAAGAAACGACAGTTCTTTTGTTTATTATTGAGCCCTCGGAAGTAGGTTTATTTTGCTTATTAGATCTTGTTTGGTTTTAAACAAGAGTTTCGTATTTTTAGGGTCCAAGGTATGGGCAGGTGTCCCATATATATGTATTGAGTCCAAGGTTATGGTCCAAAGTACGGACTATTTCCAAGGTACGGACTATTTCCATGGAACAGGTAGTACCCTGTACCATTGTCTTATGGACGGACATTATCTTATGGACGGATGTCCAAGTTACGGACAGTATCCAAGGTACGGACTTTTTCCAAGGTACGGATAGTGTTCCCTTGTACCATTATCTTATGGACGGATGTCCAAGTTGCAACATTGTCCTATGGTTGGATGCCCTATGTACGGATGTCCTGTGGACGAGTGTCCCCAGTGGGAATGATTTATCTTACATATAAAGTGCCCCAGCGTGGATGTAGCTTGAGCCCCATGCTGCTTCGTTCCCATCCCCGTAGCTAGTCAGTAGTTACGGCTGTATTAATTCGTGGTGTCCTCATTCTGGCCCCTTTTGTTGTACTGAATAGCCGAGTACAGAGATATGAGCCCACCTCACGCTGCTACTTTCTGAAACAGGATAGCCTCAAGAACAGCTAAGTTTAGATTTAAGTTTTAGTTTACATTCAACATTTAACACATTTTCAGTCTTAAACAATAACCTACATCTTGAATAATATCGTACAGACTATGCTTAGTGGTTAGTTCGTCAAGAACCTTCATGTTAATTTAGTATTGAGAATATGATTTAGGTCTTAGGTTTCATTACATTACTTCTTGTAAGATAAGTTGTTTCATAGATATTATTATTGCACTATTATAACAGATGAATAACCAAACATAGATTCTAGAATCTACGGGTTGCTACATCTTCGATTTAACATCATATAAAATATATCAAATTAATTAAAGTAATGCTACATTTCATATATTTTCTTTAACATTACATGTCTTGTATTTTATCATAGTTGTTTTCATAGATATTTGTACAATTCTTAATACCACTTTCTTTGACTTACAACCACTATATTTACTAGAACTCTACAATCATGTACCAGCAAGGAACATCATGAATAAATATAGTCATTAGTTTTAAGTAATATACAACTGTGTTTTCTTTCTCTGTACATGCCTGGCGCACAATATCTATATTTTGTTTAGTGTTATTGATTAGCTTTCTCTAGTGAAATACCTTATCCACGACTGCTCTCCAATGAAAAGCTGCCGTTCGTAGTGGTAATGTTTTATAAAAAAACGCTACTCTGTTAAAACTGTACTATGTTGAATGGGTCTGCTCTCAATAATAAGACTTATTGTTGAAAATGCCTTATTGTTTTTTTTTTCTATGTAACGATTGAAAAAAGAAACAATTTTATTTAAAACAGAACACTAAAATATTTATTTTCTGCTGAATAAATAAAGACCCTTCCATTTTTTCCATACATTACAACGCAGCCAGTTTATAAAAATAAAACCCTCGACGTGTAAACCCAATTTTGATTTAACATTAACAATCGATCACATCGTCTGTAAACATAAACGAACGTTTTATTGAATCGAACTAAAATTAACAAACCCAGAATAACAAATATACAATTTCCTATTTAAAAACATCAATCATAACTGCCGAGTAGGGGAATAAAAAAGGTAAATATTGTTATTTCGTGCACGGCACTGTTCTATTAAAGGTTTGCTACGGCCGAAGTGGGCAACCGTTTAGGACTTATTTATTTAGAATGGGGATTGAAATTTCCGACGCGTCCCGTTTGAATGGGATGGGAAATATTATTTTAGGTTATCGGTACGGGGGAGATTTATTTAGCCAGTTTAACTACAAAACTTGTAGAAATAATAACCTTTATAATACATAAAACTACAAATATGTAATAAGAAAAATTAAATTAATTCACTAAAGTGTGATATTTACGATGTGTTGTAGCGTTTTTTAAACAACTACCACTGCGAACGGCAGCTTTTCATCGGAGAGCAGTCGTGGATAAGGTATTTCACTGGAAAGAAAACTAATTAATAACAATAAACAAAAGAAATAGATATTGGGCGCCAGGCATGTACAGAGAAAGAAAACACAGTTGTATATTACTTAAAACTAATGACTATATTTATTCAAGATGGACTGTGATGGTAAATAGCATGGTACAATTTTAATATTATAGTGGTTATATGTCAACGAAAGTGGTGTTAAGAATTGTACTAAATATCTATAAAAACAATACCATTACAAGACGTAATGTAATGAAACCTAAGATATAAATAATATTTTAAATATTAAATCGACATGAATGTGCTTAACAATCTAACTACTAAACATAGTCTGTACGATATTACTTAAGATGTACGTTATTGTTTAAGACTGAAAATGTTTTAAATGTTAAATGTAAAACTAGAACTTAAATCTACACTTAGCTGTTCTTTATGTAATCTTGCTTCAAACAATAACAGCGTGAGGTGGGCTCGCATCTCTGTACTGTCTGTCGGCGATCCTGTTGGCCAAAACAACAAAAGGGGCCAGAATGAGGACACCATAAATCAATACAGCCGTAGCTACTGACTAGGCTTAGATATGGGAGCGAAGCAGCATGGGGCTTACGCTGTATCCATACTGTGGCAATATCGGGACACTACCCGTACCTTGGAACACTACTAGGACCTTGGATAATGCCCGAACCTTGGAATCAATACATAGATATGGGACACCTGCCCATACTTTGGACACAGTCCGTCCATAAGACCCTAAAAATACGAAACTCCTGTTTAAAAAACCAAACAAGGTCTAATAAACAAAATAAACCTACCTCGAAACACTTCCGAGGGCTCAATAATAAACAAAAGAACTGTTCTTTCTTCCATTTAACATTCTGGAGGACAACAGCAAAAGTACACCAACGTGTCAGCAAAATACAAATACGAGTTAAGGTGGGTCAATCCAAAACTCTACCCTAAAAATATTCAATAATAATATCGAATCTATAAAAGATAATAACTCATCTTTACCTGTAGCCTCGAAATGGCAGCTGATTCAGATTTTGCAGCAAGATTTAAATTGCCATTTCTAAAAGCAGGATTTGCAACCGTGCCGCAACCGGCCAAAAACAAAGTGAGGTTAAAACGCAGAGAGGGGCCTTGACATATAACAAGGATCTTGACAGCGCGCGCCTCCACAGAACAGCGAAACGATAGCAGGGTTGGCGACTAAGGAACGTAAAAATTACGCCAAGCGTGCCAAATAAATTATCAGGCCTGAACGATACGGAATCCGGTGATGATAGGCCAGACATCATATATTATATATAAAAAAAACATGTAACGAACTAAAAACGTTACAGTGTATATCAATTAATTATTAGATATCAATCGGCAACGGCCCAGCTACGTCGAAACACCGGTTCCATTAGAACACAGAAGTTAAGCGACGTAAGGCGATACTAGTGGATGGACGGGTGACCGGTTCGAAACTCTGTATCGTGCTGTTATCCAAAAAAGGCAAAAGTGTAAAATCTATTAACACACACTGCTCATTCACGCCGGTTCGAGGCCGGATGAAATCGGTTATTTCGTGAGTAAGAGTCGAGTTAGACACTTGCCAAGTCTGTAGGCCATTGACCATGATATGACGAGGACCGCGGTTCGGATTCCGCGTAAACAAAGTAGGCCCCGTCCAGATTAGCCCTGGCAGCAAAAAGGAGACGTTAACTGAATTCTTTACTTTACTTTTGATATCAATCAAACTTTTAGTTACGTAATCGAGGGCGCGATTATTAAATTCATTGTTGCGAACCATGGACATATTTGGCGCTGGGCTGGCTAACCGGAATTTAAATTTCCCGCTGATGATTCAGGTGGTAGCTCTGCTGTAAAAAATGTCAAGTTGCCACATTTATTTATTTATTTCCTGACATTGTCATCTGTTTTAACACTTTAGTTTTGTATTACGAGTTTTTGGTTTAAATAAATAGTGTTGTAATATTTTAAGCTTAAAAATGTTTACTAGCAGACCTTGCAGTCGAACATTGTTCTTTTTAGAACCTCTTTTAGTGCGAAGTGTACAAGATAGCTTAATAGCCGTAAAAAACTCATTGCAACTTTATTAGAATATTTTGAACGGGAAAGCGGTAGTAATGGCCCTTTATGTTCCTTAAGTGCTGTTAAAAAGGTGAGTTTTGTTGCTGTAAATAATAACTGTTTATATATTTAAAATTAATTTATTTTTGTTTCCTAAAATATTTTGATTTAAAGAAAACATGTAAAAACGGGCAACGCTGTACCGGTCAAGCTTAATCACGGGACTAAAGGATTATTTGATATGAACTATAATTTACTATTTGTCATATAATACTCCTCTAAAGCTATTTAAAAGGTCGTTATAGTGCGCGACATCAAGAGCGACACTAAACTTCGATTTTGACATTACAGATTATAGATTTTATATAATTTCCATATTACTCATTTTCAGCAAATTACAATCTACATCATCTTAGTAGTACATCGGTCACAGTATAAGCATAAGTAAGTATTGTAACGTTTTTAGTTCGTTACATGTATTTTTTATATATGATATATATGATGTCTTGCGTATCGTCACCGGATTCCCTATCGATCAGGCCGGATAATTTATTTGACGCGCTTGGCGTAATTTTTACGTTTTCTAGTCCACAACCCTGTTTTTGTTTGACACAACCCTGTTATCGCTCTGTGGAGGCGCTGTCAACATCGCTTCGGTCAACTCTCTGTGCTGTGGACTCACTTTTGCTTTTAGCGCTCTGTAGCCTAACCTAACCATCCCGGCTTTTAGAAATGGTGATTATTTAAATCTTGCTGTATAATCTGAATCAGCTGCTATTTCAAAGCAACAGGTAAAGATGAAATATTATCCTTTTAGATTTTTAGGGTAGAGTTTTGGATGTCCCAACTTAACTTGTATTTGTATTTTGCTGGCACGTTGGCGTCCCTTTTCTTTTGTCCTCCAGAATGTTACATGGAAGAAAGGACAGTTTCTTTGTTTATTATTGAGCCCTCGGAATTAATTCGAGGTAGGTTTAGTTTGTTTATTAGATCTTGTGTGGTTTTCAACAAGAGTTTCGTATTTTTAGGGCCTTATGGACGTACATTATCTTATGGACGTACATTGTCTTATGGACGGACTATTTCCAAGGTACGGGTAGTGTTCCCTTGTACCGTTATCTTATGGATGGACTGTGTCCAAGGTACGGGTAGTGTTCCCCTGTACCGTTATCTTATGGACGGACTGTGTTCAAGGTTATGGTCTAAGTTACGGACATTATCCAAGGTCCTAGTAGTGTTCCAAGGTACGGGTAGTGTCCCCATATTGTCACAGTATAGATATAGCGTAAGCGCCATGCTGCTTCGCTCCCATTTCTAAGCCTAGTCAGTAGCTACGGCTGTATTGATTCATGGTGTCAGGATCACCGACAGACAGTACAGAGGATCAGGATCGCCGACAGACAGTACAGGATCGACAACAGGATCGCCGACAGACAGTACAGAGATATGAGCCCACCTCACGCTGCTACTCTTCGATTGCCTCAAGAACAGCTAAGTGTAGATTTAGGTTCTGGTTTTCAGTCGATTTTCAGTCTTAACTTAACGTACATTTTAAACGATATCGTACAGACTATATTTAGTGGTTAGATTATTAAGAACATTTATGTCGATTTAGTAGTTACAATATGATTTAGATTTTAGGTTTCATTACATTACGCCTTGTAATAGTATTACTTTTTTATAGATATTATTATTGCACTTACATATAAAATATATCAAATTAATTAAAGTAATGCTACATTTCTTATATTCTCTTAAACTTTACATGTCTTGTATTTTATCATAGTTGTTTTCATAGATATTTAGTACAATTCTTAACCCCACTTTCGTTGACATATAACCACTATAATAATTATTAAAATTGTACAATGCTATTTACCATCACAGTCCATCATGAATAAATATAGTTATTAGTTTTAAGTAATATACAACTGTGTTTTCTTTCTCTGTCCATGCCTGGCCAATATCTATATTTTTTTGTTTATTGTTATTGATTAGTTTTCTCTCTAGTGAAATACCTTATCCACGACTGCTCGGTGAAAAGCTGCCGTTCGCAGTGGTAATGTTTTAAAAAAACGCTACAGTATGTGTATGTGTATCTACAGGATGAGTCTTAAACAAATGCAAATATTTTAAGCGTTTGTAGATTTCGATCAAAGAAACATATTTTCTCTTTACCGTTTTACAAATAAAGCTTAATTTTCATGCATCCGTTATCCGACGACACGTTGATACGATATTAATTTTATTGGTCGAACACTTCGATTGGTTAGAAACGGTTAACCAATCGGAGCCTTTAAATTCAACCAATAAAATTAATATCGTATCATCGTATCGTCAGACAACGGATGCATGAAAATCAAGCTTAAGACCAAAATAACCGAGATATTTTACTTTGAAATTTTAAAAAATAAATTAATTTCGCAAAATTTTGAGAACAACTTGATCTTTTCTGGATTTTCTTTCTTGTAAATTTAATCTACTACATATATTACCATATTATGAACGCATAATGCTTTTTTTACTAAAAATTTAAAAAAATCCAAATTTTTTTTCCGCAAAAAAAAACGTCGTGGAATGGTTCTAGGATGGAAATATGCTACCCCTAAAAATATTTGTACTTATTTAAGACTCACTCTGTATAACTAAGTGTTTCTTATGAAGATATTTTCCACGAACACTTAAATGGGATAAACATGCAGAATGAGTGGGAAGAAGCAGCGCACAATAAAACGCAATGGAGAAGAATTGTGATCTCAGTTAACAGCGACAACTAAAAAGTAATGAGGCAACAAAGGAATGACATTTTTAATGTCCGGAGTGCGGAAGAGAGATAACATGACGTATCGGGCTTTTCAGTCACAAAAAAGCTCATGAATGAAAACGCCTTATACCGTCTTCTGATGCGTGTCAAATACTCGTCAGCGAGTAATGGCAGTATATTATGTATGTATGTAATAGATATGTATATAAGTGTTTCTTAAAAAACTGAACATATCTGAAATACTTAAATTATTTAAGTTAGCAAAAAGTGAACAAAAATCACATATAGACCCAATCAAATAAATTTGACAAGCTTGACGGTCACAGCATTGCCTACTTTTACATATTTTCTTTTAATCAAAATATTTTAAAAAAAAACTAACTTATTTATAAATATATAAACAGTTCTCATTTACATCAGACATGGACGAGACATGGACGATTAAAATGAACACCATGAGACGGTTGAAAGCTTTTGAAATGTGGATCTACAGAAGACTCTTGAACATACCCTGGACAGATCATGTACGCAATGAAGAGGTTCTTGGGAGGCTTAACAAGGAAAGGGAATTAATTGCAAATATAAAAAAAAACGAAAGACAGCATATGTCATGCGCAGTGGTCATGGCCATGTCATGCGCAGTAGCAGAGCAAAGCTTCTGAAGTTGATTATAGAAGGAAAGGTAGAAGGCAGAAGAGGACTTAGGAGACGCAAGCACTCTTGGTTGAAAAACTTATGAGACTGGTCTGGACTGAACTCACACGAACTGTTTCGAGCTGCACAGGACAGACAGTGTTTCGCCGCGATTGTTGCCAACCTTCATTAGAAGATGGTAGTATAAGAAGAAGATCTACATCAACAAAACTCACCTTCTTAGCGGCACTTAAGAGACACAAAGGTCCATTACTACCGCTTTCCCTTTCAAAATATTCTAACAAGCTTGCGATGAGTTTTTTAGGCTATTAAGCTTGTACAATTCGCACTAAAAGAGGTTCTAAAAAGAATAATGTTCGACTGCTAGTAAACATTTTTCAGCTTAAAGTATCACAACACTATTTATTTAAACCAAAAACTCGTAATTCAAAACTAAAGTGTCAACACTAATGAGAATGTCATGTGTGATTTTGTCAATAAATAAATGTGGCAACTTGGCATTTTTTACAGCAGAGCTACCACCTAAATCTCCAGCGCATTATTTAAATTCCAGTTAGTCAGCCTTGCGCCGAATATGTCCTTGGTTGGCAACAATGAATTTGAAAATCACTTATTTTCTCTCGGTAACCAAAAGTTTAATTGATATCAAATAGAAATAAGTCCACAAGCACAAACAACGTCTGCAACGTAAAGGAGTATCCTCCTACACCTTCCTAAATAACAATAAAACAAGAAATATTTCCTCTCAATAAGAGCAGAGATAAAATTCGAACAAAAAAGCGAAAATTATAGTATCCCAGATCCTCGTTGATTGCTTCATTTACATTCCCTGGGCAATTTGACCATCTCTCTCCCTCTCTCGCACACACCGGTAACAATAAATTGCATCACGCTTTAATATTCACACCGGGCGGCGATGCCAAGAGGCCCGAGTCTAGCCGGCGCCGGACGAATCTATCTTTATCAAAATTTATGGCGAAATGTACACAATATATGCAAAGCCTCCGGTTTACATGTAAAGTTGGATTTATGACCTCGGGCCCATCCCTCCGCTTAATTCCGACGTTCTTACTTGCTCGGTCGGTAATGAGCGGCGTTCCCCTACCTCGGCGGGCCTGGAGAACATTAAAGAAGAGTAATTGTCTTTAATTAAAAACAGATGCTGAGACCGGTAAATTTCGTTCTGTAATACCCGATGACTATTAAGTGTTACAAATTATCACGCTTTTCCTATTTTAATTCCAAAAAAACACTGAAATAACAGTTGTTGATTAATTGGACTATATACAATTTATTATATTTTGAATTAACTCTTCGACTACCCTTGGTAATGCGTGTTGGGTATGCATGATTGCAGGTCGCAATTCATTTTTGGTTTAACTGCCATCCGAAGTCAGTAGGAGATAACCGTTTTGTTAGGCGTGCACTCTTATATTAATACGCTTTGTAAGTGTCTCCGAGGCAGTGCTGCCTCAATGAGTTCTTGTCTTGTAGTAGCCGGGTAGAATCATATTGTTGTAACTGCCGCAATTTACGTGCTCTAGCCTGACCCACCGGATTTTGCTCACCGGATCGTTATAAATAATTCTAATGATTAATACTTCTGGTTGAAAACACAACTCAGTAAATTTTTCTCTCATGAGCTCCAAATTAAGAAGTAAGAACATTAGTTCATCATGCTGCAACAAAGCAAATCCTCGACTTTTTGACGAGTAGACAAAATCCCACAATAACACTGGTAGATATAATGCAATATAAAATAAGATGATGGTGTTTCAGAAGCCGACTAAATCAAAATTTGTGTCATTATTAAATTTTCAGCCTGTGACCACCATGTAGGCATGGAGTCTTATTATTTCCAAAGTACCTTCCATACTTAATTTAATCATTACCCATGCAAAAAATAAATATCAAAAATAAAAAAGGTTCCCCCCACCCCTAAAAAAAACACGCGAGATTTCATATCTCAACCGAACTATTAGTTTGTGCATTTTAAAATCTGTCTGGTCTTCATTTTTAGCTGATCTTTTTTATTACTCATGCGGGGAAAGTAGTATCTTTTCGCTTTCTTTTGGAGTCGAAGAGACGCTAATTGCCCACTTCACAATTACCACACTAGTTTTGAGCAAATTTAATGTCGATTTGAGAGCGACAAGTAAACTTCTCGCACCCAAATTTTCATTGGCACACATAAATTGACAAGCAAAAAAGTCAGTCTCGAAGTGTCAAATATTAAAGAAGTGAGGTTGACATTTAAATTATTTTTTTTTTAATTTTTTTGTTTATTTTATTACGCTGATTTTTAATATGTCTCTTTTGTTATATTTCATCATGTAAACAAATTATTAAACGCCATTATAAAGAAGCAACTTAAAATTCCTTCATTTTCTACTCTAAAATTCGATTTAAATATTTGAAGTTTTTAATGTCATCTTTTGCATTCATCTATGGGGTGTTCCAAAAGTTGTTTTTCTTGTCACGAGATTTTTAAAATATTTTTTGCTTTTTAATCAGTCTCTTTTTTTACATGATAAAATATGACAAAAGAGACATATTAAAAAGCAACGTAATAAAAAATAGTATGTGCAACTCGTGCGAAGTTGTCGATTGCCCACTCGAGCGAATTAGCGCACTCGCGCTTAACTTAGTCAATCGCTCCCGTAGTCAATCGAAGTTTTCGCACTAGTTGCACAATATACTATTTTGTTTCCCCGGTTTTAGATAGCTGTGACATTTGTTGGTTATTTATTTATTTAAAACTAAGTTTTTTTTTAAACTTTAGTATTTAACTTATTATACAGGGTTAATCGAGAGATTGTTTTTTATCTTAACTTTATTTTTCAATATGACAAGACGGCTTTGGTGATTATTGTGAACTATTTACGACTATGAACTGCCCATCATATTCGACGTTTGGGAAATGCTTGGCAGGAGTGTTAGAGGTCGTGAAGCGGTACCAGCTTTATTAAATGAACTTTGCATGGTCCTTAAAGAAGAATGGGAAAACATAACGCAATATGATGTACGTAACCTCAATGACCAAACCAAACTATACAGGAAGTTATAGCAGCCAAGGAAGGTATTTTTTACATTTTTTTTTTTGTTTAGATCAAGTATCTAAGTAAAACTCAAGGTTTTACAGATGTTTTCCTTAATATCGTTAGTTCTGTTATATTTATTAATGTTTATTAATGTTAATCGTAATCAGTCCATTTCGCTCTTAAAAATTAACCAAAGCATATAACCAAAGCATATACATGCATCAAAAAACAAAATGCTCAGGAGTCAAGGTTCTAACCGTAAAATTATATTTTAAAAAATTTTACACACGAAATTATTGCACAGGGTGTTTTAAAGTTAAAGTAAAAAAACAACCCCTCGATTAACCCTCTATAATATGCTAAATACTAAAGTTTATAAAAAACTGAATTTCTGAGAATTGAATCTGAATTCTGAGAATTAAATTGATATAATTATACTCGTATAGAGATACAGCTTGTTAAAAAAATCATGAAAATAGGGCTAAAAACAACAAAAATATAACACTTTAAATTTGACCAAACATTTCTCAATTGCGTTTTTTTTGCAACTGAGTGTATTAAGTCATACTGTTACATGTATACTATACTATTCATTGTTAATAACCTATCCAAACACCTAAAAAGCCCACTAATGACTAAGGTACATACGTTAGAGACGTAGTACTTATTTTCCTTTTTGCAAATAATGAAGTAACTTTCCTAAAATCCGTTATTCTAGGTCAGAAACACGGTAAAAGGGGCGAAATTGGGAAAGTAAACAGAGCTAAACGATTCGAAGACTTTTTCCTGCGAGCGCCGGCCCGGGATAAAACGGCGGAACCGGGAAAAAGCATAAGGAAAACTTTCTCGAAATTATTTAATATCAATTTGCCGATCTTTATTTCCCGTTTACTAAGGATAAACGTAATTTGCCGATGTTTCCCGGGCACTGGCGCTCAAGTTTTCGCTGAGTCGAAATTCGAAGCGAAAATTGAACAAATATAATCAGCGAGTCAAAGTAACTGCTAGTCGTAGTAGTCGTGGAAAATTTTCAGACGGCGCCGCGGAGTGAAACGGTGTTTATACACACTTTCCGCCCACTTAGGGCCAACTTTTCGGAGCGGCAACTATTTCCAGAAGATTCAGGAGCGTAGGGCGGCCGCGGAACAAGCTGCCTTATTAATATACCGGCTCCCAAATCTAATTAAGACCACTCTAACTCTTCGTGATAATTTTGATGAACTTTCCTAATAGAAATTTTGATCTAATTAACTTGGAAATATTTTAGAGTTATTCATTAATAAAATGTATAAAACTTTAAAATTAAAGGAAAACTGTAAAGGTTGAGTAATTATTTCCAAAGTCTCTTCAGCTGGTTTGGGCCTCTTAAGTTGTTTGTCCAGATGATGTTCACAAGAGCAGTGCGAAATTTAAGAACTGGTATAGGACCAGTTCATCTGTCTTTGTAGATACTATACCTACTTATGCATTTTTTTGGTTTGCCAAAATTTACTATAGACCTGATAAGCAAAGACGGAAAGATTGTCAAATCTGTAGTGGGCTAACTAATAGGGTATTGTGACCTTAATAGGCAGCTGATGGGATTGGTGGACGAAGCTATGTATAGATTTTGTGAATTGATTTTATCAAAGAAGAAACGCCAGAACACTTTTATATTCCTTATCCTTATCTCCTTATACTCAGGCGCGTGGCAAAGGCCCCCGCGTACCCTGCTAGGCGGGGGGCCCCGTGTAATTTGGGGGCCCCCGCACCTCATCCTTCAAAAACAATTATCAAACAAACCAAACACTGAAATAACATTTAGGCACACAATCCTTTTTTCAGCAATAATTAGGCTGATATAAAAAAATTATTTTTTTTGTTTTCACTCTTGGCTTTAGGTCGTTGGGGTTGCAAAGATGTTTCTAGATTTTGATCATTATTTTTTTATTTTGTGACGACGTTTTGACAGTATATGTCTTTTTCAAGCCTCTTGATGGTAGATTCTTACAGAGTTAAAATTTGTTAAACTGGACAACACAATAACACATATTAACTATTGTTTTTAATTGTTTTTGGACATTACACTTTACTACGAGCACGTACGTATTTCCTTGCAGATCGCTCTGTATAAAACACATTTATCGGTTCAATACCCGATGTCTACTGAGTAGACATCGGGTATTGAACCGATAAATGAACGTGCTCGTAGTAAAGTGTAATGTCCAAAAACAATTAAAAACAATAGTTAATATGTGTTATTGTGTTGTCCAGTTTAACAAATTTTAACTCTGTAAGAATCTACCATCAAGAGGCTTGAAAAAGACATATACTGTCAAAACGTCGTCACAAAATAAAAAAATAATGATCAAAATCTAGAAACATCTTTGCAACCCCAACGACCTAAAGCCAAGAGTGAAAACAAAAAAAATATATAGTATACAGGTCAAAGAAACGAAACAAAAAAAAAATACATTTTAAACTACATTATTCTCTACAGGTATAATAATAATAATTATTGTACGGGTCAATTTGGAATTGGGTTTAGTTGTAAATTTGTTTAGGAGACACAACACACAGCGATTATCATGTTTTCACGGCGTTTTTGAAGTATCATATCGGTAGACTTTTTCCATAACACACACTTATTTTAAATGACTCTGTGAGCAATATTAGCGAGATAAGAAATTTTTTTGACACGGTTCAGAGTCTTTATATATTTTTCAGTGAAAGTCTACCACATTGCGAAGCCTAAACTGCGAAATAAAAAATAGTAAAACTGTTTGTTTAACTTTAAAAAATTATGTCTAACTAGATGGTCGTCAAGAGCCGAAAACATATAGTATCGATAAAAACTAATTTTTTGCCCGTCGTCAAGTGTCTATCGAATTTAAGATTAATACTGAAAAACAGGTACGATTGTACTGATAGAGATGAAGCCAAGATGTTAGATAAAATAGAAAATATCAAATTTATTTTCTTACTAAATTTCCAAGGTACAATATTGGAAAATACTAACTTGCTTTCAAAATGTTCACAAAAAAATGATATTGACATAGGACTGGCCAGATATAATATCAGGAGTTCTTTTTAAAATAGAAAATATTAGGGACAATTTTGAAAGCGTGTATGTCATCAATAAATCAATTTCAATTGCGAAATTTTGGAATATTGAACCTCAGTTATAAAACAAAAGAGTTCGTAGAGTCAAAACTTTTTTTGATGAAATAGCAGCTGATGAACCCATTGAAAATCCTAAAAATTCATTTAAACAAGCATAAAAAAGTCACAGTTTTTTATGCTTGTTTAGATATAATAATAACTCAGTTTAGAATCAGGTATGACGCATTTCAAAATATTTATTCAAAATTTGAAATTATAAACCAACAAACATTGTTAAAATCCCAGGAATCTGATATCTTAGCTAATGTCAAAGTATTAGTAGACAAATATCCTAACGACCTAACACAAAATCTAGCATCGGAGCTAATTCAAGCAAAACATTTACTTTATGAAAAAATCAAAAATTTTCACAGTATCAGAGAGTTTTCTGATTTTATTTTTGAAAAAAAAACAATTACTGATTAACAGTATACCTGAGATTTCCACTGTATTCCAGTTGTTTCTGGTTCTCCCTGTAACATCCGCTGAACCAGAAAGAATTTTTTCTAAGCTGAAAATAATAAAAAGTTTTGCGAGGTCTACTATGTCCCAAAATCGCCTAAGCTCCCTGGCCATAATATCAGTTGAGAATAATCGAGCAAAAGAGGTAGATTTGGACAGCCTCGTAAACAAGTTCATTTTCAAGAGGAAAAAGGAATAGACTTTCTAATATACCATAATAACTTCATAAATATTTAAAATTTCTTGTTCACATTTGTGTTTTAGTTATTAGTAATTAAATGTTGAGTTGTTTTTTTCTAGTAAAACTTTGATTAATTAGAAGCATAGATGTTTGTTTTCTAGTTTAAGCATTTTAAGAGTACTATAATAATAAATAAATAAATGTTGAAACAATTATCAAAATATAAAAAAGATCAAATTGTGGCTCTTGTTAAAGAATATGTTTCAAGCAGATATCACAATAATGATGTATTTGAAGGAATTTTTGAGTATAGTTAGAGGGGCCCCCTAAAAAAGTTTGCGGGGGGCCCCGCGAGAATTTGCCACGCTACTGCTTATTCTTGATTTAGATAACAAAAATTTTCGTATTCTCACGAGTTTTTTAACAGGACACTATCTCCTCAACGAACACGTCAGTTGATTGAAGCTGGGAAACAACGGCGATTGCGGATTCTGTATGGAAAATGGAGAAACACCAGAACACCTCATCACTGAGTGCGCCGAGAGGACAACCATTCGTACCATAAAATTTAGTACGACTGATATCGGAAATGGAGGACTGACCACTGTAAAATAAAAAAGTTAATAATATAAAAGTTATAACTCAAAACACAATAAGATCGCGGTTGACTAACTTTCCAAACTTCCAATAAAATCAATACTATAAGCTCAGTAGTTTTAGGATTTATATTAACTAAAGAAATTAACTTATTAGGCTACGTCAACCTAAGGAGATATTTTATGTCATTATTCATCTGTTTATACCACTTTAAAGCCAGTAAAACTATTTCAAATCTTAAATATAAAAGTTTGTTCTTGGTGTCATGGCTTTAACTAAATATTACATGCCCGAACGCCTCGAGCAAAGTCGTCAGACAAAAAATAAAACAACTATACTGTGATGTAACTAAGGAGTTATCTGTTCTAGGAGTAATTAATCAAGCTTAAATTTGAAATATTAAAGCGATGGGATAGCACCAGCTCGGAGCCAGGCCTCACAGCGCGGAATATCTAGTTAAACCACTAATAACATTATTAGTTTTGTGCGCTCCATTACACTCTGCGTGAAACTATTATTATGCTTGAGCGCAGAGTATTTTTTAGAATAAATTTGTGTCAAATTTAAAACCACTTAAGAACGAAAGTTAAATTATACATAAAAATAAAAAAAAATTATTTGTTTTACATAATAGTATTAAACAAAAGATGTTAGCGTGGGGACTGTAATAAAAAAGAAGAACGAAATTATTGGGCAAAACCTACAGTAAGGATAACCATGAAAACATGACTAAAATATGACTACCCGTAGAAACTTAATATTTCTGCCTTCCGTCTGCCTATGGGTAGTCATATTTGAGTCATGTTTTCATGGCTAATCTTACTGTAGGTTTTGCCCAATAATTTCGTTCTTCATTTTTATTACAGTCCCCACGATAACATCTTTTGTTTATTGTTTTCTCTGGGCCAAGGTGATAGCAGCAAGGTGTGTTGGAGTACCTCCGCAGCGGTTTTTCGGTAGTAACGCTCGCGAATTGTAAGCTATAACTGAACCAAGTTGCAAATGGTGCCTCGTGCCTCGTTTGCTTCCCGTTTTCTTTTTTTTTTCAGAATCACTTGTTCATCGTTGCTGATTCCTCCCGTACCGTACTGATGAAGACGGAAGGCAGAAACACGAAAACGGCCCACAGACGATCTAATCTGTTGTACAACAAGTTGGACGATTTGGTTTGATCCAACTGTTTGAACGATAATCGTAACGTCTGTGGGCTTATCGTCCAACTTGTCGTTAAGACGCAGTTGGATCGTTTGGTAGTTCAGCATGTTTAAAAATCTGTCGTACAACTTGGTTGGATCAACGACAAGTTTGAACGTCTGTGGCTTTTTGACCGACATGTTGCTACTATGTTAATACAGAAATACATCGTGTAGTGAGATTGTGGTGTTTCATCATGGAGGAAAATAGGCAGTTTTGGACAGAATTTATTGAAATTTATAGAGACCATTCGTGCTTATGGAATGTTAAAAGTGAGGAATATTCCAATAAACACAAACGGAACACCAGCTACGAAGTGTTGCTGAGAAAAATGAAAGAAATAAATCCAGATGCAACATTAGAACGATTTTTCGATTTTTCGTCCAACCTACGATCAGTTTTACAAGCGATTGTATCCGTACGATAAGCTTTACAACCGATTGTATCCTCTGTGGGCCCCTTAAGTGTCTACGGGTAGTCATATTTTAGTCATCTTTTCATGGTTAATCTTACTGTAGGTTTTGCCCAATAATTTCGTTCTTCTTTTTTATTACAGTCTTATATAAAAAAAATAGTAAATAAGAATAGGCGACTTAGGTTTAAATAATTTTGGGAAAAAATATGTAAAATACTATTCTGGTTTTCTGGTAAACGGTAACATTTGCTTCCATGAAGTCGACCCAGATATGTTTTAAAATAAACATTATCAATTAAAGCAATTAAAATAACAATCGGGTCTATGTAACCAAATGCAAGTAACTGAAGTTTAAGTTTATCGCGGTCATCTAGGTTACTGGAAATATACTACAAACTATTTAACTATATAATCGCCGTTGACGAGCGATGACAAAACTGATTTAAAAGAGTATACAGAAGATAGCAGGAGTCAGTGAGTTATTTAACCAGTAGCGTTGCAACTCTGACTATTGGCGTTAAGTAGTCAGAGTTGCAATAGTTAGAGTTAAAACAGTTAGAGTTGTTAGAGATGAGCAACAAATCGCAAACTGCGATTGGCTCTCATAGGAAACTGCAACTGCGATTTCTTCTATTTGCGAGTTTCAATTTAAGCAACCAATATTACTATAGTTGCAGTTTTGCTGCAATTGTGATTCTGTAAACTAGGACCGTGATAACCTTCTATCTGCGAGTTTGATTTTTTAGGAGTTGCGCTGTTGCGAATGTAATTTTGTAGTCCATTGAAGCATTTTATAGTAAACTGCGATTGAATGTTTTCTCTGATTTTATTTTTTTATAGAATTATATTCTAGGGCCAAGATTATAATGGGTGCTTCTCAAGAGTGGTTCGCTTCTATAACTTTTTTATTTTTTCTGATAAAAAACGAGATTTGGTATGTTAGCATAAATTAGGATTGATTGACGTATTCAATTAGTTTCGATCACTGCCTGTTTCACCGGAAATGAATACAACTTTTATTCTCGATAGAAAATGACACTCTGAATAGAATGGCATATCATATATCAACTTTTGACATTTACGCGTAAAAAATCCTATTTTATTTTTCGTGTATTGTCCTGGCCGATTAAAGATGCCCAGATCATATTTTTAATCATATCTCAATGCTTTCAAATGGAATGGAACTCATTAGCATATTTAGAAATATCATTTTTTACGAATAATTTGATACCACATAATATTTGGTATTTAGAGTAAAATTATCGTTATGAACCGCATGTTACAATTTCCAGTTAAACCATATGCAAAAATGTCAAAAGTTGATATATGATATGTCATTCTATTTAGAGTGTCATTTTCTATCGAATAAAGTAATACAAATACCAAGGGTGTCATTGAAAAATCAAAAGTTGTAGTTATTTCCCGGCGAAACAGGATTGAATACAAATCAATTGAATACATCTATCAATCCTGATTTATGTCATATACTAACGTACCAAATTTTTTTTTTCTACGACTAGCCTAGAAAATGCAGTTTAACACACGGAAAGCTCGATCTGAAATTCGCGTTTTGCAAACTGTTGTGTGCTAAGGATTTAGCACACGACATGCGTCATTTTGCACATGACATGTGCCAATTTTAACCTCCGCTGAAACGCCAAACGCAACGCAGCCGTCAGAAAAGTGTCATCATTACATCACAAATTATTTTACAAAACTGGCAAAAACTGAGTGAGTCTGCTGCTAATTTGTAGAAGAAAAACAGAAAATAAACGATATAGATCGAAGTGGGGTAAAAACTGGCTTTTAAATAGAAAACCATTTTCTTGTATGCAAATTTTTTCTGTTTCTATAGGAATAATCTTTCGATTTTATCTTCCATAGGCACGGCAACGATCGATATTTCAACGAAACTCCTCATAAACTCCTTATTGAAATAAGTACGTCTATCAGACATTTTCTGAGAGCTGATAAATAATAACACAAAACCCACAAGAGTCACAAAACTGCAGCTTGAACTCGCTGATACCGTCTACACGTATAATATCACCGCACAAACTGGTTTGCGCAAGCTAAGATCTTTAGCAGCGCGACGTTTACGCAGGCCGCGCTTGTTGGTTTCTTCGTGCTACCATTTTACACACAGCGAGTTCCTGATACAAACAGGTTTGTGTAGGTAAGTAAGCTCGTGGTAAAGCTTGTACATGTAGGCCCTTTAGGCAAATTTGCGTCAAAGTTACAGCTATTAATTAAGAGAAAATCGTTAATAACATCTGTAAATCTACTTTATTAGATTTTTTTTATTTTGTTAAGAAAAAAGAGGCAATTAAAGTCGAAAGGGCTACGGGGTCCTTTTTTAAGCCTAATAAGCAAAAAACCACGATCGAATCTACGTTTAATAAAAGAAAATTCGTTAGTCAAACTTCCCCCAAAAATGCGATTGGATTAAGGCAAGCGATAACGCTTCCCCTAACAAAATGGAAACGGCAATTTGGAAGAAAGGCTTGAAAAGGAGAAAGTTGAAATTAAATGCGGGTTCTCTGTCTATCTCTGTACTCTTCACTCAAAAATCTCCTGATATACGCTTATCTATACAGGAGGTAAATGAATAAATGCAAAAATATTAGGAAATTATTGTTTATGGCGTCACTATGGTCTGAAGGCCCTTCTATACCTGTTTTTCTTTATTCTTTTTGTTTTTTGCTTCTGACTATGGGGAAGATATACCCCCTGAAACGTCAAGCATTTTTTATTGATTAGGAAAATTTGTTACGAGTAAAAATTTACCGTATTTTACAATAGATAATTATTTTTTAGATTACTGTTACAATGGCAAAATATCCAGACTTTTTTTAAGAAATAATCCCGTTAAATAAGTATACAGTTTATTTAAAAAAAATACAATGCAAAATAAATTTAAAAAGTCAGTATCATGCCTTTTCTTTTGCATATCTATCAAATATACGTTATCATAGTTATGTTTTAGTATAATGGATGAATGAGTCATTACTGTAGTATAATAATGGCGGTAGATGTCGTGGAATTGAGCGATTAAAAAATTACCATAAATCATTATTTTCAAATGGAAACCCACTTTTTTTATTTCACTAGTGAAAAAGCTTTTAATTCGTTACTTTTTGACTATACATTTTCCTATACCTAAAATAAATTAATTGTTTTTAAAATATTTAAGATTTAGTTTGAAAACGTATATTTTTCTTAATTTTATCTAGTTTCTTTTGACATTAAGTGTCAAACAGTGAAACAATTTATTTCCATCTGTCAGAAAACGAATTATTTGAATTTCCTATATTATAGATACTGCCTACTAAAGAGTTTAATAAGTGTATTTATAAAAATATATCTCGTATTTTCGTTCTTTAGTGATATCTAATAGTTGATATTATTAATAATATACAGTATGATAAAAAAAACAGCGCTAAGTTGACATGGATATCATGATCGTAAACATACTGTCACAATATGACATGGCCAGATCTATTGTTTTACATCACTTGACAGTTAAATCTAATGCTTAAAATCAAGAAAAATATACGCTGCAAAACTAAATCTTAAATAACTTAAAAACGATTTATTTTAGGTATAGGAACATGTATAGTCAAAAAGTAACGAATTGAAAAGCCTTTTCACTAGTGAAATAAAAAAAGTGGGTTTCCATTTGAAAAAAAAATGATTTATGATAATTTTTTAATCGCCCAATTCCATGACAGCTACAATTTAATTTTTGAAATAGTTAGCCAAATGTCTTTTCTTTATGTCACAATGGCTGTGGTAATCACTAAAATTGACGTTTAGGCTATACACATATTTTTGACAAACGGTTTTTTTCTTCCAAAAATTTTAAATATATTTTTCTCAAAAGCTTAATGTTAGATATAGAGTGTTTAATATCAAAATTCATCAAATTTTACATTCAGAATTTAAGTATGTAATAAAAAATGGGGGTACCCATTTAAAATAAGAAAATTGCTGTCAACTTGCGGCATTTCCGGAAGTGCCGCCATATTAAAAATATTTTTAATCGATAGGTCTCGTTGCGAAACAATGATGTGCAAAAAATCTCCAATCTAGATAGTGTAGTTCTCTAGAAACGTCTAATGCACGCTCAGCCTGGGACACCCTGTATATCTTATTTTTTTCTTGACTTTATAGAACTTTCTAAATTCACTCAAATAATACAAAAAACTACTTTCGCCCAAAAATATCAAGAAGAAACCAGTTTTAGTGTTGCCGTCACCGAGGATTACATCCATTACTCTATCGCCGAGCATTGAAATAATCCGATGCCAGAAAAAGCAAGATAAATTTCAGCTTTCGAGTAGAAATCCGCTAAGTTTATCAGTGGCTGAGGCCGACTTTAAGGGATATTAGAGAGAGTTGAAGAAAAGCAAGCGGTAATTTTAAGTGTGAGTAATGGAAAGATTTAGGTCGATTTGGCAATTGAGGATTAATTTTTTTCCTTTTTCATAGATTTATAAAAGAGTTTGAATGTCGTTCGTTGTATCGTAATTTCAATTCGTCAAGTTTTCAATAAGTAAAATACAGTTAATTATCATCATCATCATCATTTTTGGCTTATTCAACCATTTCTAATTATGATGTAGCCTCCTCACATATTTAGATACTCTTAGGGGAGTATTCTTAGATACTCACGCCAAGCGGGCCCAAGTTATCCCTGCTAATTTCCTAATATCATAGTCGCATCTCAGATTCGGTCTTCTCCCAGGTCTCTTAATTCCTCGTAGGTACCATGCAGTAATTTTTTGGCTCATCAGTTGTCTGTCTTTCTTGCCAGGTGTCCTGCCCATTCTCACTTGAGGGATTTCATTCTGTGGATGATATTTATATTTATTACCTGTGTCTTTTGTCATACCCACTCTATTCTTTTACTGTCTCTCTTGATTATTCCTAGCATATTTTGTTCTATTGAGCGTTGTGCGACCTGCAGTTTCCTTATGAGGTTCATTTTGTCCGGCAATATGGCTTTCGTGAAGGAAGGCACTGTTAAGGACGGAAGATGCTATCCTTGAAGTAATACAAATAGCTGAAGAAGCTGATGCCTATAGAAGAAATCATCTTAGGATTTGCGTAATGATCACAATAGATGTCAAAAATGCCTTTAACAACGCCTCCTGGCAACTTATATTGAATAACATACGACAGAGGAAAATAGATGTCTAATCGATATTATAGCATCGTACCTAGCATGGAGAAAAAATATAATTGAGGCCGACGGGTTACAAAAAACTGTGATGGTAAATAGCTGTGGAATGCACTTTATGATGATCTACTCAGGATAGAAATGCTACATAAAACAACTCCAGTCGCTTTCGCAGACGATCTTGCCATTGTTGCATGTGCAAGCGATGAAGCTATACTGATGGACACCGTCAACTTCGCAATCCAACGAGGTGTAAATTTGATGGAGGATGATAGACTCACCGTAGCTTTACATAAAACAGAAGCAGTATTATTGACCAAAAAAAATATTCCCGGTGCATTTTTATATACAAGGAGCTGTAATTTATTCAAGTAATTCTTTGTAATACTTAGAAGTGAGGCTAGATACTAAACTTAATTTTTCGGACCGCATTAATAAAACAATCACCAAGGCTGAGAAAACTCTCACCGCTTTAGCCTTACTCATGCCAAACGTGGGAGGAGCTAGAGAATCCAAAAGGAGAGTGCTTGCTAATATAGTACACTCGCAGCTGTTATCGTATGCTGCACCGGTATGGCATTGGCATAAAGTCATTAACAATCGAAAGCATATGGCTTATATGGCAGATGGACATACATGTTACTATGGTTTGACAGATCATACGGAGAAGTGGATTACTTCATGAGTCAAGCATTGTCTGGCCATGGGTGTTTTAGAAAATATTTGTATGATCGTTGTAGGGTTGATAGTGCATCATGCACTTACTGCGGTCAGGTTGATGATGTTCAGCATACACTGTTTGCGTGCGAACGACGGCAGATCTTTAGGGAACAATTTCGTAAGGAAGCCTGTAAGGACTTCGACTTACCCACATTTATGATATACCTACTTACATGAAGGGAAAAACTACAATAGATCCTACTACATCGGATAGTCCGAAGTATCATAAACTGTAAAGAGAAAGAAGAGAGACAAAAGATATAAAAGTAGATATTAAATAGGAATACTACATCTTTTAAACACAGGTAAAACTAAAACTAGGGATCCATACATTGACTTATTTGCCGATAAAAAAGCATATGTCATAACGTATTACTTATTAATACATAAATTTAAATATACATACTATGATAAAAATGGTTGTAAATGCCAATCCAAAGCCAATAAATCTTGTTTGACCGTTTTGCTTTTGACCTACTTTTCGAAGAATGTCCAGAATATCTAAGCCTTTCCATCTCTTGTGCCAATAAAACGACATTCCTCAGCTTTTCCTCCACCGACAGCTAGCAGGTCTTAGATCCTCCAAAAGGGACTCGACGTCTTTTCAACCTCACAGTTCGGAAACTATTTAATAAATACCGAACTGTCAACCGGGTCTACCATAGACTGACGACCGACAGAGCTTCGCTTTTTAATTAAGTTTATCGACGAGAGAGAACGTTGCTTATTATTAATTAGTGCGGATGGATATTGATTGATATAAAGTTGAGACCATTTCCTAATTTCTTCTTAGAATTTTAGGAAACTCAGGTAATAAAACTACACTCACCTGCACGAAAAACTGCTACCTTAAAATTTTGACATATTTTAAAGTGTTATACAGGGTGAGTCTTAAATAAGTGCAAATATTTTTAGGGTAGTATATTTCGACCCCAGAAACACGATTATGAATTTTTTTTTCGCAAAAAAAAATTTTGAATTTTTTGAAAACATTTTTTATTTTTTTTATTTTTAGGTAAAAAATATAATTTGTTGATAAAATGGCAACATCGAACATCATTTAGATTTATTTGAAAAACGGTAAAGAGGAAATATATATCTTTTATCGAGATCTACCAGCTCTGAAAATATTTGCACTTATTTAAGACTCACCCTGTATATTGTGTTCTAGTGGACCGATTTTGATGAACTTTCTAGCAACTTGTGAAGGAGAAAATTATTTGATTTTTTAGTATCTGTTTCTAAATTAAAAATGAAATTTCTTATCTGTCAATTATACGAGTGGACACAAAATGTTGATATTTTGGTGAAAGTTTGGAACATCCTGTGGAATATGTTAAAAAAGCAAGTAATTTGAATATCATCTAGGTGCATCTTCTCCTGATAGTATATTTTTTTGGTTTATCTCAAAAGGATTTATTTTTTTGGAGATATTCGCTTTTCAAGAAGACACTAACATTTTTTCGTAATTTTTATATTAAAACCATGGCTTTGCTTTTGGTCCCGTCATCAGACATACGCAATAGCGTGAGTGATTTATGTAATGTCACTGTTATTAAAAAATCATATTATAATTGTCTGTAGGGCAGTTTTTGGCAGAGATGGTTTTAAGTCCAGAAGTTGTATCCCCTATAGTTGCTTTAATTATTGAAGATGATAGACATCAAAATAGTATTGGTAACAGATTTAGATGTGCACGGATTTTACAGCGAAAATGTCTGATATGTCATTCTATTCAGAGTGTCATTTTCTATCGAATAAAGTAAAAAATACCGAGAGTGCCATTTACAAATCAAAAGTTGTAGTCATTTCCGGTGAAAGAGGAAGTGACCAAAAATAATTGAATACGTCAATCAATTCCAATTTACGTCATATACTAACATACCAAATCTCATTTTTTATCTGAAAAAATAAAAAAGTTATAGAGGTGAGCCACTTTTGAGACGCACCCGGTATAATATTATATTATACAATTTAGTTCTGTTAATTTTCATAAAATAATTTAATTAGCGTTGTTTACTCTTTTTCATTTAACTAAATATCGAGAATGCATATGTAATTGTTAAATTACAATTGTTCAAATAAAATAAACCAGTTTGGTTCATATATTGCTGATCTCCCTATGTTATTTTACAATTAAACTCCAATAAAGAAAGATATTTATTTATTAACCGCCGGTGTATTTTAGCAATTATTATTAAAGGATCATTGAGGATTAAACTATACATGAATATTTAATTATGGAAAACAGTCAGTTACTGTTTAAACAGTGCATATAGAATGATTCAAAATTATTTTCAGCTCTCAGCTGAAATAATACAATTATGTTTCAATTATCTAAAATAAGCAATTATAATTGTATGAGATCACATTATAATGTGATTAAAGAATTCATATGGTTGCAAAGTTATAATAACTGTTGCCATTTATTCTTCCAACATAAATTGTTTAGAAAATGTGAATCATAATCAAAAAAATTATGTTTTAAATATTTTTGTACTTTTAACTTACGGTGTTACAAATCAGCCACTTGTTTCCAAATATTAAAACTATCGATTTTTTTTAATAAATGTCCTCCCGAAAAGAGATGCAAATAGTAAAATAATAAAATAGTTTTTAGTGAACATTCTACAACTCCTAAACAAGATCAAAAACAACCTAACAAAGTTTTAAAATTTGAACTTTACGCATCTTGCAAAATTCCTTACTGGTGTGGTTTGGTTTGGATTACCCATTTTGATGACGTTTGTTGTTATTGCTCAAACAAATCTATTTACAGGTAAAAATCCACTGAAAAGCTTGTTTCTGTTTGAATTCTATGTAATACCCAAGTAGCATTTGGACGTTATCTAACGTTGGGTATACGTCGCGTTCAATAAACCCGACGTCGGGTACCAACGTCGGTTCGACCGCCTGACGACCCTTATTTGCACCTAAATGGGGAATACAGATTCGGGTCGCCTCGACGTCGGTATCTGACCTAATAGGGAATGTAATTCTACCAATTACCAACGTCATATTACTTTGGATTTTAGTTACTTAAAATTCGTCGCTAAGCACTTACGTTACTTTTGGTTTCATATTCGCTACTAAGAATACATAAAAACCTAACCAAACTACCTAATTACAAATAGATTCATAATTACTCCTCGAATATAACTATAAGCGCCTACCTAATTTCATATTATAATAATTCTGAATCATTAATCCAGACATCAGTTTTGTCAACGGAAGTCATTTTTTTGATATATCTGATTAAAATACTCCGGAAAACAACGAGCGCCTTCAAAATTAGGTACATTTATGAAATAAAAATATCTATAAAAAAGTAACTCGCAAAATATTTTTTTTATTTTCTAGCTGGTTTAATCATAAAACTGTACTGGGGTTCCCCCCAAAATCAATCTTATCAATATTATTCTACTAGAAATCGGAATGTGAATATAAATTTTAAAAACATAAAACGATTTTAAAATGGCTGACAATCGGATACTTGTTAAGAATGGCGGATTTCTGTGTCCGACTTAATATGAACTACCAATATACCAATCCCGACCGGGTCTCCAACATTAGTCGTCTCACATGACCGAAGTCATCAAACCGGACGACCGGCAATCGTATTATGACGTATATAATTCCAACGTACGCCACGTAACCTCACTTTGCGTATCAGTGATTTGTGGAACTATATTTTAGTTTTGTTTTCTCCAAAAAATGGACAGCCACTTTTTTAAGCCTAACCTCACATGTGGGAGGAGGATGGGGTCTGCTGGTTTCCTAAGCTAAAAAATGAAATTAAGATGCACCAGTGTAATGCAGCATCTCTTCCGGATAAAAAGCATTTATGGGTGGAGACAAGACATCACTACTACTATTATTATTTTGCAAAAGCCTCGACCTCTTTCTGTAAAATGTAGATGAATGTCTAAATGCCTTTTTAGTGTTTTTTTAGGCATAATAAAAAAATTAAGTTACGCAAATGCTACTTAATGGGTTGTATTTACGGACGTAAATAGAGATATGTAAATTAGGTTATAAATATGAACATAAAATACAACAAAATATAATTGGACGTTACTTTGGGGATTATCAGTGAGACGTATCCTATTCGGACAACGGGTAGACGTCGGGCTAGTTCAAGTATATGTACGTCGTGCAAGCCAACGTGAGAGCGACGTTGGGAAATTAATAAAAATGGTACGTTGTTATTTTGTACGTCGACAGATCGTTGGATTTACCGACTCGGATCCAACGACGTCGCTTTTAATAGGAAAGCGACGTCACCGGTCGCATCACCAGCACCTGACGTAAATTTGCACAAAGTCTGATGTCGCTTCAGGTCAGATTTAGTTCGCTGACTACGAATAGATGCTACTTGGGTAGTCTTTTACAAAAAAATATATTTTTATTTTTCAGTGGTTAAATGTTAAATGGTGGTTATTTAAATTACAATTACAATTGGTTGACTGGTTTTTTGATTGATGACACTGGTTTATTGAAAATAATTGGCTAACCCTAAAAAACAGATATAGAGTCAAAAGAATATTAACTCTTTATAGGGCATTACTAATTATTTTCTAGTTTGATCAAATTGGCTTCAAAAATGTATAAGCTAGCACAAACGGAGCATATCTTCTTAATAACATTTTTCAAAAAGTTAACAAATAAGAGAGTGGATAGGTGGTGGTCGATATTTCAACCAGAGACTGTTAAAAAGAAATAGATAACTGTAATGTATAAACTGAATGCATCATCCAATGCAAGAAAAAAGAGTAAGTTCATTTTGATAATCTCTGTTAGCTCCCTACTCAAAAATATGCCCATATCAATAAGTAAATCAAATTTTGTTTTTCGAGAAATAATCGAAAATGTGTTGAAGTTTTTAGAAAATATCATCCGAGCCGTAAATTCGGTGCACTAAATAAAAAGTAATAAACGTCACAGGTACATTTGTTTCTACATTTTTAAATTCTTAACGCACTAAATTTGCATAGATAATGCTTAGGCGACAATTATTACATTAAGTTTTCGCTCCAATTCGGCCAACGTATAGATATGGTTGATTAAATCATAGAAATAAGCATAGCAAATAAACTGGGCTATGATACATTTCCACGCGACTGATTAGTTACTTAAATTAAAGTGGTCGATTTAGCGATCATCAAACTATAAAGGGTTAAGCTCTATTAAAAAACTAAGTAACCTACAAATTATTTTTTTTTTCGCAAAAATTCTAGACATAAACTACAAAAGTTCTAGTCTAAAAGATACACAAGCTAGTATTAAATAGTGTACCTATTATATAAATAATATAGGTCTACGTTAACAGTTTTATAAAGGTATTTTATTATAATAGAAAGTTCATAAAATTATTATTATTCATCGTATGGCAAACACATGGTATAATTAAAGTAATATGTATAAATATAGAATATAAACAAATATGTAACACTTAAAACTATAAACAAAATATATACATTGACAGAGGTAAAAATAAAAAAACAATTATGTATATATAAAATATAAAAAGGAATATTTAAAAAAACAGAACGAAACAGGTATTAATATAAGAACTTTACAATGCTATATCCAAGTCGTCGATCCATTGAATTGCAGTAAGTGCATTAAAAATGTCGTTCTTATCCCCAGGATAAGATCGGTTTTCGCACTCGGTCACAATGTGCGCCGCAGTCTGACAAGCGCATCCGTAATCACATTGAGGAGTCGCTAGCTTTCCCCATTTATGCAGAAGATCGGCACATCGGCCGTGGCCTGTACGGATCCTGTTGGCTGTTTTCCATATTTGGCGTGATGCCTCATAAAAAAAACTTCATAATAACTTTAGACAATAAATCTTTTAAGACCAGTTAAAATATTAACGTTATAGGCACTTTAAAACTAAAATATATTTCAAATATATATGTTATTAAAAAAATTAATTATAGTAAAATAAAGAATTTTAAAAACTGCTGATAGATTAATGAATATACGCCGATGAATGTTAGTATCAACTAAACAAACTATAATGTCGATAAGAGTTATATACGATCAATTACGTACGAAAACCGTAAAATAAAAAGAAATACTCTCAAATTAAATGTTTGCTCGGACTCTTTTATTCGTTAGTAATCCTATCCGAATCTCCATACCCTAATGACCCTACTCCGCCCACTGCTAAAAGCCATTCAATTTGGGCAACTGAAATCTTACAAGCGGAAAATGCGCAATGACCACAGAGCTAATCGCGTTGAGAAATTAAAGGGCAATAGCAATCCAGTAGCGGCTTTATAGTACATGCGGATTTGACCCAAATCTACCTGTCCCCCAGTCAAATATAGAAGGTCCAGCAAAAACCTACACAGCGTCTGTCATTTTAAATAAAAAGTCTTTTTAAGTTATACTACTTTACATAATAGGTTATGGGAACACACATAATGAAATATATATTTGATACCAATTAAACTTTTTGTTATGTAGCAGAGCGCGCGATTTTTAAATTCATTGTTGCCAACAATGGACATATTCGGCGCCAGGCTGACTATCTGGAATTTAAATTTCTCGATGAGGATTCAGGTGATCGCTCTGCTATAAAAAATGTCAAGTTGCCTCATTTATTTATTTAGTTAATAACATTGTCACTCGTTTTGACACTTTAGTTTTGTATTACGAGTTTTTGGTTTAAATAAATAGTGTTGTGACACTTGTGACTTAAAGTCGAACTTTGTTCTTTTTAGAACCTGTTATAGTGAGAAGTGTACAAGATGAAAAAAAGTTGTAAAAAGATGTAAAAAAATTATCGCAACCTTATTAAAGTATTTTAAACGGGGAAGCGGTAGTAATGTGCTTTATTTCCCTTGAATCATGTTAAGAAGGTGTTATTATAAACGCGAAAGTTTGTATGTATGTTACTCTTTCACGCAAAAACTACGAAATGGATTTTAATAAAATTTATAATAATATAGCTTATACACCATAATAAGGCATATGCTATAATTTATAAAAATATTGTGTATTAAGTGTTGAAAGTTAATTCTGGTATATTGTTTATTGTGTATTAAACTGTTAAAAGTGTGTTCCCCTATTCATAAATGTACGTAAAAATTAGGTTTTCACTAAAAATATGATGAGCGTAATAATCCTGCAGCCGGATCGTGTACTATTAGGTTATCGAAACAATAAACAGACAATTTACGCACACACAAAGTAAATAGTATGCTTAAAAATAATACATGAAACTGTTTATTTTGTAGCTAAACCAAAAATAGAAAATATATATATTTTTTTAATTTTCCGTATTTTTTTTAAAAAAATTGTTCACCCTTGTTCTATATCATGGGTGATATCCCCAATTGGGTTAATATTGCTAAATAATCAAATACTGATTAGTTTGGTTTATAATCCGGAATACCTGACGAATGCATTTTTCGGCTGGATTTTTGTATGAACTGAAGAGCATGACGGACGATCCAAACAATAAATACGCGTAATTCTCTTTTATGTTGTTCATTGCCATTCTGATATGATTTCGAAAAAAAGCAATCGCGGTGATTACAAAGGAAAGTGAAAAATTCGGACAAAATACAAAAATCATAATTTTAAGTGGACTCCCGATTATTTTGTTATTTTTTTTTGTTTTATTTTACGTTATGCATTCTCAATAGAGACTGATAGTATGAAAGCTAGCAACGTCGCGCGTCGGAAAAACAAGTATTTTAAGAAAATACTTGTTTTTCCATTTATACTCTTTAATATATCCTTTACTATGCTCTCTGGAACAGTATGCGGCCCGTCTGGCTGCCGGTAAATGTTGCGTGCTCTACTGCGCATTGAAAGGAGATCCTGTATTTTTATTAGTCCTTTAAATTCTAGTATTTTCGAGCGAGTCTCCATAGCGCAGCGCGTAGAGGTTCTGCCAATCAAGCGAGGAGTCAGAGTTCGAGACCGGGTCGCATTTAAGCAAAATGTACCATTATATAGTCCATAATGTGATTTTCCCTGCTCTCGTTGGTTGAGACTAAACGCTGGTGCGTTTTGCCAACCGTGACTTAAACGTGGTTCGTTCTGCCATATTCTTTTCAGCATCATGCAAATGTTTTAAGGACAATGCAGATTACACTAACATGTTATAAACGCCATTATTAAAATCTTTGATTTTTAGGAATGACTACAGTATTATCCTATTTAATATTTGATCGTCTTTTTAGGACCAGAATTTGAATAAACTTTAGCATTTTTAATTGATATCTACCCTGAAGGTTTGACGTATATTTTACCGGATCAGTTTCGATACAGTGTAAAAAGAGGTTTGGTTTAAGGTAGCATTATTTATGCTGAACTAAAAACAGCAGAAGATTGCGACGCATGCATTTCAGAATTTTCGCGACTAAATTCAGTTGCCTGGATTGTACGGCGAACTTTGACTTTGTTCTTTCCATATTGGACAGGCTGTATGGAAGTGGTTTTGGGACAAAAATCACGCAGTTTCCAAAGAAGATCGACCATTATTATACAGGATGGCGCACCTCATTCGCCTCGGTTGATGTAGAAACAAATTTTTACCCCGACCCGGTCGCATTTAAGCAAAATCGAGGGGTGTCTCACTCGGGTAAAAAATGTACACGTACTGCCAAAATATCCTTCCACTGCTAAGCGACTGCCAATGACTATGAAGAAGACTGCCTATGACTGCCATGTAATTATTATAGGCGACTGCCATAAGACTGCCAATGACTGCCAGCGACTGCCAAGAAAATGTACAGGTAATTCCAATAGTGAGACACCCCTCGAGCAAAATGTACCATTATTTAGTACATAATGTGATTTTCCCTGCTCTCGTTGGTTGAGACTAAACGCTGGTGCGTTTTGCCAACCGTGACTTAAACGTGGTACGTTCTGCCATATTCTTTCCAGCATCATGCAAATGTTTTAAGGACAATGCAGATTACACTAACATGTTATAAACGCCATTATTAAAATCTTTGATTTTTAGGAATGACTACAGAATTATCCTATTTAATATTTGATCGTCTTTTTAGGACCAGCGTGAAATGTTAAGAAAACGCCTATTTTATAAAAATATTAGTCTGACACTTCTGAAAAATTGTTTCTTTGATTTCCGTGTGTCGTGGCGTCTCTGTAACACAGATAGGTATATGTGGTCAATGTACATAATTTAAATTATTTTGAAATGTACAAGGTGTGTCAGAACTATGATCCATACCAAAGTTATATTTTTTTCTTATGGAACACCAGGTATTTTATTTCATTTTTGGATTTTTGAACATAAAATAAGGCATTTATTATAAGGGTTTAATATGTTTAAATGCTTTCGCTTTTGAGATATTTAAAGATATTTAAAAATACATGCTATGATAAAAAAGTTTGTCAACACCTTGTACAGGGTGGGTCAAATTCGACGCTTTTAAATGGAAACACCCTTTTCTATAGGAGATAGACGAAAACTAATATCGGTGTCTGGAGCTCAATTTTCATCAAAAACATAATGGTGAAAACCGCACATCAATATCTGTTACCGTTTCGGAGTTACGGGGTGTTTTTCAAAAATGTGCATTTTTAACAAATCGCTGTAACTTTTTTGCTATGGAAAATTTTGTATTTGTATGAAAACATTTCCAAAGCACCCTTTTACGTAGAATTTAATGGTTTAAGTATAATTTTTTAAAAATTAATAATTTAAGAGTTATCAACAGAAAACTTGATTTTTTATTTGGGACACCCTCTATATTTTTAATTAATTGAAAAGAATTTAAAATTACCTTTCCAAAAATATAGCACACTTGATATTTTGTTATAATCCCCTTCGAAATACAGAATTTTTAAAAGTTCGCCACTTTTAACTAGTAGGCTTTGGATCCCTTATTGATGATGCCCTTAATGGAACTCGAAAACATATTTTTCCAGCAAGACGACGCACCGTCTCTGAACGCTGAAGTTATCAGCAAATTTTTGCAGCCAATTTCAATAATTGAATAGCTAACCAAGATCCCAGCCGATGGCCGTCGAGACCGCCTGACTTAGTCCTATGGATATATTTGCGGAAGAATAAAGGTTCCTTATTCTTCCGTATAATCTAGACAAGAATTAGAAATACTTAGCAGTTATGAAAGGGTCTCTTTCACCCCCACTGAGTTAATGAATTCCGCAAGAAATATTCAAAAACTGCCCCGTAAAGAGAGGAATCGAGCAAAATATCAAGTGTGTTATATTTTTGGAAAGGTAATTTTAAATTCTTTTCAATAAATTAAAAATATACAGGGGGCCCCATATAAAAAATCGAAAATTTGATTGTTGATAATTCTTAAATTATTAATTTTAAAAAATTTATACTTGAACTATTAAATTCTACGTAAAAAGGTGCTTTGGAAATGTTTTCATAAAAATACAAAATTTTTCATAGCAAAAAAGTTACAGCGATTTGTTAAAAATGCATATTTTTGAAAAACACCCCGTAACTCCGAAACGGTAACAGATAATCGATATGCGGTTTTCACCATCATGTTTTTGATGAAAATTAAACTCCAGACACCGGTATTATTTTTGTCTATCTCCTATAGAAAAGGGTGTTTCCATTTAAAAGCGTCGAATTTGACCCACCCTGTACATTACTTTTCAGAATTGATTCTTGTGCTGACTTTCAAGCCAAAGAAATAAACTTTGTTAAAAAATTTGGTTGCTTCCTTAAATGTATACAGGGGTATCAAAAATTGCATCATACATAGAAATAACGAAGTTTTTATGTAAAATAAATATTTAAAATAGACCAGCAATTTTTGATACCCCTGTATACATTTAAGAAAGCAATACATCGTTTTAGTAAAGTTAATTTCTCTGGCTTTAAAGTCACCACAAGTATAAACTCTGAAAAGTAATGTACAGGGTGTTAACAAACTTTTTTATTAGAGCATGCATATTTAAATGTCTTTAAATATCTCAAAAACCAAAGCATCTAAACATATTAAACCCTTATAATAAATGCCTTATCCAGAAATAAAAAAACCCAAAAATGAAATAAAATGGAATAGTATGGATCTTAGATCTAACACACCCTGTACATTTCAAAATAATTTTAAATTATGCACATTGTTTCTCTACATATACCCATAAAAAATTTGTTTCTACATCAACCGAGGCGAATGAGGTGCGCCATCCTGTATAATAATGGTCGATCTTCTTTGGAAACTGCGTGATTTTTGTCCCAAAACCACTTCCATACAGCCTGTCCAATATGGAAAGAACAAAGTCAAAGTTCGCCGTACAATCCAGGCAACTGAATTTAGTCGCGAAAATTCTGAAATGCATGCGTCGCAATCTTCTGCTGTTTTTAGTTCAGCATAAATAATGCTACCTTAAACCAAAACCTCTTTTACACTGTATCGAAACTGATCCGGTAAAATATACGTCAAACCTTCAGGGTAGATATCAATTAAAAATGCTAAAGTTTATTCAAATTCTGGTCCTAAAAAGACGATCAAATATTAAATAGGATAATACTGTAGTCATTCCTAAAAATCAAAGATTTTAATAATGGCGTTTATAACATGTTAGTGTAATCTGCATTGTCCTTAAAACATTTGCATGATGCTGAAAAGAATATGGCAGAACGAACCACGTTTAAGTCATGGTTGGCAAAACGCACCAGCGTTTAGTCTCGACCAATGAGAGCAGGAAAATCACATTATGTACTAAATAATGGTACATTTTGCTCGAGGGGTGTCTCACTATTGGAATTACCTGTACATTTTCTTGGCAGTCGCTGGCAGTCATTGGCAGTCTTATGGCAGTCGCCTATAATAATTACATGGCAGTCATAGGCAGTCTTCTTCATAGTCATTGGCAGTCGCTTAGCAGTGGAAGGATATTTTGGCAGTACGTGTACATTTTTTACCCGAGTGAGACACCCCTCGATTTTGCTTAAATGCGACCGGGTCGGGGTAAAAACTTTTATATTTTATTTTCGTTTATATTCTGATAGTAAAGTATTAAATTAAAAAAATTTTTGCCCTGACCCGGTCTCGAACTCGTAGTCGGAAACTCTACGCGCTGCGCTATGGGGACTTGTTCGATTTATATTCAATACTAGAATTTATCGGATTAAGTAAAAAAAATAGAGGATCTTCTTCCGATGCGCAGTAGTGAACGCAACGGGTATCGGCAGCCAGATAGGCCGCATGCTGTTCCAGAGCGCATAGTAAAAGATATATCAAAGATTTTCTTAAAATACTTTCTCGAAAACGTTGCTAGCTCTTAGACATGGAAAATCAAATACTGGGATAATCTGAAGAAAATTAATTTTAAAGAATTGATTCCAGCCTAGATTAAAATAATTTTACATTTCCAGATTTTATAAGTTATGTATTTTGTCATAAGATGTCCAACAAATATTGATATTTTGTTTTACTATAATCTATGCTGTAAATAAAAATCTATTAAAAACGCCTTCGCAAACTGACCTGCTACAAAAAGACGACTTAATCAATGACGCAATCGGAACACAACTACCCCTAATCTATCAACGTATGGGCAATAATTAATTATTCGTTACGTTCTTGAGACTAGCTGGATTGCTCGCGTCCTCGATGTCGCTATCGCAACTATATCGGTCTCCAACACTCCCCTTCCTTAACCAACGCTACAAATTAAATCCACACAGCGTCAGCGTACACCATTAAGCGGCCTTTAAATTGTTATTGCCCCTTCATTTCTTCACGTGATTAATAATTAGATCATTTTATTATTATTTTTAAATCTGTTTATCAAAATTACAGCATTTCCATTAAGAATAACCTACTACCCTTTGTCTATAACCACATATTATACTATAAAATTTAACGCTTAAATTTTTGACTGTTGCTACAAAGTGTTTATGACTATTGCTATGATAACTTTATTATTGAGTGATACCTACAAATATGTGTATTCTGTATCTCAAACCTATAAGTCTGTATTTTTAATCATCTACTGATAGTTAGCAAAGCGCGCTTCCAGTGTTAAAAGCAAAGTGTTTTGATGTATTGTGGTAAATTATTGTTTTTATTTTGAATTTACATTTAGTATTATAACAAAATTCGAAACAAATATTTTGATATATGTATCGAAAATTATTCTAAAATAATATTTAATGATTTAAGGGATATAATTTTAGAAATAAAGTAATGCGCTGTCTCAATTTCTTCTTATCTATAGAATATTTTAACAAGTTTGGTTTAGTTAGAACTGATAGACTATTGAATTAGCAATTTTGCTCTGGATTATGTCTCTAATATACTTCATTACACAGGGTTCGGCAACAGTGCGTCGGGCATCTGTAGTTCGTATAATAAACAAAACTTAAGAATTTTATACTTAAGAATATTCTGTATATTATTGCATTTTTCGCTTCCTTTCCAATCACTTTACATAATCCTAAGATATTATTAAATATGTTTTGTTAGTTTCAGAGATATTAATAAATAAATTTTAAAAAATATATATTTATGGCCTTTTTTTAAAAAAAATATTAAAAATACAAGAAATGTCCTGAAATGAAAACGCTACTAGGTATTTACTGTAGCTCGTCTGTACTTAATTTAAAATAAATATCGTAATGATAAATACTAATCTTATTTTGAACACCCATATAGGGTGTTCAAAATTCTTTGCCAAACTTTCTAAAATATAAAATAAATTTTCTTCTTTTTTTTAATGGAAAAACTAATTGATATTTTAGAAAGTGTGACATAGAATTCAGAATACCCTGTACGGTTTAAGATTACAATACTTATTGGAAAGTACCTTATAAGTATTATATTGCTTGTAAGTTATTGTTGGTACAGACCAACAATAGTAAATACCCAGTATAGTGTTGATTTCAGGACATTTCTTTTATTTTTGATATGATTTTTTAAAAACGCTAAAAAATATATTTTTTTATTTATTCACCAATATCTGCGAAACTATGAAAACATATTTAACAATATCTTAGGATTATGTAAAGTGATTCGAAAGGAAGCCAAAAATACAATAATATATAGGGTGTTCCATTTAAAAAAGAAATCATCCCGATCTACTCACACTTTTTTGTGCCACTCTCTAGAAGTTAAAATATTTTCCTGAAATACCTACATCCTAATAATACTTTAGGTTTGTACTTAAACAAAATTCCTAAGTTTTTTATTATAGGAACAACAGATGCCCGACGCATTACTACCGGACCCTGTATAAAAACCTAAAGCAAATAATATTTAATTATTAATATATTTTTTACGTACTTTTCGAAAAATAGTTAAAAATTTAGAGTATTTATAAAAAAATAGAAAATAAACTAAAATGATGAACAACGTTTCTCTTTGACATTTCTTGTTATTTAACCTCGGCGTTTGCATGAAAATTTTATAATGAAATTTATAAATTTATCGAGGCCTAATAAATTTTCCATCCACAAATATTTTAAAATATATTATTCTCTCAACCTGAAGTTTTAAAACATTCAAACTCGTTTATTAGATTTCTCTTTTACAAAAACTGGACCCAAACATTTTGTTTCGGCCCCAATTTATATAATACCTTTTAAATTATTCCCATTACAATTATTTCATTAATTTTACGCTCATAAATTCTTTAGAAATATTTTCATAATTCCGTATATTACGATGCGCCTTTCTCTCCGAAAATTATTCAAACAAGTAAAACAGAAAAAAAAGAGCACGGAACCAGCGAAACCTCGAAAATATTTACGGGATTAGAGGCCGAATCCTTGGCCAGACATTAAAGAAAATATTTTCGTCAATTTAAATAATTCTCATAATCCGCGCGCTTGTTTTAGTTGGCGGCGGAAGGGCGAAGGGAGGCGGAGGCAAGGGGAGGGGTACAAAGGGCTGAAACGGCGGCGCCTAAGTAGTCCGGTTTTGCTGCTGAAACAATTTCGTATTACGTAGGCAAAGCTTGTGTTTTGTGGTAGAAGGGGTAGGGGAGAGACGAGGCTAAAATTTCTTTTATTTCTTACTGAATTAATATAAGCTTATATTGTCTTGGTGGCGTTAACCATAAAAAAATAATAAATAACAAACAAAATAACTACAAATACAATTATAACTCCCTTGAGACATTATTAACGGGAATTAAAATGCCATAGTATTTTTTTATTGTCTTAAAATGATCATTTAGACCGCAAAAGCACCTCTGCAAAATATTTTTAAAACATCTGGTGTATAAATGCCGTTATAAATGGTTAAAATTCAAATTGATGAGACGCCCGCTAAAACGTCGGCTTTGACCTCGCTTACGATAGTGACGTCACGAGGTAGTATTTTGTTTTGACATTTTATTCAGTTACGATTTTCGACGAGGTTTTTTACTAATTTTCGAATGCAAAATGATTTATCGATACTGTAAGGTACCAGGTTGCAAAAGTACGACACTTTCCACTCCTGGAAAAACATTTAACGTTAGCATATCGAAGAGAAACAGCGAAAAAAAGCTCTAGAAAATAAGATGCCAGCCTTAATTTCTTCAAAAATCCATATCTACCGTTGAAAACAATTTACTGTAAGTATTTATTTAAATTTTAAAAGCATAGTTAAATTACAAATTTATTTTTTAAGTTAGTTGAGAAATACATATATAAAACAATGGTATAGAAATACATATATAAAACAGGGGTGCAAGGGGTATTGAAGCCATACATATAGCCTAGCTTACCCAAAAGTCAACCTCACCTTCACGTGGTGCATCCTGTTTACACAAACGAGGCTCTGACGTCCGAGTATAGGCGGTATAACCTATATATATCCCTCGGACCCACCATCTTTCTGGGGAAGAGGAGTAGTGAACTGCTCCTAGCCGGCCGAGAACGTAGCACAAGGGAACTATCGTCGCGGTCCTCACTGTGCCATAGCCATCCCGTGCTACAGTTGCAGCCAAAACTGTGCGGCAGCGTAACCGTCACAGTTAAACCTTTTTTTCACGCAGCTTACACACATCAATGATGGAACATTCGAGTGGGACAAACCATCATCCGAGGTAAAATACCCCTCAATCGGATCTCCGGGAGGGTGCCTACTCGAAGCGTATCATCGGAGAAACAAAAACATCAATGTTTCACGTTTGCGGCGTGGAACGTCCGCACTCTACTGGACAGGACAAACTCCAACCGACCAGAGAGAAGAACAGCACTGGTCTCACAGGAACTCCACCGGCTAAATATAGATGTTGCCGCTCTTAGCGAAACCCGCTTTGCGGATGAGGGTAGTCTCACTGAGGAGCATTACATCTTCTTTTGGAAGGGTCACCCCGCAACACACAGGAGAATTCATGGCGTAGGCATTGCAATCAAGAACGAAATTGCAACCAAATTAACAGAAGTACCTATTGGTGTCTCCGAACGCCTTATGACCCTAAGGTATCCCATATCAGACAAAACTTACGTCAACATCATTAGTGCCTACGCTCCCACAATAGACGCTAAAATTGAGGATAAGGATAAATTTTACCAAACTCTACAAACTGCTCTCCAACGAATTCCGAAGAACGAACGAATTATCTTTCTAGGTGACTTTAACGCCCGTGTCGGTAAACAACAGGAAATATGGCTTGACGTATTCGAAAAACATGGTATGGGAAACGTAAATAGCAATAGTGAACGCTTATTAACAACATGCACAGAGTATAATCTTTGCATCACCAATACGTGGTTCATGTTGAAGGACAAGTTTAAAGGTACCTGGAAACATCCCAGATCAGGCCACTGGCATCAATTGGACCACGTAATCGTTCGAAGGACGCATCTAAAAGATGTTAGACTCACAAAAGCCAGAATAGATGCCGAATGCGGCACTGACCACCGACTTTTAATTTCAAAAATGAAAATCCAGTTAAAACCCAAACATCCACACTGTAAAAAGCAAAACAACATGACCAGATTGAACGTACGGGGTCTAGAGAACAACAATACCGCAGGCGCCCTCCGGGAAGCCATCAAAGAATCACTTCCACCGATAACTTCAATCTCAATGTTGGAAGCTGAACAAAGCTGGACACAATTAAGGGATGCGATTCATGAAACTAGCGAAGCTGTTCTGGGAAAGTCCAACAAAAAGAAACAACCAGACTGGTTTAACGAAAATCAACCTAATATACAGGCTTTGTTGGAACAAAAGTATAGAGCACATCAAGCAGTTACTGCAAATCCACACAAGATAACTGGTGGTCACAGAAAGCTAATCAGATTCAAGAGTACGCCACGCATCACGATTACCGTAAATTCTTCGAGGCTGTAAAAGAAGTGTACGGCCCAACCAAGAAGGCAAGCTGCCCAGTCATGGCACAAAATGGCGAACTTCTAAAAGAGGAAGAGCAAATCAGAAACCGCTGGAAAGAGCATTACAGCCATATCCTTAACCAAGAAAATAACCCCCAATATGGAAGCGCTAAACACAATACCTCAGTATAACAGCCTCGATGTATTAGATATCCCAATAACAGAACAGGAAATAAAGGCCTCCATAAAACAGCTTAAAAACAACAAATCAGCTGGCTGTGACGCGATTCCGGCGGAAATCTATAAGTGTGCAAGTAAAGAACTTATTGGTCATCTTAAGGCACTCTTCGATGTCATATGGGAAAGCGGAGAGGTACCTCAGGACTTTTGCAACGCAAATATAGTGAATATATTTAAGAACAAAGGAAGTGCATCAGACTGCGGAAACTACCGGGGAATTTCACTCTTGGCTATCGGCGGAAAAATTCTTGCAAAAATTATATCAAACCGCCCGCACCCACATATAGAAAAAATCCTTCCAGAATCGCAAACAGGTTTTCGCACTAACCGCGGCACCGTCGATTCCATATTTTCCATCCGCCAACTACAGGAAAAAGTAAAAGAACAGCAGTCTAAACTTTATGTTGCCTTCATCGACCTAACAAAAGCCTTCGACTCTGTGAACAGAGATGCACTTTGGGCAATTATGAAAAAGTTCGGAGTACCCAACAAATTTCTTACAGTGTGTAAAAGCCTCCATAATAACAACCAGTCAAGAGTGTCACATCATGGATCGCTGAGCGATCCCTTCCTGACAAATACAGGAGTTAGGGCGGGATGTGTCTTAGCGCCTCTCCTATTCAACATATTTATGGCAGCGCTCTCTATTATAGTGGACAGCAAACTGCAGGAGAGAGGATTGGGCATTAGATACAGATATGATGGCGGTCTGTTCAACATAAAAAGACTCAGGGCAAAAACACGTACCAAATTCATCACAGAACTTCAATACGCTGACGATTGCGCTCTATACCTGGGCATACGAGGCTTTGGGCCTTAAGCTAAACATCGACAAAACTAAAATCATGTGCACTCCCCCGGAAGATCACAACAATGCTATAAAAATCGGAGAAGAACTACTGGAATATGTAGCGGAATTCAATTATCTCGGCAGTTTGATTTCGGAAAAGGCCAATATCGACTCTGAAATTCAGCACAGGGTTAACAGCGCTTCAAGAGCATTCTGGAAATTAAAAGACAGGGTCTTTACAACCATGATCTGAGCACAAAAACGAAACTTGCAGTGTACCGAGCAATAATAATTCCCACCATGTTATATGGGAGCGAAACCTGGGTGCCGTACCGCCGACACATGAACGCATTAAACAAGTTGCAACAGAGAAACCATAGACAACTCTTAAGAATCAAATGGTTCCATCACGTCTCAATCGTATCGGTTCTTGAAAAAGCTAACTGCGAGAGTATTGAAGCCATGGTTATAAAATCCCGACTAAGATGAGCTGGTCACGTACGCAGAATACAAGAAAACCGCATACCAAAATCACTGCTTTACGGTGAGCTTGTAGACGGTAAGAGGAGGCCAGGTGGACAACTCAAAAGGTACAAGGACATTTTCCACGAAAACTTAAAGGGGATTAATGTGCAGAATGAGCGGGAAGTAGCAGCTCACAATAGAACTCAATGGAGAAGAATTGTAAACTCAGTTAACAGCGAGAACCAAAAAATTAAGAGGCAACAAAGCAATGAGATTTTTGAATGTCCGGAGTGCGGTAGACAAATAACATCACGTATGGGGCTTTTCAGTCACAGAAAGGCTCATGAAAGAAAACGCCTTGCGTGACCATCTTCTGATGCGTGTCAAATACTCATCAGCGAGTAATGGCAGTATATATATATATATATATATATATATATATATATATATATATATATATATTTATTAAATCGACGGAGTCAGACCCGGTACGTTGAAGATAGGCCGTCAGACCCGGGGTATATCGGACGAAAAATGTTCAAGCGATGCCTTCAGGCCCTGATGCTGGACCGTTTAATTTGTCCCATTTATATAAAAAATAGAGGTTTATTCGTTTTCGCCAGACCCACGACGTTGCCGCTTTTAATTCTCAAATATTTATATTAGAATTAGACGAACGGACCTTTTGAAACGGCAATTGATGACAGTGCAGAAGTAAAGACGGTGAATTTCTGCTATAATGAATATTATTGTACTTATTGTTAGTATTAGATATATTCTGTCTTATAAATGCATCTGTACGAAAGCGTTTTTATCTGAAATTTCTTTAAAAATTAAATTTCTTTGTAATAAGCATAATCAAGTTACAATGCATTGTCAATTTCGTTTAGTAGATTTTGTAAGTGTTTACTAGTGATGATGGAACCCCGTATATTATCTTTATACTTTAAAAGAAAAAAAGTTAAAAGTAAACTGAATATACGTATTACTGTAGTGTGTAGCCACAGTTTAAAGAATACGTGTAGCCGTCAAAATTTTTGTTTCACTGAAATTACTATTTTAGATCTCACTGAACGAAATAATGCAATAAAATTAATTATTGTGAAATAACTGAATACTATCATATTTATGATCGAAAAAAAAACGGCGTCAGCGATGGCAATGAAATGAAAATTGCTGTCATTTTATATGTAAAATTATATGGGGAATGTCATCGATCGTCATTTCCAAGCCAACTGGACGCCGCTTTTTTTCGATCATACGGTACCTTTTTGTGTAAACTTTTTCCTGTGGGGAGAAATATCATACAAAACGGCCTTATCGTACAGTCACTATCATATATACGATGATCGTAATTACTTTGATGTAATTACTTCGACAATGAAATCATACCACCGAAATAAATCTTTAGGTACTCGTACAATTCTTTGACCCGTCGATCGATTTAGATGAAAAAAATCTTTAGGCACTTCTATAACGTAATCATAGCACGAATAAATTTTTTAGGTACTCCTACAATTCTTTGAAACGACGATAGATTTAGACGAAAAAAAAATTTAGGTACTACTACAATGAAATCATAGTACCGAAATAAATTTTTAGGTACTCGTACAATTTTTCGACACGATGATCGATTTAGATGAAAAAAACTTTAGGTACTTCTCTATATGTATAACCATATGCGAAAATGTCAAAAAATTGACATATTATGTCATTCTATTGAGGGTGCATCCACACTATCCTAAAAACGGCGTATCGGCGTAACAGCGTAACGACTTTGAATAGATTTCCAGTAATTCTATTGGCTGAAAAATTCATCTGTCAGAAATTTTATCTATCAAATTGAGCTGTCAAAAATTTCAGCCAATAGAATTACTGGAAATCGATTCAAGGTCGTTACGCCGTTACGCCGATACGCCGTTTTTAGGATAGTGTAGATGCACCCTCAATAGAATGACATATAATATGTCAATTTTTTGACATTTTCGCATATGGTTATACATATAGAGAAGTACCTAAAGTTTTTTACTCGTACAATTTTTGACCCTTCGCGTCGCGTCGCGTCGACTCGATCGATTTAGATGAAAAAAATCTTTAGGTACAAGAAAATCATAGCATCAAAATAAATTTTTAGGAACTCGTACAATATTTTGACACGGTGATCGATTTAGATAAAAAAAAACTTTAGATACTCGTACAGTTTTTTGACACGACTATCGATTCTGACTATTGTCATTTCAAAGGTAATTTGACGCCGTTTTTTGGAATCATATGTATGCCATGTGTATACTTATCTAATAAGTAAAGTGTATTCATTTAGAATATATTAAGAAATTCAGACGAAAAAAATCAAAATAGGTAGTAAGTATTTTTTAAGATTGTTTCTACAAGTTTTATTTAAAAATTGTAACAGAGAACCATTATTATTATAGGGCCCCTCTCGGACCGCTTGGACCAGTCCATTATAAAAAAGAGCGAGGGATAGTAGGTAGAAAAAACATATGATTTGATTTGTCACGGAAACGTGAAGTTTATTAATAAAAGTGTTTTGTTGAAATTCTTCGAGTTTTATCATAAAGTTTATGGTTCGACACCCAATAAAATAATTGTAACGAATCCCCGTCACAAAATATAAATAATTTAAAGTCTAATCTGGCGAGTTGAGTTTGGATGAAACTGTAAACAAAATGTTTAAAAGTGTAATGTAATCATTTAAATTTAAATAAAATTCGTATAGCAGTAAAGTAGTAAAAAAAAGTGTAGGTTTAAAAGCATGAACTTCTGGGAATTCCCTATTTGTATAGTCTGGGAACCACCTACTTTTCTGGGAAACACATACTTTCAAGTTCAATTTATAAGAATTGTGATTAAAAGAAAGCTCTATTCTCATTCATATTGCGATTAATGAATATTAATATTAATAATATTATACTACCATATAATACTCAAATTAAGTTTTCGAATACATAGTAAGTAAACATAGATAGAAGATAGAACATATTATAGAGATGCAACCATAGAACGTGTTTGTCATATTTATATGGTGTTGGTAGATAGCATCCAACCGTATTATTAGATTAGATATAATAGATTTCCAGTAATTCTATTGGCTGAAAAATTCATCTATCAGAAATTTTATCTGTCAAATTCATCTGTCAAAAATTTCAGCCCATAGAATTACTGGAAATTAGAGTAATAATAACTTTCATATTATAGAGATGCAACCATAGAACGTGTTTGTCATATTTATATGGTGTTGGTAGATAGCATCCAGCTGTAAACTGAATATACAACGTTATTACCCAGCAATCAACATTTTTGTTACACTAAAATTACTATTTTAGATCTTAGTGAACGTAGTAATCTAATAAAATTAATTATTGTACTGATTAGCTACGGTATAATCGAAAAAAAAAAATCAGCGTCAGCGATGGCTATGAAATGAAGGTTGCTGTCATTTTATACTGGGTGCGTCTCAAAAGTGGTCCACCGCTATAACTTTTTTATTTATTTTTTTTTAGATAAAAAAAACGAGATTTGGTATGTTAGTATATGACATAAATTGGAATTGATTGACGTATTCAATTGTTTTTAGTCACTTGGATGTGTTAAAAACACTAATTTTTAATCAAGGAGCCTTGGAAAAATAGATTTGATAGTCTAATGATTTTCGTGTCTTGTCCGGGCCCGTTATAAGATATCAAAATCGAATTTTTAATCATATCTCAATTTTTTCAAACGGAACAAAGGTGGCTCGATAGCATATTTGGAAAAAGCATTTTTCTACGAATAATTTGGTACCACAATTTGGTACTGAGTCAAATTGTCATTATGAACCGCATGTTACAAATAAATCATATGTGAAAATGTCAAAAATTGACATATTATGATATGCCATTCTATTCAGAGTGTGATTTTCTATCGAATAATGTAAAAACATACCCGGGGTGTCATTTAAAAATCAAAAGTTGCAGTCATTTCCGGTGAAACAGGAAGTGACCAAAAACATACCAAAAGTCGTTTTTTTATCTGACAAAATAAAAAAGTTGTAGGGGTAAGCAACTTTTGAGACGCACCCGGTATACGACGATCGATTTAAATGAAAATAATTTTTAAATACTTCTACAACGAAGTCATAGTATCGAAATAAATTTCTAGGTAATCGTACAATTTTTTGACACGACGATCGATTTAGACGAGAAAATTTTAGGTACTTCTACAGCGAAATCACAGCATCGAAATAAATTTGTAGTTACTCCTACAATTCTTTGACACGACGCGCTGATCGATTTAGATGAAAAAAAAATTAGTTACTTCTACAACGAAATCATAGCATCGAAATAAATTTTTAGGTACTCGTACAATTTTTTTGACCCGCCGATCGAAATAATTTTGTTTCTAATATTTATTAGCCGAACGACCGGATTTTTTGTCTGAATTTCTTAATATTCTAATTAAAGTATGAGCATTTTGTTTTCTACCAAATATAACACGGCTATATCTTCGTTTCCCTTTAATAGTTTGCTTTACCGTGTTGCCGGTTCTTGGGTCTGAATACATCGATTCAACGTAAATCGGCTTATACACTTATACTAATGTCGAAGGTGGCGCCGCCCGTGACAATACCGGTGTACCCCTAATCGTATATAAAAAACGTAAAACCATTTTTTCAGGCCCAGCTGAAATTTGGTCAGGGGAAGTGGAGAAACCGTTCTAGACGATAACCACTGAAATCGTACTCAGACCCGACCCCGGGCCTGAAATGTCGAAATCGGGTCTGAGCCCAATGAAGCAACGTAGTTTTTGGGCTCGTATAAGCGGTTTAATAAATCTATATATATATATATATATATATATATATATATATATATATATATATATATATATATATATATATATATATATATATATATATAGTATATAAAACAATAGGAAAATAAGGAATAAGTGTTGAACTAACCTCACTTTTATTTTTATGGAGTTTATAAATAGCACTTTTTTTCTAGTTCGAGCAAAATATGGCAAATTATATGGAAAATGGTGTATGCTCAAAAATGAATGAAAAATATGTAGTTCCCCATCAATTTTTGCTTGTTACCAAAATACTAAACAAACTTATCCTCAAACTCTACGAATGGGTGCTATAAAGAGTCAAAGTATTATTCAAGATGTTTTGTGTGAAGCCAGTACCTCAAAACCTGATTTATCCATAAAACAAGAAATCCTTTATAGGATAGGCATCGTAGAAGCTATATCAAAAGTCTAAGAATTCATATCGAAAGACTTCTAAGGCGTTTAAGAGAGTTTGAAGTGTTAAAATATTACGCTTACATCCAGAGTAAATTGATTTTTCAATTAGACTATACTATAACTATTGCCTGTGGTTTAATGATTACACAACGACCTTTAATAAGTTGCCAAAAAAACAGTTTTTTTAATTATATTAATAATAAATGTTTATATTTTGTCAAAATATTTACATAGTGTATAGTGTTACCATTATATTTTGTCTCACTTTTTACTGGCTATAACTTTTTTAAATAAATAATATTGTTTTAGTCGTTTTATTATGTCTTAATCAAATTTTATCGGATCTATGTATATCGAAAAATATGACTAACTACATGGATAACTTGAAAGCAATAAAGATATTAAAATTTGTGTCATATTACTAATAGTACCTATGAACAACGTAAAATATATAGGTTTTGGTAAAATGGCTGTAAAATGGTTTAGCAAATAAAGACTGCTGTCTACTCAGTTTCTTAGACCAAACTGGGCTATTCAGGTTATTTTTTTTTATTTGAACCTTTTTTTTAGTGATTTTGAGTATACTTAGTTGCACGCGTGAGTTTTGATAAGTGGTTCTTTGCTTTTTTGTTACTAAAATTTCCGAATATTTCAGTAGAACGGCAGACTTTATTCGCTTGTTGTAAACTGTCTTACCGAAATCGTACCTCGTGACGTCACAACCAATGGTGTAACGTTTTCGTGTGACGTCAAATTTAAAGGTCCCCGGTGAAGTTTATAATTTCGATTATAAACTTCACCGGAAATAACTTTATCACTTATGAAATAATTTGCATTTTTTTTCGAAATAACATCGTGGGGGTGCTACGTGTATTTATAAAGGTCATTAAGTAGTTTTCAGGTGAAAATTAAAGTATGTGCAAGTAGCCTATTCCCTCTACATTTTATAGGTAACAACCATGAAATACAATAAAGATTTTGAGTAAATATAGAATAAAAATGGACACTCATCTAACTACTCTAAAACAGCCTCTACAGTATACGGAGAACTCTTCGAAACAGGTCAAGGTCGTATTGTGTCGCTCAACTTTGTCGCATTTCGATTTATTTCCATTTGTCTTAACCTACTTCGGTTTGCCCCAACCTACTTTCGATTCTTAAAAGCGCCTGAAAACTACTCCTGAATAGGGCGTGGGGGATTTTTTTGGCGTTTCCTGTTGCCTCGTTCAATTTTGTTTCGTTTTGAGTTGGTTAGGTTTAGGGAATGCAATCTCGCACCAAAATTTCAATCCCGCAAACCCGCGGGATTAAAGCAATCAATCCCGCGGATCCACAAAATTGCGGGACTGTAAACAATAGTCATACATTTGGTCCTAAATGGTACAAAAGGCATTGTACATTTTGCATAGGCCAACAATATATTGATATAGCATGTATCTTGAACTAGAGGGCACAGAAATTTGGACCGATGTATACATGGTGTTCAAAAAATATATTCAATATTAAATAAACTTAAATTTTATTATAATTTATCTACCTATTTTATAAATAAAAATATTATTCTGATGTTGCATTTTCTTTAACTTGTGTTATATTTTAACTTGTGTTATATCTGCTTTTAGATACACTCTATATCAATAATTTTTTGGCATATGCAGAATGTATTATTTAGGACCATACGTACGACTAAAGGTGCCCGGTGGCGTAGAGGTACAGGCTCTCGTCTACCTATCTCAAAGTAGTGGGTTCGATTCCCACACCCGGCATTGATCAGCCGACTATTTTTATTAAAATAAAAATAGTTTGGGTACCTAGATCGACTCAGCCTTAAATGAGTACTTGGGATTCACAATGCTGAGGTAATAATAGGCGGTTGAAGCGTAGTGCTAGCCACATTACCTTCCTTGTATACCGAACGGCTCTAGTATGGCAAGCTGTACCTTGCTACTCCCAAGGCGTTAAACGCTATATACGGGAGCTATTATTATTATACTTATTACGTATGACTAAAAATGCATATTTTCGAAAAAACGTCGTATTTTCCTTAAAACAAAAAAAAATAAGAAGCCGATCAAATTGTGTTTTCTAATTTCAATACATATTAGTCGTACTTGGTAAAAATTTCGATTTTTTAAAAATTGTAAATTTGCGGTAAAAAAGATTCTTGACTAAATTTTCACACTCTTATAAAACACCCTGTATACAAGAATTCGCTAAATATATTTTCGAAAACCACATAGCATCTTAATCACAATAGATGCATCTAATACCTGGTCCAAACCGCATTCCAAAATCTTTTTTAGTTCAAAGAGATATTCAACTTTAAATTTACCCTAAAATTTTGCTTGTCCCGATAATTATGTCCGGCAGTTTATTTGACGAAATTGTCCACAAGCACTAGTTAAACGCTTTTCTTCACTTACACACATGCGCCAGAAACATGGCAGAAAGAAATCTAACAACTAACCTGTTTGTTTCACTTATTTTTAATGGCCAAGCCGTAAGGGGAATCCCCTGGGTTCCGAGTGTCGACGCTTCAGCCCGGAACGAAACGGATTGATCTTGATCGCGATCGATTCGGTTACCCGGTAGTAATGTGTCGATCCCGCGGATCCCGCACGGTAAATCCCGCGGAATCGTAGAGGGATCCCGCATTTGCGGGATTGCATTCCCTAGTTACGTTAGATTCTAACGTTCTACCGGTTAGAAGATAATAATATAAATTTTACATTGTACTACTTACTACCATCAGTTATATATTATTGTAAACATATTAAATATAGTCTAAAATAAAAACATATATTGTCAAGACTTGTCGGCGGTGAAAATATCCAACAAATTCTTCAATGACGCACCTGCCGACGAGAAGATGAATATAAAAAAGTATGCTGAAGAGATCGCGGATAGTGAATAGCCAGTTGATAAGTTAGTTAGATAGATAGTCAATTAGTTAATAGGTACCTTGGCTAGTACGGTAATCGCCAAACAATTTCCGATGCACCTAATCAACTTTGAGTGACAAATGATGGTGACAGCGCTGCCAGATTGTGATGGATTTATGAGATGAATCTTAATTTAAAATTGACAAACCATATATTTATTATATAATTTTTTAAAGATCTACGTTTTATTTTTAATTTAATAACTAATATTTACTTATAATAACTAATAATTAACTTAATATTTTAGTAATTAATTCATTTATTTGTTTTATAGCTTATTTTACTTATTGACAAAAAGTAGTCCATTATGAAGATTATTCTAAGCGTTATTATGGGTTATTTATGTATTTATTGATGGACATCTTACAACGCCATAAGTGGCAATAACAAGTAAGAGGGTGTTATTAATGCACAAACTAATATAATCACAGAATTTAATAAAACTAGCGTAGAAATAACTTTGAAAATGGTGTAATGTGCTTATCAATCAAATTTACTTCTCTGCCTGCAGTCCAGGGTAATAAAGGACGTTTATTGTCACGTTTTCGTTCAAAATAGTTTATCAGGAAGCTAGCTTCGACTGTTTAAATGCTTCGGCATATTTTCAACACACAATTTCAAGAATTGCAATACAAAAAACTCGACAATTTAGTTCTTAAAAGAACTGTATGTGCTTAAAAGTACATTTTTTAAAAAAAAGACCATGAAAATAGACAAAAAACGAGAATTACTCACAAAGATTTAACAACAACACGATATTATACAAAATAATGACTGCCATTAAGATAATTGTCAAATAAATAAATGACAACATTGCTGAAAACGGCGTACTGTGACCAACATAGCGATAATAAAATTCGGTTTAAATTAATTTTTGCAGCTTTAATTTAAATAAAATATCTGTTACAATCATTTGTTCTATAAAGTAAAATGAAGAGCTGCACGGTATCTTAAATTATACAACAAATTTAAATATTTCTGTCAAAATTTCATTTAGTCAGGTTTATAGACTTTAGTGTGGTCGGCCGTAGCTCCAGCGTTAGTGTGTCGATATGCGGAGCGGAAGGTACTGGGTTCGATCCCCAGCCGGTACGGTCGCTTTATTTATTTAAATAAAAATATTTATTTATCTAAATAGAGCGGAATCAAGGAAGGCAATGGCAAACCACCTTGAGTATATTTGCCTTGTACAGCCTCTCAAATAATGCCGTTTGGATTCGGCAATAAACTGTAGGTCCCGTGTACTTGTGAAACACTGATGACACACATCACAAGTACATGCGACAGGTAACCGACGCTCTATATAGAGTATGGTACTGTAAGAAGAGATAGACTTTAGTGTCGATATGATTGATGACGTGCATCGGAAAATGCTTTGTGATTACAATAGTTGACCACGCAGTCCCAAGATGTTTCTGTAAGTATTTCAGCATATTCAGCATACTCTATCTGATCTAATCTTGGCATTTTCCAGAGTAAGTCCTCATATTTACTATACTTGTATATTTATTTAATAAACAGACCTTTTTTGTAATGGTTGTTTTAATCTATAAAGTAGAAATTAGCGACCCTAGCCAAAACCCCAAAGCTGTGCCGACAATATATACATTCTGTAATTCTATTATAGTATTTCCTGGTACCCATATAATTAAATCGAATCGAAACTAAGTCGACACAGTTAAATCAGCGATAAGGAAAAGCGGCGGAACCGATACTTCTTGCTGTTGTAGGCAACAACATGCGGAATGCAGAGCGAGTGGCACTGATAAAGTGGTAAGGTGGTCGGCGCGTAACCCGATTCCATTTGTTTCACGACAAGCGGGCGCAGTGGCTCGCGCAAAGCGGAAATTTAATAATATTATCGCTTTGTTTGTTCTTGGTCCGGCTTAATAATAATAAATATCCAGGTGAGAGGTATAGATGCTTTGATTATATTGGAATTCGATATTTTGATCCAGTTGCCCAGTTGAACATATACAGTAGTAGTGATGGGCCTTACGATTCTTTTTAGTGAATCGAATCACACGCTTCAATTTCTCATATTGAATCGACTCCTACGATTCGTTCATTTGAACAAACCACATGCACAATTTACGTTTCATAAAAACAAGAATCGTAAATGCCACTTCCGGCGATAATTTGGTCGGACAATTACTTACGGGACCAGAAAAAGAAATATACAGTTCTTTCATTTGTTTTCCAACAGTTTATGATACTGGCGTAATTGGATTGACTATTTCACCAATAATATCAAATTATCAATCCGACTCATATATACTATTAAAGACTTCTTAATACCAATTTAATATTTTTAGAGCCATATTTTAATTCCGATTTAATAATCATAATAAATAGTACTATATAATACCCCATGACCGAAAAAAATGGAGTCCAGTTGGCTTGGAAATGAACAGCAATGACATTCCCCATATAATTTTACATATAAAATGAGAGCGATCTTCATTTTATAACCATTGTTGACGTCGTTTTTTTATCATAATATTGAGCATAGGCCAACATTATTTATTTAGAGTTGCATAAAAACACGAGCTTTCGTCTTTTAGACTGACATCTATGGTATATAGTCGGTATATTATTTTTAATAAAAATATTAACGTGAAAATTAAATACCTTACAGATATTCCCGTACTAAACACAGTATAAGTAAGCTTTTTTCTTGTAAATAACTTTCTTATCGTTTGCATTTTATGCCCATGATGTTTGTTTAGGGGATTTGTTCAAGTCTAAATATTGGTGCCTGACTCTATTCCTATAGCAATGCCGCGCCGCGCTGTAGAAAGGAACGATCGCATTGTGATCCGATTCAATTCTCAAGACTCTTTTTTACGGCTCATCGTTCAGATGTTATGGATCCGTTCTGGCTAGGATTCAATTGAACGAACTGAGACGAAAAATCAAGTTCGAACGAAACTTCTAAGCAGAAAATCGAATCATTCATTAATCAATTCAAAATTCATTTTTAATACTCGTTCAATTGAATGAGTCGTTCAATCTTTGCCCACGTCTAATATACACAGGTGTCACAAATCCGCAACATATGGAACCTTTTTTATTTATTGGTTTAGGTGGTATTGTACCTCGCCTATATTTTCTGCTTTGATTTGGATTAAAAATACCTTAAGAAAATTTTGCCTGTTGCCCTCGGGTATGTGTCAAATTTGACATTTAAAGTAAAAAAATGACTAAAAAATGGGTTTGCTGGCAGAATTTCGAAATTTTATTTGAAAAGGCTGTTTCTTTTTTAGCTTTAAACAGGGTGGCGCACCTCATTCGTCTCGGTTAATTATACGAAAACGAAAAGATTTTTATGGGTTTATGTGGGGAGGCAATATGCATAATTTAAAATTATTTTGAAATAAACAGGGTGTTTCAAAACTAAGATCCATTCCAAAGTTGAAGCAGTATCTGCTGGCGGAAAGAATAGGTGTATGTTTGAACAAAGGATTTATGCTCAAAGATATCCGAATAGGAATCTTCTTGATAAGCATTCCTTTGAAAAATATTTGTCCCATTTCGCACAATTGGTAGTGTGGTTTAGGAAAAAAAAACTATTAGGTATTTGAAAAACCTATTAGAAAATGAATTTGCCATAATTGGCTCTATTATAGAAATTGTATATCTACATAGTACGTCATAGTAAAATAAATTAAAGAACTACTTCTTCGTTTTTCTTGATAAAATAAAAAATACTTGTTTACTAAACATTAAAATTGTAGGTAAATTAAATAAAATTAAACTGCTATAAATTTAAAGAAAGTACATATACTTATTTAGATTTTGAAAATAGCTACTGTCATTTGATAATTTCCATGACGAGACCCTCTTGGTTGCCATTTTATTGAAAAATTGCTCTTCTCTACCCACTATGTCATCAGCAAATCTTAGATGGTTAAGATATTCTCCATCTATTTTTAATCCTTTGTTGGTCCAGTCCAGTTGTCGGAAGATTTCTTCTAATGTTGCTGTAAACATCTTTGTGGCTATCGCGTCACTCTGTCGTACTCCTTGACCAGTTGAGAAGTCTAGGATTGTTCTATATATCACTACTCTTGCTTTTGCTTCTTTGTATACATAGGCGAGAGTTTCTATACGAATATAAGGTCTGTCAATACCTTGTTTCGATGGGGCTTTTATTCTTGCCTTAGGATATATCGAGTCGAAAGCTTTCTCAAAGTCTATAAAGGCTATGGCTAGTGGAAGTACGTAGGGCTGATAATTTCTCTTAGTGTATGTATGTGATCAATCGTGCTGAAACCGCTTCTAAAGCCTGCTGGTTCTCCTAGGTATGCAGCGTCTAGCGTGTTTTGTATTCTGTTATTTACAACAATATATTTGAGAAAAAAACTTTGCTTAAAAAATACGACAAATCAAGTTTGGCTTTAAACACTCTAAGAACATGTATAAACTGTATTCAAGAGATTAAACATTTGTATTCTTTTTAATTTCCAAACCATTAAACACTGACTTTCGCCCAGACCATCATTAATTGCCTCTTCCGCCCTTCAACCTGGCCTAGGACGACACTTGGCAAACGATTCCTGCGCCCTCCGCACCGCACAAACATAATCATTTACAAGCTTCGCGCCGAAATTTACGTTTTGCCCCCGCTTTGCTAGCGGCGAATACTAATGAGCGCGTCCGTATTTTATGCGGCATCAAGGTGGCGTTTGTTGTGCTCGTAGTTATGTATAATGCGGAATTGTGACGTCGGCAATACGTTAATTTTGGATGCCTAGTGGCGCGAATGCTTTATCTAGATTTGGGCTTGAGGTTTTGATTAGAGAAAATGGAGTGTGGGCGGAAAATGGGGTGATTGTAGACGTGGTTACAACAAGCGACGCTCGTATATTAAACGTTAGATATTTAATGGGTCGGAGTTATTCTTGCTGATGATCTGTTCGGATTTACATTTGGAACTAGTTAATCCTGTGATTAGTAATTCTCGAACCATTTGTCTCTACAGAGTATATTAATTCTCGCGAACCAACATACATTTTGATATTCACCTTTTCAGTAGCATTAAACTAAATAAATTTTGTGTTTCTTTAATATAGGGGTTGCCACGATTCAAAATTTTTCATACGGGCCGGGCAACAGTGCGTCAGGCATCTGTAACCTGTAACTCCTATAATAAAAAACTTAGGAATTTTGTATAAGTGCCAACCTAAGGTGTATTTCAGAAAAATATTTTAACTTCTACACGGTGGCTCAAAAAACAAAGAAAAATGATTTCATATTTTAGAAAGTTTGGCATAAAATTTTGAACACCCTGTATGGTTTAATATTACGATATTTATAGCAAAGTAGTAGTAGCTTTAGTATAAAGTACAGATCAACAATAGTAAATATTTAGTATAGTTTTAATTTCAGAACATTTCTTGTATTTTTAATATTTTTTTAAAAACTAAAAATACTTTTTTTGTTTATTTATTAATATATTTGAAATTATCGAAACATATTTAATAATCTACGAAAACTTAAAAATAATATTACCATAGAAACGCGTTTTGATTTTTAGGACTTTTTAATTTATTTTTTTTAATTTTTCTCTAAAATAGTCTGGATATTTGGAAAAGTTTAAACGATATCATTTTAGAACAAGCAAAATCAATTATAAATAATGCATCTATCTTAAAATGTTACTAGTAAAAGTTTTTCATCTTGTAAATATAATCCGGTCCATACCAAATAATTAACCATTTCTCCAAATATTAATTCAATAATAATAAAAAAATAATCGATTTTCAGAAGCTTACTGTAAATAATTCGTACTAAGAAACATAATTTCTGTTAGAAAGGTGTATAAAAAATACCAAAGTTATGTATAAGTATTTTTTAATTGCTAACTGAAACTGATTCTCCTCCATGGAAAGGAATAAATTCAAGAAGATATTTTAAGCGAAGAAAATTTCTTTAACAAAAAATTCACAAACTTTAATATAATTTATTTCACTCTCAAATTTTTTGCGCAATTTTCAAATTCCTCGGCATTCCTCTGATTTTCCAGTTGAGTACAGACAATAAAGTGATCGATCGACAAAAAAATCTTATAAGGAATGTTTCGGCCTTCTAATGCGAAAAAATACTTTTTTTTTCGTAATATCTACAGAAGTTTATAGCATAAATAATTATGATTCAAGAACAGAACTTTATATATTTTACAATCATATGATGTATTATAGTTTTTCATAACTTTGCTACGTATGATACACATTTATTGTTCTTTATTTTATTTCAGAATGTATCCTAAATGTTTAATATTTATTAAACTCAAAATTATATCAATGAGATTAATGAGATTACTTACAATAGTTTCCTTACAATATATTAAAAAATCTATTTCTATTTGATATTATTAAAAGTTGAATCAAAAAAGTAAATTTAGATGCTTGATAAGCAATTTATAAAATACAACACAATAATATATAAATATATCAACATGTAATTTCCAGCTGATCTGTTCGTGCCAGTTGACATAAATTTTCGACTACAACGCAATTACTTTCAAAGATAATTACAGCAATAGTCCACTGCAGATGATTTCCAATATTTTTATACATGGAAACGCTTAACGAATAAATACTAACGCGTGCAAATAATAAATTTAATATTTTTGAATACAAATTTAAAGCTTTTTAAGGAGAAAATATAAAAATTATTTATAATTTTTGCTTGCAAATATAAAAATAAAATAAAAATTGGTATAGTCTATAAAATGAATAACTTTGAATTTTGACCGTTATTTTTTACCAACACGGCAAATATAAAATCCCTCTATCAAAAAAGTTACTGATATTCTTTAAATTAAATGCCTGAACGAATTAGATAGGTACCTAACTCTTTTTACTTCCGTGAAATATAAAAGGAAAATAATAAAACAAGTGACAGTTCTTCCTCTTCTTGCAAAAATCAACACGAAATGTCATAATTGTCAAAAGTAAAGTGTCATATCATCTTTTGACATTTCTAAATATCAGACCAATGCCCTCTCTAATAGAACAGCCTCGGAGCGAGATTTATGACGTCACGCTAGTTAGATACTACGTATTAATATATATGTTGTAGAATACATAGATATTTTTGGTTCGTTTGGTTCGTATTTTAAAAATGATATAGTTTACATGAAATATACATAATATAGGCTGAAATCGTACACACAAATCGTACTCCATAGTCAATTTAGATAGTTTTAGTGTTAGGAATAATAATTTTAAAAAATATGTGGTTATTTTTTGACAAGTTTACATTAGTTTATTAATTGCAGTAAACATTATGTGATGTTAGGTTAGGTTGTGAATATTTTATATGTAATTTTTTGGATTTTATTCGACACTATTTTTTTCATATGACACAACACTAATGGCTATAATATAAGGCTATAATATTAGCCGAAACGTTTTTTTAAACCAAAAAAAAATAATGAAAAACCAAATGAAAACTTAATCAGCGTTTTTCCCGAACCTAAATCCCAAGAAAACCAAAAATTTTAGAATAACTCGCAAAATATATATATATATAAATTTTGTGAATGCAAATAATAATTCATCACTATTAGTAGATACTGAATATTTTTTGTTAAATTAGATCGATTTTTAAACCCCAAAATTTAAAATATATTTTACATTTTACCCATTCATTGTATGTACCTATTCATTAATTTTTGTATATTGTAAAACATTTGCTGCATTTGTATGGTTAATAGTTTATTTGTCAAACTATTGATTACTATAAATTTTTTATTTTTTTATAATTACTATTATATAGGTATAATATATTATTATGTATATTTCAATATGTATATTATGTATATTTCACTATATCATTTTTAAAATACAAACCAAAAATACGAGAAATAATTATGTTTTCCATGTATTCTACAACATATTTATTAATCCGTAGTATCTAACTAGCGTGACGTCATGAATCTCACTCTGAGGCTATCCTATTAGAGACGGCATTGTGTCAGCATGGCCGCAAGTTGCTAACCTAATAAAATTAACACTAGAAAATCCCGCGGAAACTGTGAAATTCAAAGTTATTCGTTTCACAGACTATATTTTAGCGTTCAACTATAAAATGATAAAATTTTAGATTTTGTTCATTTCTTTTAATATGTTATTTTCCCACTATTTTCTGTCTAGTATGTCACCGATTTGAAGTGGACATCAATAATTATAAATAAACTATATAACCGTGCGTTACATGAGTTGTCAGTTGCAGAAATTGCGGAGATATTTCAATACATATAATTTAATAGCCCTGACACTTAGTGGTTTATACAGGGTGTTTCAAAAAAAATGTGCCATTTCTCGTGGGGACATTCCTCAGGTAAAAATAAGATTTATTTTTCATATCAACATATAGGCCCTATTTTGCTCAATTTCGTAGCTACAGGTTGTTAAATTCTTAATATTTTTTCGATTTACTATAATTTTCTTCCAAGTACTTTTAACGTTTTAAATCAAATTTTGAGTGTAAAATTTACTATAAATGCGACATATTTCAAAGTTAAAAAAAGTATCATATACAGGGACGTGCATGGGTTATCACTGGAATATTTTTCTAAAAAAAACATATACGCCACTAACCTTTTTTTCTCTTGTTAGCGAAATAGAGTAAGTAGTTTAATGCCAATTAAAAGTTGTCTCTTAATATTTTGTCAATTTCGACCTCTTTGATGACGTAAACAATTTTATTAATTTGCCTTGATCCAAGTCTAAAAGCAACCTTTAAAAAATTTATTATATATACATATAAATTATCATTAACTTGAGAAAGGTTTAAATAAGTACTCATTGATTCCTCATCAAAAAATATGTAAAAAGTTCCTATTAACATGGGTATGGAAATGCATAGTTCTAGAATTACAGGATGTTAACTTTTTAAAATTATGTTTTTTGTAATTCTTTTAAATACCATTATTTTTTTTACTTAAAATTGCTGTAGGCTGGAGTAGTAATAACAATTACTATTAATGGTAGTAATATTTAATAATAAAGTAAGTAAAATATATAATTTATTAATTTTATTTGTATTTTAATTTTATGGATTGTGATTGATAAAATTGTGTCAATCAAGGAGGCCGAATTCGACAAAATATCAAGAGATAACTTTTAATTGGCATTAAACCACCTACACAATTTTGACAACAAAAGAATCGACACTTTTTTAACATTAAAATATGTAGCACTTATAGTAATAACTTTTAGCCTCAAAATTTCATTCAAATCACTAAACGTATTTGGAAGAAAATTATTATAAATCGAAAAATTATTAAGACTGTAACACCCTGTAACTACGTAGCAAAGCAGAATCGGACCTATGTTGATATGAAAAAATGTTATTTTTAAGTGGGCAATCTCCCCACGAGAGATGGCACATGTTTTTTGAAACACCCTGTATATAAAGGGTTTGGTTTCAAATTCAAATTTTTAAAAAAAACATATCTCCATAAACGTCTAACGTACCATGGCCGCGTAACACCCTGTATATTTTAATTATGGAACTTGTGTGGAAGTGCCAAAAATGATTTTTTGGCACTCAGAACATTATTTACTTCAAGTCTTCAAATGTGAAAATAACAAAATATACGTATATTAGAGAATGCTATGCAGATGCGAATAATCATTACTTAACCAAAACCTACTATTACTAAGTATATTGTCGTGTCGTTGTGGTAGGTTATTTTTTAAAAATCAAAAACGTGTGATAGCCATACATTACTACCATTTACCGAAGTACAGGCATTACATAATAAATAAAGCACATTATGTTTGTAATGTAATACAAAATGTTAAATGTTAATACAAAAAAATAAATGAACCAATAAGAATCGAAAAAGTAATAAATTAAATAAGATAAAGGTACAGCATTTAAAATATTTTCTTTTTATTTATTGTACTAATGCTAAAAGTTATTTAAAAATATGATTATAATAATCTCTAAAAAGATATACTTAATATTAAATCATCGTTTTCAAGATTTCATTCAAAGTTTTGGCATAATTCTGGCAACGTCGCCTATTAGTATCGGCCTTCATCATACCCGTTTATTTTCGGGATTTATTAAAATTTCAGGACGAAATGAGTTTCAGGTAGGCCATCCAGAGCAGGGAACGGCCATTTACAAACCCTGGAAATAAAGGCGCCTTTTATTAAGTTTTTTTATATAGGAAGTTACACAATATGGCGGCGGTGTCGTCTATATTGTGGCTGGTTTATTAAAAAGAAGAGATGAGAAAAAGAAAGAGAGGTAAAAGAATAAAGGCAGGGCTGAACGAAAAAGTAAAAATCTGAAAGTCAAACAGTAAAGATTTAAAAATTTTAGACTTTTTTAATTATTCACTGCTAGTATACAAAAACCTGCACAAAAATTATATTAGTCTTGGTTAGTCTAGGTAAAAGTCGAAGTTTTTTAAATTGAGAGAGAAAATTATTAGAAGATATGAACGACTAAATGAAAATAAAAAAAACTTAACAAATTTAAAGTCAAACAGTAAATTAAGACGGTTTTTATATTCGTAAAATGTTCCGTTAATTCATAAGACGTCTAGATCATATATACAAGGTGAGTCTTAAGTAAGTGCAAAAAATATTTTTAGGGGTAGTATATTTCGACCCTAGAGCCACGTCTATAAGGTTTTTTCGCGAAAAAAAAATTGAAAATATGTATTTTTTTAGTTTTTAGTTAAAAAACATTAATTTGTTGATAATATGACAACATAGGTAGTAGATTAAATTTACAAGAAAGAAAACCCAGAAAAGATCCCGTGTTTCCAAAATTTTAGCAAAAAATATATTTTTTTTAATTTTTAAAGTAAAATAACTCGCTTATTTTGGACTTATAAAACGGTAGAGAGAAAATATGTTTCTTTTATTTACCAGCTCCGAAAATATTTGCACTTATTTGTATAAATCACACCTACAAACACCAGTATAAATATACAGGATAAGTCTCGAGTCTTGAGTATTCACGTAAATACTTGAATACATACCGTCCTGGGGCGCTATTCTGTACAATCGTCGGAATCGGTGAGTTACCGATAGCTATCGGTACGTATTTGCATATAGTAAATATGTGTTAATTGTTGTTGTCATAGTTACCGATCGGCCCTATGACAGATATCGCAAATTTGTACCGACGACTCTCGGTATCTCTACCGTGAGGTTGACAAGGGCACGGTAGAGATACCGATTTTCGTCGGTACAAATTTGCGATATCTGTCATAGGACCGATCGGTAACTATAACAACAGCAATTAACACATTTTTACTATATACAAATACGTATCGAGAGCTGTCACAGAATAGCGCCCCTGGTCATCCAATTATTGTGTATAGGATTTTAATGGATACGACAAAGAATAATACAATAGACCGGTTAACAGAGAGAGACGCAAAATAAAAGGGGGGATACAGTGGTACCTATATCAACGCCATAAGACTATTATTAAAAAAAATGTCTCAATCATCACAACATGCCCTCAACATACAGGGTGATCCGAACTGTATTCCGGAAACTTCGGCAGCATATTTTACTGATAAAAATAAGTAAAAAAGTTCATATAAACGTATATCCTAAAATGCTTCGTTTCGGAGATACAGGGTGTAGAAGTAGAAGTTTCATTTTCATTTCGATTTTTTTCATATAATTTCTGAAGTAACGTCAATATTTAGATGACAGTTGGTGTCTGGGAGTTTTTTGACATGAGAAATTTGATTTTGATGTCAATATGTCTCCTACTAGTAGAGGGCGCCACCTACATATTTTTTAACCGGTTTGAAAAGTAATAACTTTATGTCCGTACCTGTATAAAACTACTGAGTCAAAAAATATACATTTACGACGTTTTCTACGTAAACAAGGTCTCTTGGTAAAAATCGCTGCGAGTAATGGTTTTCGAGATATTTGGAAGCGAAATTATAAATACCTGTCATCATTGACATTAATTAAATGACATGTTGACTAAATAGTTATTAAACTGAAATCATAAATTTGAAATATTTTTTGTGCCAAAAGCTCAACAGAAACTCTTTGATCATCATTTTTTGCAGAAAAAATTATGATTGATTTAAAAAAAATTAAAATTTTCAAATTTATTATTTCAGTGAATTTATTATTTCTACTCAACGTGTTTATTTTTCGTCAATAATGACATGTATTGACTATTTCCATTCTAAATATCTTAAGAACGGTTGCTCGTAACGATTTTTACAGAGAGATATTTTTACGTAAAAATTCACAGAGATGTATATTTTTTCGCTCGGTAGTTTTATACAGCTACGGACAAAAAGTTATTACGCTTCAAAACAGTTAAAACACATGTAGGTGGCGCCATCTACTAGTAGGAGTAATATTGACATCAAAATCAAATTTCTCATGTCAAACAACTCCCAGACACCAATTTTCATCCAAATATTGACGTTACTTCAGAAATTATTTAGAAAATATCGAAATAAAAATGAAACTTCTACACCCTGTATCTCTGAAACTAAAGCGGCCCTTACACGATTAATAATATTGTCAATATTTTGGATTATTGACAGTATTATTGAGCGTTTGAGCGTACATATTGATGGAGTTTCAATATTTTGATGGATTTTCGGGATCCTGAAAATACTCGACAATATTAAAGGCGGAGCTAGTCGTATTGACAATATATTGGTCGTTAGATCGCATGAATGACAAAATTTGACTAGTTCATTGGTAACCATGGCAGAAGACGGAACATCGCCGTCGTTGTTTTCACCAGTTTTAGATCGCAATGATCAGGCTCCCGTTTCTTAACGTACTCTAGAAGATTTAGTTGGCCGAACCTTTATCTTTTTGGATATCCATTTTTTTGTATAACGCCTTTTCTTAAATTTTTTCTTCGATTTTTTCACTCTGACTGACACTCACTCCCAAAGTGACACGCTTTTTTTATCTTTCATTTTTTGGCGTATGGTGTAATTCACATTTAATATGTGCACAAAACATAATATTGATATATGTATTGACCGTGTCAGGCCACCTTTCAAATATTGATAAAACATTGACAATAAAAAACATTGACAATATTATTGATCGTGTGAGGGCCGCCTAAGCATTTTAGGACCTACATTTATACGAACTTTTTTATTTATTTTTATCTGCAGAATATGCTGCCGAAATTTCCGGAATACAGTTCGGACCACCCTGTATAACCGCATCAAGGTTTGGGCGGGTCACCATATCGTATTAATTTTGTACAAAATATAGAACAATTTATTTCGAAACATTTTGTTAATTTTATATTGTTTTTTCATTTAAACTGGAATGTTTAATCATTGATGAGCATTATTATTGTATTAGTTGCAGTCATAACTAAAAAATAATTTTCATGGTCTTTAACATTTTTTTCAAGAAGTAAAATTCTATAGGATTGAAAAAGTACAAATTAAATATCTTTAAGGCAAACCTTGGAAACTGTTCCATATCCCGCTAGAGGCGCAGCGATTGTACTAAAATTGCCGCCTACTTTAATTTCAAATATTCTCGCCCAATAAGAACAAAGATTGTAATAAAATATATATATATATATATATATATATATATATATATATATATATATAGTATATATATATATATATATATATATATATATATATATAGTATATATATATATATATATATATATATATATATATATATATATATATATATATATATATATATATATATATAAACGGATTTGGCTTTAAGTATTTAATACTCATTTCCAACTACAGCCTATTGCTGCCTTCCCGTTACCCTACGCCACATCTCGATTTAGAGCGTCATCAGCTTCTAGGTTACAAGCTTCCATTGCTTCCGTAACCGTTCCGTTCCAGGATTTTCTAGGTCTACCTCTCTTTCTTCTGCCCTGGGGAGCCCATTGAAAAACTCTTTTTGGCCACCTGTTCTCCGGCATACGCAGAACGTGTCCAAACCATTTTAAGCTGGATTTTTCGATTCGATCCAGTACTGTCTCCTCCGATGCATTCATGATACGCCTGACCTCGATGTTTGTCTTTTTTTCCATTGGCTTGATATACCTGCGCTTCTTCTAAGGTAGTCCATTTCAACAACTTCGATTTTGCGTTTCGCGTCTGCACTCAGAGTCCATAGCTCTGAACCATAGCAAAGAACTGACTCCACCAATGTTCTTCCAAGTCTCTTTTTAGTTGTTGCAGATAAGTTTCGGTCCCACCAGAGGCTGTTAAGACATCCAATAACTTGTTTGCTCTTCTGATTCGGGTTTGTATTTCTTCTTTGCCCAAACCCTCGTTGTTGATAGTAGCACCCAGGTATTTAAATTTGTCTACTTGTTGAATCTGGACGTTATCATTAATGAAGACTTCAAAACAAGTGTTGGAATTGACAGCTAAGTATTCGGTCTTCTTTAGACTAACCTGAAGTCCCCATTTGTTGTATACTTGATAAAGCCTCTTAGTCATGAACTCTAGATCGTATGAGTCCTGCGCAATCACGACCTGATCGTCTGCAAAGCTCAGGGTAAATAGTGTGTTGTCCCCAATGGGTATTCCCATACCTTGATATTTCGTCTTCCATTCCCTAAGGGCTAATTCGACGTAAGCGTTGAAGATCAGAGGAGATAAGCTGCATCCTTGTCGCAACCCTTTTGTGGTGTTAATTGGATTAGATAGCCTGTGTCCTATCTTAACGTACGATTCATTTTCTTTATATAGCTATTTTATTATCTTAAGCAAAGGTCTATCTACTTCTAAGATATTCAATACTTCCCATATCTTGCTGCGGGGAATAGAGTCGTACGCTTTCTCCAAATCAATAAATGCTAGATGGACTTCTTGATCTACTGCTATCTTTTTTTCCATCACCTGCTGCAGGACAAAAAGGTTATCTGTGAAAGATTTCCCCGGTGTGAATCCGCTTTGGTCTTCCGAGATTTGTCACCAATACTGTCCCTGAGCCTACCCTGTAGCACCTTTCCAAAAAGTCTGCTGACCGAACTGTTAATGCTCTATAACAAGTGGGGTCGTTACGATTTCCCTTTTTAAAGATGGACATTATGTGAGCCACTCGCCATTCTCGGGGTAGTTTACTTTGCAGGCAGCACTGGTTAAATAGATCTGCCAGACGCCAGCGCAGTCTTTGGGTTCCACACTTTAACAATTCCGCTACAATATTACCAGGACCTGGTGACCGCCCATTTTTCATTCGATTGAGATCTTGATGGACTTCTCTTTCGCTTATCATTAAAGTGCCTGCAAGGTTGATCTCATCTTCTACTGCTTGAAATTCTGGTCGGTTTTCTGTCAGTAATTCTGCATAGTAGTTGCGCCATTTTTCTATATCCATTCTATTCAAGAGCTTGTCCATTTGATTGGTTTTCATTTGTCGGATTGTTCTCCATACCTCAGTACTCCGTGCGCCCCCTATTAGACTTTCCACTTGCTGACACCTTCTTTCCCAAATATCTGTTTTTCCTACCTTAATGGCGGCTCGTACCTCTCTATTTTTTTGCTTGGAATGACTCCAGTTAGTATCTGTTCGGTCTGAGAGCCATCTTTGATAGAATTTTTGTTTGTCATTGATTAAGGCCTTTATGCTGTCAGTTATCCAAGCTGGTTCATCTTTTTTTTTCTGCATGTTCTGTTCACCTAAAACTTCGAAAGCTACTTTTTTAATTAGGGTTTTTAGGTTGGTATACTCTAGTTCTACATCGTTTGTAATAAAATCTCTTGCTTTTTATTCCTCCATGATTCCTCCTTCTTTTTAGTTTACCATTTTGTAAAAGAAGTAAACAAAGGTAAATTTTAGCTTTCGATGTGTCTGTTTGCACTTATTTAAGACTCACCCTGTATATGTCACATGTTATTATTTTAAAATAAATTAGCCTTAATATTACTACTAATCGCCCGTCAGCCATTGCCTCAATTCTCTCGTCGAACTACATATTTCAATTACCAGCCAAATCCGGATTCGATCTAAGTGCATCCTGTTGTAAAATTAACCAAAACAATTCACTAACATCGAATAGCATGCTTTGCAGGATGTGTATTGTTCAGGCTTTATTTTATTTTTTTCTTGTATAATCAATAAGTTATATTTTTGTTATATAATCTTATTGGCATGTTATAAAAAGTAATTACAGTGGAAATAATTGCAGATATTGTTGATAAAGAATATTGTATAGATAGTAATATTATTTAAAACTAATTAAACAAGTATCAAATTACTGAAAATTAGATGTATATGAGAGCTTCAAAATGAATAAATATGAAGATAGTATGAACAGAGACAATGGCCCTATTCCTTCCAGTTCTCTGTTGGTTGGTTTTGACCCGCTTGGCTAGTTTTGCCACGCATACTCGGTGCCAACTAAACGCCGAAAATGAACGAAAAAGATTGAAAATTTTGAATTTAAAAATAAAATTTGGAGAATTTTTAAATTTTTAGTTAAAAAACATAATATGTTCATAATATGGCAACATATGTAGGTTGATTAAATTTACAAAAAAATGCGATACAAATTTCAAATCAAAATCTAAGGGAATTTTTTTTAAATTTCAAAGTAAAATATTTCGATTCTTTTGGACTTTTTTAAAAAACGGTAAAGAGAAAATATTATGTTTCTCTTATCGAAATAATCCGACTTTGTCTTATTTATTTAGATGTACTAACATGCCAATTGATTAAAGTTATTTGACCAATACCTTTTAGATTTTTCAGTTTTTAAATTTCTATAAAAAAAATTTACACTGTGCATTGTATACATTCTCTTTATATTATTTTAGCCAATTATTATGTGAAATTACACAAAATGTATGTTTTGTAAAATAATTTATTTATAATACACTTCAAATTAATTTATATCGTAATACCGCCTGTAACAATTATGTTGGTGGTTTAATATATTTATACGAAAAGTTTATTAAATTATTTCGTAAAATAAATTAGCCAGCAATATTTCATATACACATTTGACAGCATGGATTGAAATAGCAAATTGAACAAAAAATAGCTGGTCAGCAAGTGTCAAGCGTTGGCCATATTTAGAGTATTTAACTTTTCAATTAATAGTGAAATATTATTGAACATTTTGAATTAATGGCTGCCAAAACCCTCTGCATTTTATTTAACAGGTACATTAACAAAAATATTCATAATATAAATTGAGTAAAAATTGAGACAGTTTAATAAAGTTAAGAGATATTGAAATTCAATATGTTCTATATATTTACAATTTAAATGCTAAATTAAACTGAATTATATTGAATTATTTTCTACTTAAAAATCTTTACAAAGGCAGCTCCGGAAAACTCAAACTCAACAACGCTCTCTCTAAGTCTTTTAGTCCGAAACGTGGTGTGAGACAAGGTGGTATATTATCACCCATACTCTTCAACATCTATGGACAGACATAATGACAAGAGTCTTACAGGGCTGGCGAGGCGGACTAACGATAGGTGGAAAAAAGGTCACAAACCTTAGGTATGCCGATGACACCTAATTCACCATTGCATGCTCTGACGAAGAATTTGTTCAAATAATGAGAAGATTGAGTAAGATCAGTGCGGAATATGGCCTTATGCTGAACAAAAGATAATGGACCGAAATCCTACTAACATCAGGGAGATTGATAGTTTTGAGGTAGTTGTAAAGTTCAATTACCTCGGATCTCTCATAACAAACAAGGGAGGCTGTGACAAGGAAATCAAACGCAGACTAGCAATAGCTCCTAACTCGACTATAAAACTAACACGAATATGGAAAGACTCTGCAATATCCCAGCGTAACAAATTAAAATTAGTAAACACATTGATCTTTCCTATCGCTACTTCTGCATCAGAGACGTGGACTCCCAAAATTACAAACAGACGAAAAATAGATGCTTTCGAAATGTGGGCCTACAGAAGAATGCTGCGAATTTCATACACAGAACATCGGACCAACGTATCAATTCTAAGGCAGTTGAAAGTTAACACAGGACTTTCAACCAAAATAAACCAGTCATACCTTAGGTACTTCGGGTACATTTCGAGAAGAACAGATGGACTGGAAAAAATCATAATCGAAGGGAAGATTAATGGCAAACGACCAAGGATCTCCGACGCGCTGGGTGGACCAAACCAAAGAAATTATTGGTCACGGCCTGCAAGAGGCCTCTATAACCGCTCAAGATAGAGAGGGATGGAGAACAACGATCCGAGCAATTGAGACATGATATCACCATACTCTTTCGAGAGTTAGCGGACGAGAAGAAGAAGATATTGAATTCTAAAATTATCATATACAGGTTGTTCTAGAAATAAATGCAAGTATTATTGATAGTATAGTTTGACCCCAGAAACACGTATATGAGTTTATTTTTGCGAAAAGAAAACTTGAAAATTTTATATTTTTCTTGAGATTTTCCGGAAAATATTGAAACACTTTTGAGTACCACTTAATGCCATGTTGCCAACTCCTACCTTATCCACGTTCTGTAGGTATGCTTATAAGTTATAAGTTCACATTTTTAAATTTATACAGAAAATATACTTAAATAATTATTTTCATTCTCTGTAGATTCTTTAATCACAGTAGATTACTATTAAGTATAGTGCAACGTCTGGCTATTTTAAATACCTTTTTTACAATTCAGAAAACTGAGATAATAAAACACTTAAGAGTTTTTCTTATTATAAATTGTCTACTGATACAGAAGTAAATTAGAATTTAATAATAATAATAATAGCTCCCGTATATAGCGTTTAACGCCTTAGGAGTAGGAAGGTACAGCTTGCCATACTAGAGCGGTTCGGTATACAAGGAAGGTAATGTGGCTAGCACTACGCTTCAACCGCCTATTATTACCTCAGGATTGTGAATCCCAAGTACTCATTTAAGGCTGAGTCGACCTAGGTACCCAATCTATTTTTATTTTAATAAAAATAGTCGGCTGATGCAATGCCGGGTGTAGGTTTCGAACCCACTACCTTGAGATTGGTAGACGAGAGCCTGTACCTCTACGCCACCGGGCACCTTAAATTAGAATTTTATTTCAATAATAAATATATGAAAGTGGATATATACAGGGTGTCCCAGAAATAAGTACAGATATTTTAAGAGGTGGTAGATATCGATAACAGAAACATATGTTCTCTTTATCGTTTTTCGAAATAATAAGTCCAAAATAACCGAGTTATTTTACTTTGAAAATTTCCAAAAAAAAATGATTTTTTGCTTAAATTTTGATAACCACTGGATTTTCTTTCTTGTAAATTTAATCTGCTACCTATGTTGCCATATTATCAAGAAATAATATTTTTAACTAAAAACTAAAAAAAATCCAAAATTTTTTTCAAAAACTTCCAAATTTTCAGTTTTTTTTTGCGAAAAAGCCTCATAGGCGTATCTCTGGGGTCGAAATATACTACCAGTTAAAATATCCGTAGCTATTTCTGGGACACCCTGTATATTAAAAAATGTGTCGCAATAAATATTTATAATTTAATAAAATACTATAGCATTAATTTTTCCGTTTATATCTGTAGTATAGCCTGGGTACTTTAGTTTCGTCCAGTAATAACTTGATATAAATTAATCCATATATATATACCGGGTGCGTCTCAAAAGTGGCTTACCCCTATAACTTTTTTATTTTTTCAGATACAAAAACGAGATTTAGTACGTTAGTATATGACATAATTAGGATTGACACAATTAGGATTGATTGACGTATTCAATTGTTCTTGGTCACTTCCTGTTTCACCGGAAATGACAACAACTTTTGATTTTTAAATGGCACCCTCGGTATTTTTTTACTATATTCGATAGAAAATGACATTCTGAACAGAATGACATATCATATGTCAACTTTTGACATTCTAGCAATAAACCATAGGCGAAATATCAAAAGTTGACACATGATATGTCATTCTATTCAGAATATTATTTTCTATTGAATAAAGTAAAAAAATACCGAGTGCCATATAAAAATGAAAAGTTGTAATGATTTCCGGTGAAACAGGAAGTGACCGAAAACAATTGAATACGTCAATCAATCCTAATTTATGTCATATACTAACCTCCCAAATCTCGTTTTTTCCACTTTTGAGACTCACCTGGTATAAAAGCTCAAAGGGTTTTTTTGTTACATCCATCCCGCGGCTACCTATGTTTAGATTTGTTATGAAGCATTTTTATATCGTTTAATCGCTATTTCTTTACGTAAAACGAATAAATATTAAAACATAGCTGAAAAACACCTACACAGAATACCTCCAGAAATAAATTATTTGTCATTGTCAGTGGTGTGTCAATTAGATTATAAATCAAATCGGGCGCGGGAAAGTGAAATAGCAAAAGCGGTTCCACCGCTTCCACCGAAAATTTCAAATAAAATAGTTCCATACTGTGTCGCTAGGTGGCAGTGTAATTAATTTTTAGGTTAGGAAGTTGCTACTAGTAGAATTTTATATCTCATTATTAATAAAAATAGTATAACTATTATGTGACTTTACATATGTGATTATGGATACCGTAGTAAACTTTACATACCGTGCTGGCAACTGTTACTCTTGGGTCGGTATTTACATGTGTGGAAGTAAATCGCATAGGGATCTTACTAAGTCGGAGTGAGAGAAATGCGACGGTGTGCTGTTGCGACGTTGCCGGTACGCCTTTCCCTATCAAGTAAAGTAAAATCACGATCGCAAACAGCTTATTTTTAAAAGACTTTTTTTTCGAAAAGAGTAACTAGATAAAATCATTTGAAATGTTTCTGAGCATCTGAAATGGAATTATAAGGATATATTTAGGGTGTCATTTTTTTATAACGAGAAAACGTCAGTAATCGCGATAATTTAAAAACTCAACTTTTTAACACATAACACGCCATAACTCAAAAAACACTTTAGATATTGAAACTTTTTTTATTTTGAATATAGAATCTTTTACAATATGTTTTACGTAAGAAAAAATCGATAAGGTTGTTTTTTTCCATTTAAAAATTGTAAACAACCCATCTATTTACTTTTAGAGCATAGCAATTTTCAGCAGTCGTGTAATTTTTTTATTGATAAAGATTTTCACTTACTCACTTCTACAAAGAAAATACAGCAGAAATATTAAGAAAGTTTTTGAAAAAACTACAATCAATTATTTCTAATAGATTTCGAGATATTGATTTTTGAATTCAGAGTTCTAATAGCCCGACCACTGTCGAAAACCAACTCAATTCCATTTATTTTTACCAAAAATGCAAGTGTTTCTAGCTTGAACTTAAAAATTTTCAAGCTATAGGGAAAATTACAACGACTCGTTAATAAATAAACAAATAAATTATCACGAGACGTAATTAAATCTCAAATTCCCAAAATAGATATTTAATGAGAGAATTGTGTTTTTTGAAAATAAATGGCAAAAATTGACTTTTGCTCTTTCAATAGTAGATGTTTATCATTAGAAGTGTCATACTCATCTACCAAAGTGCGGGATTTCTGTCACATAAGGAATATTACGTTTATTTAATTACTAATCCATTACTTTTAAAGGTAAATTCATCCGAAACTAAGATTTAAGTTATATGCCCCAATCTTCGTGAACTGTATTAAGTATATGCATTGCGAAATTCATTCTATTAATAAAGTTTTTTAAATCTTGGTGTAGTTGCACTTGATGTAGATGAAATTTATGTGTTTTTCTAATTCTATTATGACTACTCCGAGAAACGACGGTTTGTGCCGATATTTCTCGAAAAACGGCATTACGATTTTCTTCTTATAATAACATATCACATTTAGCTTGCTCTCTTTTTTTATACAATTTCTAACATTTCTTTTTTTTTTTGTATAATCCACATTGCCCGTACTATCAAACTTCGCTTGAATTACTATAATAGGGATTCTTAAGGTACGCTTAAATAGGACACCTTCTTATTGCTAATAAACAAATATTTTCAGCCGCTCCAATAGCAATAAATCATATATTTGTTAGTTCGTTTCGTGAAAAATTGATTATAACTGAATAATAAATTTTTCTTATAAAGCCCCTAGATATATCCTGATTGCTACTTTTCACACCAAAATTAATCTTCCGATTGTCACGGGGTAAACATCCTACATTCCCCTCCTAAACATCCTATATCCCCTCCTAAATATTCTACATTCTACATTAGTTATTCTATATTAAATTAATATTCTACATTCTACATCATGCTGAACGCATGATATACACCTTTCCCTAGAACTTAAAGTACTGACAGAGGTACTGATTGGGTCGACCGGTCAAATGCGACAAATCTGCTCTATCCCCTTCCACGTCTCTTAGCAATGTGCACAGTTTCTCGATTCATTTCATACGTTTGGCAACGTGATCTCTCTTTGTTCTGTACATTATAAACGTATTGTACTCTTCTTACATACGGAAATTTCGACCCAAGACTAACCTTCGCCAGCCCTTAGTATAAAGATCCATATATTTTACTGCCTCTCAACACCAATAACAATCCTTTCAAAATCAGTCTTAAACCTTGTCTTATCCACAAAATCCAATAAGTTCGTTACTAGAACAAACTTGCTTACTTATAATAACAATAAGTTTGTTAAATCATAGACTAATTCTAATAAAACTACTCTACTGAAGGCTTCATCTAATAAAGTCGCTCTCGGCATAATTTCATTTTCTGACAACAGTGCGCTGATTTGATCTCTTTACCGCCCTTGCAACATTCTATTAGTGCCAGCGACGCTTGATGTAAGTTCGTTGTTTTCGCCAGAGCCTGAATGCAAGGAAATGGGATTCACATTGTAATACGTCACGTTTTGTTAAGGAAGATTGAACCAAGAAGCTAAATTGCAGTTTTTTAAATTCGAGCTTTAAAATTTAAAGCTTTTTTTCTAAAAAGAATATTCTTCTAATTGAAATCAAAAAGTGTCTATAGGAATCTATAATATGTTAAGGAAATTCACATATACGAGAAGGTTCACTTTAAGAGGGATTTTTTTAATCCTTAATGATAGCGGCTCCATTTCAATAAGCTACAAATAAACTAAGTTGCGTCCAACAAGATAGGGATGATTTCTACAGACGACAGGCATCATTTTTATAATAGTTATTTATGATATAAGTGCTAAAAGTGGTATTTTATTTTGTGAGAAGGGAAGCCATCCCTTCGAACAAAATAAAATCACTTTTAGCACACATATCATACAGGGTGGCGCCTCTCATACGCCACGGATGTTTCAAGGAGAACGGTAGTTTATATCAAAATGAAATTTTGACAGCATATGTAGGTTAACTGAAAGCATTTTACAAAAATATATAGAATTATACAGGGTGTTCCAAAGAAAAGCTACACATCAAAGTTTTGTTTTTTCTAATGGAACACCCTATATATTAATTGATTTTCGGATTCTAGGAAAAAAATAAAGGTGAGTTTTATTAAAAAAGCATATACATAAAATCTTTGGATTTTGACATATTTCACATTTTGTGAAAATGAAGAGTAAATTTTAAATTTCGATAATAGCTACCTAAATTTTAGTTGACCTTGTATAGCCTGGTATTCAATTACAGTAACCATTGTATGTTAAATCAAATTGAAATGTGACCCGAAAAGTTATAGAGGGTGAGACAAAATTAATATGGAACATTAGTCACTTTTAAAAGCAAGTTACTCCTTTAGTTTAAATAGAACACATAGTATATTTTTCCGGTGTTCAATGGGGAATTTATATATCTTCAAAATATTATTAGGTTGCCTACCCTTCAGATAAAGATTTTCCTAGATATTTTAATTTTTATGATTTTGCGTCAGGAGATCTTTATTATTTGAAAAAATCTAAGGTGGCTGTGTGATATACCTTTCGTTAATTTAACAAAAATTAAAGATTATAGAGTAAAATACTTAACGGTAATAAAAAGATACACGTTTAAAACATATTTTAATTATTACAGAATTAAAACTAGATATAAACCTATAATTATGTGACAAAAATTAGTTACATGAAATCAAAAGCTCAAAATGCTTCCTTTCCTTTTAACTGCATAAAATTGTTGTCTTTTCAAAAGGACATTTTCATTTTAAAAGGTTTGATTTTTGATATTATGTGGAGTTCTACCTCGAAAAGCAGCTACAATAATTTCTCTCATATTGTCGACAATAGTTGGTCGAGTTTTGTAAACACTGTCTTTAACATATCTCCATAAAAAAACAGGCTAGATAAAATCAGGAGCATTTAAGTATTCTATTAATTAATGAATGCACATTGCATTCAGCAACTATTAGAATCATATCAATAATCAATATATCAATAATAAGTTTACATATATCAATATATCAATAATAAGTTTACATTTTTGGCAAATTTCTGAGGAATTATTTTGTTTGAACTGACACAAAATGATAACTAGTTGTTAAAGTTAGAATAATTTGACAACGTCAGACATAATCACCAGCCACCTAGATTTTATCAAATATTAAAGATCGACTCAGATCAAATCATGTAAATCAAAATATCTAGGAAAATCTTTGTTTGAGGGGTAGGCAACCTTAATAGTATTTTAAAGAGACATGAATTCTCCATTGAATATCCGAATAATATACTGGTGTTTCATTTAAAATAAAAGAGTAACACGCTTTTAAAGACGACCAATGTTCAATATTAATTTTGTCTCACCCTGTATAACTTTTTGGATCAAGTTTTAATTTGATTTAAAGTACAATAGTTAATTTAACGACATATTAGAGTATACGGGGTAAATTCCAATTTAGGTAGCTTTTATCGTAATTTAAAAATTCTTTTTTATTTCTAGAAAATGTTACATATACTTCTCTTATAAAACTCACCTTTATTTTTCTCCTAGAATCTCCTAGAAAACACAACTTTGATGTGTAACTTTTTTGGGGGACACTCTCTATAACTCTCTATATTTTTAAAAAAGTGCTCTGAATTGACCTACATTTTCTCACAAAATTTCATTTTAATACAAACTGTCGTTCTCCTTGGAGCCTCCGCGGCGTATGAGAGGCGCCACCCTGTACACTATTTTTTCTACAAACAAGCTTTTTTATGCTCGTATACCGTGTACGTCTCAAAAGTGGCTCACCCGTATAACTTTTTTATTTTTTCAGATAAAACAACGAGATTTGGTATGTTAGTATATGACATAAATTAGGATTGATTGAGGTATTCAATTGTTTTCGGTCGCTTTCGATTCAGAGTATCATTTTCTATCAAATAAAGTAAAAAATACCGAGGGTGGCCGATAAAAATTGAATCGCCAATCAATCCCAATTTATGACATATACTAACATACCAAATATCGTTGTTTTATCTGAAAAAATAAAAAAGTTATAGGGGTGAGCCACTTTTGAGACGCACCCGGTATATGAATGTACCTATTATTACTTTTTTATTTTACGTTAATAAATAATTCATAATATGTCATTCTCAAATCAAATTAATTATGAAGTTTATGGTTGCTAGGGTAATTGAAAGATTCCAGACATCGCTTCAGTGTTAAAAGTAAATCACGTGACTTACTTTTAGCACCAGTGCTAAAAGTAAATGACTTTCATATGACTTTTACAATCAGTGATATAATGTCACATTTTAGGCACTGACACCATGCGTCAAAAATAACATTTTTACTGACGTTTGTAGAAAAAGGTATTTAAAAGTGATAATCGGAGATTATTAGAGCACGTTGAGCGATTAAATGACAAACAAACAAAGCAAGTAAAAATCCAGAATATTTTAGCTTTTTAAACGTTTTTATAACACTGTTATAGTGTGATTGGAAGATATGTATCCTTAACGTTTCAAGTGCTGTACGGTGGAGACACCAATCGTTCTGCGGTCAACGCATAAAACACTTATTCTCTAATTCGGCCAGCGAAGGCAGTGTGGATCTGAAAGCGACAGTGTTGCCATATTAAAACGTGTAATATTATATATATATATATATATATATATATATATATATATATATATATATATATATATATATATATATATATATATATATATATATATATATATATATATATATATATATATATATATATATATATATATATATATATATATATATATATATATATATATATATATATATATATATATATATATATATATATATATATATATATATATATATATATATATATATATATATATATATATATATATATAATACGTTTTTGATGAAAATATCTTTGGATAAAAATATCCCCGTTCATACAGCAAAAATAAAAATTCTTTTATAGGTACTAAATATGTCGTATGATTGAAAGAAATCGTTTAGTTGGCTTTAAAATGACGATTTTTACATCTACCTTAATATTTTACATATGAAATAACAGCGATTTTTATTTCCAAGCCAACTCTGACGCCGTTCTTTGTTTAATCATATAATAGTATATTAAATTGATTAATGGTAGAAAATCCGTATTATTAACTGTATTGACTTCTCCAATAATAACATTTTTTGAGTTCATTTTAATTTTAATGTCGCAGTTTGAAAAATTCACTTAGGTAATTGATGGACAAACTTCATGTTCAGTAATATTTTTAATTTTGTTGTCACTTCTGTCTCGTGAACGTCTCGCATTCTTTTTCTTCACTTAAAACTCTTTTCCGGATTGTTGCTGCGAGGTGTCCAGTACTGGTACTAGGTTTACCTTCCAAGATTTGGCAAATTTTATCAAGAATTTACAATTTCTTTCTCTTTAATTTAACTCGTCATTAATAATTTCAAGGTGTTTTTTTGCACTAGTGTAAAAAATTTGACTTTTAATATAGTACATAGTGTAAAAATAGCTACTTTTTTTCACGATCGGAGAAAAAATAATTTGTGTTATTTGGGATGTCACAGAAAATTGACTTTTAATAACCATTCTAGTACATATTTCCTTGAGGGAATATCGATTCTTCTAAACTATCCAGCAATTTTTCATAATATTAAACTGTAACGGCCATCGCGCCAGGCAAGATTTTAATTTCAACTTTGCGCAAGAGTTTTCTATAAATTTTATATAAGTTTTGCTGGAACGGCTCGACGACGACAAGGCGATGGCGAAAGTACGGGCAAAAAATTATATCGGCCCGCTCAGCAATTTCGAAATGATTTATTACGACTTGATGGCGACTTTATTGCCTGCAGGATATCAATTAAGGTAAACGGCAAATTGAAAATGATGCCGAATCGTGATTGAAGGAAATGAGACCGGTTTATGATTAAGTTAAAATTACGATCTGGAATAGATAATTCGTAATCTATTTTAGAATTTAAATCGATTGACATTGTGAAGCCTCATCAAAAATACAGTAAAACCCTACAGTAAGAATAATATTTCAGTATTCTTGAATATTAAACCGTAAAAATATACATAATTTTAATGATAACATTTAATCAGTATCTAAAGGTAAATCTTGATATTTCGTCACTAACACAGAAATTTAAAAATAAAAAAGTGTTTTTTGTAAAAAGCCTATGCGTTAGATTTAATATACCGGGTGCGTCTCAAAAGTAGCTCACCCCAATAACTTTTTAAAACCAGATTTGTTATGTTAGTATAAGACATAAATTAGGATTGATTGAAGTATTTAGTTGTTTTTGGTCATTTCCTGTTTTACCGGAAATGACTACAACTTTTGATTTTTAAATAGCACCCTCGGTATTTTTTTACTTCATTTGATAGAAAATGACACTCTGAGTAGAATGACAAATCATATGTCAGCTTTCGACATTCCCGCTTAAAAAATCGTATTTTAAATTTCAATCTACAGTATGTCCCCGTATTGTCTTTACAGGAGGAAAAAAACTTTTTTATTTTGAGAAAAATGCATTTTTCATAGAGTTTTTCTTGTTCTAAAATGGTTAATCCCGTTTATACTTTTCCAAACTTCCATACCGTTTTAGAGAAAATTCAGAAAAACATGAAAATATGGTCCTAAAAATCAGAACATCTTTCTATGGTAATATAACTTCATTTTTATTCTTTGATAGATTGTTATTCATAGAATTTTAATTAATGCAATAGTTTTTGTTGTTTTAAAATGTTAATAAAGATTTTTTTTACATTTATGTAGACATTTATTTTGTTCAATGCTACGGAAAGTGTGATGATAGTTATTGGAAAATATTACTCTTTAACAAAAATCTTGTAAAATATAAAATATTAAGTATGACTTCTTTACTACATTTTACATTTTATTAGATCATTAGAAGTGTAACATAGTCAAAACAAAAATAAAATTATAAATACATACACAGAGCGTAGTAAAGCACATAGCGTCTATTTTTGATTTAACAAAAAATACAATGTAATTATAGTAAAAATATTATAGACTACTAATTAACTGCCACAAAAAATAACTATATACAGGGTGATTCCTGTAAGTCGGTCATGCTTTCGGGGAATGATCGGAATGATGAGGACGTCGAAATATTAATTTTGATATAGCACACTATAGGTCGGAAATGCCTCTTACGCAATATATAGGGTGTTAAAGTTTTTGAAAAATTAAAGATATTCTTCAATAGTTTTTTAACAGTTGAAGCTATCATTGCAAAATTTTATTATAGAAGTCTACCTAACAGACAAACTTTAAATGTAAAATGAAGAGGTTTTAGTTTACCAGTGGCGTAGATGTAATACGCATCGGAATTTTTGAAAAAAATAGTACGCCACTGATAAAAATAAAATTTTTAGAGTTTTTTTATTTACTCGGTTTATTTCCAAGCAAAAATGTCTCTTGCAACTTTCTCCTGTCTAACACCATTTTGTCACAATTTAAAAATAAATACATTTTTTAATGAGAATCTTAAATACAGCGAATTATTATAACTACTGGGCAGAACATTTGCATCGTCAGCTCCCTTCATCACTTACATGTGAATAAACCAAGGTTTAGCTCTTTAAATAAATTTTTAAAAAATTATAAATTTAAACTAGAAATGTTTTTATTGTTAATAAAATTCTTAGCTTTAAGGTATTTATAATAATTCGCATATTTAAGGTTCGCTTTAAAAAAATTATTTATTTGTAAATTGTGACAAAATGGTGTTACATAGGAGAAAGTTGCAAGAGACATTTTTTCTTGGAAATACACCAAGTAAATAAAAAACTACGAAATTTTTATTTTTATCAGTGGCATACTATTTTTGTTTGAAAAAATTACCTGATGGGTATCACATCTACGCCACTGGTTCAAACTAAAACCTCTACTGTTTACATTTAAAATGTCTCCGTTAGGTAGACTCCTATAATAAAATTTTATAACGATAACTTTTTACCGAATATCTTTAACTTTTCAAAAACTTTAACTCCCTGTATCTTGCGTAAGAGACATTTCCGACCCATAGTGTGCTATATCAAAATTAATATTTCGCCGTCCACTATCATTCCCCGAAAACATGACCAACTTACAGGGATGTAAGGACTGTACTTACTTATTTATGATTAAACAATTTTTTTATTTCGTTTATAAATTTATGGAATAAATTTCGAAAATGTCTAAAATATCTTTAATAAAAAAAGTTTAGTATCTAACACGAAAATGTGGATCGACTGTAAATATCAAAATGTACAAATACATAAACTATAAACACAAATCACCGAACTTTCCGACAAAGCAGGAATATCTGAATTAATAATTATTTAAATAATGATTGAAAAACAACTTGACGGATCACCAACATTTTGTCAACTAGATCAAAACTAGACATTTATGGTAGTCAACATAGATTCTGTCATTCCATCTTCATTATATATGAAGATGGAATGACAGAATCTAATTTATATAATTAGAAACCTGTACTTTAATATCTTTTGCGCCGTCTGGCGATGCGGAAGAAACTAAATTTGTGGGTCTGTAAAATTACTATTGAGTGTCAATTATTAAAACAGCAATAGCCGATACAACTTCTGGGAATAAAACTATCTCAGCTAGAGTAACTGTCATCAAATAATAATAATACAAATTTTTAAGTTATTAATATTTACCGTCAACAAAAAAACATCTGTTGAAATTAATCAAAAAAGAAACTATCGAAAAAAGATGCATTTTGATGATAATGTAGTTTTAAAATTCCTTGCTATTTCACAGCGTGTTTCAAGCTATCTCGCATAAATAACAACATTTTATTTTCCCTCGTATAATAGACAGATGACGAAAAGGTCAAATAATTTAGCTACATACACATTGCTTAAAAACTCAACAAAATCGGCCCACTTGAACAAATTATATTGAACTTCAAAATACATGAAAATTTTAAGGTGTCAATTTTTCGCGCCAATCAATGTAGGTTCTAATAAAAATCCCATCTAACTTAACCAATGCACAATAAATTCCAATTTTTCACAAAAAAATAAAAATATTTAGAGGCCAACATCTCAGGGGAAGAAAGTGTTTGTTTTTCTAATTTTCCATGCTATATTTTGCATTTTTTACGGCTATTTGTTATTATTGCTATGTTTATTTGACAAGACAGCTATACTTTTATTAGGAGTTAAAAAAATTGACATAACACATTTCGACTTAAAAAAGTCAGTTAGGACATACATACTGCAGGATACAAGTCGATATACCTAATACCCTAGTGACCGTATTTTTAACCCACATCATTTGCCCTACTGCCACCCTATTTCTGACTCCTGACCTCATTCATCAACCGGAAAAACTTTGCAGGCGTATCTTTTTAGTCAGAACCGAGCTAAGACGTGTTCGCTCATAGCCTCAGCGGTTTAGAAAGGACGTTTGTTTGCATTTTTCGAATATATTCGGACGCACTCTCTTTAATTTCAGAAGTTCGGTAATGCCGTAATTTATTAGTTCAAAGTAAAGGAGAATGTATACAGTATGTTCCCGGATTGCCTTTCTACGAGGAATAACTTTTTTATTATTGACATTTAAAGAAAAATGCATGCTTCATAAAAATTTACTTGATCTAAAATGGTTAATCACATTTAGTGCTTCTTTAACATTTTAAAACAGCTAAAAATATGACGTTAATTAAAATTCATTCAATAACAATCTATTAAATAATGAAATCGGAATGATATTACCATGTAAAACCAATTTTCATGTTTTTTTTTACTTTTCTCTAAAACGGTATGCAAATTTGGAAAAATATAAAGGAGATTAACCATTTTAGAAAAAGCAAAAAATTTTACAAAGAATGAATTTTTCTCAAAATGTCAATAATAAAAAGGTTTTTTCTCTTGTGAAGGCAATTCGGGAACATACTGTAGAGAAACATAGCACTACAATTATTAGCGATGGGAACTATCGAATGAATTAGACTATCGAATGGTTACTGAATGAATGATTTCAACTATCGAATGGTTTCATTCGAATAAAATCATTCATTCATTTGTATACTAAAGCATATGTGACAACCTCGCCGTGCGACTAAATGGTTATCGTTAAGCCACGACTATCGAATGCTTTTGATAAATGAAATTTAGTATTCGTTTGATTTTTGTCTGCGTCAGTGCATTATTAGTTCTTCCAAATTTTTATAACTTGCCTTCTAAATACTGTGCTATTTTTGCGTTTATTAAAATATTTAAAATACTAAAGTAGTAGTGTTTTTTTTTTTTAAATTGACGATTGTGTACGTGTGTAGCTGGTCAAAATTTTTCCGAAAATTTGTGTGATTTTCCGATCTTTCAATTATTTAATTTTATACGGTATATGGTCTATTTTTTTAATGGGAAATTTTGAGAAGAAACAATTTTTAAGAGAGATGAGGTGAACTTACAATTAATTTTAAAAATACATATGTATTTGTATTTTAGATGTTTTAGTAATATGAATTATTTGAACTTAATAATCATATTTAAGTAATGTGGTTAAGTAAATGGTTATCGAAGTCAAATTTTGGGATGAGGAAATTAAATTGATTGATTAAAGTTTTACACGTGCCAATTTAAAAAAAAAAGTTAACGTTATTTGTATTTTGTTTATGCTAATTCTCTTACATGTAGATTTTTGCGAAGAAATATTTCATTTATTTTGTAAAGTAAATGCCAGTAAAAGCAAATATTTTTAAATACTACAAAGTAATAAACATATATAATTTTGATTTCTAATTTTTTATTTATATTTTTCTTCTATTACACTGCATGCGTAGAAAATTAATAAATGTTTATATTTCATGATTTTAAAATGTGTTGTTAATATAACAAATTAGTTCTGTAATTATTATTATTTAATAAACCAACGTTGCCAAAAAATTTAGAGACTATATTATTTTTAAATAGGATCTAATATAAATAATTTTGACTTCTAATTTGTTGTTTATATTTTGCTACTACTTAAAAAAATGTTTATATTAAATGATTTTAAATTTTGATGTTAATAGGTATAACAAATTATTACTGTTATTATTATTTATTAAACCAGTTTGCTTAAAAACATTAAAAATAATTTTCCTACACCCAAAATAAAAAGTATTATTGCAGTGTAACAACAGAATATTAATAAAAAAAATGCAAAATATATAGTCATGCCACAGGTCATACTATCCCTAACGAACTATAATACCAAAGAATAATATTCTTTGCTAATACCAACTAATACGAATATACGGCAACAGCGCCGTTCATAATGTATTTTTTGTGTAAATACTAGCACCTCAATAAAAAAATAATGTGTCCTTATCTTTATCTGACTCAAAATCAAAGATGCCGGCTTTTTTCATACCATTGCCACAAGATTGCCACCGACCGCCGACCGCTGTCGGGTTTCTAGGAAAGAAACCTACGTCGCCGGGCGACAACTAAAATCCAGTTTATATTTTATTATAATCGATTACAGACCTGCACGGGCCGGTTTTTTGTAGCCCGGCCCGGCCCGGCCCGAGAAGAGAAGTAGGTTTTGTAAGCCCGGCCCGGTTTGTGGAAAGTTAAAACTTTAAACTAGTCCGGCCCGGCCCGAACCATTAAAATAAAATGATCAAAATAAAATTACAAAAATCCTTTTAATTACAATTATTCCAAGTAGTTCTTTGTCGATTCCCGACAATCTATCAATTTTACATAAACATAGCCTAAAAATGTCTGTTATAGTACAGGGTGTCTCAAAAACATGGAGAGAAGCAAAGTTGTGTTTATTTAAAGTGCGGAACCGGCCCGGCCCGAGGCCCGACCCCTATTGACAGTGCGAAAACGGCCCGGCCCGAGGCCCGGGTTCGGGCCGGGCCGGGCCTGGGGCCCGTTCGGGCCTCCCGGCCCGCATATTCGGAATTCGCCGACACATTAGCCGTTCGGGTTAGTTCGGGTGCTGCGTAAAATACAGACGTATTAGACTAATACGTCGGCGATTTACGATGCGCTCAAAATATTGTTCTTTCTTTGCAAGTTTGTAAATCGGATTCATTTGATCTGCGTCTATAATGGTTATTTGTATTTTTTATGATCAATCATAGTAATTGTCTGTAGTAAAGTTGGTTTTCATCGTTTTCCAGTGATTAGCACATTTAATAGATAGCCTCTAATAAACTGAGTTTGCAGATCACTGATAAAAACAATTTTTCGGTATGTTGATTTTTGCACAGAAATTAAGTAATAACAATAATGATTTACCTAATATATCATTAATACAAAATAAACGGTAATAGCACAGAAAACATTGTATATGTTATCTGTCATAATGGTAATAAAACAAAACTGAATAAAATTATATATTTCAAAATAATTTATTTTTTTTAATTCAATATTTTATTGTTGAAGTAGAATATATCCACAAATTTTAAGCTGGTTTGAAAATAAAGATAATTGTATCTCTGGTTGTCATTTTGTATGTAAAATTATATGGGGAGTGTCATCAATCGTCATTTCCAAACCAATTGGATGCCTTTTTTTTCGATCATACGGTACTTGCTATAAGTCTTAAAACTTAACTTACCCTTTATTAAGGCTTTAATAATTATTTTACCTTGGAAAATTTTAGAAGAAAAATTTTTGAAAGAGTTTCATAAACCTTCTAAGTTTGGTCCTGTGAAGCTACGTCTAATATTTAAGAGATATATTACTATTATAGTCATTTTAATGTCAAAGAAAAACAGTGAAGCTAGCCGAAAAGAATTTCGCGAAATATAGATTGGCAGATAAAATTATTAGTAACCATCAAACGATTTCTTTCAGACACAAAATAAAAAAAAATATGGGATTAGGACGGAATAAATCCAAAAAACATGTCTTATTTTTTATTCACATATTTTTTTGATAATAAACTTTTTGCTTAGACTTAAGTTATTTAGTAATTTCTATATACAGTAATCCAGCATATTTTCGCCATTAGTTATCTAAAAGAAAGTAAACTTTTTAAGTTACCCCAAAAAAAAATAGTATAAAATAGTTACAATTTTATACTAAAAATGACAAATTGAAAATTTTCTCCTCAAATTTTTGATAATCATTCTGATTATTTTAAGTCGGATACACCGAATATAGATTATCTTCAGTATTAAAGATAATTTTCTGTTCAAGTCTGCTTTGATTTTCCAACAGTTCTCGATAAATGCAAAGTAATAAATATAATACCTATGCAATATGCAGTCAACGGTTATTTCGTTTTCGTAAATCGCCGACGCATAAGGGTTGGGACTAGTCTGATACGTCGGTACTTTATCAGCCGTCCATCGCAGTAGCCGACCCAATCCGAGCGGCTAATGTGTCGGCGAATTCCAAATATGCACCCGGCCCGTGCAGATCTCTATAATCGATCCTGACGAATATATGAATTTTACAAATGAATGAATTTTATAAATGAATGGTTTTTGCTGCCGAATTAATATATTTCAAGGCAGATGACGCATCTATTCGATATTTTTATTCGAATAGTTTTCGACGAATGTTTTCTTACTAGCTATCGAATTATTCGAATGAATTACAACTATCGAATGTTTCGATAGTATTCATTCGATAGTTCCCACTACTAACAATTATTGTCCAAGAAACTACAATTTGGAGTTATTTAGCTTTGAAGTTTGATTAATGTAATTTTTGAAGTGAAACTTCTGTACGCGCGGTGGAAGCAAAAATTCAAGGCCGCGACACATGAATTAGTTTGGTTTGGCTTGACACGTGTCACCGTGACAGTTAGTTTTGACGTAAGAAACGTCAAAAGTTGATGTTGTCCGATCGCGACCAAATTCGGTGGGTAGGCTATGTGAACGACACACAGTGGGGCAGGATTAACTAAATATGTCGAAAAAGTTTCGATGATAGTGCACATATATTTTACGAATAATTGTGAAACATGTTATAAAGTGACTTTTATCGAAAAATGGTTATTGCTTAGCGGTATAACTATTATACAGGGTGGATCAACAAAAAAATCACTTTATTTTTCGAAAGTTTATATATTTTTATTACTTTAATTTTAGCAGGTTATAAAATGACTTTTATCAAAAAATGGCTATTGCTTAGCGGTATGACTATTATACAGGGTGGCTCGACAAAAAAAATCACTTTATTTTTCGAAAGTTTAGATATTTTTATTTCTTTAATTTCAGCAGATTATAAAGTGACATTTATAAAAAAAATGGCTATTGCTTAGCAGTATAACTATTATCCTGTATAACGGGTAAACAAAAAAAATCACTTCATTTTTCGAAAGTTTACAACGGTCATTTTAACTATATATAACACTAGAAAGTCCAATTTAGGTAGAATTTACTGAAGTTTAAAATGTAGTCTTCATTTTTAGAAAATGTAAAATATATCAAAAACTTTATATTTCAGTCTTATGCTTCTCTAATGACACACACAGTTATGTTAGACTTATTTGAAAAATGATAAAGAGAAAATATGTTTCTTTTATCGAGATCTACCACCCCTTAAAATACTTGCACTTATATCTGGGACACCCTGTATAGGGTGTTCCGTTACAAAAAATACAACTTTGATGTGTAACTTTTTTTGGGGACACCTTGTAGAACTCTATATATTTTTAAAAAATGCTCTAAATTGACTTACATTTGCTTACAAAATTGCGTTTCAATGTAATCATTCATTCAGACATTCTTCTTTGAGCTTCCGTGTAGTATGTGTAGTATGAGAGGTGCCACGCTGTACACCAAACATTTAAAAAACTTTAATAACGAAAATGTTTTTGCAGATTTATGGTCGTAGGTAAAGTTTAGTACGTAAATCTTGTTGCAGAAATATAGTAATACGCTTGTACAATACTACACCCATCACCACACGCCTTATGTGTGCAACTTTTCTATTCGCCCGTAATATATTTTTTACAGTACTCATTACGTAATATAGTATTTCATTCATTTTCTATTTTTATACCATATATCCAGAAAAAAATAGCAGAGAAATGTCAATACTTGCCGAAGAAAACTTAGCGAGAATAAATTTAGCGGTAATTTATGATCAATTTTTCGACTATTCATAGGTTCATTAAACTTAAAATAATTTAGAATGGGGCAAGAACGGACAAAAATTTTCGTTATAATATTAAATTGATTGAATGGAGGAAAAATAATGTATGTCAAAATCAGGCGGATGTACGAAGATTCCTAACTAAACTGCTTTGTGATTTTCAAATTTAATTAAGTGGATGCAAATTTTTGGCTTATATTATTTCAACTTTCTTGTGTCTTCGAATATTCGCGTAATATAGATCAAAACCAGAGAAATATTAATTTACTTACCCGATGCGAGAGAATAACAATGTCGCTATTAAAATAAATATAAATTTATTATTAGAAAATCAAATATAAAAAGGAGTAAATTGAAAGGCCGGCTCAAGAAAATCGAAACAATTTTAGTTGATACGCAAAAACAAAGACTATTTCTAAGCAAGCACTGTCGATTCAGCGTCTATATTATTATATAATATTCAGCGGCATATAGCCTCCAATAATACATTAATTTCACCTGAATTAGGAAGATTTAGTTTTTAATACTTATTGTATATAAATTGCCAATTCTGCCCCAGTGTGCGACGTAGCACACGGTCCCACCCTGCAAAGCTGGATACGACGTTTCGTTTACATCTTGGGTAGGATTTCGGCATCATTGGGGAAAGGCTACAGGACGATGCAGAGTGGTTTCGGCAATGGAAAAAAAACAAAAAAGATGGTGTAAAATTGGGTTTAAATTATCCTATCTTACATCGAGTTAGTTCAAAGACAATATAATAATATTACTTTTTTAATTTAATTACTAGTTTTGAATTTACAACACCTCCTTTTTGACAATTTTCTTAATATACAAAACGCGCAAAAATAAAGCGAAAACAAGTAATATTTTACAGCCCTTCTTTTAATTCCTAAAAATCGGTATTACCCAGGAACTGTTTCGTTTATCCATGGGCATTAAAAGTAAAAATAATTTTGCCAAAATATACCGTGCTTTTGATGCAGTTTAGTTTGAATCTATTTCTAATAAAATTACTTTACATTAATCAGACTAGAACAAAAAAGCTTTACCGAGCTTTGGTCTCGGATTAATTTGACTAAAAAGAGCAACTGTTAAAGTAGTGATTCTATAAATTTTATAGCCACATTCGGCCACGTTTGTTAAAAATTAAAAATAAAAGATAAACAGTGTATAAAAAAATGAAAACTACATTCTTCATTTTTGCGGATGCCGATGAATTAATTTAATATAATTTACTTTTTTTGCCACACATATCATTATATTGTATAAGATTTAAATGTTATAAATTATAATAACCACAGTGTAACTAAACTGAGCATCAATTGAAGCGTAAAATGCAAATTTTTTCATTAAGTTTAACTTCTTGTATTTTTTAAACTTTTGAAGGAATTTTGAATTTGCCAGCCAGATTCTAAAGCATTGCTTATCGACTATCGAACCGTTCTTTGTAGTTTTTTTAAATTATTGGTCAGGACCTATCATACAAGGTAAAACAAAAATGCGCGCATTTTTAACAAAATTTTAAGTGAGCCTCATTTTGTGGAGGGTTGGAGGAGATCCATTTTTTGTGGGTAGTTTGAAGGAGGTGTTTTATACCTCGGGACGTTTATGAGTTTTTTTGGCTATCACTCTCCATTGCGATGTTTTCGATATTCTTATGATTGTCGGTAGAGTTTTAATACTAATAATTTTATCTCATTGTGAAATAAAGATATCGTATTTTTAAGCATTATGCATTTTAATGTATAATTAAATAAAGCAAACAAATAATTTTATAAAACTAAAAAGTGTTACAGATATACAGGGCGTTAAAAATTTATCTAGCTGGTATATTTAAATTATATGAACAGGTTTTATTATGTATCTTGACATAACAAAAGAAGCATTTAACTTTTTCATTAACGATACAGTATAATCACTTAGTATAATCATTAGTTAATACGCATAATACTCAAAAATACAATATATTAATTTCACAATGAGATAAATTTATTAGAATTAAAACCTTACCGAAAATCATAAAAAAGGAAAACATCGCAATGGAGAGCGATACCCCAAAAAAACTCAAAAACGTCCTGAGGTATAAAACAGCTCTTTTAAAATACCCACAAATAATGGAAATCCTCCAACCCCCCACAAAATGGAGGTCACTTAAAATTTTGTAAAAAATGCACGCATTTTTGTTTTACCCTGTATTATGGGTATTGGCCAATAATTAAATAAACTGCAAAGAACGGTTCGATAGTCGATAAAAAAGCGTTTCGGAATCTGGCTAGCAATTCAAAACGCCTTCAATAGTTCAGAAAATACGTAAGTTCAACTTGATGCAAAAATTTTCACTTCACGTTTCAATTGGTGCTCAGTTTACTTTTAAATAAATTTATTAAACCGTGTTATTTGATGTATTTTATTAAGCTGAATCGAATAAAATCGATTGCGATTGAATGCGATTGGATTAACGGTTTAGGAAATATAGGGTTTTTTCGTTATATTATCAGTTTCACGCCACTGTGCGACGCCCTCGACGTTTCCCACCGATACCTCTAAATGGACGAAATCATCAGGAATTTTCTTAATTATGGGTCGATTGGAATCAAACTCGGCACGTCGATAGAGGTACGCGAATGGAGTCCTCAGACGGACAGACGGTTATTTTAATATATGTAAATTTAGTAGTGAAATAGTTGGGAAAATATTGTATTTGGCTACTATGCAGGGTGAGTCTTAAATAAGTGCAAATATGTTCAGTGCTGGTAGATCTCGATAAAAAAACATACTTTCTCTTTACCTATTATCAAATAAGTCCAAAATATCCGAGTTATTTTAGTTTGGAGATTTCCAAAAAAATGTTTTTTCCTTGAATTTTGAAAACCACTGGATCTTTCTGGGTTTTCTTTCTTGTAGATTTAATCCACTACCTATGTTGCCATATGATCAAAAAATTATATTTTTAAACTATAAACTAAAAAAAAAATTAAAAAATCGAAATCGTTTTTCTCCAAATATACTACCCCTTATCTCGTCGAAATATACTACCCCTCTATGACCATTTGCCCTTATTTAAAACCCACCCTGTATAATAATTTATTAGCAACTATAAATATTAAACACCACATAATAAATTTTAAGCTAACAAGTGCACCATAACCTGACAAATTATGAAAACTGGATATAAAAAGAAAATTGGTAATAATACTCCGCCTAACATAATCCTTAAATCTCAAAAATAAACTGCACCAATTTAAAAAAATCCATTTTAAATTTTATAGTTTTACTTCTCGGAAAACTAATCAAATTTTAGTTTATTTATTACGTGAGAAAATATTGTCGACGGCTCTACGCCCGTCGACAATATTTTCTCACGTTCGAGAAAACTGGAAAGTATCGATCAAATATGCCGTTTAACTACAAAAATGAATGCTTAAAATGGAAGGTAAATAAAATTCCGCTCCTCGCTTCGACTTTCCGCTATAATTGAAATCCCAATTCGAACATGAATAACGACGTTAGAGGAAGAAAATTGGCCAGAGTTTTGGATTTAGAGTCCCGACTTGATTAAAGAAATGGTTTAGTGCTCTCCGAAATTTATTGCCAGTAGTAAAAACAACTAAAATTAAGTTTCAGGTTTCTACATTTAGGAGAATAACTTCTGTAATTTAATGGGGTGGCATAATTTCCTCAAAATATATTTTTTAACGTTTTCTAATATATTTAATCATATATGTTTTTAACAATAAAAAATAAGATACAACAGAACTTAGGGGTCGTTATAAATGCCATCTGAATGATCGTAGATAAAATAAAATAAATCGATTGAAATAAATATTTATACACTCAGATGCAAAAAAAAACGCAACGGAGAAAATTTTAGTCAAATTTTATATTTTTGTTGTTTTTAGCCCTATTTTCAATTTTTTTAGCAAGCTTTATATAATTACATCCACTTTAATTTGTAAACTTAGTTTTTTATAAACTATAGTATTTGGCATATTATACAGGGTTAATCAAAGAGTTGTTTTTACCTTAAATTTAAAACACCCTGTGCAATAATTTCGTGTGTAAATTTTCCTAAAATCTAGTTTTACGGTCAGAACCATGTCTCCTGAGCATTTTGTTTTTTGGATCATGTCAATGCATGCCTTGGTTAATTTTTAAGAGCGAAATAAACTTGCTACCAATAATTTGCAATTTTTTCAAATATAATTTCTTTTTGAAGTTATTTTTCATTTATTTATCAGTAACTATAAGTTTTAAACACCACATAATAAATTTTAAGCTAACAAGTGCATCATATTCTGACAAGTTATGAAAACTGGATATAAAAGGAAAATTGGCAATAATACTCCGTAAACATAATCCTTAAATCTCAAAAATAAACTGCACCAATTTAAAAAAAATCCATTTTAGATTTTATAGTTTTACCTCTCGGAAAACTAATCAAATTTTAGTTTATTTCGGGAAATATCGGCTCTACGCCCGTCGACAATATTTTCTCACGCCCAAGAAAACTCGAAAGTATCGATCAAATATGCCGTTTAACTACAAAAATGAATGTTTAAAAGGGAAGGTAAATAAAATTCCGCTCCTCGCTTCGACTTTCCGCTATAATTGAAATCCCAATTCGAACATGAATAACGACGTTAGAGTAAGAAAATTGGCCAGAGTTTTGGATTTAGAGTTCCGACTAGATTAAAGAAATGGTTTAGTGCTCTCCGAAATTTATTGCCCAGTGGTAAAAACAACTAAAATTAAATTTCAGCTTCCTACATTTAGGTGGATAACTTCTCTAATTTAATGGGCTGACATAATTTTCTTAAAATATGTTTTTCAACGTTTTCTAATATATACTTATACCATGTCTCCTGAGCATTTTGTTTCTTGGATCATATCAATACATGCCTTGGTTAATTTCTAAGAGAGAAATAAACTGGCCACCAACAATTTGCAATTTTTTCAAATATTATTTCTTTTTGAAGTTATTTTTCAATATGACTAGGCGGCTTTGGTGATTACTGTAAATTATATACTACTATGGGACGTTTGGGAAATGCTGGCAGGAGGGTTAGAGGTCGCGAAGCGGTACCGGCTTCATTATATGAACTTCGCATGGTTCTTATAGAAGAATAGGAAAGCATAACGCAATATGATATATGCAGCCGCATTGAGAGTATGAACGGACGTATACGGGCAGTTATAGTCGCCAAGGGAGGCAATACAAAGTATTAGGAAATTTTTTACATTTTTTTCTGTTTGTATTCTTGAGTATTACAGATGTTTTCTTTAATATCGTTAGTTCTGTTATCGTTATGAATGTTTATAAAAATCAGGACTATATTGTTAGTCTCTAACTTTTTGTTAATTTAGTATAGAGTATACAATGCAGCGTAATATGAGGTTACGACAATGATCACTAAAATCATCTCGGCATATTAAAAAATTACATCAAAATGTAATGTTAATTGGAAACATCTGCAAATTGATCAACAACCAAACATTTAAAACTACATTTTTTCAAACATGTCCTTCAAATCCTTCAATTTAATAGCTGTTAGTAAGAAGTTTCACTTCAAATAGGCGCACATAGTGCACACATAATTTTTTTTAATTTCATAATATAGATTAAATTTAGTAGTGAAATAGTTGGGGAAATATTGTATTTGGATAATTTAATCGTTTATTTGCAATTATAAGTTTTAAATACCACATAATAAATTCTAAGCTAACAAATGTATCATAACCTGACAAATTATGAAAACCAGATATTCAAAGAAAATTGGCAATAATACTCCGCCGATAATCCATAAATCTCAAAAATAAACTGCACCAATTTAAAAAAAAATCCATTTTAGATTTTATAGTTTTACCTCTCGGAAAACTAATCAAATTTTAGTTTATTTCGGGAAATATCGGCTCTACGCCCGTCGACAATATTTTCTCACGCCCGAGAAAACTCGAAAGTATCGATCAAATATGCCGTTTAACTACAAAAATTAATGTTTAAAAGGGAAGTTAAATAAAATTCCGCTCCTCGCTTCGACTTTCCGCTATAATTGAAATCCCAATTCGAACATGAATAACGATGTTAGAGTAAGAAAATTGGCCAGCGTTTTGGATTTAGAGTCCCGACTTGATTAAAGAAATGGTTTAGTGCTCTCCGAAATTTATTGCCAGTAGTAAAAACAACTAAAATTAAGTTCAGGTTCCTAAATTTAGGAGGATAACTTCTGTAATTGAATGGGGTGGCATAATTTTCTCAAAATATATGTTTCATTTAATCATACCATGCTGGCAACTTTTAATTTTGGGTCGGTATTTACATCTATGGAAGTAAATCGCATAGGGATCTTATTAAGTCGGAGTGAGAGAAATGCGACGGTGTACTGTTGCGGCGTTGTCACATTTCTTCGGTACGCCTTTCTCTATCAAGTAAAGTAAAATCACGGTGGCAAACCGCTTATTTTTAAAAGACTTTTTTTGAAAAGACAACTAGATAAAATCATTAGATAGGTTTCTGAGCATCTGAAATGGAATTATAAGGATATCGTTAGGGTGTCCATTTTTTTTATAACGAGAAAACGTCAGTAATAGCGATTATTTAAAAACTCAACTTTTTAACACATAACACGCGATAACTCAAGAACCACATTAGATATTGAAATTTCTTTCTTTTTTTATTTTGAAGTTCGGATCTTTTACAAGATGTTTAAATAAGGAAAATTCGATAGGCTTTTTTTTCCATTCAAAAATTTTAAAAACCCATATAATATAATATAATACTTCAATAATATGAATTATATTTTACATACCATTTTCCAGGGCGGATGTCAACAACTCACCTGTAAAAAAATAAAAATATAATTACTAAATAAAAATAATACTTATAGTAAAATATTGTCTAGCATTCTAAGTCGTAGGTTCAAATCCTGCGACTAATATATTATTGCCAGAGTTTTTTTAAACAACAATTCTAAGATTGTGTACCAATAGAATGTTCAGCCATCCTTCACTGTCACGTCATATATTGTCGAACTCTCTCATTCACTTGATAACTAAATGAAAGAGATTTGTGACGTCATTACGGCATTTCGTAAATTGCTGCATATTCTTTTTAGTAATCGTCATTGTCATTTGATTTGAAGTTATAATTTTATTGACGGACAGCGATCAATGTCAAAATTAAAAAATATAAACATTAAATGAACTGATCTCACACACACCCTAAAACTCATATTTGATAAATAATTATGACGTAACGGTGAACGATGGCTGAACATTCTTTAGGTCAACTTAGCCTTTAACAACCGACGAGCGTTCTATAGAACCCCGGTAACTATATTTTATCTTACATAGTGACAAAAGGCAGTGGCAGGAAAATTTATAGTGGGGAGCTGGGTACCTCTCGGAGATGTCACGATAAAATTTCTTAGACAGTTGACGACTGTACCTTTCCAAGTGCAATGGGTTAATATAGCAGAAAGCGATTATGTACTGAAAGTAAACATAGAGGATAGAGTGATTCACGGCGATGGCACATTAGATATCAAAGTAGTTTTCAAAAGTGGTAATAATATAATATAAATAACAAAAATGTTACCACTTTTAGTATGAAGTGGCGACACAATAAAGCTAAAAATAATTTAGACTGATGGAGCAGGTGCCTTTGTGCAAAAATCCAAATTTTCAAAAAAAAATCCTATCGCCAGTTCTACATAAACGTCTAACGTGCCATGACCGTGAATCAGCCTGTATTATTTCGGATGCTTTTTTCAAGTTGGTAGTTATTATGAGCTGCTTCCGAGTCATATATTCTCTAATAATGACCCAAGACTTGAGCCTATAATAATCTAGAATAAATAAAATGGCGGTATAAGATTTAGCAAAAATGTTACGAATTAGAATGTTACCGTACAATACAGTCATCCTTACAAATACAGTCATCTATACAGTCACGTATACTTAAATATTTCGGTCACGTTATGAGGAGGGATACTGACTCTATGGAAAAACTCATTATACAAGGCAAGGTTCCAGGAAAAAAACCCAAGCACAAGCACACAAGCTATTGCACACGCTTGTACATGAAGCACAAGACAGTGAATTATGGAGACAAACCTCACACATCACCTGACCACTACTTCCTCTTATAGGAATAAAGACAGAGAGAGAGAGAGAATGTTACCACTTGAAGTTGAAGAGATAAATAGAGAAGATCCTAATAATTCAGACCAATTTTTTCAAAAATTTGGCACTTAATTTTATTATTCCAAACGAAGCTCAATAAACGAACTTTAACCTCACTAGAATTGCGTATAAAAATTGAAAACACGTATGTGGTACTAATGAATATTACTCACGGGGGAGAACAACATAGAAAATTATCTGAAAATACCAACAACCTACTATAAATATCCAACAAGGTTATGAAGAAAGGATAATTATTATAAATCTGTTTTGTACAAAAAGGCACAATGTATTAAATGCTCAAAAAAATCTGTCTTGACTGTGAAAAAAGCAATAGGTTTAAAATCTCGAGAACATTTTTTTATGATATGTAAATGTTTATTTTATAAATATAGGTACTACAAATCTCTAAACACATGTTTATATGAACTATTTTCCATATTATTTGATGAGGAATCATCCCTTGAAATTTAGAAGTGTCTTTCAAACTACTACTACTACTACTACTACTACTAATACTGCCGTTACTCGCATGAGTATTTGACATGCATAAGTTACGCTAGGCGTTTTATTTCATGGGCTTTTTTGTGACTGAAAGGACCGATACGTGATGTTATCTCTCTTCCGCACTCCGGACATTCAAAAATCTCATTAATTTGTTGTCTCTTAACTTTTTGGTTGTCGCTGTTAATTGAGTTTACAATACTTCGCCATTGCATTCTATTGTGCGCTGTTTCTTTCCACTGATTCTGCATGCCTATCACCTTTAAGTTTTCGTGGAAAATAGCCTGGTATATTTTCAGTTGTCCACCCGGTTTCCTCTTACCGTCTACAAGCTCACCGTAAAGAAGAGATTTTGGTAGGCGGTTTTCTTGCATCCTGCATACGTGACCAGCCCATCTTAAGCGGGATTAAGTAACCATGACCTCAACGCTCTCGCAACTAGCTTTTTCAAGGACCAATACGTTTGAAACATTTGGTTTTTAAGAAACATCGAGTCTTTTAAGCACCCTGTATATAGGAGACTGTTATTATTAAAAATATATAGGGTGGTCCGAATTGTATTCGGGAAACTTCACAGAAAGTAAAGTAAATATTTCAAGTTAACGTCTCCTTTTTGCTGCCGGGGTTAATCTGGACGGGGCCTACTTTTGTTTACGCGGAATCCGAACCGCGGTCCTCGGCCATATCATGGTCAATAGCCTACCGACTTGGCAAGTGTCTAAATCGACTCTTACTCACGAGATATCCGATCTCATCCGGCCTCGAACCGGCGTGAATGAGCAGTGTGTGTCAATAGATTTTACACTTTTGCCTTTTTTTGGGCAACAGCACAATACAGAGTTTCGAACCGCTCACCCGTCCATCCACTAGTATCGCCTTACGTCGCTTAACTTCGGTGTTCTAATGGAAACCGGTGTTTCGACGTAGCTGGGCCGTTGCCCTGGAAACTTCACAGATAAAAATTCTGCAGATAAAATTAAGTAAAAAAGTCCTTATAACTATGTCAAATATCGAAATTAAAAAAAATCGAAATAAAAATGAAACTCCTACACACTGTATCTCCGAAACGAAGCATTTTAGGACATAAAATATTACAAACTTTTTTACTTATTTTTATCTGCAGAATATGCTGCCAAAGTTTTCCGAATACAATTCGGAAAACCCTGTATAAATATATTATATTAACAGAAGTTAATTAATATTTCTTTTTAGTAAAAGAAGAGCCGAATATACAAAATATAAATTTTCAGCGTTACTTATCTCAACAAAGACTGGAAGCAACAAACCGCCACTTTCAAAATGCAACTTTCCTAACGGTTAAATTACCGTCGAAGGTTTCTGCCCATAAATCGAGGCTGCCGCGTTGTATTATAAACGACCTCTAAACTCTGGCCACATTCCATATCTTTATATAGAGAACGCGATCCCGAAATGATAAAATTTATGGTACCGTAACGCGGATAGTAAAGCACTCTTTTCATATATACCATTTAGGGGCTATATTTATATTTAGTGGTTTAAAAATTTCGCCAGCGCGTGAAAACGACCGAGAATTATTACGGATTTTGAGAATGAGGATCTACGATGGAGGTTTCTTTACTATGTATTTAATTTTGTAAACAGAGTAGAATTTGCTGCACCAAGAAAAATATGTTAGGTACAATTTTTCATCTAAATCTATTAATAAAAATCCGTACCCTAGAAGCAAACTAGATTGGGGTTGCCAACAACAAAATAAAAAATAGAAGACGAGAGGGTAAACAAGACACAGACGAAACATTTTTTGAAACCTCACCCAAATGTGTAGAATTTACCAAAAGTTTTTCTTAAAAATATTTATACTCATAACTTGTGAAAATAAAACAAACCATTTCCAACAAAACTTTTTTATCAAAACATAAGCTAACAGTAAGTAAAAATAAAACATTTAAACATATTTATCTTTTCCACAAATATTTCTTGTACATAAATATTTTTTTTTATTTTCTTTTCTGTACAAACAAGTGGGAGTAGAGAAAAACACAGATTACCAATTTTTTAAAGCATTATGGCCTGAGTCGAAGATTTTTAGTTTGGTATGTAAAAAAACAAATTTTCAATACGTGAGAGAAAATAGGACAGTGAGATCAAAAAGAGGACTGTCCTCTGGAATAGAGGACGGTTGGCAACCCTAAACTAGATTAAGTCACAAAACATAGTTTTCAGAAAAAGGAATTTAAAGTTCTATTTTGAAGTTATTTCGTAGTTTCGGTCATTTTTAAACCTATGATTGTAATTACCAGATATATGAACAACATATTTTGAACTTATATGAAATGTAAAACATTTTTTAAATAAACTATACCAATTTTTTTTGAGTGACGTAATTTGTATAAAAGAAAAAAAAACACATTTACAGGACTTATATTAGATTGCGGAATGTACCCCGGATGCCAAAATATACCCAGGAATCCGATAAAATAAAATCACTTTCCAACAACTGAAATAAATTCAGACTGCGGAAACGTTTTAGAAAACGTAGAATACATGTTAGCTATTTTTTTGCCAATATACAATTTCCCAACTCCGCTTATCTCGACCGCCCACGCGTTATACTCGCAACAAGGTAAAAAATAACTTATATAAACTAAGTAGTTAGTATATATACGTTATTTTTTAACGTATTGCGAGCCCAACATCGACCATCGACTGATACCGCAGTATTTGCTGTAGCGCGTTCCTCACTCTGCTCTCCGATATCGATGATTGTCGAGATAACTGCTATTTTTCACACTAGTTATTTTTTGGAATTGCTTCGAGTCGCATAAAACTTCGTGGCCGACTTCGTATCCCGAGCAGCCGATCTCTACGCGTAGTTATTTTATGTCTGTTAATTTTTAAAGGTAGTAACGGTTAGAAAACAGTAAGCGAGACAAAACCTATCGGGAGTAACAGTTAATTACAGAGATTAGAGGAATACGAATAAAGACCTGGATGGAAGTGTACCATTATAAGTTCATACTACTGTAACATTTATCTATTTGGACGCTGTCATATTCATCCAATTGTCTATAATTCAAGAGGTGTTTGATTAATTTCAAATTATTAACATCTATACAGTGATCTTTTTCAAGTAAAAAAGTTCGTATAAACTTATGTCCTAAAATGCTTCGTTTCGGAAATACAGAGATAATTATTGCACTACAGTCGGTATTTGGACAAAAATTGGTGTTTGGGTATTTTTTGTCATGAAAAATTTGATTTGGATGACAATGTAACCCTTACTTGTAGGGGGCGGCACCTACATGGTATTAATTGTTTTAAAGAGTAATAACTTTTCGTCCGTATCTGTATAAAATTACTGAGTGAAAGATTTACGATGTGATTGATACATTTACGATGTTTTTGACGTAAAAAACTCGTCGTCGAAATAGCCAATACATGTCATAATTGACAAAATTAATATACCTTTTTTTGCAGGACAATTCTTCTAAATAATAAATTTGAAATGTTTTTGTACCAAAGACTCAATAGAAACTGTTTTATCGTTTTTTTTTCTAGAAAAATTGACAGTTAGGTTTTAAAACAGCTTCTGTTGTTTTACTGAACGTGTTTAATTGTCATTGATGTAATGTATCGATTATTGAGAATCCAAATATCTCGAGAACAGTTGCTCGTAGCGATTTGTTACAAGAGACATTTTTCACGTAAAAAAGGCACAAATATATATTTTTTCACTAAGTAGTGGAATACAGAGAAGGACGAAAAGTTATTACTCGTCAAAACAGTTAAAAAATGTTGGTGGCGTCCTCTACAACTAGGAGTCATATTGACATCGAAATCAAATTTCTCATGTTAAAAAACCTCAAATACTAATTTTCATCCAAATACGGAATTTAGTTCAGTAATTATTAGGAAAATATCGAAATAAAAATGAAACTTCTACACCCTGTATCTCCGAAACGAAGCATTTTAGGACATACGTTTATACGAACTTTTTTACTTATTTTTATGTGCAGAATATGCAGCCGAAGTTTCCGGAATACAGTTCGGACCACCCTGTATATCTGAGCTAATACATCTTATTTGACACATACGTTATTTAAATCTAGTTATTATTGATCTTCTAGTTTGCCCAACTTCTTACAAATTCATCAAAAAGTTTCAATTCTCTACAGCCAATAACAGAGAAGACCCTGACGAAAAAACCCTGTGGACAATATTTAAATTAATATTTATGGATTTTAGGTTAGGATACTTTACCCCAAAGCCCGACAATTATTAACAAAATTAGTGGATCCATTCAAAATTGTTGTCCAAATTTAATGAAAATTATTAAGAATCAGAATTGAAAAGGTAAAAAACGTGAATAATTTAACTTACCCAATATCTGGCCACATGGCACCTCAAAAAAAAAACAAATCTGTACTATTTTGGTACAGGCAAATTCTTGTAAAAAATTATAATATTCTCCAACCACATCCAAAAATTACGCTGGCAATCCCCACAGGAACCAACCGGCAAGGATTCCACAAGGAAAAAGACAATCTCCTCCCGATCGCCACGCCAATATGGCGATCGGAGGGAAAAGAACAATAATCGATCAAAATGAACCTCCAAAGATTTGACAACCCAGAAATGACATCAGAAGACGGAAGTTAGCAGAGTTGCCGTACTGACCATATAAACAGGTACTTTGGGGAAAAATATTAGAAAGACAAATTGAAAAGACACTGTCAACACTGCGTACCTCACCCGCTGCTGTTAAATAAATATAAAAGAATTATAAAGACATATTCAAATATTATAATTAATTAAGAGAAATTTATAAACAATTAATAAAAAGAGAAAGGGCTATTATCAAAAAAGGTAGCAAGTTTAAAAACCATGCTACAGCGTCACTACGTATTTCTAACCCTAACCTAACCTAACCTAACCCTTACCACTTTTCGTCTCGCTAGCTTGTGTGTCACGGACTTGAATTTTTACTCCCAGCGGAATACAGTTCGGACCACCCTGTATATCTGCGCTACTACATCTTATTTGACACATACGTTATTTAAATCTAGTTATTATTGATCTTCTAGTTTGCCCAACTTCTTACAAATTCATCAAAAGGTTTCAATTCTCTACAGCCAATAACAGCAATAGCAAATAGTAAAAAAATCAGCTGTATTCTGGATATTACATTTTTTATTTCAGCTTAAATTATTTCTCCGTCATTTTGATTATAAACATGAAACATTAAAAGTATTTTTGTTTATCCACTATAAGTAAATAAACACAAAAACATATTATTTGTAAAATAGAACGAAATTTACAAAAGATGTTTTAATGTAAAATATCTACATTGAAGCAGAAAGAAATACCAGGGCTTCCAATGTTTATAATTCACTTTCATGCGAGAGCCCGTCTAAAAAAGCTATTTTATAATTGTGTATGTTTTAAAAAATTCTGTAAATAATGTATCCTCCAAAAGCTCTCTAGTGAAAAAAGCTTATTTAACCGGCATTTAAAAATATCCTTTTAAAAGCCAGCGCATTTACAGTTTCATAGCGCGATCTGCTTTGTGCTTTCAAAATGTAATTTCGAGGAAAAAAATACAAATTTAGTAATATAGGCTTTTATCACACAACAAGGGAAAAAGTTGTGTGTTTACAGATTTTGTTTTCTTTTTATAAACTTCTATACAGGGTTGTCCAAACTGTATTCCGGAAACTTCGGCAGCATATTCTGCAGATAAAATTAAGTAAAAAAGTTCGTATAAATGTATGTCCTAAAATCGAGCCTAAAATGCTTAATTTTGCAGATACAAGTTTCATTTTTATTTCGACTTTTTTCCAAATCATTTCAAGTCTGGGAGTTTTTTGACATGAGAAATTTGATTTTGATTTCAATATAACTCCTACTTGTAGAGGCGCAATCCTACATATTTTTAACTGGTTTGAAAAGTAATAACTTTTACATACTTTTGCACATTTTACATAATTATAGAGATATTTGGAATAAGAAAGATTATTAATACCCTGTCGCCACTGACATAAATTAAACAAGTTGACTAAATAGTTATTACACTGAAATCGTAAATTTGAGATGTTTTTGTGCCAAAACTTCACCTGTTTTATCATCATATTTCGAAGAAAAATTTATGATTAATTTTAAAAAACAAAAAGTTCCCAAATTTGTCATTAGTCAAATAACTATCTACTCAACACGTTTATTTTTTGTCAATGACGAGCTTGCTCGTAGCCACTTTTACCAAGAGACATTTTTTTACGTAGAAGATCACGGAAATGTATATTTTTTATTCAGTAGTTTTATACAGGTACGGACGAAAAGTTATTACTCTTCAAAACAGTTAAAAAACATTAAGGTATCTCCCCCTACAAATAGGAGTCACATTGACATCAAAATCAAATTTATAATGTCAAAAAACTCATAGACACCAATTTTCATCGAAATATTGACGTTACTTCAGAGATTATTTAGAAAGAATCGAAATAAAGATAATACTTCTATATCTTGTAACTCCGAAACTAAGCATTTTAGGACATACATTTATACGACTATTCTCGTTGATTATTGGTTTGATATAAATATAACAGTGTCCTCCAATAAAAATGCGAGTTAGTAATTCTAAATTCTAATACTGAGGTGGCAAATAAGCTAGATGCTTTACCTAGGCCGTTATTCAGAAGCTACAAACCTATCGATCAAAATATGCCTGAAAATGTACTTCCTAGCACACAACCAGATTATATTGGTACACATCAAGGTTGTTGCAGTATCAAGTTTATTAGAGTAATTTTCTTAGCCGCGTATGGCACAGATCGTTACCCAGTGTTTCCACAGGCTTATTTTTCAGCGGTGTAGATTATAACTAGATAGCGGGGTTAAACTATTAGCAGCCGTCATTCAAGGCCATGTGTCACAAAGAGAGCATTATAGAGTGAGTACGGTTTGTGCTCAAATGAGCTCCACTGAATCTCCCTAATAGTAAGATTAAGAAAACTGTTATTAGGAAAAGATATATAAAGATATATAATTAAAGATATTTGCCCAAGATGGAACCTCATTTATGCAATGGTTATAAAATATGTTTGCAACAGCAGCAGCTGAGCACGGCATGTTGAACAGGGTTGAACGGGGTGAACTCCAGGAACTACAGTTACATCAGCAAGGACACAAATCTTTGTTGAGTTGAAAAACAGGGTAGATGTCTCGACACCCTGTGATCACGTGCAAGTGAATGTAAAAAATAAAACCATAAAAGTAAGGAAGGAAAACCAGAAGAAGTAAAAACCGGAAAGAAAAAACACTGTGGACAATATTTAAAATAATATTTCATACCGGAACGGATTCCACAAGGAAAAAGACAATCTCCTCCCGATCGCCACGCCAATATGGCGATCGGAGGAAAAAGAACAATCATCGACCAAAATGAACCTCCAAAGATTTGACAACCCAGAAATGACATCAAAAAACGGAAGTTAGCAGCGTTGCCGTACTCACCATATAAACAGGTACTTTGGGGAAAAATATTAGAAAGATAAATTGAAAAGAAACTGTCAACACTGCGTACCTCAGCCGCTGCTGTTAAATAAATATAAAAGAATTATAAAGACATATTCAAATATTATAATTAATTAAGAGAAATTTATAAATAATTAATAAAAAGAGAAAGGGCGATTATCAAAAAAAGGTAGCAAGTTTAAAAAACATGCTACAGCGGAAGCTACAAGGAAAACCAGAAAAAGTAAAAACCGGAAAGAAAAAACACTGTGGACAATATTTAAAATAATATTTATGGATTTTAGGTTAGGATACTTTATTCCAAAGCGTAACTAATAACTTATCTAGCTACCATCGACAATTATTCACAAAATTAGTGGATCCATTCAAAATTGTTGTCCAAATCTAATGAAAATTATTAAGAATCAGAATTGAAAAGGTAAAAAACGTGAATAAGTTAACTTTCCCAATATCTGGCCACATGGCATCTCAAAAAAACAAATCTGTACTATTTTGGTTCAGGCAAATTCTTGTAAAAATTTATATTCTCCAACCACATCTAAAAATTACGCTGGCAATCCCCACAGGAACCATACCATACAGGATTCCACAAGGAAAAATACAATCTCCTCCCGATCACCACGCCAATATGGCGATCGGAGGGAAAAGAACAATCATCGACCAAAGATTTGACAACCCAGAAATGACATCAGAAGACGGAAGTTAGCATGGAATTTTTGGTTTCATACAGAGTTGACGGAATGGGAGAGTACTTCTCTTGGGCACTGAAGAGAATACCATAGCAAGATTCGGAATATTTTCTCGGCATGTACTTTCAAATTTCAAATTTGCCATACACGTTAACTCACAATTTGATGCTCTGTAACTTAAGTTGTATTTTTCCTAACTAAAATGATGTTTCTCATGTGACACTGAATGTCATTTGACGACTGAATGTCACCTTAATGCATTTTCAGCAAAATGGTATAATCACCATTCTTAAATAAATATTTAAAAACGATTTTATCCATACTACCCTAACCTTTATTATTATTCATACTTATTATCCATACTACCTACCCGAACCGAATACCCTTAAATAGAAAAAATCTTGCCATTTTTTGGCCTCCTGAATTAAGATGTCAATGTCCGACGGTCGAACAACCATGCAGACCTAGAAAACTTCTTAGTCATCTCAAATAAACCAATCAAAAAAATAATTAGCTTTTAAACAATTTTTTCTAAGTGACCCATCTAGTTTGATTGGTCTAAAATTCATATTCCATTTAAAACAAAAAAATTGCCTGTGCACTATGTGATATTTGAAGTTTTCTGCTAGCTGCTACTTCTTGCTAACAGCTATTAAATTCAAGTATTTGAAGGACATGTTTGAAAAAATGTAGTTTGAAATGTTGGAAAAGTAATAAATTAAAAATTAATACTTAATTTGATTTACTTTCAAAAAATTTGTAATAAAATGACCGTCTGAGGACTCCATTCGGGTACCTCTATCCACGTGCCGAGTTTGGTTTCAATCGACCTATAATTAAGAAGAATCCTGATGATTTCGTCCATTTAGAGGCATCGATCGGTTCGAAACGTCGAGGCTGTCATACTGTAGCTCGTCCCCAATTATGCCAAAATCGACCCACATTTTTCTTCAATATCAAATCCTGAGCCCCACACTGATGAAGACGTCGCTAACATAGCCTACTCACCAAATTTCTTCGCCCTCGGACGACATCAACTTTTGGCGTTTCTCACGTCAAAACTGTCACAGTGACACGTGTCTTACACGGTCAAGTTGGCCGAATCTATCGACATACCGTATTTCCTTTAAATCTGAAGCTTCATTCAGAACCTCGCAATTAGTGGAATAAATTAGTGGTTTCAATAATTACACTTTATATTTTTAGTTTACGATCATTCACAATGTAGAAAAAACACAATTAAAATTAAGAGAATATCCTGTCAACAGCTTGCGTTATTCGATAACTGTATCCATAGAGAAAGCCTAATATTTAGCTTATAAAACAATCAACTTCTGATTTCTAACCACAATTTCTCTTGGCGAAAGATAATCAAAGGCCAAAATTAGGGTCGGATACAGGAATTTATTTTAGAGGGGGGGCCAAATCAAAAATAATGTAAAATATGCCTGTTAGGGTGTCATTTTTAACCCAAAAGGCTAATATTTAACCCAACTTACAGATTTCAGGGGGGCCGGGCCCCATGGCCCCCCCTCTGTATCCGCCATTGGCCAAAATAACAATTCTCGCAAATTTTAAAGTATAATTAGTCGAAAAGTTAAAAGTTTGATAACTTTTTCTAGTAATTGAAAATGTCTACCACTAATTTTGACGTTCTGAATGCTTACAAATTTCTACGCTAATTGAAACCATTAATTTATTCCACTATTTGCGAGGTTCTGAATGGAGCTTAAGAGGTCCTTACCACTTTTCCTCTCGCCTGTTTTATCGCGTGTCATGTCGCGTGTCGTGCCACGGACTTGAATTTTTACTCCCAGCGCACATAAAGAAGGTTCACAGGAATAAAAAAGCTCATAGGATGCGAACATTATTCGTGACACTGTATACATAAAAAAAAATAAAAATCATACATGTTCGTAACATGATGGTACGTATAATTAGTTTTCGCTTTATAGCGAATCAAAACACGCGGACACGTCAATAATAGCTCGTTCCGAAAATTTCGTTAACGTCTCGTCCATCATACACACATGCATATATTCAAAAGCGGCGCGGCGTTTTTAACGGGCTTTTTAAAATGGCCCTAAAAGAGGGAATTCCATTTAAGCCTTTAAAAACGGCTCGAAAAAGCTACACACACGTAATTCCACAAAGAGAGTTAAACGAGCATAGCAAAACGACTTTTGTTATCCTCGGGCGTAAGTACTTTTGTATATTTTAAATCCCGCGATAGTTTTATTTTGCGGTTTATGCCGTAACGTAAATTACGTAATATGTTGTTCCCTGCAGGCTCGTCGCGCACTGATAATAAAAATATACGGGTATTAGCTGTCTGAAGAGATGTGTAGTAAAAATAAAAATTATTTCAACTGAGAGTTAACAAATATAATGTGTACACTCAGATGCAAAAAACGCAAAGGAGAAATTTTTAGTCAAATTTAAAGTATTATATTTTTGTTATTTTTAGCCGTATTTTCATAAATTTTTTAGAAAACTGTATAGAATTATATCAATTTTAATTCGTAAAATAAATTTTAATAAACTTTAGTATTTGGCATATTATACAGGTTTAATCGAGAGGTTGTTTTTTTACCCTAACTTTAAAAACAAACCCTAACTTTAAACACCCTGTGCAATAATTTCGTGTGTAAATTTCCTAAAATATAATTTTACGGTCAGAACCATGACTCCTGAGACTTTTGATTTTTGATTCATGTCAATACATGCTTGTGCTAAATGTTCACCAGAAACTGTTGCCTGTATACAGGGTGGTCCGAACTGTATTACGGAAAATTCGGCGACATATTCTGCAAATAAGAATAAGTAAAAAAGTTTCTATAAATGTATGTCCTAAAATGCTTAGTTTCGGAGATATACTCTGTTTTTTTATCAGGTAAGATTTCGACAGACGATGACAGAAGAAAAGCAGATGACGTCTCATACCAATCTATTTATTTTACTAAAAAAAGTTTCTAATAATTTTTAAGTTAACTATGAATAGGTTTAAATATAAATCCGTCATGCGTCGTCTCTTGTTGTTTTTAACCAGTTTTACTGGTTTATTTCAAATATGACAGATCGTGTTTCAATTTTATTGGTTTGACGGAACGATGAACGACAAACGGACGCCGATGCGTATGAACTCGCCTTTAGATTTTTGACGCTTGTCAAAGTCTTGCCAAATTAAAGGTTATAATTTTGTGTCAACTTTTGTCAGTTTTGTCAAATACCCTGCGTTTTGGAAGATGATGCATTTTGATTCGTGTTATTACGTGTGTTTTATGTCTTTTGAAGTCAAGTGGAGGAAAAATCGAGTGAAAATTAACTGTAGACCCAGAGCACAGTTTATGGTTAATACTCGCTGCCCAGGCAAAAAGTCTTATACACCAATAAAGTTACCATCATTAAAGTTCGTATACCATCTCGTCGTAGATAAGTGCATCTCGAATATGGTAGAAGGACCATACTAAACACATACTAAAAACTGGAGTAGCTGTAAAATATCGACATCACTCGATACGTAAATAATAGATTTTAGTACGGTACAAGAAAAATAATGCCAAAGGTACTGGTTTAAAAAATTAAGATTAAAGTTAATTAATCAACCTTTAAGGTACCTATAAAATTTGGTAAGTGTTATTAATAATAAAATAGTTTGTTTTATTTATGTTGTTTTATTTATTTCTGCGGAATATTACAAATTTTTATTTGTACATAAGTTATATTGATAAATATGATCATAAATGCTTCAAGTTTCATAAAGCTTGAAAGTAAGAAATAGTTCTTTTTTATATTTTTTAGTATATGGTGGTCTTGTTCTTGTTTGTTTTGTATTAACACATATCGTTTTTTATTAAATTAAATAACTCGATTGCATTTTTTCAGTTTTATACAGTTTTTTTCACAATATTTTGAAGTAATCACTTGTCAGTCAAATTTTAAATATAATAATTTCCTGCTATGCGTTCCAGTTGTGCCAACTTATTTCTTTGTAAAATAAAACACATCTATCACTGTCAAGGATCTTCTCGTTGGACAGACTATACAAGGTGTAGAAGTTTCATTTTTATTTCGATTTTTTCGAAACAATTTCTGAAGTAACGTCAATATTTGGATGACGTCTAGGAATTTTTTGACATGAGAAATTTGATTTTTTTTAAATATGACTCCTATTTGTAGGGGGCGCTACCTATATGTGTTTCAACTGTTTTAAAGAGTAATAACTTTTTGTCCATACCTGTATAAACCTGTGAAAAAAATATACATTTCCGTCACTTTTTACGTCAGAATTTTCTCTTGGTAAAAATTGCTACGAGCAACCGTTCTCAAGATATTTAGAATGGAAATAGTCAATACATGTCATTATTGACAAAAAATAAACACGTTGAGTAGATATTTATTTGACAAATTATAAATTTGTGAAATTTTTATTTTTTTAAAATTAATCATAAATTTTTCTGCGAAAAAACATGATAAAATAGTTAAAACTTTTGGCACAAAAACATTTCAAATTTATGATTTCAGTCTAACAGCTATTTAGTCAACGTGTTTAATTTATGTCAATTATGACAGGTATTGATAATTTCGATTCCAAATATCTCGAAAACCATAACTCGTAGGGATTTTTAACAAGAGATCTTTTTTACGTAAAAGCCGTCGTAAATGTATATTTTTTTACTCAGTAATCTAAACAGGTAAGGACGAAAAGTTATTACTCTTCAAACCTGTAAAAAAATATGTAGGTGCATATTGACATCAACATCCAATTTCTCATGTCAAAAAACTCCCAGGCACTTCATCCAAATATTGACGTTACTTCATAAATTATTTGGAAAATATCGAAATAAAAATGAAACTTCTACACCCTGTATCTCCGAAACTAAGTATTCTAGGACATATACGAATTTATTTCTTTATTTTTATCTGCAGAATATACTGCCGAAGTTTCCAGAGTACAGTTCGGACCACCCTGTATAACAAAGGCCATGAAAACTACTCTCACAAATACTATGGAAGTTTTGTTGAACTTACCACCACTACATTTTTTCATACACATTGAAATCATTCATCGTAATTCACGTTCAGCAGCACATAATCCAGACGCATGGCGCTGAAAACCAGAAGCTAATCGAATAACGAAAAGCCGGCAAGAAGCAGCTTTCTACGTATGCCTATCTAAGGATGTCACAATTTTCCAGGCAGAATTAACCGCAATACACTATTGTGTAGAAGAAATAATAAGGCAGCAAAGAACACATCGTTCTGTGGCCACCTTATCAGACAGCCAAGCAGCGCTAACGGCACTCGGTTACACAGAGGTCAATTCTAGACTAGTGTGGGATTGTGTGTGTGCTCTAAATACTTAGGGTGACTCTAGCAAAGTTATTTTAGCTTGTGTACCAAAGCACGAGGATAACGAAAAGGCAGATGACATGACCAAACAAGACTCATCAATGCCCTTCTGTTGTAGTGCGACCTGGTTACACAACATTTGTTTGTTTAATATTTTATTAATTATTGCAACAAAAGCATAGCATACTATCTTTTGTAACTAGGTTAGCTAATTCGAATAAATGTATTCAAAGGGTGAACATGTGTTTGATTTTTCCCGTATTGGAATGAGACGACATCCCATGGCGATCCTGCCTAAGGGCTTTAATGTAAATAATTTAAATAAGTTTAGTTAAACAGTATAGTCAAAAGTGAATGTGTAAAAGTGAAAGTAGTGAAACAAAATAAACTAATTTACCATGGAAAAGACAAATTCTAAACATTCGGAACTAACCGATAGCGGTGTGGTCAACAGGAGAGCATACAAGTGCCAACAGATGTTCGAGTACTACTGTACATTGTAGTAGCAGTTGTGGTAATTTTACTTCTGCTAAATTACATAAAGCGTATTGAAGGGGGCTCCGAAAGAACTTATCCAGAAGCATGGTCCTACGAACCCAAGCAGTAGATGTTTAGTGCGAGCAGTACTTATGGATGGAGAGTGTTGATGGTATGTGAATATAAAATTTTTTGCGTTGTTTTTATAGCCATTATTTAATATTAATAATATAATATAACCGAATAAACTCGGTGTGAACGTTTTATTTTTATTTTTTACATGAAATTACATAAATTTATTACAATATGAAAATTCTTACGTATATTTAATTATTATCTACACAAAAAAAAACTTCGCTATTTTAACCAAAAATGTAACATTTTTTATTTTTTAATTAAAAAAAATTCTATTAGTTATAAATTAGTTAATTACTTTTTGTTATGTTTAGAAGGATAAGAAGTGTTTTTTGTTTTTGGTATTAAATAAGGGATATTGTGTTTTTTTTTTGTTTTTGTATATTTTTTTTTTCTTTCTCTTATATAATTTATGCCTGATCATTGGGAAGGAATTCTTGCCAAGCTACTTAGTTTAAGTAATCTCGTTAGAAACGAATCAAAACGCGTTCTTAAAAAACAAATACCTAAGAGTGATACAATTAAAAATGAAGTCCAAGCAAATTTATTGGAGCACTTTAATAATTTTGGTAAATTAGTACGATTTGTTTATTCATCACTTAATAAAGAACAGGAAATTACCATCAAAAAACTTTTTACTTCGTTGAGAGATAGAGTCATAAGATCATATCAGGTTTTAAAAGTACCCTACAAAGTTCCAACTTCGTATTTGGAATATATAAATCTAGAAATATTTGACGAATAATTCGAGGAAAGTGAAGATAAAGAAGAGTCCTCTAAATTAGAGACAATCCCAGAACAAAATATTCCTAAAATAAAACTTGAAAACATGGCTATGTCAAAAACCGAATTTTTCAATTTTGCAAGTAAAATTTTTCCCAACGAATTCGATGGTTCTCCAAGTAAATTACAGTCCGTTATAGACGCCTTAAATTTACTGCGCGTAAATTGCGAAAACCACGAAAATAATGCGGTGGCCTATGTGAAAACGAGACTGGTTGGAAAAGCACGTGATTTAATTGATGATAACGATAATCTGGGTACCATAATTAATGAACTACGAACACAGAAAGTTCCCATATGGTGACGGCAAAAATACTTTCTTTAAAACAGCAACATAAAGATTCCACAAGATATGCCACAGAGATTGAAGCTCTAGCAGAAACTATGAAAAGAGCCTATATAAATGAAGGAGTGCCCATAGCAGTAGCTGAATCCTTTACGACAAATACGACAGTCAAAGCTCTAAGAACAAACAGCAATTCCGAGAAAGTAAAACTAATAATGGAGGCTGGTAATTTCACCAACTGGGAGGAAGCAATCTCTAAATTTATAACTATTAGTGGAGATACTACGCCAGATACTAGCACAATCTTTTATACAAGAAATCAAAGTTACAGAGCTGGAAACAGGCATCATAGAGGGCATCAAAGTCGCGGAAGAGGTCACTACTCAGGAAACTATGCTAATAATAATAACAGTGACTATAGACCCACCCAAAGGTATTTAAATGCAAATCAACAGTATCATAATCATCATGGTCAATATAATAGAGGTCAAGGAAACTCTAGGCTTAATCATAGAAGACAGTTTCCTAGATATGTCAGGCATTACACACAGGAACAGTCGGAAAACGTACAGGACCCCCAGCCAGGTCCACTGGGGTCGCTATAAAAATATTCCATATGGACCTATCGCTTTTGAACTTTGTTGTAGTCGAAACTAGCATGACAGATAATCGCAAAATTACTTTATTAGTTGATATAGGTCCGGGGAGAAACTGAAAGGGGAGATGTAGTGCGACCTGGTTACCCAACAATTGTTGGGTAACCAGGTGGCACTACACTGTAGCGTTTTTTTATAAACATTACCACTGCGAACGGCAGCTTTTCATTGGAGAGCAGTCGTGGATAAGGTATTTCACTGGAAAGAAAACTAATTAATAACAATAAACAAAAAAAAAATAGATATTGGGCGCCAGGCCATGTACAGGGAAAGAAAACACAGTTGTATATTACTTAAAACTAATGGCTATATTTATTCATGATGTTCTTTGCTGGTACATGACATTGTAGAGTTCTAGTAAATATATAGTGGTTATATGTCAAAGAAAGTGGTGGTAAGAGTTGTACTAAATATCAATGAAAACAACTACGATAAAATACAAGACATGTGAAGTTTAAGAGAACATATGAAATGTAGCATTACTTTAATTAATTTGATATATTTTATATGATGTTAAATCGAAGATGTTGCAACCCGTAGATTATAGAATCTATGTTTGGTTATTCATCTGTTAAAATAGTGCAATAATAATACCTATAAAAGTAATACCATTACAAGACGTAATGCAATGAAACCTAAGATCTAAATTATATTTTAAATATTAAATCGACATGAATGTTCTTAACAATCTAACCACTAAACATAGCCTGTACGATATTACTTAAGATGTACGTTATTGTTTAAGACTGAAAATGTTTTAAATGTTAAATGTAAAACTAGAACTTAAATCTACACTTAGCTGTTCTTTATGTAATCTTGCTTCAAACAGTAACAGCGTGAGGTGGGCTCGCATCTCTGTACTCGGCCATCCAATACAACAAAAGGGGCCAGAATTAGGACACTATGAAATGATACAGCCGTAACTACTAACTAGCTTATAGATGGGAACGAAGCAGCATGGGGCTCAAGCTACATCCACGCTGGGGCACTTTATATGTAAGAAAAATCATTCCTACTGGGGACACTCGTCCACAGGACATCCGTACATAGGATAATGGTACAAGGGAACACTACCTGTACTTTTGACCATAACCTAGGATACTGTCCATAAGATAACGGTACAGGGGAACACTACCCGTACCTTTGACCCTAAAAATATGAAAACTCATGTTTAAAACCAAAGAAGATCTACTAAGCAAAATAAACCTACCTCGAATTACTTCCGAGGGCTCAATAATAAACAAAGAAACTGTCCTTTCTTCCATGTAACATTCTGGAGGTCAAAAGAAAAGGGACGCCAAAGTGCCAGCAAAATACAAATACAAGTTAAGTTGGGCCATCCAAAACTCTACCCTAAAAATATGCAGTAATAATATTGAATCTGAAAGGATAATATATCATCTTTACCTGTTGCTTTGAAATAACAGCTGATTCAGATTATACAGCAAGATTTAAATAATTACCATATCTAAAAGCCGGGATGGTTAGGTTAGGCTACAGAGCGCTAAAAGCAAAAGTGAGTCCACAGCACAGAGTTGACAGAAGCGATGTTGACAGCGCTCCACAGAACAGTGAAACGATAGCAGGGTTGCTGACTAGAGAACGTAAAAATTACGCCAAGTGCGTTAAATAAACTATCCGGCCTGAACGAGAGGGAATCCGGTGATGATAGGCCACCAGACATCATATATTATATATAAAAAAGACATGTAACGAACTAAAAACCTTACAACACTGTGAGTCCAGAACCCTTCTCATGCATGGGCGTTGCAAAAGCAGTCACGAGAATGGTGGAAAAATTAACCAGGGCAGAGACCGGTGAAAAAGTTCATAGTAGACCATTCGCTAAAATTCACGGCAGACCTGAGATGCAAAGACAGAAAGACAGTGAAAGCTGTAGTGGTTCTACTAACAGGGCATTGTAAACTGAATAGACATCTAAAGCTAATGGGATTGAGAAACGAAGCCATGTGCAGGTTCTGTCAATCTGAATAAGAAACGACAGCACACATTTTAAGTAGGTGCGGCAGCCTGGCAAATGTGCGTTTCTCGGTAATGATAGGCCATTTTGGTGCCAGGGTACAGTTTTCAAGTTGCTAGATTTTTTGAAAAGGGTAGGACTGGAGAATGTAACCTGAAGATCAGAAGAGGACCGCAATAGATTTGAAAAGATTGCAGTGGATCAGGCCGATAGCCATCTCGAAGAATATAATCTAACCATGACTAGTGGAAAGGCTGATTTTAAATAGTCTGTGGACGAACTAACGCACAACAATTATTATTATTTTAACGGATATTGTCGTATCCGAGGACGAAACTTCTCAACGTTATATCGTTGGGCTGTTCCCTGTTAAAGTTGAAGCGTTGATTTATATCGCTATTAGAGAATAAACGTTTTAGTACACTTTTAGGTAGTGACAGGGCAAGAGCGATCATCGTCAGAGATAATGTGTTATTTGAACGGTTTGACTTGTCTACTAAACGATGTAAATTTATCAAAGAGGCTTTCGGAAGCCCCGATATTGCAGAGGCGAGCTGAAAGCTCTCTATAATTTTCTTTGAGGATAAAGCTCTTTTTTGTATGTTAGCTGACGAATTCCATGTTGTTTTTAGACTTAAACCATTTTTATTAGGTGATTCTCTAAAATTCTGTGTTTAAAAAAAATGTCAAATATTTTACACATTTTCTAACAATACAGAGTGGTTCAAAAAACACTACAATCTCTTGTAGAAAGATTGCTCACGTAAAAATAAGATTTATTTTTTATATCAACATCATAGATCCGATTCTGCCTTGTCTCAAGTCTTCTTTTTTGAAGTGAAACTTCTTTACGCGCGTTGGGAGTAAAAATTCAAGGCCGTGACACACGGCTTTGAATGATCCGCGAGTCGGCCGTGATGGCCGCGAGACGACCGTAACAAGCGAGCTAGCGAGAGGAAAAGTGATAGCGGTAGTGTTGCCATAGCTACCCCGTTCGGAGTAGATCTACCTCCTTTGTAAAACAATTTAACACCGCTATCTTGTGATAATCTACCCAGATGAAAAATAAGCTTATGGCAACACTGGGTATCGATGTGTGCCATATGCGGCTAAAAATATCACTATATTAAACTTGATATTGTACCTGTGTACTAATATCCTCTAGTTGTATGCTAGAAAGTAAATTTTCATACAGATTTTCATCGATAGGTTTGCAGCTTCTGAATAATGGTCTAGGTAAAGCTTCCTGCTCATTTGCCAGCTCAGAATTAGAATTTAGAGTTAGTAACTCGCATTTTCATTGAAGGACACTATCATATTTATATCAAACCAATAATAAAGGGGAATATTCGTATAATTCAATAAGATTATTCTAAATCACTATAAATAATGAACTGTTTGTAATTGAGCTGTAATTTCTGTATTATTAATCCGGCAAATGATGGAGATAAACAATTGTGATTAATTTAATAAAAATAAAATTTTATTTTAAGATTAAACTTTTGTTAACAACATTCTGAGAATTCGAATAATGAATTGAATAATGACAAGACAAGTGATATCTGTCTAAAAAAGACAGCGATTTAGAGTGACAATTGAGTTATGTAAAATTTAGTGTGACTAAACTATTCTGAATTGCAAAAAATACATATTTTATGAGTTTACTGGTTGCCTAACTATTACCATTAATTTAAAAATAAATCGTCAACATGAATAATGAACAAAACATTTAAACAAAAACTGGCTACAGACCAAACAAAACAAATTATTAGTTAGTAGTAATCAGAGATATAGATGTAAGAGTATTTTGGTTTAATGGTCACAGCGGCCAGGACTATCCGGCCGGGTCATAGAATTATCGTTTTTAATAAAAATTAAAAAAAAAACATAAAATTATAAAGCTAGAATAGTATACGGTTTTATATTAACTCTATTTTTTTCAATTTTATAAAAAGCATTCATAAAAATATACAGGGTGGTCCGAACTGAATTCCGGAAACATCGGCAGCATATTCTGCAGATAAAAATAAGTAAAAAAATCCGTATAAAGGTATGTCCCAAAATGCTTAGCTTTGGAGAAACAGGGTGTAGAAGTTTCATTTTTATTTAGATTTTTGCCAAATAATTTCTGAAGTAACGTGAATATTTGGATGAAAATTGGTGTAAAGTTTTTTGGCATGAGAAATTTGATTTTGATGTCAATATTCTTCCTATTTGTAAGGGGCGCCACCTACATGTGTTTTGAACAGTAACAACTTTTCGTCCGTACCTGTATAAAACTACTGAAAAATATACTTTCTACGTAAAAAATGTCTCTTGGTAAAAATCGCTGCGAGCAACCGTTCTCAAGATATTTAGAAAGTAAATAGTCAATACATGTCATTATTGACGAAAAATAAACACGCTGAGTAGATAGTTATTTCACTGACAAAATAAAATTGGGAAATTTTTATTTTTTTAAATTAATCATAAATTTTTCTGCATAAAATGACGATAAAACCGTTTCTGTTGAACTTTTAGCAGAAAAACATTTCAAATTTATGATTTCAGTCTAATAACTATTTAGTCAACATGTTTAATTTATGTCAATGATGACAGGTATTGATAATTTCCATTCCAAATATCTCAAAAACCATTACTCGTAGCGATTTTTATCAAGAGACCTTTTTCACGTAGAAAACGTCGTAAATGTTTATTATTTTACTCAGTAGTTTTATACAGATAGGGACGAAAAGTTATTACTCTTCAAACCAGTTAAAAAATATGTAGGTAGCGCCCTCTACTAGTAGGAGTCATATTGACATCAAATTCAAATTTGTCATGCCAAAAAACTCCCAGACACCAATTTCCATCCAAATATTGACGTTATTTCAGAAATTATTTGGAAAAAATCGAAATAAAAATGAAACTTTTACACCCTGTATCTCCGAAACTAAGCATTTTAGGACATACATTTATACGAACTTTCTTACTTATTTTTATCAGATCTAAGTTTCCGGAATTCAGATCGGACCACCCTGTATATCCTTTAAATCCTTCATTTAATACCTGCTAGTAAAAAGTTTGACTTCAAATATGAGCACAATTTTTTGTCCATTTATTATTATTTTCTCCCGAGAGCTTTAAGCGATTCAAATGAAATTTTGAGGATAAATGTTACTATAAGTGGGAATTATTTTAATGCTAACAAATTGTCGACATATTCACTAGGGACGTGTATATGGATTTCCACTTTAATATTTTTCTAAAAAAAACATGTGCACCACTGACTTCTTTTTAAAAGTTGCCTCTAGATATTTTGTTCGATTTCGGTCTCCTTGACGAGATAAACGCAATTTTATTAATTTCCCTTAATCCAAGTCAAGTAGCAACATTTAAAAAAATGTCAAAAGTTCACATATGATATGTTATTCTATCCAGAGCGTCATTTTCTATCGAATATAGTAAAAAAAATACCGGGGTACCATTTAAAAATCAAAAGCTGTAGTCATTTCCGGCGAAAGAGGAAGTGACAAAAAAAAATTGAATACGTCAATCAGTTTTGATTTATGTCATATCCTAAAGTACCAAATCTAGTTTTTTATACGAAAAAATAAAAAAGTTATAGGGGGTGAGCCACTTTTGAGAAACACACGGTATGTCATATTAACATACCAAACCGTTTCTTTGACGGAAAAAGTAAAAATTTTATAGGGATGAGCTTCTGATAAACACCCGGTATAAAACGAAAAATAAAATAATAACAAAAATAGAAAATCCACTAGTAATCGATTATAACATAATAACATAATTAATATTATGTTACTGTTATCAAAATATAATAAAATATTTCTGAAATTATAAAACAATTTTCATAAAATTACGCTCTAAAATACTGAATATTCAAACGAATGCATATGATTACGTATACGAGCAGCTTCTCTTTCAATTGGACCGATCGGATACATTTTAATCCATCAGGAATAATAAAATGCACCACTCTGACGTTTCAATTCGCATTCAGTTTCCTTTTGATCCTCATTTTTAATAGGATTGGATTTAAATCGAATGGAAATATAATTAATTTGACAGACGGGGATACATTTGATTAGTAATATCCCAAAAAATAATTTTGGACCTGTTATCTGAAATTTTTCAAAGCTGGAAAATACAAGTAATTTCTATTTTTAATTAAATTATTAGATACATTTGGAAATTATTGAATATTTGCATAAAAAATAAAACCAAAAAATACGTCTTAAAACAAGTTTCAAATCAAAAGAGAAACCTTTTGATATTTTTTCTTAACTTTGATCTTATTGTTTTTTACTTTTTCATATTCTACAGAGAGTTGTTTTTGAGTGGTGACCATTTTTAGCCAAACCAAACCAAACCAAACAAACTAAATTTACTACATATTAAGAAAATTGCAAAATTCCTAATTATCATTAAAATGGGTTATTTTACTGTGCAGATACATAATGTGTCAAAACTATGTATACTCTGACCATGACAGAAAAAAACAGATGACGTCCATACCAATCCATTTATTTCACTAAAAAAAATTCTAATATTTTTTAAGTTAATAATTATGGATGGGTTTATTTATAAATCCGTAACGTGTTGTTTTTTGTTGTTTTTAACCAGTTTTATTGGTTTATTTTAAAAATGACAGATCATATTTCAATATTAGGGAGTTTTCGTTGCTTACAAATTGCAATTCCGGTTAACGCTAATTGACAACTTTGACATTTCAATTTCGATTATCGTATATCGTAACCGCTAGCTGCCGATATTTTACGGACGTTAGCCAAAGCCGTTAACATAGCGGTACGCTTGCGCACTAGCGCAGTAGAAACACAACATTGAAAAATACAGATCTAACCTAACCTCATTCTATTTTGTTTATGTTTTGATTATTTATTTTATCTGTGTTAAACTCGTTGAGAATTCTTATGTCCACTTGCACCGTTTGTATAAACTTTGTTTAAAGGCTAAACAGTGATCAACTATACAGGTCCGGTAATATGATATCTAGGTATAGGAATTACATGCATTGGAACGAAACGCCTATAAAAAGTCTAAGCTTAAACAGAGATGGACAACAACTTCCCCGTTCCACTTCCACTACGACTGTGGAGTTAGACAACCTCCAATAAGATAACAAATTTTGATGATACCCATCCATCTGCCCTTTATCACCATTATTTTATTTCCCTTCCCGCGCCTCCGCAAAACGCCATCACCTAGTCCATCACAGAGTTGCCAGGTCTACCGGTTTCGTCTGTAAGCTACCGATCTACCGATTTAAACAAAAATCTAACGATATGTCCAACTGCGTCTTTAGTCTAATCTGACTTTATTATTGTTTATTAAATTTTATTTAGTAATCATAGGTCATCGTTCTGTCTAGTTGCAGAGTGACAAATATATTCCTACAAATCCTTATTACTCTTTATTAGGCGCGGTATTGGCGATATGCCCGAAGAAGTTGATATCTTTTGAAAAGATTTTTTTTCATTCATCTACTGAAGTTAAACCCATATTTTCACCAAGTTAAGAAACAAACTGAATACGGATAAATATTTTAGTGCTTTTCCTGTCAAAAAAATATATTAATATGAAAAAAGAGTTGAGAGTTGCTACAGCTTTCCCATTGAAATGAAATTAATTTTAGATATCACTGATCAAAATTTGTACAAAGGTAAAAAGTGACTGCTATCTCTACTTGTTATAGTTTTTATTAATATATTAATATTGTTTAATTCAATATATATTTTTTAATATTAAATAATATACCTCTACCTCAACCCGGATTCATCCACTCCTGGATATAGGTCTCTCCTATCATTTGCCATGACTCCCTGTTTTGTGCTATATTTAGCCACCGTTTACCTGCCACTTCCTTAATGTCACGCAGGGACGTGCCTTATAGCTTATCTCCCACACGTAACCACGCGAGCCTTATAGCTTATCTCCCAAGACCATACTGGGGAAATCACTGTCCCATCCCATTCTCATATCCAAACCTCAAAATTTTCTAATCAAAAGCGTGGCCTTGAAATTACCAAACCTCTAAACCACGAAATGTCGAACCTTAAAACAAAACTACCCCAGACGAGTAGAACGTATGATTCAGAATCTCGCACTGAATATAATATACCTACCTATTTCTAATTCTTGTTATATTTACTATATTTGTATTTTATTTGAGTGATCTAGTATTACGACATATAGGAATGCTAATTTTTGACTTAAATATTATATTTTATTTTGTTTCTGTACTTTTGATTTTTGTTGAAGATCTACCGAGAATTTTGTTCTCGTATGGTGTTATAATCTAACAAACCCGGCAACCCTGTTCGGCTACTCCTTTAAGTTTTTTCGGCCTTATTCCTTTGTCGCCGCCGCCGACCGACCGGTCGGTGTCGGGGCGACTGGAAGGAAGATCGTACAGTATTGCCATTTCATAGAATTGCACTTGCTATTTTAGAAATGATTTCAAAGTTCTGCATGTTACTTTTTGTTTTAGAAAGAAGTTGTTATGTGCCTAGAGAAAACATTCTTAAAATTGTTTTGTACTTTATTTAATATTTCATTAAGTAGGCAAGATAATGGGATTAGAAGATTCGGGATTTAGGATAAGCCAACATAATTTTGATTTAACAGAATGGCAACACTGTCCTTCGTCTTTCTATTTTTTCCATTCTATTCTATTAGTAGCCGGTAGCCCCCACACAAGCGTCGTAAAGACCCGCCCCCTCACGCAGAAGCTCTCTCGTCGTATCACTTCTATGATCACTTCCCCTATACAATGGTAGGGAAAAGACACTTTATCCGTCTCTGTTGTGCTGCAGTGTATTTTCCAGCCTTACCATCTTTTTTTATCGCATTGAAAAGCTCCTATTGCTAATGAAATTTTGTGACACGTGTACATATTTTATTATAGTTAATCATTGTTTAGCCTTTAAACAAAGTTTATACAAACGGTGCAAGTGGGCATTAGTGCTTCAACTAATCGAGGAATGTCTTTTTTTCAAAGCGGAAGTTAGCTTTGCACTCTTGGTCAGACAATATTTCTAGGTTGAACTCCCCATAAAGTTCTGCTCAATATTCGATATTGTCTTCAAACCCTTCCAACAGCATAGCATCCTCCAAATCCGATTCATCACTAGAGTCCAATAAAATTAAATTGTCCATCCTATATAGCGATACCCAATAAAGACATATAAAGCACTTTGAAATCAAACAACAATACAAAAACCAAAAATCAAAACACTACGCTACGGGCTGTGCTTAGCTGTCAGTTTTCGGTTATCGTATCGTATGTCGGCTCCGAACCGATGAACCGAAAGTCCGAAAACTGTTTTTTTATCTGTCAAAATAGCGGTTATGGTTACGTATCCGTTAACCGTACCGTTGAATTTTTTTAAAGCAACGAAAACTCCCTATTATTGGTTTGACGGAACGATAAACGCCAAACGGACACCAATTCGTGTAAATTCGACTAAAGATTTTTGAGAGTTCTCAAACTCTTGCCAAATTATAGGTTAACATTTTGTGTCAAATTATGTCAAATGTTGAAATGATAAATATTTTGCATTTTGGACTGTGTTATTACATGTGTTTCGTGTTTTTTAAAATTAAGTGGAGGAAAAATCGAGGGAAAATTATGTGTTGATAAAGGTTGATCCAGACCATAGTTTACAGTTAATATTCGGTGCCCAGAGACACAGTTTGCCAGAGAGTTGTATTATCCACAAATAGTTTGTATACCATCTAGTATATGTGGTACAAAGAACTGGAGTATCTGTAAAATAACATCACACGATAGGTAAATAATAAATTTTAGTACTGTAGAAAGATAACGTCAAAAGGTACTGGTTTAAAAAAAATTAAGATTAAATATAATTAACCAACTTTTAGGGTATAAAATTCAGAAAGTATTATTATTAATAAAATATTTTGTTCTATCTATGTTGTGTTTTATTTATTCCTTTGCAATATTATTTTTTTTTATTTGTACATAAGTTATATTGATAAATATAATAATAAATGCAAAAAGTTGCTTGAGCTTGAAAGTACGAAATAGTCCTTTTTAATATTTTTTGGTATGTGATGTTTTGTTTAAAATGAGTTTCACCCTTGTTTGTTTTGAATTAACACATACCGTAATTTTTTTAATAAAATACTCGATTAGATTTTTTCAGTTTTAAACAGTTTTTTTTACAATATTTTGAAGTAATCACTTGTCAAGGACTATTAGAGCTACAATTCAAAAATATTTTTACAGGATACAGAGTGTCCCAAATAAGTAAAAAATATTATAGTTGTATTTTTTTAAATGGAACACCCTGTATATTATTCTATTTTTGAATTCTACGATTGAAATAAAGGTAAATTTAATTAAGGTTTATCACACTTGTGTTGCAATAGTAAAAATTTTACTACCTTATACAGAGTGTCCAAAAATTTATATTAAATAATTACTAGCTTTAAACGACAATAACTTGTTTAATTTAAATGGAACACGCTATATATTTTACGTGAATTAGATGCACAATGTAATGGTCTATCAAATTGTATTATACCATTTTTTATCCATCTCTTCAAGTTTTCGTAGAAAATGCATTTTTTATAATTTAGGCCTCATTTATCACTATACCCATGGAATATTGACATTTTAGCTTATTTTTAAAGATGTAACAAATTTTCAAGGGGTACAGATACTAATATTCTCGATTTAGTTCGCTTATTTAATTAAAAAAATTAAAAAAAATTGTTTAAATATTTTTTGTTAAAGAGGACCAATTAAAATGATCCCAGTATTCAAACTACATTAATTGACTGTTTACGTTAATTAATAATAATTGCTCCAAATACTAAAAAACTGAATTTTGTGTGTATATTAGACAGTGTGGTAAAAAGTAACACCTTATAAATTTTATTTCATTTTTTGACGAATGCTTATTTATAAAAACAGAGACGTTAGTTTCATAACTTATTATTATATTGATTTCTGAGCCAAATCCACATTTATTTAGAATATTTTATTAATCAAAACAATTTAAAAGTATGTAATTAACCAATTTTTCATGTTTTTGGTCGGAAATAACGGTGGTAAATTTAATTGGTATACTCTTTTACAAAAATTTAAATATTTTTTTTTGTATGCCAATGGGCTTGCAATATTTACCACCTGTACATTTTGTACATATATGGTGCTATAAAAAATCTGAAATGTCAATATTCCATGGGTATAGTGATAAATGAGGTCTAAATTATAAGAAAATGCATTGTCTACGAAAACTTGAAGAGATGGGTAAAAAATAGTATAATATAATTTGATAGACAATTACATTGTGCATCTGATTCACGTAAAATATATAAGGTGTTCCATTTAAATTAAACAAGTTATTGGCGTTTAAAGCTAGTAATTATTTAATATAAATTTTTGGACACTCTGTATAAAGTGGTAAAATTTTTATTATTGCAACACAATATCTGATCAATAAATAATGTTCAGTAAATATTTAGTATTAAAAACTTTGATACCCTTAGAGAAATGAAGCCTTAACATTTTTACTGCTATTTCATAAAATTGCAAATATTTCAAAAACGGTAAGATTTAAGTATAATATACCTTAATCAAATTTACCTTTATTTTAATCGTAGAATCCAAAAATAGAATAATATACAGGGTGTTCCGTTTAAAAAAATACAACTATAATATTTTTTACTTATTTCGGACACTCTGTATCTTGTAAAAATATTTTTAAATTGTAGCTCTGATAGTCCTTCAACGAACCCAAAACTTACGACTTGTAAAAATCTAATCATTTAACTACAATACTCCGTGTCGTATGTGGTGAACAACCCTGTATAATAGTTTCCGGTATTGCTATAGTTTTGTTTATTTTGTTAGAAAAAATAAAGTACACAATAATAATTTATAAATGAAAATTTGATATTTGTCTTGTACGATATGTTAGATGAATATAAATTACATTTTGTTCCATAAGTTATATTCCACATTATAAAAAGTTTCATTAAAATATTATCTTTTTTATTTTAGAGTTGGTGCCATACTTATTTTTGCACACATCACCATTAACTTATAATTGGTGTCAAAGTGTTATGCAACAGCTGGAACTAGGATTATGGGGGACTTATATTTTAGATAAGAACGTATAAAGTATACCCGTTCTGAAAAAGTTCCAAATAAACAAATCCTGTTCCAAAGTATCATTACCACTGTCGACTTACAATATTTTTTATGGAACTCTACGTATTTACCCATGCGTATACACAAAAACAACCGAAGATGACCGGCTGGAACTGAATAGGCTGTGCTTCCTTCCTTCTACTTTTTATTTACACAATTGCTAGGCATATGATTCGCCCCCCCCCCCACTATTTTGTTTAGATATTTACTTTCGAATTATTAAAATTTCGTTATATTTACATTTACTAAAGTTTACATTAAAAAAATACTATTGTAATATACTATTGTAATACTATTGTAATATACATATTGTAAAGTATTTAATATTTTATTTCTTAACAAAACTAATTAAAAATATTACTTAGAACTAATTTAGTTAAGCCACGATATATTCCAAGTAATAATTAGCTAGGATGTAATAATTCCTTTACTTCGCATATAAATAATATGCTTCAGGCTTGGTGTATCGTCGGAGAAAGCCAAACAATATAGATCATTTACTAAACAACACAAATTAGGTATTGCAGGCAGCAGTAATCTGAAACCTGTTGTTTACGTATATGATCTACAGCTCAACGGCAACAAAATCAACGGTAAACATTGTTAATTAAGTGGATCGTGGTTGCACAATAATTCAACTAGCACAGATTAAATATTTGGTAAAACAATAGACATGCTAAAAGATTCACCATATACATTGATTTCTCCACAAGTCCTATGGGTATTTCGCCACAGAATTAATTCTTGTTCTATGTTTAAACGTAGTGAAATAAACTTTACTGAAAAATTCTATTGCTTCTTTAAATTTCTACAAGGGTACCAAAAATTGCTGATCTATTTTAGATACTTATTTTACATAAAAAAATTGTAATTTCCTCGGTAATTTCAAATGCAACACCCTGTATTTTTTTAAATAAATCAAAGCAATTTTAAATGCTCTTTTAAACTATATTAGAGTTTCCTATACCTATCTACCTCAGATTTTAAATAAAAAGCAATTTTCTAATAAAATGGCAATTAAGATGGCTGGTGTCGCCATGGTAATTTCCTAGTGACAGGTACCAACCATGGTACAAAGAAAACAAGGTATGATGCGCAGGTTGGTCGCTACGTCGCAGGTGATAACAGGCGCTATTGGTCAGCACGCTCCGCGCGCCAATTCAAATTGTCAAGTTATTGTAATGAACCTCTTTTTTTTTGTTTATATACCGTCATTGAACTATCGCTAAGCAAGCTACTGTGGAGCAGTGCGTGAAGTGTCAGGCTAGGAAGCGAGAGACCGGAGTTCTCTTTAGAATCTCGGCCGGGGCGTCACTTTTTTATTTAATTTTTTAAATACTGTTCTATTCTATAGTTTATTTGTAGTATAAAAAAAGAACTATTTATTCTGTTATTTTTTCTCTGGTATTAATATAAATTGATTGTTGGTACAATACTTCATTTAATATAAAATAATATTCTACTTTTTGAAATGTATCGGGCTCTAATTCTACCTAAAAGTAATATATTTTTACAATGATATACCATATTGTAAACTATTTAATATTTCAGTCTCTTAAAAAGTTAATTTGTATTGAATAATTGCCTACAATTAAAGCAAATTTGAGCTATAATCCTGGATGGGCATATTCAGGGTATGCAAATACTTTCTCTAAATTTTTGGTTTCGTTAAACCGATTTATTCTCAAAACCTGAAACATCTACATATAAAAAAAGCACAGTCACTAATTAAAATAAACTTCACCCTTGGAATTACTTCTATTAGAATTACAATACATTCATCTGTATATTCGATGGAAAACAATCAACTTCCCAACATTTTTTAAATAATGTAACAATTCCTCTTGTGGTTACTTTTCCATAGATATCCTCATCTCTTTCGTCATGTCAATTCAGAGACGATGAACATGAAAATTATTTACCATAAACATCGAACCAAACCAAACTAAAAACCTACTAAACAATTTTATGCCGAATATAGAAATAAATTTAGTATTCTTACTTATTATCGTCCAAATCTTAATAGATAATTAATATTTTGGATTTTTGTCTTTTATTTTTATATATATTTTTGGAACTGCTGGTTTTAGTAATTATTAAATTAAACGAACTAAAAAGTCAGAAAAAATAAACAATTCTTAACCATAACCTTAAAAATATCAAAAATGGAGAACTCCTGTCTACTTTCTTTATTTTTTATTTATTCCTTATTTTCCTAGTGACGCCACAGGTGGTATGCGCGAACTGAACGAAATTGGAGCCACTATCGATCATACCTTCTTTTCTTTGTACCATGGGAAGCAACTATTTTCAAAATCGACATTAGTTTATCAGCCATTCTTATTTATGTTTATAACAATTTATTAAATTTACCTATAATCGTTTAATAAGTATTCATTATTTTATGAAGAAAAATAAAGTAGTATCTGCGGGCGGAATGAATGGATATGTTACTAGTGATTTTATTTTGTGAGGAAAATTGCTTCTTGGCCTCAAGGGCTTATGCTCAAAGACATCCAAATAGGTACCTTCCTGATTAGCGTTTTTTTGAAAAACTACTTGTCCTATTTCGCAGAGGTAGTGTAGTTAATAAAAAACCTATTAGGCAGAAACCTCTCCTTGGAAGTGAAGAAAATGAATTTTCCGTAATTGGTCCTTTTAAAGAAAATCCATATATCTACAAAGTCCCGCTTAAGATGGACTGGTCACGTATGCAGAATGCAAGAAAACCGCATACCAAAATCTCTGCTTTACGCTGAGCTTGTAGACGGCAAGAGGAGGCCGGGTTCAAGGAACTCAAAAGGTTCAAGGATATTTTCCACAAAAACTTAAAAGGAATTAACAAGCAGAATGAGTGGGAAGGAGCAGCTCACAATAGAACGGGATGGAGAAGAATTGTAAAGTCAGTTAACAGCGACAACCAAAAAGAAAAAAGGCAACAAAGCAATGAGATTTTTGAATGTATGGAGTGCAGTAGACAGATAACATCACGTATCGGGCTTTTCAGTCACAGAAAAGCTCATGAAAGAAAACGCCTTGCGTGACCATCTTCTGATGCGTGTCAAATAATCGTCAGCGAGTAATGGCGGTAATGGCCATATGTCTACAAGTCATCGTAAACTAAATCAAATAACTACTTCTTCGTTTTTCTTGATAAAATAATAAATACATATTTAATAAATATTATTTATTAAACCATTGCATTGTAGGTAAATTAAATAAAAGTAAACTGCTATAAATTTAAATAAAGTCCATAATGTACTAACTACTACTAATATAATACTTTTATAACGTATCGTTTGAGATGGAATGAAACACTTTAGTATATGACAAAAGTATCTTTATTATTGTCGTTAATTACAGGCATTGGCCGATGGTAAATTGATAGATCATAGATTCTGCTGGATATGGAATAGTTGTAACATATTTGATATTGCTAATATGTAACATACCAACAATTAATATTATATACAGGGTAGTTTACCATCAAATTACATTAATTTTGATTTTGAAAATAGCTACTAACTGTCACTAGAAACTTGCCACGACGACATCTGCCATTTCGGTTGCCATTTTATTGAAAAATTGATATTTATTCAAAATCTGAGCTAGATATTATGTAGGAATAAGAAACCCTAATATAGTTTTAAAGAGCATTTAAGTCTAATTTGATTTGTTTTAAAAAATACAGTGTGTTGTATTTGAAATAACGAAGTTTTGCGTAAAATAAATATTTAAAATCGACCAGCAATTTTTGATACCTACCTATGTATACATTAAACAAAGTAATCAGATTTTTTAGTAAAGTTTATTTCTCTGGCTTAAAAAGCACCACAAAAATTAATTCTGAAAAGCCAATGTACAAGGTGTTAAAAATATATTCTATTGTAGCGTGTATATTTAATTTTCTTTAAATATCTCAAAAAACCAAAGATTTTAAACATATTTAACCTTTATAATAAATACCAATATACCTTTATATTAAAGTTCTATTCACAGACAATACTAGTCAGACAGGTCCAAATATTGTTCCCTAAAATATGATCTTCTAAAGTGCATTTCTTAATGAAACAATAAAATTTATACAAACTATAAAACAGAACAAACAAGTAAAAGATATAAATTTTCATGGTAGTAATACAACGAAAATTCATAACCGCACAACTCACGATAGCCTGGCTTTTGTCCGCAGCCTTCTGCACCCCGGCAGTTTTTGTCTTCGCTACCGTATAATGTTTCTAATGTCTGCGACCTAGTTTTAAATCGCGAATTAGTTTCCATTTATTAAATTGCAGCTCAGCGCTATAACACTACTACCAAAGGAGCGTGTAAGAAGGTTTTGTCTTGTGTGTAAAAGGGAAACATGTACATGTGTATGTGGTGCACTATGGTATAATTGCTTTTGTTTTTGGAAGTTGTGTGTCTGCGAGTTGGCGAAACATTATCTCTCGTTTTAATTTTAAAAAGAAATCGTATGTAATTGACAGAACAAATCATCCAAGTTTATTAAAGTTTTTATTAAATTAAAATTTAAATTAAAATTATATTTCGGACATTTTTTATACAGGGTTAGTTTTAAATAAGTGCAAATATTTACAAGGCTGGCAGATCTCGATAAAAGAAACATATTTTCTCTTTACCGATTTTCAAATAAGTCCAAAATAACCGAGTTGTTTTATTTCTTCAAAAAAATTCCTATGCATGGATATTTCGCTACTTTAAGAAAATCTACAAAATAAAATAGTTATTTTTTGTAAACACTGTTGCGTTAATCCAACGGAGACTAATTGTCAGCTAGCAGTGGTTTACTAATAAACAAATTTGTCTAACGGACAAAAAAATTCTTAACGTTTCAGGAAGTATATAGCTGGATTTAAAAACTCGAGAGTTGACGTTCAGTTGAGGTTCAGTTGTAGGACGTTCGCGGCAGTTGAGATTCAGCATTTTTGCATTTATAAACTGTCAGTTTCGGTTGTAGGTTAGGTTTGGAATTGTGAAAATTTGGAACGTTTTTCTTTCGATTTAAGAATACTTTTGATATTTTTCAAAGTTCAAACATAATAATTCAACATTGCGCAAAATGTAATCATTACAAAAACAGATATAAAAAACAACAATAAGGGTCATTTTCTAATGGATCTCTTTTTTGTGCTTCTCGTGATCGACAAGCACTTACTCATTGGTTGCCGTTCCAACTGCTGAACGTCGCGAACTGCCGACTTAATTATTGACCATCTATAAACTCCCTTGTAAGTAAAAAGAACTGCCAACTTTTCGATCAACTGACTTTACAAATGCGCGCATTCATTTTATGGTGTTGGACAGTTTGAACGTCAACTGAACCTCAATTGACGAGTTTATAAATCCAGCTTATCTCTTACCGTCGTCAGAAGCAAAAAAACATAAAGAACAAAGAAAAAACTATTTAAAATATCTAAATGGAACTATTCGAGAACACTTTTTTTTCAAACATATACGTCTATGAAAACCGTTGACGTTCTGTTAAAATGACATTATATCATGTCATGTTTATTTATGTTATGTTCTTTAAAATCAAAGAAGCAATTGCCATACGTTTTGTTACGGTTCAAAATTTCACACTAACTTATTTTACTTATTTTGCTTATTTTTAGGAATAAAACTAAAACTTACTTGAATAACTTGAATAATAACGCGACTTAAGATTTTTGAGGCTTGTCAAAGTCTTGCCAAATTCTAGGTTATAAACTTGTTTCAAATTACGTCAAATAACCTGCGTTTTAGGAGACTATAAACATTTTCGAACTGTTTTTGCATTTTGGTTCATGTTATTACGTTTGTTTTGTGTCTTTTGAAGTTAAGTGGAGGAAAAATCGAGGAAAATGAACTGTATACACAGAGCTCAATTTATCGTTATATATTTATATGTTAATATTCGGTGCTCAGACAGAGAGTTTTTAACACCGATAAAGTTACCATCAGTAATGTTTGTATACAAGCTCATATATTGTACTGAAATCAGGAGTAGCTGTAAAATAACGACATCACACGATAGATAAATAATAAATTTTAGTACTGCATAAAGATAATGTCAAAAGGTACTGATTAAAAAAAATAAGATTAAAATGAATTAATCAACTTTTAAGGTATAAAATTCAGTAAGTGTAATTATTAATAAAATATTTTGTTTTATTTATTTCTGTGCAATATTAAAAATAAGTAAAATAACTCGATTAGATTTTTTCGGTTTTTTTTTCACAATATTTTGAAGCAATCACTTGTCATTCAAATTTTAAAATATATTAATTTCCTGCTATGCGTTCCAATTGTACCAACTTATTTCTTTGTAGAATAAAATAAACTACTTTGAAATTAAAATGACAGACACATCACTGTGAGTGATTTTGTCGCTGGACAGACTATATGTAATTTTTAATCAAATCCAAAGCAAAAACTAATCAAAATCAAATTTCACCAAAATAAATTTCGCATTATAAAAAAAAAGTCGCATTATACGTACTTTATCTGCGACAACGTATAACTTGTTTTAAATGAAAACGTTCTCAAATTTTTAATAGTTCATGTTTTATACAAAATACTTCGACAGTATTAACTTAATAACACTAGCACTAAAGCCAAGATACACGCTACTAAACCCATGAAATATTTAATATAGTTTCCTATCCTATCGACAGCACCGGTCGTCCCCAATTCCGACATTCCCGCATCAAACCTACCCAATTCCAGCACCGTACGAGCCAATTTTTCTTTTTTAAAACACCCGAACAATGTAAGCTCGATACCGTAAAGTCACTCGCAGTGTCAATTACAAGGAAACATATATTTTACAAGTATTCGAGTACCGGAAGCGTAATGAAATTTTATCGTAAAAGGGGAGAGTAGTTTTAAAAAAGCCACTTTGCACTTGTTAAAGTGCGGGACCGGAGCTCGAGTAACGAGGTAATATTCAGATATAGATAGGGCACGTAGAGCTCTATCGCTTAATTTGGTTTCTGGTTTACATAATTTTTCATAATAGAATTGGGTGTGATGGTTTGTTTCTACACACTTTTCCGAAATAAAACTGTTATATCAATATTTCATTGTCTTTGATAACTGGTTTACACATCTAAGTAAAATCAAGTAAAATGGACTCCCTCTTCCCACTTGGTCGTTTATAATGTACCGAACAAAGATAAAATAATAAAAGCATTGCCAAAGGTATTAAATAAACCGAAAAACTCTTTAAGATTACTAAGAGACGTGGAAGAGGATATAGCAGATTCATCGCAGTCGACCGGTCGACCAAATCAGTACTTAAAATTCTAGAAAAAGGTCATCATCATGCGTTCAGCTTTACGATTTAATTACGTCTCGTGATATTTTATTTGTTTATTTTATTAACAATTGTAAGCTAAGTATAGCTTGTAAATTTGTAAGTGCCAGTTAGAAATAAGTGGAATTGAGTTGGTGTTCGACACTGATCGCTATTAGAACTCTGAATTCAAAAATCGAAATCTCAAAAACCATTAGAAATAATTGATTGTGTTTTTTTTTCAAAAACTTTCTTAATATTTCTGCTATATTTTCTTCGCAGACAGTATGTCAAAATCTTTATAAATATAAAGATGATAACACGAGTGCTAAAAATTGCTATGCACTAAAAGTAAATGGATGTATCCTTTTCAATTTTTTGAATGAAAGAAAAATAAGCCTATCAAATTTTTCTTACCTAAACATCTTGTAAAAATGGACACCTTAACGATATCCTTATAATTTCCTTTCAGATGCTCAGAAACATATCTAATGATTTTATGGCTGGCTCCCCAATTGAAGATTACAGGCAGTTTTTTGACCTTTTGGAATCCTTAGATATCTTTGAAAATGATAAAATTATATTATTGGGTGACTTTAATATCCAGTTCAACAACACTGTTCCGACCACAAAATTAACGATTTTACAGGATTTCTTGTGTTTTTCCAACTTAAACCAATATAATGTAATCCCAAATGCGTTAGGTAACTTCTTGGACTTGGTTTTATCAAACTTGGAGTGTTCAGTTTCTAATTCTACTAAATTAGTTCCAGAAGATCATCATCACCCTACACTGCATATTCAGCTTTCCTTTCACTCCGAAATTGTCACAAATTTTTCTCCAAACAGCTCAATAAAAAAATATAACTTCCGGAAAGCCAATTACCCCCTTCTATATGAGCGTCTTTGCAATACAAATTGGGAAATCTTGAATAATGCTGAATGTAACCACGTGGATGATTTAGTCGCCGAACTATACGGGACTATCAGTACAATAATGGATGAGTATATACCAATCTACAATATCCATAAAAGCAAGCACACGTATTCTACCTGGTTTACTACCGACCTGGTTACTACCGACACATTACAAGAAAAATATCGTAATTTTCGGAAATGGAAGAAAACTGGTTGTCTGACGGCAAACATTTCCAGACTGCTGGAAAACTTCTAAAATATGTCCGATTTTTAAGTCAGGAAACACTAACAATATTGAGGATTATCGCCCTATTACTATAATATCGAACTTTGCAAAAAATTTTGAAATGTGTATTTTTGAAAAATTGTCAAATCTTGGTCAAACGCTTAATTGTTGATGAACAACATGGATTCTTTCCAAATAGATCTACAGTAACAAATCTTGTTTGCTTTTTGCAATATACATATAAAGCTATCGAAGCAGGCTCTCAAGTAGATGCAATCTATATGGATTTTTCAAAAGCTTTCGATAGGATAAACCACCAAATACTTTTAGCAAAACTTTCTCAGTTTGGATTTAGCAGCAGTTTGAAATGTCTACTACAATCATACCTATCTGGGCTTACACAGTACGTAGAGTATCATGGTCTTCAATCCTATCGTTTCTCACCATCTAGTGGAGCCCCATAGGGTAGCAATTTGGCACCGTTATTGTTTTCGTTATATATAAATGATATTTTAAAGGAAATATCTTGTCCAGCTCTATTATTTGCAGATGACTTAAATATATTTCAGACTGTCAATAGTGTTGAAGATTGTCTTTTAATCCAACAATCTTTGGATAAAATATCTACTTGGAGCAAACGAAATAATTTACCTTTAAACATCAAAAAATGTAATAAGGTCAATGTCACTCTAAAAAGCAACGTAACAGGTCACATATACCATATAGACAATACCCCTCTTGAATCTTGTGAAGTTGTAAAGGACCTTGGTGTGTACTTTGATAATCGTTTAAATTTCCAGTCTCATATTAATGAAGTATGTAAATCAGCAACCAAAACTTAAGGATTTATCTGTCGTACTACTAAAAACTTTCAAATATATCTTGCCTCACTACTCTGTATAATTCCCTGGTACGATCGCGATTAGATTACGCATCAGTAGTATGGTCACCGATATACCAAACACATATTCAACGTCTGGAACAGGTTCAACGTAGATTTCTCAAGTTGCTATCCTTTAGAGCTGATTGCGTCTATCCACAGCGGGGTATAGATCAGCAGTTGCTGCTTGACAGGTGGAGCTTTTCTTCGCTCAGAGAGCTGCGACTTCGCTCATCATTAATATTTCTGTTTAAAATTTCCAACAATATGATGGACTGTGCGTTTCTCTTGAGCGAATTAAACTGGCACGTTCCACTGGTCACAACTAGATATCAGGGCCCGAATTCTGTAACTTTGACATAAAAACGTTACGCTTTCAAAGCGGTGAGCGAAAGTATGCGATTAGCAGAACGTCAAGCAGTCGATTTTGGTATTCTCGTTGCCGTGCGAATCGTTTTCTGGATACGCGTTGAGCACATATTGACAGCATCGCAATTTCGCATGTATCTAATAGTCAAATGTGAATAGAACAATGAAAAATATCAATGTTACGTGAATTTCATAACCTATTGTTGAGTTATGTCAACCTATTTTTCTATGGACATGTCATTATTCTTATTATACGAGGTAAATGTTGAAAACGCTTCTCAGCATTTTCGATGTTTTGAACAAGATTTATAGCTGCCAAGTCGTAAATTATCAATTACTTATTAAGGAATTTATAGAAGAAGTAGTAATTTTCATTAAAGAGCAAGATAACGCACAAAATCACAATTTTTTCGATTTTCACTGACAGTTCGACAAGCAAAACGATCCCTTAAGGCAACCGTTTTCAAAGCGCTTAGCGCAATCAGTAAAGACGCCAAGCGCGTCAAACGAGAATACCCAAATCGGTAGTTAAGTGCGCGCTCAGCGAAAATTAACGTCATATACGCTGAGCGTCTAAAAGCGTTTAGCGTTTTTAAAGTTACAGAATACGGGCCCAATACACTTCCGCCTCCAAACACTTCGTACCTGCAATGCCACCAAAGCCCCGCTCTATAATAATTTACCTTTTGCTGTCAAAACCTTAATAATATTGCTCTCCACTACACACTGGATCTGTTTCAGCACTCACTAGTATCCTTCAAAAGGGTACTGCATGAGATACTATAGGACATTCACAGAAGAACGGTACTCATAGTAACGTGACGAAGAATTTAAATATATTTCATATCATTATTTCTTTTTATATATTATGTTATTATTATATATATCTTTCATATTTCTATTATTAATTGTCTTTTGTTTGTGTGTATACCTGTTGGACAATAAATGTATTATTATTTTTTTTAATATTATCATTATTATTATTATTTTATCTAGTTATATTTTCGAAAAAAAGTCTTTTAAAAATAAGCGCGCGGTTTGCGATCATGATTTTAATTAATAAGGAAACGCCTACCGGAGAAATGTAGCAAAGCCAAAACAGCACACCGTCGCATTTCTCTCACTACGATTTAATGCGATTTACTTCCATACATATACATAGCAACCCAAAAGTAAGAGTTGCCAGCATGGTATATTATGTAGTCACTACTAATTATTATCAAATCCAGAGACAGTTTTTTAAAATTTTAATGACTTAAAATATTTTTTTTTAAAAACTGTCTCAGAGTTTGATTACTAGTAGTGACTACTTAACATTAATATATAGGGTGGTCCACAAATTGTATTCGGGAAACTTCGGCAGCATATTCTGCAGATAAAAATTATTAAAAAAGTTCTTATAATGTTATCATCTTAAAATGCTTCATTTCGGATATACAGGGTATAGTAATTTCATTTTTATTTCGATTTTTCCAAATAATTTCTAAACTAACGTCGATATTTGGATGAAAATTGGTGTCTCGCCATGTTTTTTGACATGAAAAATTTGATTTCAAGGTTAATTAAGACTCCTACTTGCAGGGGGCGCCACCTACATATTTTAAACTGGTTTGAAAAGTAATAAGTTTTTGTTCATACCTGTATAAAACTACTGAGTAAAAAAATATACATTTCCGCCGTTTTTTACGTAAAATATATCTCTTGGTAAAAATTGCTACGACTACTGGTTCTCGAGATATTTGGAATCGAAATAATCATTCAAAACATGTTTTTGCAAAAGACAAACACGATATTATGCTCTTTCTGTGTGCCTCCAGCTTTATTGAGGAACCACCTTTTTGCTTGTAGTGTGGATTATTTTTCTGCTGAAAAAGTAAAAAAATAAATAAAAAAGTGAATTTCTTAAGACAAAGTAAGAATTCGAATCCTTTTGTACAACACAAAACAAATACCGGAGCAGCATCTTTCACCTCAACTGTTCCCTCAAAGGGACCATTACCGCCGAAATCAGAAAGCGAAAAACCACAAGCTGAAATTATTTAATTGGCCGTTTCGGTTTTGCGCTCGACTCCGAGGCCGTTTATTAAAAAGTTTTCTCTTTTTAATAATCTTTTTTTAATAAACAATTTCAAATTCGAAACTCCCAAGCGTTACCTTTGTTGCTCGTAAAAAAATATTAAAATTATTTCGGGACTTTTAACGAGTTGTTTTTCGTTTTCGTATTAAGGGTGGATTTTTAGGTTATTTATATTGTGTATTTTCGGAGGGTAGAATGCCTGAGAGAAAGGATCAAATATATACATAACATATAATAAAACTTTTAACTTTAATCAAAAACATGCTTTTTTTCTTTTTGTTCATTTATTATTTTGTTATTAATTTTCTTATTTCAACATTTTAACATAGACGGTATAATTGAAATTTTCCCATATTATTTTAAAATTTTCGTGTGTTTTACATCGTTTCTTGTACACACAACCAAACTTATATGGAAAATCATCTATTATTTTTCATAATTTTTGAGACGTAAGAAAATTTTGTGCTTATGAATAAAACTTAGTCCTTACCAATGACTTTTAATGAAAAATAAGCCACATAGCAATAAAAAAATAATCAGTTCTCAAAATAAACAAAATGGTATTTTTATGGTTTCTGAAACAAAATTAAGATTTATATTTTTAATGGCCAAAAAGCAAAAACAAAAAGAAAATTGATAATTTTAATATTCCTTGTTGCCACCTCTAGCCCGTATGCAAGCTTCTGTTCGCGCTGGCATGCTTCTTATTAAATTATCAACGTTGTCTTGGGGTATGTTTTCCCATTCTGCTAATGCTGCATCAATAAGCTGTGCAAGATTTCCTGGATTTTTTCGACGAGCTCTAACCCTTCTTTTAAGCTAGTCCCACAAGTTTTCGATAGAGTTTAGATCGGGTGAACATGCAGGCCAGTCCAAAACTATGATCCTTTCCGTTTCAAGGCATTATCTAATCACGCTGCTGGTATGGGGGGGTGCACTATCGTACAAGAAGTTAAAATTAAAACCAATTGCCGCTCTCCAAAGACTAACGATTAGGTCTAGCACCAAGTCAACATATCTCCAATCCGTAAAGTTTGTTGAAGTGGTAAAAATGGAGTTTTTGCTCCCAGTATAACGCCTCCCCAGAACATTATAGTTCCTCCTTTATATCTTGGTACAGATTTGACAGCCTGAAGTCGCGCTCGTCTTCCTGGAGCTCTGAGAACCCGAATTCGATGGTTATCTGGTCTTAGGCCAATTCTGGTCTCATCCGAAAAAAGAACATTTTGCCAATTCTCAGTTGTGGGTAACGCCTACTACCTCTGCTACGTTCCCTTGTTCGATGAGAGCAATAATTCTACCCCTCTGTGCATACATCTGTTAATCCAACAAAAGGCATTTTTTTATTTTTTTGGATCGAATGAAAATTACCGGACAATCGTGATTTTACTACTGAACACAAAATTCAAAAGAAAATAAATCGCAGCAGTCGTTTATTCTTTATTATCATGTTTATTTACCACAAAAAGCCTTATCTTAAGGTCGTATACCAATTTTTATCCTTGCAAGAAATTTAGTCAGAAATAAAGAGTAATAAAACCCTATACGTTTGGTTGTGTGTATATGAGTTATATGAGTAGAGATGCAAATATGCAGTTTTCCCCACATTACTATGCTACAAAACTTGACTATTTTTATGAAACTTAAGATGCTACACACCGATTTAGCCCTCTTACTTCCTGAAATACAGAGCAAATTTGAAATAGTTGCATTTTTTGACTCCCCTTGTATCTAGATTATTTTATCGAAAAGGTGAAAACTGACTCCCAAGAGTTTTTCACGTATGCAGAATTCAGTGGCGTAACTAGTTTTGCACTGGGAGCTGTCATTCTTAAAATATAACTCAAACTTGTTTTTTAAATGGGATACCCTATAATTTTATTTTATTCTATTTGTCTTGTCCCGAGTCTTGTCCATGCGCATTCACAAATCGGTATTTTCTTTATCGACTTTACTTAATACATGGTACTGTTCGATACAATAATGAGACAGGTGCTTAATTTTATATATTTGTATGTTACTTCCGAGTATATTCCTTAAGATAATAATTTTGATAATACTGAATATAACTGCCTTAAATGGCCATAATAAACTTTTTTGCTCTTATTCCCCTTATAACTGTAAAAACTGCCTCATAACTCTCGCTAGAAAAAAGTAAAGAAATAAAAGGTTATTTTTCGAGGAAAGGATCTTGTCTTTTTATTCCCTGCTTTATGATGCCCTACAAAAGAAATATTGTAGTCGAGTAAAAAGCAAATGTCTCTAGTTTATTTGTAGAAATGCTCGTTTCTAAGGGAATACATCCTTCAATATATAAAAACGGTCAACAAAAACATCCATTAGGCTAATTTCTGGATTGAGAATAATATAGTCCACAGTTTGTGTCTGCCGGTATTTTGTGTTTTTTTTAACCTGAGTAGATAAACACAGAAATAACGAAGACAAAATTATGTGAAGAATATATTTTTATGGCTTTTTTGAACAAATTTAGGGCCATGTCCGAGCCGCTATCTGCCAAACATTACAAACTTTTATACATTTTTCTTGTATTCCAAATTCTATTCATTGTTCACAAAGGTTGATGTAAACAAAAAAAAATGTCAACAAAAAAGCCCATTAGGCCAATTTCTGAATCAAATATATTACAAAACGATTTGTATCTGTCGTTTTATATTATTTGTCTTCTTTATTGAGTAAACAAGCATTGAGATGACAAAGAAAACGTAACAATATTGGAAATGTTATTTTTTTGGTCAAATAATGACAGCAAATACAGAGAAAATCTTATAAGTTTTCTTTGTTCTGATATTTGACATTACAAACAAGGGATTTTTATTAAACAAAATATATGTTTTACGCAATTGTGTGTTCAACTTTTTTTGCCTAGGTAGTGGAACATTGAATACTGTATTTTTTGTACTTGCTTTATTTTCTTTCTTTATATTTAAATATAATTGAAAATAATCAAAATCGTATAAAGAAAAAAAGTTAGTGTTAATATATTTTTCTATTTTTATTAACACCTTAATATTTATACAGGGTGAGTTTTAAATAAGTGCAAATATTTTCGGGGCTGGTAGATCTCGATAAAAGAAACATATTTTCTCTTTACCGTTTTTCAAACCAGTCCAAAATAACCCAGTTATTTAAAATTTAAAAAAAAAGTTATTTTTGTTCAAATTTTAAGAACCACTGGACCATTTCTGGGTTTTCTTTCTTGCAAATTTAGTTAACTACCTATGTTGCCATATTAACAACTAATAAAATTATGTTTTTAACTAAAAAATAAAAAAAATACAGAAGTTTTTTCCAAAAATTCGAAATGTCCAAAAAAAATTTTCGCGAATAAATAAACTCATAGACGTGTTTTAAGGGCCGGCTACACGTACATACATATTACCACGAGCTTACCTGCGCAAACCTGTTTGTATTGGAAACTCGCTGTGTGTAGACGGTAAAACAGTAGCACGCACAAACCAACAAGCGCGGCCTGCGTAAACGTCACGCTGCTAAAGATTTTAGTTTGCGCAAACCAGTTTGTGCGGTGATATCATACGTGTAGACGGTATCAGCGAGTTCAAGGTACAGTTTTGTGACTTTTGTGGGTTTTGTGTTATTAGTTCAACTCTTAGAAAATGTCTGATATTCGTACTTATTCCAATAAAAAGTTTATGACGAGGTTTATTGAAATATATTGATCGTTGCCATGTCTATGGAAGATAAAATTGAAAGATTATTCCGATAGAAACAGAAAAAATTATGCGTCCAAAAAAATGGTTTTCTATTTAAGTCAGTTTTTACTCCACTTCGACCTATACCGTTTATTTAGCAATAAAAAACAATAATTCGTCACTTGACATTTCCACGAATGAAACCACAAATTCAGAATAAAAATAATGATGAATGTACGCTCTTACTTGCATCGTGTGGACACCGCACAGTGTGCCTTCTAGTTTGCGCAAACTATACCGTGCAGGCAAGTCGCTGTCGTGTAGCCGCCGCTTTACGGGTCAAAATACAAGGTGGTCCGAACTGAATTCCGGAAACTTCGGCAGCATATTCTACAGATAAAAATAAGTAAAGAAGTTCGTATAATGTATGTCCTAAAATGCTTAGTTTTGGAGATACATGGTTTCATTTTTATATCGATTTTTTCCAAATAATATATGAAGTAAGGTCAATATTTGGATAAGAATTGGTGTCTGGGAGTTTTTTGACATGAGAAATTTGATTTTGATGTCAATATGACTCCTACTTGTATAAGGCGCCATACATACATATTTTTAACTGGTTTGAAGAGTAATAACTTTTCGGCCGTACCTGTATAAAATTACTTAGTAAAAAGTATATATTTACGACGATTTTTATTTAAAAAATATATCTTGGTAAAAATCACTAGGGGTGATTGAAATTATTAATACCCTGTCATCGTTGACATAAATTAAACATGTTTACTAAAGAGTTTAGACTGATATAATAAATTTGAAATTTTTTGTTCCCAAATTTATTATTTCAGTCAAATAACAAATCTACTCAACGTGTTTATTTTTTGTCAATAATGACATGTATTGACTATTTCCATTCTAAATATCTTGAAAATTGTTGTTCGTAGCGATTATTACCAAGTGACATTTTTTACGTAACAAATCACGGAAATGCATATTTTTTCATTCAGTAGGTACGGACGAAAAGTTATTACTCGTCAAAACAGTTAAAACACATGTAGGTGACGCCCTCTACAAATAAGAGTCACATTGACATCAAAATCAAATTTCTCATATCAAACAATTCCCAGACACCAATTTTCACCTAAATATTGACGTTGCTTCAGAAAATATTAGGAAATAATTGAAACAAAAATAAATCTTCTACACCATGTATCTCCGAAACTAAGCATTTTAGAACATACATTTATACGAACATTTTTACTTCTTACTTTTATCTGCAGAATATGCTGCCGAATTTTCCGGAATAAAGTTCGAACTACTCTGTATATCACCCCTGAAAATATTTGCAGTTATTTATGACTCACACTTCTCTGGAAAAAAATTCCAGTACAGTAAAAAACCCAATACAATAATTAGAAATACCATATGATATGTGTTTTAAAATCCCAAGACTAATTTTCTTACGACTTCTGCTAGAGCATATTCCCGCTTCCGCAATCCGATAAAAATTACGTGCAATCGGAAGAGCGCATTCATCCGTCGTCAAACTCAATTGTCAAAACCATAAATTTTAAAAGGCCGTCAATGAATACAAAGGTTCCAATAATGGGAGTGGAATTTGAGAGCTTTCCGCTTTTCTAAGTTATTTTTCAACATGGCGGGTGAGTTATGGCGTTGTTTGGGCTGGCGGTGGCGGCGAAAAACGAACAATCAAAATTTTACGAACGCATATCGGCAAATGTCGTTAAAATATTTATCACTCGGTCCATTATTTTTTAATATCTGAAGGGTGAGTAAAAAGGAAGCAGTAACACCACCTTTCGGAATTCAATAGGGAGATATTAATAATTTCGGGGTCCGATGAGTTCTTTTTTCAAAGGTATACAATAAAAAAATGGATGAATAATAAATTCGGAATTATCTGTTTCGCACGTCACGCGGTAGATTAGGGAAGATTAAAAATAGCATTAAATCGTGTTTTTAACTTTACAAATTATTTTTTTAATTTCACACTCATCGTTCAAGCGGATGTATACTCTGTTTTTTTTCTCAGGTAAGATTTCGACAGACGATGACAGAAAAAAAGCAGATGACTTCCATACCAATCCATTTATTTCACTAAAAAAAGTTTTTAATATTTTTTAAGTTAACTATGGATGGGTTTATAAATAAATATGTCATGCGTCGTCTCTTGTTGTTTTTAACCAGTTTTATTGGTTTATTTCAAAAACGACAGATCATATTTCGATATTATTATTGGTTTGACGCAACGATGGACGACAAACGGACGCTTGTGCGTATGAACTCGACTTAAGATTTTTGAGAGTTGTCAAACTCTTGCCAATTATAGGTTATAATTTTGTGTCAAATAGAAATGATAAATATTTTGCATTTTGCATTTTCGACTGTGTTGTTACTTGTGTTTCGTATTTTTTAAAATTAAGTGGAGGAAAACTCGAGGGAATATTAAGTGTTGACCCAGACCACAGTTTACAGTTAATATTCGGTGCACAGGGACCGCCAGAGACACACTTTGCCAGAGACTATGGCCAGAGAGTTGTATTAGCCACAAATAAAGTTGTATACCATCTCGTATATGGTACCAAAAACTGGAGTATCTGTAAAATAACATCACACGATAGGTAAATAATACATTTTAGTACTGCAGAAAAAGATAAGATTAAAGTTAATTAACCAAGATTAGATTTCTTCAGTTTTATACAGTTTTTTTCACAATATTTTGACGTAATCACTTGTCACTCAAAATTTAAATATATTAATTATGCGTTCCAATTGTACCAACTTATTTCTTTGTAAAATAAAATAAACTACTTTGAAATTAAAATGACAGACACATCTATCACTGTCAATGATTTTGTCGTTGGACAGACTATATACCCTGTTTTTTACTCAGGTAAGATTTCGATAGACGATGATAGAAAAAATGTATATGAGGTCCATACCAATCCATTTATTTCATTAAAAATAGTTTCTAATATTTTTAAGTTAACTATTTGGATGGGTTTATATATAAATCCGTCATGCGTCGTTTTTTGTTGTTTTTAAACAGTTTTATTGGTTTATTTCAAAAATGACACATCATATCTCTATATTATTGGAGTGACGGAACGATGCACGGACGCAGATGCGTATGAACTCGACTTAATATTTTTGAGACTTATCAAACTTTTGCCAAATTATAGGTTATAATTTGCGTCAAATTATGCCAAATACCCATTTGCGAATTGCTTTTGTATATTGATTCGTATTATTAGTTGTGTGTTTTGTAAAGTTAAGTGGAGGAAAAATGGAGGGAAAATTAACTGTAGACCCAGAACTCTTCTTCTACTTATGTCTCCATCTCCCTTCGGAGGTTGGCGATCCAACTGGCTATGATGGTGCGTGAAACCGCACATTATAGCCAGGGTGATAATGCGTAGTTCCCCCTCATCCACACCGGTGTTCTAAGAATCTCAGCAAGTTTTTCCGAGATTCTCAGCCAGAACACCCAAGACAACCCAGAGCACAATTTATAGTTAATATTCCGTGTCTAGATATAGCCACGAATAGAGTGTATATACCATCTCGTATATGGTACTAAAAATTCACAATCCTTTACAAAGATGCAACCGGGGGGGCATTGAAAATGATGAATAAAAACGTAAAAATATGATTAGTGTTAATATGAGTGTACATTCATATGTTTAAATAACGAACTTAACAAAAAACAACAGATTTAAAGATTCACTGCAAAAGTAGTAATGTTAACATTAAATAAAACATTATCAATAATAATTATGCGATCGCACCTATCCGTAAAACAAGCAAGCAAAAAAACCTCGAAAAAAACAAAATACAAAACATCAGGTTAACATGATGACAGATCATGATCAATGACAGATAAAGAATTCTTACGGAAAGTTACACTTTACGATATAATTTTTTAATTGTTAAAGGCAAACCCCATTTAAACACAAAACTTTTTAATACCTACTACTGTATCTAAAAGACTTTTTTTTAAATTACTAAATTCTTAGCCACGCTTCTGTTTTTCTTGGCTGTTGTGCGTCACGTCACAGATTAACAGGCCCACGTTTGCACCACAAGGCGATGCTGCAGACCACTAGGTAGACCGGTCGTAGAAATTTATGTTATACAACTTGTAGTCAATCTACACAAATATTATCAAAAACTTTTTTTCTTTTAAGTCAAAATCGCAAAACTTAAATTTGATATGAGTTTCTTAGTTTTTAACTAATATAGTGGCGAATTATAAAAATTCCTTTTCAATGAAAATTAATGAGTTAAATAAAATAATTTAATAAATTACTAGCTTTTTCTCGCGACTACGTTCGCATTACACCTCGAATCGTTCATGCATTGATTTAAATTATTTTTTACTTCTTTATAGAGAGCTAGTGAGCATAGATGTTTTTTATTTTTCATCTTTTTTTTATTTATTAAGAGCACTAATACTCTCTTTATAGGTTATTTTTTATTCTTTGAAGGATAATTGAGGAAGATATATTTCGTTATGATGTCACTAAATAAACCCTTGTATAAAATTTTATTCTGTCTGGTTTATAATGTTATAGTATTGCATTTTCGTACAGCAAACTTTCATTCCCAATTCTACTCCCTAAGGGTATAAATTTCATAAATTCGCTTTACCTTTGTGCCAATTTTTATGTGTATAATCCAGAGGTCACCAAGTTTTATATAAACTTTTACTAACTTTACCCATTTGGTTGATGAATTTCAAAAATTTCTTCTAATTCTTTTTGTAGGATTTCATTCTTCTAGACCAAATAGTAAGGAATTTTCATACAACAAACTGTTCCGAGATAATTTTACTCTCTAAGAGGATGAATTTCCTAAAATCGCTTTGTGTAGCTAATTCACTAATGTCGTTTAAATGAACCTTTGTGCTAATATTTATGTATCTAAAGCTGGCGGCATGAACTCACTCTAAAATATCTAAAAACGTAATATATAATCTAACTGACAACCACACCACTGACAATGACAAATAATTTATTTCTGGAGGTATTGTGTGTAGGTGTTTTTCAGGTATGTTTTAGTATTTAGTCGTTTTACACAAAGAAATAGCCATTAAGCGCTATAAAAATACTTCATAACAAATCTATACATTTTTCTACACAGGTTTCGGCGGAATGGATGCAACAAAAAAACCCTTTGAGCTTTTATATATGTATGGATTAATTATTTTTCCAACATATTTTACTTTGCAAACTTTTATAAATATTCAGACTCGCCAATATCGTACTCCATCGTGTCCAGCCTGTTTAGCCAAACGTAGGCCGATTCCTCTTCGGCGGCGTCGTGACCCTGGCCGAAGGAAGAGTCTTGAAGACGCTCATCCGCGCATAGGAATAAGTTGACTGCGTAGCGTATTGCGTATTAATCGATTCTGAAACTTTCTATCTCGTGTATAACATGTTACGCAAGTTTATTATTTTAATCTCGATTTTAATAAATAAATGTGTGAAATGCCACCTGAATATCTTCCGCCATGACATGTTTTTACTTTTTTGTTATGGTAAAGTGATTTGTATGAACTTTATTCAATAACGTATATTTTCCTCTATTGGTGATTTTTTAATTTTAAGCGAAAATTAAGTATAATTAAATAATTTGTATTTTTGGCATTACTTTGGCATTAGTATACAGACATTTGTCAGCGGTTTACTCCTTGTAGATAATCAAAAAGTTTTTTGATAAAATTTGCTTTTTATGTCAGATCATTTCTATGAAAAATTACATTAGATTTTTATTAAAGATGCTGGGTAATTAAAACATTGACTAATAAAGCTTGTCCACTTTAAATAAGTGGTCACGAAATATCCTCCTTGGAGTGTTTGGGTTAAGGGGTGTATAATAAATTAATCGTTGTTTTATAATAAAAACCATAAAACATTTATTTATGAGTAAAATAATGCAATGGTTGGATATCTCTCCTTTATAATTAGGTGACTAAAAATACACTAAAATAATTAGAAAAAAAATCTTGTACTTATTTAGTAATTATGTCAATATTAATTAATTGCCTTTCTAGTCTATTTTATTTTATGTACAAATATATTATTAAATTTTAAGCATTAAGTAATAAAACACTTTGTGGGGGGCCCTCTTATATCGTAAGAGGTTACGAAATATACTCCTGGTTACACCCCTTATAGAAAACAGTGTAAGGGGTGTAAATAAATTGTATAATCACTGTTTTTTATAATAAAAACTATAAAACATTTCTTATTTTTGAGATTAAAAAAACAAAACAATGCATTGGTTAAAATAAGTACATTCAATACATATGTATGTGTTATAACATAATATAGCCATTACTATTATACTATTATTATTAAAATAATATGTGTGTAACATATTTCTTTAACGAATTAACCTGTAACAGACATTTATATGCCCAGTATATTTTTGTTTAACAAACCAATCAGGAAAAATCCAAAACCTACCGTTATAAGAGGTATAAGATGATTAAACTTATATAATGACAACTACTTATCGGATAACAAATTAATTACTACTGTCAGCTAGTTCAGCTACTGTCTAGGTAGAATATACCTAGAGTACCTACACCTACCTATGATGTAGGTAGTTTAAAGCTTATTTTGACGTTACCTCTCACTTCGGTGTCACAAGCTGAATTTTTCAGGGATGGAAGTACAGTACATGATATGGGGACCCTTATTCCGAAAGTAGTACTTACAAAAAACATTTCCATTAGCGCTTATGACCAAAAAAAACTTTAAACATGAATAATCATTTCAATCATGCGAAAATTTGGTTTAAAAATAGATTTTTTTTAATATAACTTTCATTTAACGAAAAGCGAAGGCCTAAATGAAAAAAAGAAACAATTTAAAAGTTTCGCTTATGTCTTGACAAGGTATCAAAGCAAACCCCATATTTTTTGCTTTTAAACTAATAAATATATATCAATAAACAATTAGCGATGTAATGGTTTATGCGCGCGCTGGCCGACTGCCGCCGCTGCGCCGAGATTTCCTATACCCTTGTATATATGACGTCATGGTGTGGCAAATGTAGCATTTTAATTCGTTTTGGGCTCCCTTATATAGGATAACAGAAACATTTTCAATGTTAAAACTGGACTAGCTGTAAAATAACGACATCACACGATAGGTAACTAATAGATTTTAGTACTGCAGATAGATAATGTCAAAAAAATTCATATTTTTTATGGAAAATACCTTATAAATTTTTGATCTCTTGAGAGTATGGAAATAAACGTTTAATTTTTGCGGCATAAACATCCGTATCTTTTTTTACGTTAGATTAGAAGTTTGTTTTTTTCACAGCTGAAAGTTGACGACTGTTAACCTATAAGAGTTCAGTTTTTTTTCTTTTTGAGGTACAGAACTCTAAAAATAACAACATTCAAATTTATCGTCCAATATAATTATATTATAGTAAAGAAATGTTTAAAGAATTGTTAAAATTAAAACGCAGGCTGACTAACAGGAATTTAAATTTCGCGCTGGGGTACAGGTGGTAGCTCTGCTGTAAAAAATGTCAAATACCGCAATTATTTATTTATTTCTTGACATAGTCATTCGTTTTGACACTTTAGTTTTGTATTACGAGTTTTTGGTTTAAATAACAACTTTGAGTGCGAATTGTACAAGATACCTTAATAGCCGTAAAAAAAACTCATCATAACCTTATTAGAATATTTTGAAAGGGAACGCGGTAGTAATGGCCCCCTATGTCCCTTAGGTGCTGTTAAGAAGGTGAGTTTTGTTCATGTAAATAATAACTGTTTATACAGGGTTGTTCACCACATACGACACGGAGTATTGTAGCTAAACGATGAGATTTTTACAAATTGTAAGTTTTGGGTTCGATGAAGGACTATTAGAGGTACAATTTAAAAATAATTTTACAAGATACAGAGTATCTCAAATAAGTAAAAAATATCAAAGTTGTATTTTTTTAAATGGAACACCCTGTATATTATTACATTTTTAGTTTTTATGATTAAAATAAAGGTAAATTTGATTAAGGTTTATTACACTTACCGTTTTTAAAATATTTTCAATTTTGTGAAATTGCAGTAAAAATTTTAAGGCTTCATTTCTCCAAGGGTATCAAAGTTTTTAATACTAAATATTTACTGAAGTTTATTTACTGATCAGTTGTTGTGTTGCAATAATACAAAATTATACTACCTTATACAGAGTGTCTAAAAATTTATTTTAAATAATTATTAGCTTCAAACGGCAATAACTTGTTTAATTTAAACAGAACACCCTGTATATTTTACGAGAATCAGATGCACAATTTAATTGTCTATCAAATTATATTATACCATTTTTTACCTATCTCTTTAAGTTTCCGTAGAAAATTTATTTTCTTGTAATTTAGAACTTATTTATCAATATATCCATGGACTATTGACATTTTAGATTATTTTTAAAGATGTATCAAATTTTTAAAGAGTACAGATACTAATATTGTCGATATAATTCGTTTATTTCATTAAAAAATAAAAAAAAACTGTTCAAATATTTGTTAAAGAGGACCAATTAATATGATCCAGTATTCAAACTACATTAACTGACTGTTTGCATTGATTAATAATAATTGCTCCAAATACTAAAAAACTGAATTTTGTATGGGCATTAGACAGTGTGATAAAAAGTAACACCTTAAAAATGAAATTTCATTTTTCATAAATACTTATTTATAACAACAGAGACTTTAATTTGATAACTTATTATTATATTGATTTCTGACTCAAATCCACATTTATTTATAATAATTTATTAACGAACACAATTAAGTATGTCATTAATTAGTATATGGGCGGAAATAATGGTGTTATATTTAATTAATGGTATACTCTTTTATAAAGATTTAAATAGTTTTCTTTTTGCATACAAATGGGCTAGTAATATTATCGCTTTACTAAAAACGATAATATTACTAGTCTGTACATTTTGTACATTTGTTGCTTTAAAAACATCTAAAATGTCAGTATTCCATGGGTATATTGATAAATGATGTCTAAATTATAAGAAAATGCATTTTCTACGAAAACTTGAAGGGATAGGTAAAAAATATAGGTATAATACAACTTGATAGACAATTTGATTGTGCATCTGATTCTCGTAAAATATACAGGGCATTCCATTTAAATTAAAGAAGTTATTGCCGTTTGAAGCTAATAATTATTTAAGATAAATTTTTAGGCACTCTGTATAAAGTAGTATTATTTTTATTATTGCAACACAATAACTGATTAATAAATAAACTTCATTAAATATTTAGTATTAAAAACATTGATACCCTTGGAGAAATGAAGATTTAAAATTTTTACTGCAATTTCACAAAATTGAAAATATTTCAAAAACGGTAAGGTTTAAGTATAATAAACCTTAATCAAATTTACCTTTATTTTAATCGTAGAAACTAAAAATGTAATAATATACAGGGTGTTCTATTTAAAAAAATACATCTTTGATATTTTTTATTATTTGGGACACTCTGTATCTTGTAAAAATATTTTTAATTGTAGCTCTAATAGTCCTTCAACGAACCCCAAACTTACAATTTGTAAAAAATCTCATCGTTTAGCCACAATACTCCGTGTCGTATGTGGTGAACAACCCTGTATATATATATATATATATATATATATATATATATATATATATATATATATATATATATATATATATATATATATATATATATATATATAATATATATTTTTTTTTATATATATATATTTTTATATATTGAAGACTATTATAGATTATTAAATATACTTATATTGCTTTTTTTAAATCACATATTTAGCTTGATTGTATTAGATTGATTACTTAGTCATTTTTATTATCATTTTTATCAAATATTTTAGCAAACAAAAATAAATTAATTATATATATATATATATATATATATATATATATATATATATATATATAGCATATATATATATATATATATATATATATATATATATATATATATATATATATATATATATATATATATATATATATATATATATATATATAATTAATTTATTTTTGTTGCTAAAATATTTTGATAAAAATGAAAATATTATATAAAAGTGGGCAACGCTGTGCCGGTCAAGCTTAATCATGTGACTAAAAGTTTATTTCGAATGAACTGTACATAAATTATTATTTAATAATCTATAACGAATTAAACAATATAAGATAAAAAATAGGCACATGATAAAACTAGTCAAATCCAATTGTATTTTGCCGATAATCCCGGGCCGGTAATCTGCTTTATTTTCCAGCTAAAATCCCAATTAAAATCAAATACAAATCCAAACACAATATAAATATAAATTACAACAAATTTGCTGAGTACGACATATTTTTCGACGGCAAAATGATGATCCGGCGATTTTTCCCGAGAGTATCGGAAAATCTCAAATTTTTGCCTGTACGCCGTATACGGAAAAATATTATTGAACAACTAAGAATATTGCTTACCATAATATATTGTTAGAGTATATTTTAAATCTGCATAAAGAACGAAAAATTATGAAAAAATTTAAACTGCATATATTCCTTATATATTTTCTAACTTTATAAATATCCAAATGTTTTTATTAAATAAATTAAAAAAAACATTATTTTAAAAATTGGCCTATGTATCTCAGAAACTATTAGCTAATTAAAAAATATAAAAATACTCTACTATACTATCAAATAGCCCTGGTAAAGTTGCTATAACTCGGGCTATGATAATGTGCAATTAATTTTTGGCTTTTCTAAAAACTAACGACACGAAAAATTAAAAATAATTTTCAAAAAATCAGTTTTTTCCAAATAACTTAGCAAACCTTGAAATTTTTGAAACTTTTTTGATAGCAGGTTGGCGAGCATACATAATATACAGGGTTGTTCACCACATACGACACGGAGTATTGTAGCTAAACGATTAGATTTTTACAAATTGTAAGTTTTGAGTATCCCATATAAATAAAAAATATCAAAGTTGTATTTTTTAAATGAAACACCTTGTATATTATTATATTTTTAGTTTCTACGATTAAAATACAGGTAAATTTGATTAAGGTTTATCATACTTAAACATTACCGTTTTTAAAAAATTTTCAATTTTGTGAAATTGCAGTAAAAATTTTAAAGGTTCATTTCTCCAAGGATATCAAAGTTTTTAATACTAAATATTTACTTATTTATTTAAGTTTATTTATTGATCAGTTATATTGTATTGCAATAATAAAAATAATACTACCGATACAGAGTGTCTAAAAATTTATTTTAAATAATTTCTAGCTTTAAACGACAATAACTTGTTTAATTTAAATGGAACACCCTGTATATTTTAGGAGAATCAGATGCACAATTTAATTGTCTATCAAATTGTATTATATCACTTTTTACCTATCTCTTGAAGTTTTCGTAGAAAATGCATTTACTTATAATGTAGACCTCATTTATCACTATACCCATGGAATATTTAACAAATGTACAAAACGTACAGGTGCTAAAAACGATAATATTACTAGCCTATTTATATTCAAAAGAAAACTGTTTAAATCTTTATAAAAGAGTATACCATTAATTAAGTATAGGACCATTATCCGCCCAAATATTAATTAATTACATACTTAATTGTGTTAGTTAATAAATTATTCTAAATAAATTTGGATTTGAATCAGAAATCAATATAATAATAAGTTATGAAAATTAACGTCTCTGTTGTCATAAACAGTAAGCATTCGTCAAAAAATGAAATAAAATTTTTAAGGTGTTACTTTTTACTACACTGTCTAATACACATACTAAATTCAGTTTTTTAGTATTTGGAGCAATTATTATTAATCAACGCAACAGTCAATTAATGTAGTTTGAATACTGGAATCATGTTAATTTGTTAGATCATTAAAAATAATTTAAAACGGCAATATTCCATGGGTATATTGATAAATGAGGTCTAAATTATAAGAAAATCCATTTTTTAAGAAAACTTGAAGAGATAGGTAAAAAATGGTATAATAAAATTTGATAGACAATTAAATTGTGAATCTGATTCTCATAAAATATACAATGGGTGTTCTATTTAAATTAAACAAGTTATTGCCGTTTAAAGCTAGTAATTATTTAAAAGGTATTTTTAGACACTCTGTATAAGGTAGTATAATTTTTATTATTGCAACACAAAATTTAGTAAATAGAAATACTTCAGTGGAATATTTAGTTTTAAAAACTTAAATACGCCTAGAGAAATGAAGCATTAAAATTATTACTGTATTTTGACAAAAACCCAAATATTTCAAAAACGGTAAGATTTAAGTGTGATAAGCCTTAATCAAAGTTATCTTTATTTTAATCGTAGAAACAAAAAATGTAATAATATACAGGGTGTTCCATTTAAAAAAATAAAACTTTGATATTTTTTATTTATTTGGGACACTCTGTATCTTTGTAAACACCTGTAAAAATATTTTTAAATTGTAGCTCTAGTAGTCCTCCAACGATCCCAAAACTTACAATTTGCAAAAATCTATTCCTTTAGGTGCAATACTCCGTGTCGTATGTAGTGAACAACACTGTATAGCAAGGCGCAACTTTGCCCCAGTTTAACCATCTTCGTATCTATTAGGGTTTCCGAGACATCAATGCTCGTACCTCGAATTTGTAGTACCGTGTATAAATAGAATAATGTTTAAACAATAATTTTCATTACGTAAATAAATTATCTCAAATAATTTGTTATTCAAACAAACCACATACACATAACACACCGTAAACATTTATTAACCAAATAATTGTTTAGTAATTTATACCTAACTAAACTAACTATATAGCGGAGTAAAGAATAGGCACGTGATCAAACTAGCCAAATCGAATTCTATTCTATCGATAATCCGATGATCTGCTTTATTCTGCCAGCTAAAATCCCAATTAAAATAAATCCAAACAATTCACAATTTCGGCGAAGTAAATGAGCTGGCGATCCGGGATAAATTATAGCAAATTTGCTGTCCACGATGTATTTTTTAGCAGTACACTGAACCAAAAGTCGACATAAATATAATGAAAAAGTTCATTAATTTAATGAATTAAATCATTAATTTTGAGCCGATGAACGATTTCATTGGCACAATGAAAAGTAATTCATTAACTCTATGAAATTTAAGTTCATTAAATCAATGAACAGTGTTCATTAATTTGAAGAACACATTCATTGGTACAATAAACAGATTTCATTAATATAATGTACCTAAATCCTTATATTAATGAACCGTTATCATTAATACAATGAAATAACTTCATAACCTATTTAGTTATACATTTAAAGGTCGACACTATTAGTAACTCTTGTTATACCATATAATCGATGATAAAGATCGCTGTCATTGATATGAAATGTCATTTCCCAGTCAAATACCTAAAATAATTCTACTATAAGTAGATTTCCATTTGAACAAGCCCTTAGCTACAAAGGTAAAATTACCAATAGTGCCGACTTACTTACGAGCACAGTAATTTTTTCCATTAGAACAATAAAAAACAAGTGCAATAAACTAATAATAATTTATTAAACTCGATATAGCATATACAAATTAAAAATTAAAAAAATCGAATCGACAAAGAGAATAGTAGTGTTATTATTAATTTTAGGGTAAATTATAATAAGAAAATTAATTTACCAGTCGATATCCTGTGGGATTTCTATAAAAAGACCATTTCTTCATTATATTAGCTGTATCCTTAGACTTGATAACGTCTAGACGAATTTGCAACAGGCTTTCCAAGTCGCATCAAGTGGGTCCGATGTTAAATTGTCGAATTTGAGGGCTTGAAGGCAGGTCTCAACATCTTCTTTCGGTTCTAAAAGACGTATATAAAAATATTTAAGATGCCAAATATTGAAAGAACATTCGAATTTACCATAATCAGTTCCATGCCTCGACTTGTTACTATGTTTTTCTTCTTTTGTTTTTATCTTCTGAAACATATTTCGAAACCGCTGTTTTAATGAACACAGCGGAATTTGATTTGACAACACAACAAATTAACTACAATACGATAGGACTTTTATTTAAAATATTTAAAATATTGAAGAGAACACTTACCGCTCTAATGAAACTAAAGCCTCACTGAATAACTCAACCACACAGACGTTATTAAAGTGCCAAAGTAACCGATCAAGATGGCCACCATTTAAGTCCTAATATTTTATTCCTGATATTAATAACCGCGTACATTAATATAATGTATTTAGTACATTAATATAATGAATATGTGTTCATTAAAGTTTCGAAAGAAAGAACGCATTCATTGGGACAATGAGCGCATTCTTTATATTAATGAAAATCTTACATTAATTTAATAACCAGATTTTCATTATATTGATGAAATTAGATTCATACTATTAATAAATCAGGCATCGATCTATGATTAACAAATCATTAATATAATGAAAAAAATCATTGTCCCAATGAAATAACTGTTAATAATCAATGTTCATTAATATTATGAACAATATTTTTTTCAGTGTATAAAGTGACGATTTAGCAATTTTTATCAATTGTATCGAAAGTTCTTACATTTTCGATTTTACAAATATATTCGAAAAAAATATTAATGAACATCTAAGAAAATTCCTTTCTATCTAGAATTAAAATATAATTTAATTTCTCTTTTCCAATTCCAACATGTACTTTTAGACTATTTTCTTACAATTATTGCTTAATAAACCAAGCTCTGACGACTCGTGTACTTGGCAAACATTTGTTATTGGCATATATATAGTGCATCGGGCACCTATATCTCCTATAACAAATAACTTAGAAATGTTCTACCAGAGTTCATGTAAGTGCAAACCTAAAGTATGTAACGTTTAGTATTTAATGTACAGTTTTCATTTCAAGGCATTTCTTGTATTTTTAATAAATTTAAAAAAACCTGAAAAAACATTTTTTATATTTATTTATTAATATCTCTGAAGCTATCAAAACATATTTAATAATATCTTATGCTCTGGAAGTACACACTCGCCGAGGTGACCCGAGACGCCCAGAGACATTACGCAAAAACACACCAATAAAATTTTGCAGTACATAAATAAATATAGTATGAAGAATAATTTTGTAAAAATAAAAACAAACAGGCGCTCAACGAGATAAATTTACTAACACTTTAATAACACTTTTTAATTTTTCTTAAATCCAATTTAAAACCGATCTGAAAATCGAGAAAATAAAAAAAAAACAGTGAAATCCACAAAATCAATTGCAATATTAGTTTCAAACAGAAAAAGATAAATCCGCCTGTGATTATTTTTGTTTTCATTGTATTTTTGGTATTTTATAGAAGCATACTCATCTAAGCTTTTTTTATCATTGGCTATTACGTCACAGATTATCATTCTATTATCCGTGTTTGGTCGTGAAAAAAATCATGAAAACCAATATATCATCGAAAATGATGACGTAACTGCCAAGGATCGAAACAAACTGTATTTTCGACTTTATGTTACCGAGGTAAGGTGTATTAAATTTAAAAAAAAAACATAATGAGAATGAAAAAGAATAATATAGAGTGTATTTTATTTTAAAAAATCATCTCGATCCACTCACAGATTTTTGAGCCACCCTGAAGAAGTTAAATAAATATTTTCCTGAAATACATCTTAATACGTTAAAAATGTTTGCCAAGTACACGAGACCGGCTTTAAGAGTATGTTTTAACAAAATATTATTTCTTAAGTCTCAAAAGTCGAATGCATACACCCTGTGTCTCCGAACCGAGATGCTGCCGAAGTTTTCCGAATACAATTAGGACTACCCTGTATAAAGCACATAATACAATTAAATGGAAAAATAAAAAATACGCTTGCGCGATCAAACTACTAAAATCAACTACGGCATTCCGTCAATTGATATCCCGATGCTGTTAATCTGCTTTATTTTCCAGGTAAAGCCCCAATTAAAATAAATCCAAACAATTCACAAAATTCGCAAAATAGTCGCGTAGAAATGAACGATGCCAACGCAACCTCGGTATTTCGGAATAAATTATAGCGAATTTGTCGACTACAGCATATTTTTCGACGGTAAGCCAACTGATTCAGCAACTTTTCCGGATTGCATCGACAAATTTTGCATTTTTGCTTTATTTAGCGCTACAGAGGAATATAACAGTATGTAAAACTAAAAATATTGTGTAGTACACAATATTATTTTTAGAAAATTCAAATTATTAAACATTTTAGTTAATAAACTATTATATTTACTAATTTGTTCTGTCTTTCAAAATTATTTAACCTGTGATTCAGGTAGACAGATCTAAACTTATTAACATTTCAGGACATTTAACAAATTACTCAGATAACTTAAACGACAATAAAGACATAGTTCAAGCAAAATGTGCTTTTTTTAAATGTCATATTAGTATAACTTTTGTGACGTGACTGACAATATAAAAAGATAATTTTAACGCCCTTAAGCACAAAAGTACAAAAATATAATATTACCCTGAAATTTAAGGGCCAAATTCAAGGAGTGTACCCATTATTGTTCGATATTCAAGGTCTTAAATAAGGTGTCAGCAAATCAATTCCTTATTTAAGCCAATGTATTGTAATAGAAAAACACTTATAATTTTGCATTTAATAAAGCACGTTCTAATGTCAGTTTAATTTTTGATTTTAAATAATAATTTTAATAAAAGAAAATAATAAAATAATTAAAGTAATAAAATAATTTACAATTAAAAAATATTTTTTTTAAAAAGTGAAATCATTCAGAAGCCTCATAACAAATTGGCGCAGTCGTTTGTAGGATTCGTAAAACGCTGGAACAAGAAAACAGCGGCAGATTCCAATCCCTTAACGAAAAAAAAACGGAGAACCCAACTCGAAGGACTAAGGATTAGGAACACCTGGTGAAGACTCTGTTAGTCACGACGAGAACACGACAATCCATGGAAATAATATTAATGTAAGTACAAGAATTTGGCACATACATTTTTTTTCAGAAATCGCTAAAAATAAATCTATTTATTTTCCGAAACTGTTCGATATTTCAATATATTCTTTATAATACAATATAAAATAAAAATAAATACAAATAATAATTTTGAACGTAATTATAAGTAAATACATTTATTTAAATATTAAGTATATTTTTCTCTTTGAAAATAAAATAGTACTCAACTATTTTATATTTTATAGAAAAAAACAAAATAAAATTGTGTTTTTTAGACATTGTGAATGATCGTAAACTAAAAAGTATAAAGTGTAATTAAAACCACTAATTTATTCCACTAATTGGGAGGTTCTGAATGAAGCTTTAATTTTTAATATTTTTTTTATTTAAATTATATGAAATGAGAATCATAATCCATTCAATTATGTCTATTCAACGAGGGAATATGTAACATCCATTTTAATTCAAAATTAGATTTATTTTTTATCAGTTTCTATAATTTGGCTGTCGACTTACGCTGAATAGATTATGCATAATAAAAAACACATTAGAACAATTGTTATCCAAATTGCGACATCCAGCGACTAATTCTAATACCACATAAAACATATATCTTCATTGCGCCACCACAACGAATCTTAATCCCATTGAAGCCGGGCCAAGAGAATGTGCCCTTACTCGCAGTAGAATTGAGGAACAACAGCGGAGACCCAAATAACATTAATTAAATTTTACTGTATTTGCCCGTGAATGGGACACCATTGTAGCTGTGTATATCCGATTCTGTGTGTATCCGGTCCTAATCCAGTCAAGCCGCCAACAAAATGATATGTTGTTTAACGCTCCTAAATTCCTTTGTGTACAATGCCGTATACAAATTATTAATTGTCAGGTCTTTCATAAGAATAGGTGTGAGTGGGTATACTCTGTTTTACGACACCGAAAAGATTTCCACAGACTAGGATAAAAAAGGCAAATGACGTCCATACCAATAGCAATCCATTGATTTCAGCAAAAAAAATATCTAATATTGTTTAGGTTAACTATGTACATGCTTATTCAGGATGAGTCTTAAATAAATGCAAATATCTGAGCTGTTCCTAGATCATGTATGTATACTTAGGTGGATAAATCAACGCTATAAGTTTAGCATTAAAAAATATGTCTCCAACATCACGACATGCCATTCTCAAACCTTCTTTATTGCACTTATGAAACGTTCAATAGGTTTGTCTTTCTCGGGGACCTTACTCTGCGCATGCGCATTAAAAGTTGCACGTATTTCCAAATAATCACAATTTTATACGGTTTAGAAAGTACCCTAGATCGTATATATTTACGTGGATAAGTGAATCACTGTGGAAACTATCGCAAACATATCAACGATTTCCATTTATCTTCTTTTTTTGTTGCACACGCGGTGCTTCTACTGTATCAATCCTTGTCGAGGACCTATCGTCTGCGCGCCAAATTTGAACATTAATTTTAAAAATTTATATTGTAAAATTCTTATATTTGAAGAATAAATTGAATGTTTACTGTCACAAATATTAAATTATATAAAAAATACATTTAGCCCCTTCGTACGAATATCAATATTCTTAGGAAATCTAACCAGAAAGTATGCATGGGGCTTAATATAAATAAAAGAATAACTGAATTATACTTGCCTATGAAAAGATAATTCAGGGACCTTTATATTAGAACTTTCACACACTAAACACCTTCTAGTCATTTTTACGAGTATTTAGAAAGTGCAACGAAAAAAATAGAAATACAGTTACACAAACTTAAAATTAACTTCTCACTGAACACACTTGCATCATTGGCTATATATAAGCGGTCGATAAAAGAATAATTAATACAACTTTTAAAATAAAAAACGCAAAAAACAAGCATCGTTACACAATGGAAATAAGATTATGAACAAATTATGACATATGATTATGACAATATGATGACGATGAAAAGTTGATTTCCATAACAATGTATAATTTAAGAGTGTCTAGCCCCAGCAGGCTTAAGCTTGACCAATCAGGTTAGTTAGCGTGGTTATTTGGAGGGTGTTAATTCATTTGTGTTTGGTCAAAAACTCTAACGTGATTGGTCGGGCTTAATAGTTGCCTGCTTGGGGTAGATATAAGTGTATAATTTGTACTTTCTAACCCGTATAAAATTGTGATTATTTTGGAAATACGTGCAGATTTTAATGCGCATGCGCAAAGTAAGGTCCTCGAGAAAGACAAACCTACATTCCATAAGTGCAATAAAGAAGGTTTGAAAATGGCATGTCGTGATGTTGGAGACATATTTTTTAATGCTAAACTTATGGCGCTGATTTATCCACGTAAGTATATATGATCTAGGGAAAGTACAAATTATACATTTATGACAACCAACTTTTCATTGTCATCATATTGTCATAATCACATGCCATAATCTTATTTCTATTGTGTAAAGGCGCTTGTTTTTTGTGTGTTTTAATTTAAAAATTGTATTAATTATTCTTTTATCGACCGCTTATATATAGCCAAAGATGCAAGTGCGTTCCATGAGATTGTAATTTTAAGTTTGTGCAATTATATTTCTATTTTTTTTTTCGTTGGGCTTTCTAAATACACGTAAAAGTGACTAGAAAGTGTTTAGTGTGTGAAAGTTCTAATATAAAGGTCCCCGAATTATCTTTTCATAGGCAAGTAAAGTATTCACTTGTTCTTTTATTTATATTAAGAACACACACATGTTCACTTTCTTGTTAGATTTCCTAAGAATATTGATATTCGTACTAGTGGCTAAATGTATTTTTTATATAAATTAATTTTTGTGACAGTAAACATTCAATTTATTGTTCAAATATCAGCATTTTACAAATAAAATTTTTAAAATTAATGCTCAAATTTGGCGCGCGGACGATAGGTCCTCGACAAGATAGATAGAGTAGAAGCACCGCGTATGCAACAAAAAAAGAAGATAAATGGAAGTCGTTGATATGTTTGCGACAGTTTCCATAGTGATTTACTTATCCACGTATACTTACGTGGATAATGATCTAGGAAGCTGTTATATTTCGATACTAGATAGAGATACTGCGTGGACCGCGAAATTGCAAGAGAACGGAAGGAAGGACCGGTTTTGTGAAGGGTGGAGGCACCCAAAATCAAATTGTTAATATTAGAGAAATGATAGAAAAAATATAATGTCCCCATGTATTGTGCTTCATACAGGGCCCGGCAATAGTGTGTCGGGCATCTGTAGCTCCTAGAATACCCAAAAGGGGCATATCACTGTTTAAGTGAGGTAATAGAATAGACTGCTGAAAAGTTTATTTTCGTATAAATATTCAAAATTTATGACAGTTAAAAATCTATATTTAATTAAAGATCTTTAAAGAAGCATTTACTTAAGTTAAACAAGCATTTTCTTATGAATTTTGATGTTTATAGCCATTGCCTTTAGACGGAAGCAATGTTCGGATTCTGGACAAAAGAGCTTACAACCAGACTAATAAGGCTTAAATAGGGGAATATCCCAGAGGTGCTTTCCTCTTCTAAGTCAGTGAATATAATCCTATTAATCATATAATGTAATAATTTATAACTCTCCACTAATATAGACAGTTTATACAGGCTTATTAGAAGTAGAAATATATGATATGTGCACGTTTTTTTTTTTAATTTACTTGTTTTATTAGACAGTATGTAGCAATAGAAATATATTTCTGACAAAAAGTGTAAGGCTACTTACACTATAATATTTCTTTGTCAAAGATCTTTCATAAAAGATATTTGATGAAAAATTTGACATTGTTAATATACAATATTTTATAGATTTACACTATTACACTGTCAAATTCTTTGAGAAAATAAAATCTTCGACAAATAAATTTGATAGTGTAATAGTGGCCTAAAGCAAATAAATATTCCATAAATATATTTTGAACTAAAATCTATTTAAATTATTTTTGTTATTGCCCAAGCAAACCAAATTTAATGTTAGACACTGAACCTAATTTCAATATTCTTTAATGTCCTGCACAATTTTCTTTGAAATTTATTTATTACTTTGTATATTTTTAGATTAAACTGCGATATTAAACAAAATTAATTTTCATTGCTTTTCCAATTTTTAGAAATTTGATTTAATTGATTCAATTATTGATTTTATCAATCACGTAATAAATTTTCTCTGTGGTCAGGTATATTATTTCATGTGTGTATTATAAAAATGCATAATAAAGGAATATGTACAAGTATAAATTAGTTAGATATCATTTATAATAGACCATAGACATTTTTAAAAGATAGACTGTCCTTATGAATTGATTTTTTTGGCCTACTATACCGGGTGCAGCTCAGAGGTTGTAGGCTCACCCCTACAACTTTTTTATTTTTTCATGTAAAAAAAATATATTTGGTATGTTAGTATGACATAAATTACACTTCCTGTTTTACAGGAAATGACCACAACTTTTGATTTTTAAATGGCACCCCCGGTATATTTCTACTTTATTCGATAGAAAATAACACTCTGAATAGAATGACATTTCGTATGTCAACTTTTGACATTTCGCATATTGTTTTAGTTTTGTTATTCGTTTATTTGAAATTGTAACATGCGGTTTATAACGACAACTTGACTCCAAGACTGCCTAAAATACCAAGTGTGTGTTACCAAATTATTCATAAAAAATAGCTTTTTCTAAATATAATATGCTAATGAGCCATCCTCGTGCATTTGAAAAAAAATTGAGATATGATTAAAAATACGATTTGAGCATCTTTTAACTGGCCAGGACAAGACATGAAAATCATTAGACGATCAAAACTATTTTTCTAAGGCTCCTTGATTAAAAATTAGCGTTTTTAGCACAGACATGGCACTCTAGATTGAAATTTAAAATACAATTTTTTAAAACGAAAATGTCCTAAATTGACATATGATATGCCAATTTTGTAACAATCTTTTTTTCTAGCGAGCTATTACTAACGCCTAACAGTCGGTCTTTTTGTTCTCGGGCGCCACCCCCAAAGTTTAAAGTGTTTGAGAGACCACCTCGGCCAATACGGGTAGCTTTTCTATAGTGGGGAATCCAGGGAAATGGGGTAAAATGCTCGCCAGTTAAAGTCGAACCTCCATGCAGTCATTCGTGAGTTTGTCCACTGAGAATACACGCATTGGTGCCGTTTATAAGCAATTTCCATATCATAAAAATTTCCATACTTAGATTGGTTAGGTTATAAGATTTTATTGTTTTTTAATATAACTTCTAATATATCATGTGTAATATTTATTATAGCAGCTAGTGGCAATATTTGAAAGTATCTATTACATCTGTCTAGTTGTAATTGATAGTCTATGAATATTTGTTTGATAATTCGTTTGACAGAGTTTAACCTAACCGTGTGACATTTTATTGCTTTCTTGATATTTATCTTTTTATTTTTATATATCTTTATAAGTTATAGCCTATATATGTTATTTTGATGCATAAACTATACTATTGGAAAGTTTCATTAAAATCCGTTCAGTAGATTTTGCGTGAAAAAGTAACTAAAATGTACACATCATCATATAACCAAACAAACTTGAAAAACGGTAAAGAGAAAATATATTTCATTTATGGAAATCTACCACCCCTTATAATATCTGTTTTTAGTTCTGGTACATCCCGTATAAATTTCGTATTTCTTTAACATTTTAAAACAGCAAAAGATATGACGTTAGAATGAAATAATAATGAAATCGAAAACACTTTTTAATTTTTAGAATTTTAGAAAACATTCAACTATTTTTATGTGTTTCTTTAATTTTCTCTAAAACACGGGATTAACCATTTTAGGACAAACAAAAAATTTTATAAAGATATTTATACGTTTTTCTCATAATGTCAATAATAAAAAAGTTTTTCCTCTTGTTCCGGGAACATACTGTAGATTTTGTATTTTTATTTGCAAGTTAATTATTTTTTTCTCTAAAGAAATAATTTAAACCCATAAATTATTATTTAAAATCTGTAGCTCTGTCTAATCCCAATTCAATTGAAAAACAACTCAAAAAAGAAAACTTGAAAAACAAAATCTTTCGCGACAATTTTAATTAGGAGAAATTTATCGATATCGGCGAATCTATTGAAAAAGTTTCGCCGCGAAACTTTTAACCTCCACTGTTTCTAATTAATAAGTGGGGCGGAAATAGGAGAGGGAGAGAGCTAACGCCACGGCTGGCTCTCTATTTTCCTCGCTGCTTAATTTCACGAAAATCATTAGCTGGCGTAAAAATTAATTGAAAAGTTTCGTCGCTAGAACAGCGCCCCAAGTACCGAAATAATCCGGAAGCCTGCCGGCTCAGAGTAATAATAAGATGCATTGATATAATCAGCAATTTGAAAGTAAAAATTATATTTAGGTAAATATACAGTATGATAGACACGTATGATACACACCAGAAGAAATCTTCCGTCATCTGGATTGGACCAACAAAAGATTAAAAATAGGTGGAGAATATTTCAACCATCTAAGATCCGCTAATCCTAATTGCCAATAGTCCTAAATAGGGATGTTCGATCTTTTGACAGCCGATTGTCGATTTCTTGAATCGATTAATCCAAAACCGATTTTTTATAGAATCGATTCTTTTAGATCGAGATCGAATCGTCATGGAACCCGAATTTTATCCCCAATTTCAGAAGATATTATTAATTACCTAATAAAAAGACATTAATCTACACTCAACCGGGGCAAACCGCCGCAGCATGTTCTCATTTTTTACTTTCATTTTAGTGTTAAAAATTATTTAGAATTTTATTTTGTTTTGTTTTGTTTTTAATTTTGAAGTTTTACAATAAATTGTTACCTAAAGTCATTTTGCTAGCAGTTGTATTATTCAGGATTATACTTTATTTTGTTTTATATTTTGTGTCTTTGTGTGTAAAAAAACTAACAAAAATAGAAATATATATTTTTAGTTTATTGCGAAAAGGAAAATCAGAGTAATAATAATAATATAGCTCCCGTGTATAGCGTTTAACGCCTTAGGAGTAGCAAGGTACAGCTTACCATACTAGAAAGAAAAAAATATAGAAAGAAAGAAAGAAAAAAATAATAAAAAAAAGGAAACAGAAAAAAAAAAGAAAAAAAATACAGAAAGGTAAAAAGACCTCAACCCCTACAACTGTGCTAATTTCTGCATTCCACATCACAAACCATTCAACGAGAGATTTTGGGATTTATTCATATCATAGTCCGATAAACTTATATACACCTATATTTTTTACCTTTCTGTATACTATTTTTATTTTACATTGATTCCTACTTTATTTTTAACCTACTTAGCTCCATTTACGGTTACGTAGATGAAGCAAGCTTAATTTAAATTAGTATCAATGCTAAATTATTTTCCGCCACATTCAAAGAGATGAAAGAATACCGAGTTTAATTTTTAATGTGTATCTAATTAGTCGATTATTTTATCACTCTGAATCTGTATAAACTTCTCTCCTCCTCTACGCCGTTCTCCACTAACCCGTTCTGCAATTTTCCCGAGCGTCATTTGATTGAACACCTCTTGAGAGCGTCTCAAAACGATGGTGCTTTTTATTTTAGTTTTTCCGTCCAATTTAGGGCCCGATGGTACGACAGTTTTATATAGTTCGAAAACATTCCCCCTTAATCACGACTGTCGATTTAATGAGCAGGAATAAAAGAAGGCGCTTTTATTTGAAGAAAACTGAAATATTGAGAATTCAGATAGTAAAAGAAAGAAAGATAACTTGGTGATCTACTGAGTCCGGCAATAGTGCGTCGAGCATCTGTAGCTCCTAGAATAAAAAACTTTTGTATAACATGTATTTCAGGAAACTATTTTAACTTCTCAAAAAGTGTCTCAAAGGCTCAAAAAAGTGTGAGTGGATCAGGATGACTTTTTTTAAACGGATGACCCTGAATATCATTGCATTTTTGGCTTCCTTTCAGATCACTTTACATAATACTAAGATATGCGTAACTATATTTCGATAGTTTCAGAGATATTATTAAATAAATAAAAAATATATATTTTTCAGCCTTCCATAACAATATTATTAAAAATACAGGAACTGTCCTGAAATCAAAACTATATCAGGTACTTACTTTAGAGGGTCTGTACTTTCTTTTCCATGAATAATGGTAATCGTAAATCACACAGAATGTTCAAAATTGTACAACAATTGGGGTAGTGAGGTTGTTGGGGTAGTGAGGTACCCCAATTAGCCTCATCGCAATCGATGAAGCATCCCAATGGATGCAATGGAAGCATCCCAATGGATGAATTCGCATCCCAATGGATGCGAATCTGTTTAGCAGCAGATTTGCGTCCGGAGGAAGCCCCTATACTATTTCAGGTGACACTAGCTAGTTGTTGGAGATGATTAACCTATAGATCCGAATAATATTTGAATTAGATGGAAGATATGGAATGGGATATATTGAAAAGAATATCAGTGGTTAAGGGGCGGAGTACGCCCGGGTGAGATTTACTATTTAACTATCAATTTTATCCAGATCAGTAAATGTTTGTTTTGGTATTTTCATGTACAATGAGAGTCTGCTTGCCAATGACCAACTAAATGGATATTTGAGGTGAATTTGCATTGTGAGACCCGGTTGAGTAAGCCCCAGAAATAAACGATTTTACATACCTAATATAGTTTTGATTTCAGGACAGTTCTTGTATTTGTATAGTATTAAGAAGGGCTGAAAAATATATATTTTTTTATTTATTTATATTTACTCATCTCTTAGGATTATGTAAAGTGATCTAAAAGGAAATCAGAAATGCAATAATATAAAGGGTGTATATATATAAAAAAATTATCCCGATCCATTCACACTTTTTAAGCCACCCTATAGAAGTTAAAATATTTTCCTGAAATACTACATCTTCGTACATACTTTAGGTTTGAACTTAAACAAACTTCTCAAGTTTTTTTATTCTAGGAGCTACAGATGCCCGACGCACTATTACCGTACCCTGTATAATACAAATTAAAAATTGTTTACGGCTTCATGACGTATGATGCTTACAGTGTTAGCTTTAGTTAACCTTTTTCATGTTAAAAATATCCCGGGATTTTAGTCAAGTCTCAATAACCTATTACCAAAAATATCATACAATGTAAAATATTACAGTTAATGGTATAAGTTATATTTTATTTTAGCGCTATACAGTATGAGTCTTAAATAAGTGCAAATATTTTTATAAGTAGTATATTTCGACCCCAGAAAACACGTTTATGAGTTTTTTTCACAAAAAAAATAAAATTTGGATTTTTTTGAAAAAATTTTAGTTAGAAATACATGATAACTTCATAATACGGCAACATCGATTGTTGATTAAATTTATAAGAAAGAAAACCTAGAAAAGATCCAGTGGTTCTCAAAATTTAAGCATAAAATAATTTTGTTTTAATTTTCAAAATAAAATGTCTCGTTTTTTTTGGACTTAGTTATTTTGGAAAAACGGTAGAGAGAAAATATGTTTCAAACTTACTTCATCTGCGTTACCGCAGATGGAGCTGAGGCTTGGTAGGGTTTATATGCACGCAGATGAAGTAAGTTTGTTTGTCCAGTAGGCCGCTGGTTTTATTTTTGACGGTACGATCTGTGATTATCACAGCTGCCGCTAGATGGCGTAGAGCGTCTAGCACTCGCTGTAGTAGTACGTTTTGTACTCAAATGCTATTCTCTGCTTTTCGTTTGTCAGATCGAGGGTTATAACAAAGTCGGCCTGACGATGGAGATAAATCTCCGAAACCGGTCGTCGAATGGCTGTTTCCTTCGGTCTGATGAACTTAATGCAGGGAATAAGCATATATGTAGGGTTTTCAAGGCCTTAATTTTTTGCTTTTTTCATTTCATTTTGTTTATAAAATATGTTTCTTTTATCGCGATCCATGATACAAAGAATACAAGGTATGATCATAAAATAATAAATACAAGAAGAAGTGTCAAGTCAATGTTAAATTATGGAAACAGCGTGGCTGCCTGGGTAACTAATTTTCAGATATGGCGGCTGGGACATTTGACATGACTATGACATGACATAGACATGACAATTTCAATTTTATGAAATTTATTTCCGTTTCCGGTTTTTAATGGCGGGCTGTTCGGGAGGTTAAATGAGGGTTAATATACTTTTTACTCTTTCTAGTAGTAAATAATACAACAAAATTACTCAAAAATATTTATTTGGAATTTAGAACAATGTAAATATGCAAATCAACACAATTAAAGAGCTATAAACCAATAAACTACTGTATCAATATTAAATATTTAAATAATATCAGAGATGCTGTGTTAAAGCGAATTAGTAAAGTAACAGTGCATTGACTTACAGAAACTTGAAGATAAATAAATGTTTTCACAGCTTCACGGATAAATAACTGGAAGCAGGAAAAAGGCAACCGGAACCCACACAAAACCTGGAATCAAAAAAAATATGTAAAAAATATAAATATAGGTACCTACATAAGACTTTTGTGAATTAAATCAAACAGGACTTGAATGAAAATAAAATGAATAAAAAATATGATACATATACATCTAATACCTCATTTGTATTTTAAAAATAATCTACATACATAGATTTATAGCATTATTGCTATGAAAATACATAATAGGTACCTATGTGATATGTAATTACGCATTTCTGTTCATCTTGTAGAAATTTAACGTAGGCTAATAATAGTTCAATAATCATAATTTACCTTGTATAACTTGCTTTCAATTGCTCAAAATCACCGATCAGTCTTTAAAGTAGAGATACGGAAAAATCCTTGAAAGAATATCCCAAGATCCTTGGGTTTAAAGCTAAAAAAATATAAAAACAGTTAATATATTACCTATTTTTACCTATAATATGGCCCATACCTGCTACACGCCGAAACGTCGATTTCATCATTTTCTTCATGTAATTAATATCATATATACTTTATTAAAGTGTTAACAAGGAACTTTAAATCAAAAAACATCTTTGTACTTATAAATTTCAGCCGAAATATCAGAAACAAATTTCCAATCAAATCTAAACGGCAAAAATTAAAATGGCGCCCGACCTTGCCAGAGGCCTCGGGAGCTGACGCTGACACACAGACAAAAGACAAAAGAACAGGACGCCGACGTGCATAAAAATGTTCCGTAGCAGAAATTGACAGAAATCATATAGAAATATTCAGATTTTTGTCTAGGACAGTCTAGAAGGCCATGCTTTCTGCCTGGGTAGAACCGCGCCACAACTGTTTCCAATTTTCCGGTTTACTGTCACCCCCCTGGGTATGATATTGCGCAGGTTGGTCGCTACGTCACAGGTGATAAACGGTACTATTGGTCGGCAAGCTCTGCGCGCCAATTTCAAATTGTCAAACAGATTGTGTCATCTGTGAAATTTGATTGTGTCAAAATATGAAAATAATTTTTCAAATGTCAAGCTCGATGTCAAAACATACCTTTTGGGGTTATGTCCTAATTCTTCCCTATTTTAGGTCTTTTTTTTATTAGTGGCAATTGAACAATATGGATATTTTTTGTATGGCGTATGACGTCACAGGTGGTAAGCGCAAACTTAACGAAATTGGAGCCGCTATCGATCATACCTTGTTTTCTTTGTACCATGATCGCGATCTACCAGCCCTGAAAATATTTGCACTTATTTAAGACTCACCCTGTATAAATTACTCAGAACAATACTTGCGTTACTTTCTCGTGTCCAAATACTTTAAATTTAAATAATTTCCACTTAATACAAGGCTATATTAATTATTACATTTCTGCTGCCAGCCATAAATCTTCAGAACTGCAATTTTAAACAGTTTCTAGTAACATGCTTCATGGTCTGTCTTTCGCCACATTCATATTGGGTGGCATCATTCTGATTTATACCCCATCACACTATTAAGTGTAAAGTTCTCCACCTCAAATGGATTCCTGTTGGTGGACTTTACTCCGGGAGAAACTCGTCTGTGTGTCCCTGGATGTGTTGCGGGGATGTGTGAGTCAAAACCTACTGCCTTGTATATTATATAGCTGTGTTTGCCTTCATGCAGAAAGCCACTTCTCATTCAGAGCCACATTGACTTTCTTAGCATCGACAAATCGACACGAAATAAAACAAGCATATTAAAAAAAGCTTATGTTGTTAAAAAGCTTGTGCTGTTTTCCTTAGATTTGTCAGGTTGGCACCCCATCTACTTCTAGCTTTTACCGAAGGTGAATCCTTGTGGTGACTTCTTTTTCGTTTGTTTTGACAATGGTGCTAGTAAATGAGTAATCTATCTATAGTAAACGCCACGAATGTTTGGGAGTAATTCATCGGTCGCTACCATGTGAACTAATATGTTCAAGGTCACATAAAACTTAATTCCAGTGCCGTGGTGTTTCAAATCATATAGTAATCAATATATAATCTGTTGTAATTTGTTGTTTTAACTGTCAAAGTCTTGTCAAAACATATATTTGGTTATAAATATAAAATGGAATGCCCCATTGGTCGCACTGCAAGCACACCAATGGACTGACGCACAAAAACGAATCAATCAAAGAAACGCGATATAGTATCGTCTTTGTCAATCACGCTAACATTTTAGAATAATTAGGAGGATCGCAGGCAGATGATTAGACCGAACCTTTAAAAACCTACGTCTGCGGTAAAAATTTACATTTTTAATGTAAAAATGATAGCGCGCGTGTCGATTCTAACTTCATCAAGCGATAAATCACTACCAAACATTCGTGGCGTTTACTATAGTACATCCATTAAATATTTCAGATAACCCTTGTGTTGTAAAGTGTTCCAGAAAACCCTCCTAGATAATCTGTAGCTTGTATCTTGCTATTCGCTACAAAAATACCAACATTTGACAGAAAAAAATTGGCGCCGGCACCGGGAGGCACATCTAGCCGCCCATATTAAATATGTTAATAAAATGTTCGTAGGCAGTTCTTTTAGTTTCAAGGTAAAGGAATTTTTCCAATTTTTTTTATCTCAAAAACTGCGACTTTGACTGATTTTGATGTTATTACAAATTTTGTTGCAAATATTATTCCTCATCTTAAATTGAAACTACGTTTCGCTAGCTACTGTAATTTTGAAGTTACGATTTTTTTAAATTTTTAACCCACTCCCATATCCCCTTACCAACCAAATACTCCCCACCAAAAACTAATGGCCAGATTCTCGGGTGCCACAGTATTTTTGTGCCAAATTTGGTTAAAATCGGTTTAGCGGTTTTTGAGTTATCGTGTTACAGACAGACGGACAGACAGACAGACACCATGAAAATAATTTGTATTTAGGTCATTTATGACCCAAATAACTCATTTTGAGTAAAATTAAGAAAGCTCTTTTTGCCGATCTTAATAGCCTACCATACCTGTTGGTATGGCCGCTTAAAAAATCTTCAGTTTAATAATCTAATTTATTATGATATATTAATGAATGAAAGAATGGACGGGGGGGGATAAATAAGTGTAGTAATAAATTCTATTAGCAAGCAACATCAATAAAAATATTCTAAATAAATCAAAAACGACGAATTCAAACTATAGATCAATATCGGAAAGACACGTATGGAAAGTTTTTGAAATTAATAAAAAGGAGAATCCATCTACGACAACAAGAACCCGTTCCGGATGGTCGGACAAAGAGACGAGGCCATTCGCCATAATTTGTTTGTCGAGTTGTAAAGCATATTTAGTCGTCGGGGAAAAACCGGGACGTTGAGGCTTTCAGGCTTGATAAAGCGACGAGATATTATTGAGAGCTTAATGGAAAAAGTCTAATGTTCCTTTGCGGACACGAAGTTATTTTTCCATTGTGCTCCGGAATAAATGGTCAGATACAGTGTGCGGTGCAATGAAATTTCACAGAAGTTCATTTATAAAAATTGCTTATTGTTAGTCTACAATTTCGTTTTGTAAAAATACCAGCAAAAATATGATTTGTCAAATTCCATATCACATTTTGTTTACAAGAACTTGTGTAGTCGTAAATTGGAAAGATTAGGTTAGGTTAGGTTCAATTAGTTCCCAGTCAAATTAGTTTAGGTCCATCGGTGGAAAAAATTCCCACAGTTTTAAAAATGGTTTTAAACGATTCCTCTAGGCTTGGGCTGATATGTGTCAAAAGTCCCCGAAGATAGACGATGAGCTCGAGGAGTGGGGAGGAATTAAATGTCAATTTTTTCACTTTTTTGTTTATATCTCGGAAAGTATAACATCTACGGAAAAATACTCTATATACAAAAATAAAGCTGACAAAATTCTTTATAAAAATGATCCTATACATTTTTGTTCACGGACTTATGGTTTCCGAACTACGCGCTTCATAAATTTGGATACTAAATCAAATGGCATATTCCAAATCCGTACAAATACAGTTGTTTTCATTGCAAGTTTTTCGTTCAAATAGCGGTGAAGAAGTACGATATCATGATTTCTTATGTATTTAGTATAACTTTTAGTATATACTGTGGTTTTATAAATTTTAAACGTGATGGGCGTTCACATAAATCACTCCTTGATTGCCTGAAGTTATTTGTTAACATATGTAGTGGTTCCTGTTCATTTATTTTACTTTATATTTTCGGATAATTAAGAGAATCAAAACCAACGTTATGTACATGATATATTAAAGAAACAAAATAAATAATAATACATTTATAAAATAATACTGAATTATTATGTTTCTGATGTCGGAATTTAATGTTGATGTCGGAAATACGAAATGCCTTCATGAAATTCTTCAATTTAGAACTCTTATAATGAGAATTAAAACACCTTATCTTGAATAACATACATTTTTTGTAATTTACTATCTTCGGGGACTTTTGACACATATCAGCCCAAGTCTAGAGGAATTATTTAAACCATTTTCAAAACTGTGGGATTTTTTTCACCGATTTGTCTAATTTGACTGGACTAAGGGTGGTTATTTTTTTCTAAATTTATTTATTTTTCTCAATTAGTTAAACTAAGAATAGTATTAGCGGTGTATGACTTGTTTACTGTTCATTACTCGATCACCCTCGGGCCTCGCTCTTATACCACATACATCCACAATAATTTAAGAAATAATCGAAATATTTGTAACTAAAAGAAACTTTATTTAACAATTATACTAATTAATAAAACATTTTTATAATTCCCCTATTCACAGCCAAACAACACCCCAAATGATTCTAAAATTTACGCGTCACATTACAAAGATGTTGAGGGGAGAATCTTTAGCATTCAACAGAGATGTCGTTTCCAGTTCATCTAAGATTCTGTATTTAATATGCCCATACGACGCGACGGTTTTAGAATGTGCTCAACGGGAGGAAGTCGTTGTTGTGGTACAAAAAAAACGTTTACCGCTAAGCTACAAAGAAATCTAAGAACAATATAAATTTTTATTGTAAGAAATAGATCAGCTAAATATACAGGGTGTTTCAAAAAACTTGTGCTATATCTCGTGGGGAGATTCCCCACGTAAAAATAAGATTTATTTTTCATATCAACGTAGGTCCGATTCTGATTTGTGTCGTAGCTACAGGGTGTTAAAGTTTAATAATATTTCGATTTGTTATAATTTTCTTCCAAGACTTTTAGTGATTCGATTGAAATTTTGAAGGTAAAAGTTACTATAAGTCCTACATATTTTAACGCTAAGAAAGTGTCGATAAATTCATCAGGGTCTTGCATATGGCCCAAGTAGCATAGGAAGGAGAAAAAACCATTGACCACGGAAAATTAACCGCTATTTGGTTAAATTTTACTTATATTTAACTTAATAAATTTCTTGTAGGGAATAAAGTGCGAGAAATCTAAAAATGAGGTCGTAAACTAGTTAATAATAACCTAAAATTATGCCTTTGAAAAGTAGCAACGTTGGAGTTAGCTGGCATTCTTAAAATCAAATTACTGATAAACTATTGAGGGCATTAAGATTACAGGGACATAAAGTAGGTGAAATGTTACTTTATTATAACCTCAAATTTGTCTCGGGGGTAGAAGGTATTGTTTGGTTTTCAAGTTAGGTTAAAATTTAGTTGTTAATAACTTTAAATGGGACCTTATTTGGAGGAGTTCAAATTAGGTTGAAAATTTAATTTATTTCGACCTCATAAGTCGCTATTATGCTTCAAAGGTAAAAGTAACTTAGTTTTTTGACTTGGAAGAAAGTCAGACATACGGCAGGTTAAAAATTACCTTTTTTAATTTCATCGGGGTGGTTTCCGTTTAAAATAGGTTTCGAGGGATTATTACGTCATAGCACATTACCTTGTTCCCACTGGTGGGGGACGAAAGAATATTCAATGCGTTTCTTTTTTATTACCGACACAATCTTAAACGTGTCCATTATGTGCAATAAAAACAAAAAGTCCTCTATAATAACACTCACAATCCCACAACACAAAAATTTTACAAATAATAAGCAAAGGAAACTAATTTGGTTTTCTAGTTAGTTAGGGTTCTATAGTTTAGGCCAGTTCGGTAATTGCATCGGCTAGCAAAAGGATGAAAATTTGACATGTCACGTGACTCTCAATAAATATTCTCATTTTAGGACACATGATTACTGTGAAAAGTTAATCGGATTGCTCGAAGATGTAATTACCGAATTTAGCATAAAATATCATTGTCAACTGTCACTCAAAGAAAATAAAAGTTTTCTGTTTTACCGGCGATACTCCAGAAGTCAAGCCTTCGAGAAAAGAGCTTCGACCTAATATAGCCCATTTTTTTAACTTGCACCTCGAAGGAAAAATACCTTAAGCAAGAAATCTTGACCTTTGAGGTTATTAATTTAAAGAAATCTTAACCTCATAAAAAGAAAGCGGACTTCAAGGTTTTAAAATTATGAAAAATCTAACTTCATAGACGAATAGTTAAAAACACCATTAGCGGCCATTTTCTTATCCAATTTGTTTTCAAAAAATATTTTTTGTGATATTGTTAACTTCTAAACTATTGAGAAAAATAACCAGACGTTTATGAATAATACTACCTACCACAAGTTAAATTAACTAATTAAGAACTTTAAAAGTGTACCAAGGAAGTTAGCTGAAAAAAAAGTTAGGTTAGAACCTTGAAAGTAACGATTTATTATAAAATTAATTGTTGAAAATACATAAAATTTTAATGGCGCATAATTTTTTAGGGCATATCATATTTATATCTCACAGAAAAATTTTCTCCGCAGGCATAATTATCTTGCGAATCCAGTAATCCACCCAAGTAGCAAATTTTATTTTATAAAGGCTGTATAAACAGCTATATGATCATTTTTATAGAATACATCAATTCGTATAACATGCTGTAAGACCGTAATATGATAGCTTTACAACCAAAAAAGGCCCATTTTTATACAACCGTTTAGTAGTATAGAAGTTCTATAAAAAGGGTATACAACTCTTATGCAACTATTTTACACAGCGTTATATAACTATTATATAACTAGTTTTATTGTGTATTACGTGGTCACATTTAAGAAACAGAACATTAAAAACATTTGATCATTTAGCGAGTTAAAAGAGTATTTTATTTTTTACCGAAGAATATTAGGAGCAAATTATATTTTAAGCGTGTCGTAAAATTAATCTAGAGGATGTGGATTATTAAAAAGGAGACTTTACTCGACGGTGAAAATGGCGGGTAGAGCCAGAAGGTAAAACAAATATGTAATATAAAAAATCATTAATAGGGTTTGAAAAGTAGAGAAAATTTTTGTTGCGCCGAAAATCTTACTGGTAGATTATAGGTATGTATTTGGCAAAAAATTAAAGCGCTTTAATTTCGATTAAGGTTTACGTATAAATTTAAACAATAAAATAAAATAAAATGTACAAAAATTCTTGTTTTTAATTTAATTAAACAGTTTATTACTGTATGTGGGAATCTTATCACAAAATAGTTCTCAAAAATAACATTTTACAATTTATTTTGATGTTTTTATTTTTGCTTCATATAATGGCGGCCATAGGCCATACAAAAATTCTGCCTTAAACATGGCGAATTATAATGCAACCATTTTATTATAAATGAATCCCTTAAATAAGTCTTTGTTGTAAAATAAAACGGTATAGGATAAATATCTATCATTAAGCAGAATTTCCAGGCACTATAGAACTATTTTTGACATAATGAGATTTGTGACAAATAGATGTTGCCAAATCTCATTTGATTAGTATTTAAACTAACAAACATGATCAGATTTTCATGGATTCATGCACGCAATGCATTTCATGCATGCCCGACGAGTGAGCGGCAACCTAAGGACTTGGAAAAACAACAATAAAACAATACAGTCATTACTACAGTAAAACTTTTACATCAACGTGGTAACAATGCTTTGAAGAAGCCAGACAACACGAAAGATTTTGGCTTTTGGGAACACAGGGAATTCTCAGGATTATTTGCCGTAATTTCGAGGAGTTTTTTCTTACATGCTCTTTATAACTACCACTGCGTTTGTTAACTTTTTTCCAACTTTGTCCAGAATTCATAATAGCTGTGATTGATTATACTCGTACGTAGATATTACTTTTGCAACAACAACAATAACAAAATAAATAACTAGGTATACCATTTAATTTAAAATGAGGTTATATATATTATACAATACCAGTTTTATAGTGCAGATATTACAGCGAATTTATTTCGTTAATCACAATTTTATCATATAAGGCTATATAACTAGTATTGTATACAGCACCGTAGTTTAACGCAATAAAATATTCTATCATACAACGTAATACAACTTTAATAAGACAAGTTTAAGAACTATTATATGATCTTGTGACTACTAGTTATATGAATATTATAGAATTCTTACATGGTGGGTATAAAAGTCTAATAAAATAATATGTTTGTTATCATATAGCATTGTCTTATTAAGTGTTATATCATATTAAAAGAAATTATCGTTTAATGCGTTATAGGATACGTTGTAAAAACCACTAGAAAATAGTTTTATATGACAACTTTTATTAAAAAACAGAATGGTCGAAACCAAACGCTTAATAAAATCAAGCAGTCCTTAAGACAACGCTATTCGACTGTTTTAAAATAATTCAATCCTTTTAGAATTTCTTTTTGCTACTTGGGCACTTCTTACTAATGTAAATAACTTATTTACATTTACTAGGAAGTGGATATATGTAGGCATTTCATCCATATTGGATTAATGTTCAGACGGCCATGGCAGTTATTACTACACTTGTTTGTCTTCCTGGTTCATTATTGGGAAATTCATTTACATACACATATTAAAAAAGAAAAATATTTTACCTTATTCTTTCTCTTTCTTTCCCATGTTAAAATGTAGGTAGTATAAATTTTTTTAGACTATTTTTAGTAAAATTTACCTCTATTTTACCATGTTATGACCTCAGGTCGGTTATTTTTGACTTCATAGCCCATATTTCATACAAGACATTAAAACCTGTTAACCTGTTTTTAACTTCCAAATTAGTTTAGTTTTATTCCCCACTTTGGGAATGTTAACGTCAAATCTTGGAAATTTCGACCAATTCCCAGTTGGTTAATAATAGTCCAGGTGGTTAATTTAACGTAATTTTAACTTCAAATGTTTGTTGGGGGGTTATCACTGCAATTCAAAAAAAAACATGTGCGCCACTAACTTTTTTCTTTTGATATCAAAATTGTGTATGCCGTTTATGCCAATTAAAGGTTATCTCTTGCGTTTATCTCATCAAGAAGGGTGAATTCGACAATTTTGACAATCGACAATCAAGGGACAACTTTTAATCGGCATTAAACTTCTTCTAAAATTCTTACACTATTTCGCTGACAAAAGAAAAAAAATCAGTGGTGTCCATGCTTTTTTTAGCTTTAAAATATGACGCATTTACAGTAACTTTTACCCTTAAAATTTTATTAGAAACGCTAAAAGTACTTGGAAAAAAATTACAACAAATCGAAAAAATATTAAGAAACTCCCTGTAGCTACGAAACAAAGCAAAATCGGACTTTTGTTGATATGAAAAATAAATCTTATTTTTAGGCGAGGAATTTCCCCAAGAGAGCACATGTTTTTTTAAACACCCTGTATAAAAATAGCGTATGTAAGGAAAAAACACAAAGTAACAAAAAGATGGAATTTCCAAGTTGAGAACTTTTTATTTCACGACTTTTTATTTTTCGCCAAATCTGTGACTTCTAAGTTTTTTATTGCCATGCCCCATTGTTGAGATAAAAAGAAGAACCGTAAAATATATTGGCACATAACGACCTCGTAATGTCAAATTTAACATGGGCTTAACTTTTTTTCGCAAACATTTTGATGTTTATAGGGATAAGAGAGTGAAGAGTAAAAGCTTTTTTTAGACTCCAAAACTTCTAATTTTATAGGTTTGTGGTCAACAGGGTTGGATCTGTGTATATTTACCCAGAAAAATAATATAAATAAAACAACTTTATTGTACAAAATAAAGGCACCCAAGATATACACAATAAAAGTATAGGCTTGGTGCATTTCAATTGAGTTTTTAAACATTTCGATTTCGATCTCAGAAATTTTCCCTATGTATTTCACGCCGCGCCGCGCCGGCGCCGTCCCGCTTACAATTCATATTGATCGCACTAAAATAATATTAAAATCCTTGATTTGTCATAATATTTAAGTATTTTAGTTTTTTGCTAGTGCTGTTAACGAAACTATAAAACACTCAGGTACGAGGTTTGTGTAAAGTAACGCTGTTTCGGGTAATAAAAAGTAAGTGAAAAAGAATCCAACTAGGCGTCGCGTCGTGTTGTGTTGTGGTAATTTCAAATGTTAATAAAATTGCCGAAAAATGTTAAGGCGTAAAGGAGAGCGTAATTAGGGCGTTGTTGGGTGCAATGACATTCAATAACTCACCTCTTCTGGATATTCAACTCTCCCAAAACAACATTTTATAGTTTCATAGTTTCTCACACGGATTTGATTAAACGCAAAAATGGATTTAAGCAGTTCGACGAAACATGTGAGTAAACAAAGTACTCGTTACACCATCAAAAAATTAAATAGACCTATGAAAGGTTAAAATACAATTTGCAATATTAATAGTATACTTTTTTTGATTAATTACGTTCTGATTAATTTGAAGTGTTTGTTTTATAGTGGTCCATATTTGGGGTACCTATTCCATATTAGGTGCCTTTATGTCCAATTTATTTTAGAAAAAATGTATAACTTTAAATTAATATTACAACAGAAAACAGTTATTTATTACTGTTTTATAATTATGTGCAACTGTGTGACTGATAATAACTGAGAATTTTTGATTTTTAACACCTTTTTTTATATAACACAAAAAGTAAATGATATTTGGTTACTTTCTCCTACAGAGAAATTCATAACTAACAACTAAAGAATTCTATATACAGGGTGGCCCATCGAAAACGTTCCGCAAGGCATAACGGCCAGGGTAATTTTTTTTTTCCGAGACAAGAAAATCCAAAAACACGTGAATTTTGTTTGTGAGGGGGACAACTTTTGCCCCAAAAATGATTGCAAAATCTTCAACCCTCTAAGCGGGGTGTCATCCCCCAATTTTGTTCAAAGGGGAAGGGGGGTCAAGTGGTACCGCAATGAAAAGGGCTTTCCATTCTCTATACTTTCCCGCTTCGTTTTTGAAAATCGGTCGAGTCATTGAGAAAATATGAAGGATTGAAATTTGAAAAGTTTATTTAAACATTTACCAGAGTAAATGATAAGGATAAATTCTTCGACCAATTTGCTGTTTTTTCTTATTATTTCTAGATGTTTACGCATTTTTTCACTTGCCACAAGGTTGAACGATCAGGTGCGGTAGTTGCTAGATAGCTGTTCTGTGACTTATGCGTTGAAGTTCTTCTCAATATCGTTAAACTTTTTAACAATTATGGCGTACTCACTTGCAGAAAAAGTGGAAATAATCGAACTTTATTTTAAAAATAATGAATGTGGCAATCGGGTTGCGCAGATATTCAATGAACGCCATCCTGACAAACACTTTTATTGCAAGATTGTTCGCGAGTTAGTAGCAAAATTTCGCGAAACTGGTTCCGTTATGAATAAAAAGAGGCAGAGGGAAAATCCTGTAGTAAATGAAGCTATGGAGGTATTCGTATTGGGCCAAGTTGCCATGGATAGTACGCTGAGTACAAGAAAATTATCAAATGAGACCGGCCTGAATCGTACAAGTGTCCAAAGGATATTAAAAAAACACAAGTTCCACCCATACAAAATTCAGTTGGTACAAGAACTCAACGAAGACGATTTTGATCGTCGCTTGCAATTTTATGAAACTATGAGTGAACGAGTGGCGAATGATTATAATTTCCTATTTAATGTGTGTTTTTTCGGATGAGTGCACATTCTTGTTGAACGGTGTCGTTAATCGGCACAACTGTCGGTACTAGGCTGAGGACAACCCCAAGGTTTTTCACGAGGTGTACACACAAAACCCTCAGAAATTGAATGTGTGGGCTGGTATTTTTGGAAATTCTATTGTGGGTCAGTTTAACGATATTGAGAAGAACTTCAACGCACAAGTCACAGAACAGCTATCTAGCAATTACCGCACCTGATCGTTCAACCTTGTGGCAAGTGAAAAAATGCGTAAACATCTAGAAATAATAAGAAAAAAACTCAAATTGGTCGAAGGAATTTATCCTTATCATTTACTCTGATAAATGTTTAAATAAACTTTTCAAATTTCAATCCTTCATATTTTCTCAACGACTTTACCGATTTTCAAAAACGAGACGGGGAAATATAGAGAATAGAAAGCTCTTTTCATTGCGGTGCAACTTGACCCCCCTTCTCATTTGAAAAAAGTTGGAGGATGACACCCCCGCTTAGAGGGTTGAAGATTTTGCAATCATTTTTGGGGCAAAAGTTGTCCCCCTCACAAACAAAATTGACATATTTTTGGATTTTTTGAAAAAAAAAAATATCATGGCCGTTATGCCTTGCGGAACGTTTTCGATGGGCCACCCTGTATATATATACGCCAGTTTACGGTTTATAAAATTCAATTTTTGAGTTATTTATTTACAAGACCTTTGTTTTTAAATTTTACTTATGTTACTTATTTATGCATATTTAAGTTATTATGGTGTTCTAGGTAAAACACGCTCTTTGCCTGTCCTAAATGGCACAACGCGACGCAAGAAACATATATCAGAAAGAATTAGGGAGGTGGTTTACTCTGGAGAACTTTGACATCATGGGAGAAGAAAATAAATGGAAGATAATCTATAATAGTATACGGACGATCATTAGGACCAAGGAAAAAGAAATGAGATCATCGGGACAAGTAGAATAGTAAGCCAGCTACCACGTTGAAGTAATGCGAGAGTGGTTTCAGCATAGAGCATGGATTGGCCCAGGACCATCCGACCTCGGGTGCCTTTTAAAGATTTTCCCCTCCATAAAAAAAAAGGTAACAAGACATAACTAACCAAACAAGCCATATATTAATAACTTCTAGAGATGCCTGGACAATACATTTATTTATATTAGATTGGATTGAAAAGCTTATTTTTCCTTTAGAGGCTATTGGTTCTTTCAATGTAATTTATTCATTGTTTAAATTTACTATGTGCCCTATGTCCCATGAGTGCTGAGAAATCTGAAATTTGCGAAAATTGCCATTTTTAAATAATCATTATTTTCTTTATTTCGAACATTTAACAGTCTAGATTAATGTTAATATAAATTCAGTACATTTATTACGTAGCAAAAATATTGGTGTGTGTGTAAAAAACACAAAAATATACGTCACTCCTGTCCAGCCCTGATTCCAGTGACAATCATTGTTTGATCTCCCATCAAGGAGATCTGTATTAGGACGACTCCAAGGACTAAACCCAATACAATTTGATAAATCTCCCGGTTTCTTTATTTGAAGTTTAATCTGTCCTTTGGAGACCGCTAGACGCAGGATTCAGGACAAAGACGTGTGGGGAAAGAGTGTGGATTGTCGTTTTGACCGATGGATTTTTACTGTTCCATTAGAGTGCTTTTATATCCCGTTTTAGTAGAGTATTTTAGGGATTATGATGTCGGCAAATGTCGGTTGGATATATTAATAACATATTTTTCCAGCTATTAATTAAGTTTTCCTCATAAAAATGATAAATATTATTCTTGTCCATGTGTATGAATCTTTATAAAAAATACACTAATACAACGTTATTTTTCTCTAACCCAAAGCAAAAATTGTTTACTATTAGGTACGATTTTTTGTTTTATCGAGCATTATATAATTTTTACAGACTATTCGTTAGACAGTCAGTAAACTTTGACAAATAATAGTAAAGATTTTCTTTAATTATAAACTTTACAAAAATTTAATGTCTTTCTGGAAAATAGTGTGAATCATATACTTAGAAATTGTGAAAATAAAATGTAGAAAGAACGAATCACAGCCTATTCAGTAGCCAACTGGTCATCGTTGGTTTGTTTTTTGGTACCAGCAATTCACCTGCAGCGCCTGTTCTCGTAGACATACAAGCAGTTAGAGTCCCAGTCTCAATAATTTTTATTAAGGAAAATTCAATGAAACACAGAATACAACTTACATGACATAAAATAAGCAAATATACAGGATGTCAAAAGAAATAATATACTGACCTTTTTATGTCAAAAAGGTACCCTTGGTTTAGTTTGAAACAGGGAACGGTTTTCAATTCAACAAAGATATTTGCGTTAAAGATGCATCGGTTTTAGCATTACAGAAGTCAGGAGATTAATTTATTTAAAATTTCTTTAAATTTTATCATATCACTAAAATTGATGTATCGTAATCTTTAAATGCAAATATCTTGAAAACCGTTTACCTTTTCGAACTAAACGAAGAGCACCTCTTTTATGTAAAAAAGATCTAGAATGTAGAATGTACAATGTTTAGAAAGGGAGTTAGTCACCGCAACCTTACAGATCTATTGTGTGTTCGCCTTTCCTGAGTCATAACTCATCATACAGTCTCATGGCTTTAACAAAAGCCAGTATCTGAGACGGCTCCACAGAGGCCAGCTCTCCATCCTTGAAAAAAAAAATCTAGCTTTATCATTTATTATCTATAAGGATAAAAGTGCCACCAGTAGTACTCTCTACCCTAATGGAAAGTACCCTTTCAGGGCTCTTACGGAGTTTTTCACAACAATCACCATTCGCTTTGGTTAAGTCTGATTTAGTTTGGTGTTGTGCCCTGATAAAATGCACCAATGCAGGCATTCTAAGTGGAAACCTCACGGTTGACTGCACCCAACTTATTCACAGTTGTGGATGTAGTATAGAAGCTCTGTAGTTTTAATAATTAAATTAGGTCATACTTGATAACGGTCAGTGATCGTTCTGAGCGAAACGTTGTGTTAATCAAAATAAATAAAAACAATAGAAGACCGAAATACTTTTAGTTTCAATACTGAATCATTGTCTACCACATTCAAAAGATTGTGTTTTATTCTAAAATTTTTGAAAAGCAAACATTTCAAAAGTCATAATAATAAACTGTTTTGTTCACACCACATTGCGAGAGCTGTTAAATATAACATTCCTCCTGTTTAACACAAAAGATTTACCACGGATCGTTGTTAAAATCGTCCAAAATAAAATATTACGATTGTTCGAAAAAGGAAACGAGCGATATTTACGACTGCCGGGTGCCGCTCGAACTACTAAAACAACGATTTTCTATTTCAGCTACATTAAAGTCTTATAATAGGCAAAAAATCGGTTAAATTAACCGAAAGAGGTTAAATACCGTCGTTCCACGCTCGCCCTGAGTTCACTATTTGTCGATTCGGCGCCTTATCGTGCCACTCTTTGCATCTGTATATATTTCTTTTCGTTTTTTTAGAGACCCTAAACATAGATCGGAGATATTTTACACATCACTGTTTCACAACGAGATCTATCGATTAAAAATATTTTCGATATAACGGCACTTCCGGAAATACCGGAAATTGACAGCAACTTTCTTATTTTAAATGGACGCCCCTATTTTTATTACATACTGAAATTCTCGGTAAATTTTTATGAATTTTGATATTAAACACTGTATATCTAACATATAGTCATTTTTGAGAAATTTGGGCGTTGTTGGGTGCAAAAATATAAAAAAAAAATATTTAAAATTTTTGAAGGAAAAAAACTACCTGTCAAAAAAATGTGTACAGCCTAAACGTCAAATTTAGTGATAACTACAGCCACTGTGACATAAAGAGAAGACACGTGGCTATCTGTTTCAAAAATTAAATTATTCAAATGTCAAATAATATTGACCGTAGCTGTCATGGAATTGAGTGATTAAAAATTATCATAAACCTTTTTTTTCAAATGAAAATCTACTTCGTTACGTTTACTATACAGGGTCCGGCAATAGTGCGTCGGGCATCTGTAGCTCCTAGAATAAAAAACTTGAGAATTTTGTTTAAGTGCAGACCTAAAGTATGTACCAGGATGTATTTCAAGAAAATATTTTAACTTCTATAGGGTGGCTCAAAAAAGTGTTAGTGGACCTGGATGATTTTTTTTTAAATAGAACACCCTGTATATTATTGCATTTTTGGCTTCCTTTCAGATCACTTTACATAACCCTAAGATATGAATAAATATATTTCGATAGTTTCAGAGATATTAAAAAATAAATCAAAAATATATATTTTTCAGCCCTTATAAAAATTATTAATAATACAAGAACTGTTCTAAAATCAAAACTATATTAGGTATATACATTAGATGGTCTGTTCTTACTTTTCTATAAATATGAAAATCGTAAATTATACAGGATGTTCAAAATTCTACGCCAAACTTACTAAAATATAAAATAATTTTTCTTCGTTTTTTTAAATGGAGCACCCTGTATATTATTTTTTTATTAGATGTCAAATAATATTGACATCTAATAAAAAAATAAAAAAAAAAGTTGTATTTAAAGTATTTCAAATTTTTGAAATACTCTAAATACAATAAATGAACATTTTTTGTATTTAGAGTATTTCAAAAATTTTAACCGCTTCGCAGATACACGCAGTATCATTTCATATGGCACTTTCAATGGTAAAATATGAGAGAAAAATCATTGGGTGGGGGGCTTTGATAAAAATTTACTGTGGAAAATGCCATATGAAATATAAATCCGCAAATATCTGCGAAACCATTAAAAATTTTGAAATACTCTAAATACAAAAAATGTTCATTTTTTAATTCTCCGTCTATCGAAAAAATAATATACAGGGTGTTCCATTTAAAAAAACGAAGAAAAATTATTTTATATTTTAGTAAGTTTGGCGTAGAATTTTGAACATCCTGTATAATTTACGATTTTCATATTTATAGCAAAGTAAGAACAGACCATCTAATGTGTATACCTAATATAGTTTTGATTTCAGAACAGTTCTTGTATTATTAATAATTTTTTTAAGAAGGGCTGAAAAAAATATATTTTTGATTTATTTTTTAATATCTCTGAAACTATCGAAATATATTTATTCATATCTTAGGGTTATGTAAAGTGATCTGAAAGGAAGCCAAAAATGCAATAATATACAGGGTGTTCCGTTTAAAAAAAAATCAACCAGGTCTACTCACACTTTTTTGAGCCACCCTATAGAAGTTAAAATATTTTCCTGAAATACATCCTGGTACATACTTTAGGTCTGCACCGGTGACTGTGTGACTTTAGGTCTGCACCGGTGTATTCGGTGACTGTTCTGAGAGTTTTTTTATAGAGTAACTGGCGTATAAGAAATTGACGTATAAGTAATTGGCATATGAGTAACCACTTTTGAGACAGTATTTATGACTCTACATTTATTCTACTGATATCGAAGACTCCTGCTACTATCGAAGAGTCTACATCCACTTCCCTTAGTCTGGAGACTGCCTGCCTACCTGTTCACTACGTCACAAAATAAAAAAAAAAAATACAGATAAGTTCTAAGTTCAACACACAAGGTATTCCCTAAATTTTTTTACTTTGAGACAATATTTTGAATATCTCTGTAAATTGTTGTCATTTATTCCATATATTATAGTCAAAATTTACCTTTTAGTTAACATTATAAGTCATGCTTTGTCCTTAACGGTACGTTTTACTTCAGTATGATCTTTTTATGTGAGAATCGCTAACACGGATTCATTTTTGAAGGTTATTGTACACGACTTGTTTCGAAACATCATCGTATTGGTACTTACATAAATTTCACCTGTTTATATATTACGTAGTATAGTATACTGGAGAGAACTCTAACTAAATTTGAGTTTACTTAAAGTAACTAACGATTTCATTGGGATAATTGAAACTGGGTTTAAACTGATTGATAATTGTGTTCGTTTTTAAATAAATGTTCAACGTAGGATAGTTATATCTGACTTTTATTCTTGATGAACATAATAGACCCTTATTGCTGTTGATTATTTTATTTTAGCTATTTCATGATCAAATTTTCATACTGGTTTCTTACTTTACCTTTTCATACCCAAAGTAAGTGGCGCCCTTTTTACTGTCTTTGACCATTACTATTTGAATACTTAACATCAATTTTAGAATCTTTGCAGCCTATACATTATTACTTTTATTTTATTATTTAACAACATTATTAAGTCACCACAGGTCACAAGCCTTACCTACGAACCCAGCTCTCCTCTAACCCTGAGCAACGGATACCTTTTTCTTTCTGTTTGAGTGATGACAGAAAAAGTCGTCACACAAATAGAAGAATAAAGAATATGACGCCCTGTCACGTGGGGCTTTACTTGGTTTAATTGGCTCGACTTAGTTTAATTGGCTCAATTTAATTTAATTTGCTTCACTTATTTGGTAGACTTTGTAAAATAATTTTTGTTAGGCTCAGATAAATTTTCTATAAGGCAAAGACTATAGTTTTGAAATTTTATTTTCATTATTTCTGTAATTAAATTCTAATAATTTCAGTTCAACAGCAATTTTTTTGTTTTATAAATTCTTGAGGGTGTTTGTTTATCTATTTAAAACCCAGATAAATAACTTAATACGTATTTCTGACTACATTTTTTATTGACGTTTCGATTTTGATTTAAATATACAGGTATGGTTATATTTTGAATATACAGAGTGGACATAATTTCAGTATACAGGGTAGCACTGTTAGTATTTCATAAAATTTTGGAATTTGTTTCGAATACTTGAATCTTTTTTGGTTTTGACATTGAACATATTTTCTTTCTGATAGTTTGCGCCGAATCATAACAGCTTTTTGTTAAAATTAGTAAGTTTTTCTGAATCATTTAGTCTTTAGTATTTCATATAGCTGAATTACAATGGAGAAAGAATCTTTTAAAGTTAATCATTTACGACAAGTAGAATTAGATTACGAACTTCTTATTAGGGGTATTAAAACATCTAAAAATGTTGACAGTAAACGTAAAATTTTGTCAGGTCTTTTAAGTAGAGAAGTAAATAACCCTTTTTGTTTAGTTAATATGGAAGATTATCCTGTTTCTTTTGATCAAGAAATTTCAGAAATTAAAGCAACTTTAGATTCAATTTCCTTGTCAATTTCTGAATTTGAGGGTGGAGTAAATGATTCAATGTTCAAAGTTATAAGATCTCGTCTTGCGCATTTGGCTGGTAGAATCAAGAGAATAATTTTAGATGAAAATCGTGCTGATGCAGAAACTATTCAAACTGATGTTTATACTAGTTGTTATCAACTTGAAGCTGACCTGCTTGTCAAAACTTCAGACATTAATGAAACTTTAAACGTTAGTTCTGTTCCTTCAGGACCAGTTATTAATGTACCGCCTCCTATTGTTACTTATGTTGCTAAACCTTGTCCAGTGTCAGACTGGCCTATTAAATTTAATGGTAATCCTCAAGATTTATTTTCATTTTTAGAAACTGTTACTGAGCTTTCTGAATCACGTAAAGTTAGTGAACAAGATTTATTTTCTTCTGCAGTAGAACTTTTTACTGGTAATGCTTTTATTTGGTATAGAAGTATTAAACAACATGTCGCAGATTGGAAATCTCTTGTAGAAAGATTAAAGAAAGACTTTTTACCACCAGATAATGATGATAATATTTGGTCACAAATTAAATCTTATAAACAGCGAAAAAATGAAAGTATTTTAATTTTTATAGCAACTTTAGAGAATCTTTTTAGTAGATTAAGTAAATGCCCTAGTGAGGTTACTAAAATAAAAATCATTAGACAAAATTTACTTCCTGAATACATTACTCAGTTAGCTTTAGTTGATGTTTTATCTGTGTCTGAACTGTCTAATTTGTGTAGAAAATTAGAAAATGCTAAACATCAGAATGAAAAACATTCTAGAAATTTAAATGTTTCTGAATTAAATACCACTCCTGATTCTAGCTCGTTTGATTCTCGTCGCGTACAGTTTAGTAAAAAATCTAAGAATGTAAATGCTCAGAACAAAAATAAAAATACTACTGCTAGGTCTCCTTGTTCTGCTGTAGCGTCGTCGTCTTCTGACCCTGATATGGTAAATACTTCGAGTATGCCCCGATCTGTAGAAAATTCAGGTAAGGAAACAGCTTCGCGTTTAGTTTGTTGGAATTGTTCTGGTCCGAATCATACGTTTCATGATTGTCGACAGAAACGTAGGGTTTTTTGTTTTAAATGTGGTAATTTAGGGGTTAAATCACCGGCGTGTCCAAAATGTTCAAAAAACTAATCGGACGAACTCGTGTTTCTGGTCATGTAGTTCAAAAAAAATTCAAACCCAGAAATTTATTTTCAGAATCTGATTGGAAAAAGTGGTTATTATGTGTTAAAAATTTTTATAGATCCACCACTACCAATCATAAAGTTTCTCCTCTTTTTTGTCCTAAGGTATCTGATAACAGACCTTATATTTTAGTAGAAATTCTTGGCGTTGAAATTTGTGGTCTTTTAGATTTTGGAAGTACATCTACAGTTATTGGAGCTGCTGGTATTCCTGTTATTGAGAATCTAAATTTGAATATTAGGGAACCAACTCATTTGTCAATTAGTACTGCAGACAATACTGAAAAGAAAATAGTTGGTGTAGTCGATCTACCTTTAGTCGTTGATGGTTCATGTCAAGTTATCAGTGCTATTGTAGTACCTTCATTGCCTCATAGTTTTATTTTTGGTTGTGATTTTATCTTGCGGTTTGATCTTATGGAAGATCTTAAGAAGAATTGGTGGGAAGTCAACTCTAGATCTCAGCCAAAGTTTTCTTCATTTCCCTATAACACTCATGCAGTAAATATGTTGTGTACCCTTGATGATTTAACACCAAATCAGAGAAAACCAGCTGAACTTCTTATTAACTCTTTTGACAGTATTAACAGTGATCATGGTCTTGGTCGTACCGATAAAATTACTATGTCAATTGACACTGGTGATGCCAAACCATTTCGTCAAAAACCTTTTTTAATGTCACCTTATATGTCAAAAATCTTAAATGAGGAATTAAATGATATGCTTAAACTTGGTGTTGTGGAACCTTCTAATAGTCCGTGGTGTTCCCCAGTGCTTTTAGTTAAAAAACCAACTGGTGAATTTCGTTTTTGTTTCGATGGTCGATCTTTAAATCAGGTTACAAAGTATGACTCCTACCCTATGCCAAATATAGATAGAATTTTAAACTCTCTTCGTGGAGCTACGTATATTTCGAGTATAGATTTGCGTAAAAGTTTCTGGCAAATTCCATTATCAGAGGATTCAAAACCAAAAACTGCTTTCAGTATAGTTGGTAGAGGTCAATTTCAATTCACTACGGTGCCATTTGGTTTGTGCAATGCCGCTCAGACACAACAAAGACTTGTTGATGCTATTTTTGGACCACGTTATGAACCACACATTTTTTGCTATTTGGATGATATAATCATATGTTCACCCAGTTTTGAGGAACATACCAAATTGCTTTCTGAAGTTAGAGACAAGTTAAAAGATGCTAACTTAACTATAAATATAAAGAAGTGTGAGTTTTTCAAGAAATCTTTAAAATTTCTTGGATATATTGTTGGCTCTAATTCATTAAGAACTGATCCAGAAAAAATTTCAGCAATGTTAAACTTTCCTCGCCCTACCACGACGACTGAAATTAAACGATTTATAGGTTTGTGTAGTTGGTACCGTCGTTTTATAAGAAATTTTTCGACATTAGTTTCACCCATTAATGATTTGTTAAAAGGTAAAAAGAAAGGTCAAGGAATTCAGTGGAGTCCTGCCGCTGAAGATTCTTTTTTGAAAATTAAACAACTTCTGGTTTCTGCTCCAATTTTGTCCCAGCCGGATTTTTCTAAACCCTTTATTATAGAAACAGATGCATCTAACACCGGTCTTGGTGGAGTTCTTCTACAAAAAATTAATGACGAAGACCGTGTAATTTCTTATGCTAGCAGATCTCTTACTAGATCCGAGCGGAATTATAGTGTAACTGAGCGAGAATGCTTAGCTGTTATTTTTAGTTTGGAAAAATTTCGTCCTTGGATTGATGGCGTACGTTTTACCGTTTGTACAGATCATTACTCTCTTTTGTGGCTTAATAAATTACAGAATCCTACTGGTCGTCTTGCTAGATGGGCTGTCAGACTTAGACAGTTTACTTTTGATTTAGTTCATCGTAAAGGTTCACATAACGTAGTTCCTGATTTTCTTAGTAGAATACCTGGCGATGATTCTCCTTCAGATATTTCAGATAATGATTCCTTTGTATGTCCACAAATTTCTATTTTGAATATAGATTTAGATCATACTGATGCATGGTATGAGACAATGAAGCGAAAGATTTTAGCTTCGCCTAGTTCATTTCCACAGTGGAAAGTTGAAGATGGTTTTCTTTTTAAGTTTATTCCGGTACAGCTACCATTTTCATCAAATCTTCAAGAATGGAAGAAGGTTGTTCCACGTCCTCAACGTCGTAATATTATCGAATCATGTCATAATCCGCCAACTTGTTCGCATTTGGGTTTCTATAAGACTTTATCAAGACTTCAAGAACAATTTTACTGGCCCAAGATGAGAGCCGATGTTCTTAAATTTGTTAGGAGTTGTCGTGTTTGTGGAGCTCAGAAATCTTCAAATACTATGCCGTTAGGTAGGATGGGAAGAGAAAAACAAGTTAATATGCCTTTTCAGACAATCGCTTTAGATCTTATGGGTCCTTTTCCTAGATCAAAAAAGGGTCATAAGTGGCTTTTAGTTGTTGGCGATTGGTTTTCGAAGTATGTTCTTCTGTGTCCGTTACGTTCATCAAAATCTCCGTATGTTGTGAAGTATCTTGAGAGTGAAGTTTTCCTTACTTATGGAGTACCTCAATATATAATTTGTGATAATGGTCCTCAGTTTGTTGCTAAAGAGTTCAGAGATTTAGCAAAGAAATATCAAGTTCAGAAGATCTGGTATAATGCTGTGTATTCTCCTCAATGTAACTTTGTTGAGCGAATGAATAAAACAATAGGAACAGCTATTAGAACTTATGTTAAACAACATACAGATTGGGATGTTCAACTCTCTAATATTCAGTTTGCTTTAAACACTTCTAAACATGAGGTCACAGGTTTTTTCTCCTTCGTTTTTAGTTTTCGGTAGGCATATTCCCATCTCTGGTAATTATTATGGTCAAGTTAAGTTCTCTGAAGATTTTGAAATTATGCCTGGCGATCGCAACTCTTACGCTTCAGAACTCAAAAATCTTTATAGTGTCTTTAGCGAAGTCCGTAAGAAACTTCATGCTGCTTACGAAAAGAAACTCAAAGTCTTATAATTTGCGTAGACGTGATCTATCTTTTCAGGTTGGTGATTTGGTTTGGAGACGTAATAAGGTCTTATCAAATGCTGGCGTTAACTTTTCAGCCAAGTTAGCCCCTCGTTTTGTTTTATCTTCAGTACGAAAGAAAATTTCGAATTTAGTTTATGTTTTAGTAGACGAGGATGGTAATAACGCAGGCCGCTGGCATATAAAAGATCTTAAACCATACCAAGGTCACATGATTGACGACGATGATACAGGAAATGTCTCTACTACGTCACAATAATTTAAATAATCTATTATGTTCGATTCCTTTTTAGGGTTTAGTCTAAAGGATACATAGATTATATTTTAGTTTTTTTTTAGTTTATATTAAAAAGTTATACAACAATTCGCTTATCGTTTTTACGGATTTGTCGCGAATCAGCATAACTATTGTGTTATTTAGTTTTTTTTGCGTATATTTTCAGTATAATATAGTATTTCTATTTAGAAATGCGAGCATATAGCAGTATTTTTTTTTCCGAGTATTCTACAGATTACCTAATTTTGAGTAAATATTTTGTGGGATGGTAATTCTGTTAATCACTCATTTGGTTTTGTGCCATTTGCTCCATTCTATGACATTCAGTTCACAAGAATCTGAAATTTAAGCAATTCTTGTATTTTGAGAACACGACTTCGTGACAAAACGAAAAGTGTTATGATTCTGATTGCAACCTAATGGTGAGACATAGCTGACCTCATAACTTCGTAAGTTTACTGTGTATTGGGTATGATTGTGATTTTCTTTCCATATTTGCAATAGCGTTTCATAGGCTGGAATCCTATGTTACGGATATTTTGGGTCATTCGTGACAATCTTTTCTCTCTTCCTTTATATGTTTATCTATTGTGATTTCTATTGTTATTTTCCTTTCTTTTTCTCATACAGGTGAGTTACCTTGAATGGTTAACCGGTGAGCACACAGGTTGTGGCGAAGGTAGTTTGTTTTGGTCACGCCAAACTTACCTCTTATAGTGATCCGTAGCATGGCTTTTGTTGAGGTTCTTTTGTTGTTTGTTTTGTTCTCCGCTTCCTTGGGTGTGAGGGGGTCGCATGACTGATTACACGCGATTTGTGAATCTTTCGTTGCCTCACACTAGGTGGGTTGAGTACGGACAATCAGCTTGAGGATTTCTTCAGGAACATCTGCGCTTCCATGGGATTCTTTCTTTCTTTCTTTTCCTATCCCATACTTTTAGGTTTAGATTTAGTTTTAGTTTTCATATATAGTTTATATGAATGTTTTTATTTGGATTATATGGTGACTTGACTTTCCCGATTGTGTAATCTCACTGATTTGACATACCGATTGCGACTTACCAATATTGACTCCTTTATGGACGTGTGATACACGAAGTTATCATCCACCAAATTTTCATTTGAAAAATCCAAAACCCTGTACAAACTTAGTTTAGTTTTCCTATGTGGTGTTTGGGCGAAAGTCCTCTTTGAGGGCTTTTCTTTTTTTGGAGGGGGGGCAGTGTAGCGTTTTATTTTTCTTTTTATAAAATTCCAAATTTTAATATTGCTGGCGCCATCTATTCGCTAGATGTTAAACTTCATTCAGTACAGGTAGCGGTTCCTTTCCATAAAAACAAATTTCATTCAGTATAGACGATAGAGTTCACTTAATTGCCTTTGGTCATATGACCTGTCAATTCGAAGACTTCCGTTTTGCGAAAAGGAGGACGGAGGCTTTTTCCGAGAGATTGAGATCAGAAAAAGACGCGTGGTTCAGCGTCCGACGAATCTCAGAGAAAAAGGGCTTTCTGAAACACTTTTCCTAACAGTAAAGGCACGGGTATCCAAGGGTGGAGATTTGAAATCCTGTAGAATATACTGTTCAGAGCCTAGTTCGTGTTTTTTGGCCTTTTCCTGGAATAAGATCACAGTAAGTGTATCTACCATTTTGTATCGCCATGTCTAACTAAATTTTATTTCAGTTATTCCTGTTTTTATTTATTTTGATAATGTTTGATTGTGCATTACTGGTTTGGATCAGCATATAGTTTGGCTATATTTTTTGAAGGTGTACAGCTGATTTTCAGACCGTAAGTTATTTTTTTGGTATTCGGTGACTGTTCTGAGAGTTTTTTATAGAGTAACTGGCGTATAAGAAATTGACGTATAAGTAATTGGCATATGAGTAACCACTTTTGAGACAGTATTTATGACTCTACATTTATTCTACTGATATCGAAGACTCCTGCTACTATCGAAGAGTCTACATCCACTTCCGTTAGTCTGGAGACTGCCTGCCTACCTGTTCACTACGTCACAAAATAAAAAAAATACAGATAAGTTCTAAGTTCAACACACAAGGTATTCCCTAAATTTTTTTACTTTGAGATAATATTTTGAATATCTCTGTAAATTGTTGTCATTTATTCCATATATTATAGTCAAAATTTACCTTTTAGTTAACATTATAAGTCATGCTTTGTCCTTAACGGTACGTTTTACTTCAGTATGATCTTATATGTGAGAATCGCTAACACGGATTCATTTTTGAAGGTTATTGTACACGACTTGTTTCGAAACATCATCGTATTGGTACTTACATAAATTTCACCTGTTTATATATTACGTAGTATAGTATACTGGAGAGAATTCTAACTAAATTTGAGTTTACTTAAAGTAACTAACGATTTCATTGGGATAATTGAAACTGGGTTTAAACTGATTGATAATTGTGTTCGTTTTTAAATAAATGTTCAACGTAGGATAGTTATATCTGACTTTTATTCTTGATGAACATAATAGACCCTTATTGCTGTTGATTATTTTATTTTAGCTATTTCATGATCAAATTTTCTTACTGGTTTCTTACTTTACCTTTTCATACCCAAAGTAAGTGGCGCCCTTTTACTGTCTTTGACCATTACTATTTGAATACTTAACATCAATTTTAGAATCTTTGCAGCCTATACATTATTACTTTTATTTTATTATTTAACAACATTATTAAGTCACCACAGGTCACAAGCCTTACCTACGAACCCAGCTCTCCTCTAACCCTGAGCAACGGATACCTTTTTCTTTCTGTTTGAGTGATGACAGAAAAAGTCGTCACAATTAAGTGTCAAAAATTCAGAAAATTTATTTCCTTCTGTCAGAAAACTGATAACTCCAATTTCGTATATTATAAATACTGCGGCGTAAACCTTTATAAAATGCATCTATAAAAATATATCTAGTATTTTCTCACTTTAGTGATATCTAAAAGTGTATATTATTATCGTATTATCATTACTCAATTTTTTCAAATGGAACGAGGGTGGCTCATTAGCACATTTCGAAAAAGCATTTTTTTACGAATAATTTGATACCACACATTTGGTATTTCAAATCAAATGTTCGTTACGAACCGCAAGTTATAATTTCAAATAAACCATATGCGAAAATGTCAAAAGTTGACATATGATGTGTCATTCTGTTCAGAGTGACTTTTTCTATCAAATAAAGTAAAAAAATACCGGGGGTGCCATTTAAAAATCAAAAATTGTAGTCATTTCCGGTGAAACAAAACGTGACCGAAAACAATTGAATACGTCAATCGATTTTTTACTAATAAAATAAAAAAGTTAAAGGAGTGAGCCACTTTTGAGACGCACCCGGTATTGTTTGACATTGCTTGATGTATAAAGTCGTAGGCTGCTGGTTAAATTCAAGAAAAATATACGCCTTTTAAGCTTAATATTAAATAACTTCATAACGATTTATTTTAGATATAGGAACATGTATAATCAAAAAGTAACGAATTGAAAAACCTTTTCACTAGTAGAATAAAAAATGGGGATTCCATTTGAAAAAAATTATTAATGATAAGTTTTTAATCGTTCATCAATGACAGCTACGGCCAATATTATTTGACATTCGAACAATTTATTTGTTGAAATAGATATCCATATGCCTTCTCTTTAAGGCACAGTGGCTGTGGTAATCACTAAATTTGACTTTTAGGCTATAGATACCATAAGAAATAATCATTAAAATAAGAAAGTTGTTGTCAACTTCCGGTATTTCCGGAAGTGCCGCTATATTGAAAATAATTTTGATCGATAGATCTCGGTGTGAAACAATGATGTACAAAAAATCTCTGATATAAATATTGTAGTTCTCTAGAAATTTCTAATGCACGCTCAGACTGAGACACCCTGTAAATATGTTTTGTAAAATAAATATCAATAATTTACAAGGCTGTCCATCTCACATAAAGATATGATATGATCTCAAACATTGCTATTAGCAATGATTCTTAATAAAAAGAAAGTTAATTTTGACATACATATTCCAATAAAATATGTTAAAACATCCTTATGAAGTGGAAATGTTCATAACTATTTTCACACATACCTGGTTTTATCATAATAATTCATTTTTAATTAAAAATGTTCGGGCTATTTCGCTTTTGTTATGTAAATACGTTTATTCTATTCGTTGCCTGTTGAGTTATTTCCTCGAATAAACATTTACAGGTAATTCAAATTATTTTTAATGTATTTTAATACACTAAATTGGTAAATACAAATGAATTCACAGAGTCTGCTCGCTATTGTTTATATATTATTTATTGCGAGAAAATTTAAATTAAAAAATATATTATTGAACAAAAATAAACAGTGCCGTTGTGCGGTAGCAATATAAATTAATATATTAAGTGGTGGCATTTCTTGATAATTATACAGGGTGGTCCAAACTGTATTCCGGAAACTCCAGCAGCACATTCTGCAGGTAAAAATCAGTAAAAAAGTTCGTATAAATGTATGTCCTAGAGATACAGGGTGTAGAAGTTTCAATTTTATTTCGAATTTTTCCAAACAGTTTATGAAGTAACGTTAATATTTGGATGAAAATTGGTGTCTGGGAGTTTTTTGACATGAGAAATTTGATTTTGATGTCCATATGACTCCTACTTGTAGAGGGCGCCACCTACATATTTTTTAACTGGTTGAAGAGCAATAACTTTTCGTCCGTACCTGTATAAGACTACCGAGTACAAAAATATACATTTACGACGTTTTCTACGTAAAAAAGGTCTCTTGGTAAAAATCGCTACGAGTAACGGTTCTCGAGATATTTGGAATCTAAATTATCAATACGTGTCATCATTGACATAAATTAAACATGTTGACTAAATAGTTATTAGACTGAAATCATACATTTAAAATGTATTTGTGTCATAAGTTCAACAGAAACCGTTTTATCATAATCTGTTCGCAGAAAAATTCATGATTAAATATTTTGATAACGGTTACTCGTAGCGATTTTTACCAAGAGACATTTTTACGTAAAAAGTCATGTAAATGTATATTTTTTCACTCAGTAGTTTTATACAGGTACGGAAGAAAAGTTATTACTCTTCAACACAGTTAAAACACATGTAGGTGGCGCCCCCAATTCATCCAAATATTGACGTTACTTCAGAAGTTATTTGAAAAAAAATCGAAACAAAAATGAAACTTTTATACCCTGTATCACCGAAACTAAGCATTTTAGGACATACATTTATACGAACTTTTTTACTTATTTTTATCTGCAGAATATGCTGCCGAAGTTTCCGGAATACAGTTCGGACCACCCTGTATATAAAATACGTTAAATTTGCGTTTCAAATATAAATTTAGGTTTTTATGAGAGCTTATGCTTATAATAGTGTACAATCATCGAAAATAACTGGGAAAAACTTATGCCACTGACTTCTTGGAATTTTTATATTATTGCTGGACTAAGCAACTAATATTTTTACCTTGTAGCTTTGATTGAAGAAATCGAAGATGGCCAAACTATGGTCGATTTCGTGGCACAAAACCTGTCCGAGACTTAGTTTAGCTCTACGCCGCTGCGCGCTAATAGTGGTTTACAGCGCAGCGGATAACGAGTTGCCGGAGACAGTGTTGTCAGAACTACGGATTAATTCGCAGATTTACGAATTTTGGGTACAGTACGTTAATAATACGGATTTTATATCATTAAACAATTTAATATATTATATAATTAAACAAAGAACGGCGTCAAAGTTGGGTTGGAAATGAAGATCGCTGTTATTTCATATGTAAAATATTATGGGTAATGTCAATAGTGGTCATTTCCAAGCCGGCTAAACAACTTTGTTTGATCATATATTCAGTACCTATAAAAAAATTTTTATTTTTGTTGTCTATGTTTAACACGAATAAATTTTCAATACATATAAGCGGATTTATTATCCAAAAATATTGTAGTCAAAAAAAAACGTGTTATAGATATTACACATTTTAATATGGCAACACTGTCGCTTTCAGTTCCACACCGTCTTCGATATCATTTCACTAGACGAATTAGAGAAAATGAGTGTTTTACGCTTTGCCCGCAGAACGAGTAGATGCTCCACCGTACAGCACTTGAGACGTAAGGCGAAATAAAATCAGCTTTGTTACGAATTTGCCCATTAGGTTGCGTATCTTCCCAATTTTTTCAATCAACGCTTGTAGCTTTAAAATGACGTATGTCCGGGCCATTTTCCATAAAAGTTTCTTTGCAAAAAAAATCCTCAAAAATAAAAAAGAAAACAGCACACATTGTATCTAAATATAGCCCGTAAACATTCAAACAAGAACTCATAAGGAAACTCCAGGTAGCATCTACTTTTTTCACATATTATAAATTTTCAAGTGGACCCAATAGAATACTATGTTCACTGCAGAAACGATTGATTTCTAAGTAGCAATTATTTTATACGTAGATTTTAATTCTGATGCATGCAGCCCTTTTGTTAGTTATTAGAAATTATCTATTCCATTTTCTAATTATACCCTACGCTATCGACTGGGAATATTTCCTTTGCTATTTCAGATTCACCGCTGTATACAGGGTGTCCCAATATTCTGTGGACATAAAACTACTACTTATTCTTTGAATCAAAATAAATTCACTGGACACAATTTTCCTCTATACAAAAGTGCTTCCTTTGTCCGCTATAGGGCATCAAACTTTAAAAAAATAAACACATTTTTTCAGATATTTTAAGACCGTTATTCCGATTTGAATGAGATTTTGGGTGTCTATGTTTTGCTAAGTGCTCTGACATTTGACTTTCACAAAAATCAATAAAAAGTACGGGGAGTGTAAAAACTACCCCCCCCCTACATAAATTTTAGCATAAATATTTTCCAATTCCACCGACATACGACCGATTTTCTTCTCGTAAATGGTCCCTCTAAATGAGTATTTACTAGATGTTTTGCCACAAATAAATACCACCGCGCATACTTTTTGAGAAAACAAATTATTTTTCCAAAACTGACTTCCAAAAAAAATGTTTTTTGTCACATCAAGGTATGGAGGCGCATAAAATCTATTAATCGCTTTAATAGTCCAGTTGGAAAAAATATGGAATTTTATGTTAGTATCACAAATAATATTTGACAATAAGCTTCATAAAAAGCTTAAAAAAATAAATTTTAAATTAATTAACGTTCGGGTTTCTTTTTGATTGATGACCTCTAACGAACAAACGAAGCACTTTTGTATAAAGGAAATTATGCGCAGTTAACTTGTTTTGATCCAAAAAATACGTATTTCTTCTATGTTCACGGAATATTGGAACTCCTTGTATATTTTGTAGATCTGCTTTGTAAAAATAAATACTCAAAAAAAAATCTCAAAAACTATACTAGGTAGCTTTTTTTTACACGGACAAAAATGTAGTAAATACTAGACGGACCATTATTATATTAGAAAAGCTGTCGTCGGTGGTTAGCAAAACGCGCGTCCAGTGTAAAAGTAAAAGTGTTTTGGTGTATTGTGGTAATTTAGTGCTTTATTTTGAAAAAAAACTCATAATCGTGTTTCTGGGTCGAAATACAGTTAGGCATGTCGGCACTTTGGACAGAGAAAGAAAAGCTGTCGTCGGTGGAATTTATGTAGGGGTGGGGGTAGTTTTCACAGTTCCCGTACTTTTTCTTAGTTTTTGTAAAAACAAAATGTTAAAGCACTTAGTAAAACATAGACAGGAATAACGGTTCTTAAACTATCTGAAAAAAATGTGCTTATTTTTTTTAAATTTGGTGTACTTTCTTATACTTATATCACCTTTTATGAACATAGTCTTAATCCTAAAAATACGGCATGCTTGCCAGTTAAAAATAAATTTTTTTATTAAATTTCTAGAGAAAAAAATCTCTCTTGAAACATCCCCAAGAAGCACTTTACTAAAACCTCTCCAAAATTCCTTCCTTTCGGCGTTAATCTTAATGGAAATACTACTGCGTACCCACGTCACCTGCGAAATTTTTGCTTTAAAATCAATTTTCGTTGTCGATTCTTCAGCGACGCGACCGTAGTTTACACCCTGCGACGGCCCTTTAATATTAAACAGCCAGAAATATATCGCTATCACTTCTTCACCCGTCAGTTTCCTCGTTCTTAACAATTCCTTCAAAAATACTAAAACCTTAACCTCTATTATTCAAGAAGACGTCATTTATAGTGAGAGTTTTTCAATAGAGCGTTTTATTGTAGTAATAAATTAAGGTTTCCGGAACCGGAGCGATTTTTCGGAACCGGCAATTTCGGTACCGCGCCTCTTAGGAACCGCGGGTTTTTTCAGTACTTTCCGTACTGACTAATTTTTGTTCAATGGTGGTGCAGTTCATCAATCAGAAAGCAAGGGATGGTTTTTCAAAGTAAAATGGATAAAAAATTGAGATTTTTAATAAAAATAATTTCAAATTATTAAGTAATCAGTGTATAAGTAATCAATGAAAAAATTAACATGAACACAAGTAAAAAAAAGTATATGTAACTTAAATTTAACATCAAACAACATAAACCAACTTAACTGAAATTGAGACAAAAGCCCTACAATATTGATTAAAAATATCTATTAAAACATAACATAGAAAACAAATTTCTTGCAGTATAGGTATATAATAAAATTATATAAGTTATTAAAAAGTTATTAAAACATAACTTAATAAATATGATAGGAACTTCAAAAGAAAAAAGAAGCAAGAACAATAAGAAATAGCATCATTACTTATTTAGCTCAAAAGTAAAACCGATCAAAAATTGAGTTTCAAATGAAAATAATATCAAATTATTATGTCATAAGAAAATAAACATAAACGCAATGAAAATAAACATCAACATAAGCGAAAAAAAACGCATAGGTAGCTTAAAAATTACATCAAACAACATCAATCAAGCTCGAAACTTAACCAAAATAGAAAAAAAAATAACCTAAAGCCTAAACTAATACATTCAGCAATATATTATACTAAATAATAAAATAACATATTTAAACTTCAATAATTGCTAATAAACATTATAGAAACTTCAAAACAACTTCAGAAGTAAGAACAATAAGAGATAGCATCACTACTTATTTAAAAGAGTGTGATTTCGACTGCTAGAAAGTATAAAAAGTCTTTCGCATGTAACAAAAAATATGTTTTTAATTATTATTACCGAGTCCCGAAAGTACCGAAAAAACCGGAAAGTAATAATTTCGAGTCCCGGTTTTGTGATGTTTCAAAAGATCCCTAAAGGGAAATTAAAACAACTTTCGCTGCACGTCATCAATGACACCATGCATCGTCTTATGGAGTTTGCTGGTGGTCGTATTATGATGTGCAACCAAAGTTATTTTAATTTCCCATACCCTAGTAATAATCATAGGAATTTATTCTTAAAATTAACTATGCAGGGTGGGTGTTAAATAGTGCAGATATTTTCAGGGCTAGTAGATAGAAGAAACAAATTTTCTCTTTATCCTGTTTCAAATGTCCAAAATACCCGAATTATTTTACTTTCAAAATTTTCAAGAAATTTTTTTTTTAACTACTATGCCTACTTCCTATGTTGCCATATTATCAAGAAGTTATGTTTTCTAACTAAAAACAAAAAAAAATCGCAATTTTTTTTTAATCCCAAATTTTCAAAATTTTTACGAAAAAAAAACTACAGCTGAGGGTTGGAACCTTTGGTGTTACACAGCAAAATAAAGCAATAAATCTGCATCATCAGCAGATGATAATAAACTGATAGTTTATAATCATCTGCTGATGATGCTAACATGGTTAGCAAAACGCGCGTCCAGTGTAAAAGTAAAAGTGTTTTGGTGTATTGTGGTGATTTAGTGCTTTATTTTGAAAAAAAACTCATAATCGTGTTTCTGGGTCGAAATACAGTTAGGCATGTCGGCACTTTGGACAGAGAGAATTCCAGGAATTCCGGCGCAGGAAGTGATGTCTCGGCTAAGAACATATAAAATACGTTAATAAATAAGGATAAACAGGTTTGAACCGCGGTGAACCGCTTTAAAACAGAAATAAACATCAAAAGCGGTTCACCGCGGTTCAAACCTGTTTATCCTTATTTATTAACGTATTTTACATGTTCTTAGCTGATGACGTCACTTCCTGCGCCGGAATTCCTGGAATTATGTCTGTCCAAAGTACCGCCATGCCTACTAATGTGCCATCTCTCGTGGGGAGATTCCCCACGTAAAAATAAGATTTATTTTTCATATTAACATAGGTTCGACTCTGCTTTGTTTCGTAGCTACAGTGTGTTAAAGTCTTATTAATCTTTCGATTTATTATAATTTTCTTCAAAGCACTTTTACTGATTTGAATGAAATTTTGAGAGTAAAAGTTACTATAAGTGCTACATATTTTAATGCTAAAAAAGTGTCGATAAATTCATCAGGGACGTACATATCGGTTATTACTGGAATATTTTTCAAAAAAAAACATGTGCGCCACTGACTTTTTTTCTTTTGATATCAAAATTGTCTATGCCGCTTAATGCCGATTAAAATTTATCTCTTGATATTTTGTCAAATTCGGCCTCCTTGATGAGATAAACGTAATTTTATTAATAACAACCAATAAAATTAAAATAAAAATAAAATTATTAAATTATATATTTTACCTAATTTATTATTAAATATTATTATATATAATAATATAAAAGAAGAAAAATATTAAACGGCTCAGCCCTCAATAACTCGTAACCGTATACACCAGTGTACACCAGTGCAGACACGCACATTGGGAACGGTTTCATCGCTTCCTGGTTCCTTACCGTACTGATGAAGCCTGAAGGCAGTAACATCAGTGTGCACTAGTGTAGGTGTGTGGTTGTGTGAGTGTGTGTGTGCGTGTCTGCACTGGTGTACACTGGTGTATACGGTTACGAGTTGTTGAGGGCTGAGCCATTTAATATTTTTCTTTTTTTTTATACATTTCCCTCACTATTTCTTTCTTGTTTATAATAATATACTTATTATTACTATCGTCCAACCTACAGCAATTTCAATTAAAAAAATAATGGTATTTAAGATAATTACAAAACAACTAATTTTAAACAGTTTTAACATCCTGTAACTCTAAAACTATGCATTTCATGCCCATGTTTATAGGAACTTTTTTTCATATTTTTTGATGAGGAATCAATGAGTACTTATTTAAAACTTTCGCAAGCTAAAGATATTGTTTTTTTTAAAGGTTGCTATTAAGCTTGGATCAAGGAAATCAATAAAATTGCGTTTATCTCATCAAGGAGGCCGAAATCGACAAAATATGAAGAGACAACCCTTAATCGGCATTAAACTGCTTATACTATTTCGCTAACAAGAGAAAAAAAAGTCAGTGACATACATGTTTCTTTTAGAAAAATATTCCAATGATAACCCATATGCACGTCCCTGGTGAACATGTCGACACTTTTTAAGTTTTTTTTTAAATATGTCGCCTTTATAGTTTTTAGTTTTACCCTAAAAATTTCATTCGAAATGCTAAAAAAACTTTTCTTTAAGAAAATTATACTAAAAAAAAATATTAAGAAATAACACGTTGTAGCTACGAAATAAAGCAGAATCGGGCCTATGTTAATATGAAAAATAAATCATATTTTTACGTGAGGAATCCTCCAACGAGAGATGGTACATGTTTTTTGAAACACCCTGTATACTACCCCTAAAAATATTTGCACTTATTTTTCACTCGCCCCGTATAATAATACAAATTTGTTCTTAGTAACTGCAGTTCTAACAAACGAATCTGAAACCACGGGACCACCGTAAGGAAAACTCAGTTCATATAATATTCGAGTCAAGTTTCCCGAATACAATTCGAACCACCCTATATAATACTTTAGACATAAAATACAATTGAAACCCAATATTTGATGAATGGGGGTAAACAAATCCGTTCGTTCGATTAAATGCCTAGACAATTTACCGCTAAATCGGACCAAATTTGATATGTAATGTCGATTTGAGTTTTCAATGTACCGAACGCCACAATAAAAGGTCAGTTAATCCGAAATTGTATTGTTTTAGATGGTGCTAGAATATATTTCGACGAGCAAGTTCATTTGAAATATTGTACAATAATTATCTCTCACGGTGTTAAATGGGTGTAGAATCGAATTTCGGCTTTAGCAGTAAAGGTCCGATAATTTGACAGCAAAATTATTATTTTGATATACATTGTTTTCTGATAATTGCACTAGATATTACCAGTAAACTATAACGTTTATACGAATTACCTGTACGTATCAGGAAGATGTTGAAAATTAATTTTTTAATCTACGACAATGTCTCATTATGACACATTTAATATTGTCATTTGGATGTCATTATGGCTTTCATAATAGCACTAGTGCTATTATGAATTCATAATAACACGCAAATTTTAAAATAAGAAACAAGCAAAAAAAGGTACCTAAATACGTTTATTTATTGTAAACATTAATTATAATATCAGTACAATTGGTTAAATTAATTCCAGACGATGACAGGTGAGTTGAATTTTTAGAAAGTAAATTTATTTCCTGAGTGCTTGAACTTGTTGAAGACCTATCATTGCCAGAAATCTTACCCAAAATATTACATGACACTTTTTTCTTATTTTCTTTGGAATTTTCTATATAGCTGTCTGCCACTGTGTTAGAGCGCCAACCACCATGTCTTTTAACAGTTAATAAATCCACTCCTGAATCTGCAAGCAACGACGCAGACGATCTACGGAAACAATGTCCAGTGTATTGTTATGGATTTGGAAGACTTAGGAACAATGCTATTTTATACGGCATTTTCCCTAAAGTATTAATGCCAACGGGTTGCTTAATACATTTTCCATTTCTGTACCCCAGAAAAAATCGAGTATGCTCTGTGTTGCTTGGCCGCATAGCTATATATCTTCGAACCATTTCCACCATATTTATTCCTTCAACATTCCCTTTCGTTATAAAAAAAATCTCGTGATATCTTTATTTTCGTAAATGGAATAATGACATGAATGCATTGTCCTTTATCTTTAACATTCTGCAGCTGCAGATTTGTCAACTCGATATGCCGGCAGGCCCCCGCAAGTCCCACTATCAATTAAAATTTTGTGAGGAAATAAGTTTTATCATCGGCTTCCAACAAAAAACGAGTTATGTCTTCTTTTCTTAAAATTCTCGATTTTTTTGACCGAAATCCTTCCGATTTTCTTATTAGAAATGCAATTAAATGGACGTACTTACTAATATATGTATTTTTCTTCACTGATATAACTGAACGTAGCATGGAATAATATACCCAAAGTGATGAAGCCTTCCTATGTTTTGAAAGATGTTCAAAATATGCCCGGAGAACATTTTCGTTACTACTATTCTTGATTCCTTTCCCTGTACACCAATCTTCAAGTTTTACATAGGCTTGCTCGTACGTTTGTCTTGATTTTTCGGGAAGTAGGGAATCGACAACGTTTTGCGCAATGCCTTCAATATCCGAAGGGACACTTTCAGAATCAGAATCACCCATATTAATATTATTTTTTTGCTTTTTGCTAAAACCAAACACAAAATTGAATATCAATAATTGAGTTGTCGAAGTCAAAATGGAAACAATCAACCAGCACGGTGTTGACTAATATAGGCACCTGATAATTTTGAATTTTAATTTTTATGAGGATATCTCTGATATTTTAAATTAAATCCAATCTCTTTGGATCGTCCCTCGTGTCACGCCGTAGATTAAATTTTGAATGATACACGTTCGATACGAACTTTTTAATAAAACTTGTGTACCTAAGCCACTCGGCTAACACCTCGTGTTACACGCGTTCCATTATGATGTTCGTATCGAACTTGTATCATTAATAACTATAAAAACTCTGAAAGTGATTATTTACAAAATAAATACTATTAATTATTTGAAAGTGACTCCGCTGCCGGCGCCGCGCCGCTGCCAAAAACCCTACTTTATTTTGTTTATTTAGATTAACGAATTAATAACGATTTGGAAAATAATAATACTAAGAATCAATAATTATAATTATTGAAATTAATAACAGAATACCTTCAAACTTTACCTTCGTTTTTGGCATTTATATATTAAATTTTGTCACGTCATATTTCTTGCGAATCATTTTTACTGTGTCGACGTCAACGTTTATGCGTCGACACGTGTCTCTCTAGCGAATCGCTGTCAAGAACTGGAGGCGTGCGTGTGAGAAATCGTCGACAGTGGGGTGAGAACGGCGAAAGGGGACTTGTTGCGTCAAGAAAAAAGATGCGTACATGTTAAGTTGTCAGGGGTAAGTTTGATGAACGCGGTGTCGAGTATATTTACCACTCAAATAAAATAATGAGATTTTCTGAGAAGAGTGAGTGGTTTTGATGATTGATATAGGGGAGCAATTGGAGTTGGTTGACTAAATTCTGTCAAGAATGACGAGAAAGAATGATAGGTGTCTATCAAGACTTTTTTTTAATATATTGGGGTTTCGAATGATTTTAGAAATTCGTAACTTTTTGAAAAAGTGTATTTCTTTTGGGTACTGCTTTTGGTAGTTGTTATTCGTAACAAAACTGCTGTAAAGGATCCACATTTAGTAACATATTATATAACATTGCTATTTAACAAACTACATATCACATGTTGAAAAAACGGGAGCCGTCCACATTATAGTTTTCGTAATCATGAATCGGTTTGGCGAGAAAGAGGTTCTGCTCGCAGCAGCGGCGTGCGTAATTATTGTTGAAGAAAGAGAAAGAAAGTCGAGAAAAAAGCGGTTTTGAGTCCGCCATAGCCTACAAGCAAGATCTAGGTATAGTTGAACTCAATTAGCTCACCTTTTTAATACCTGCCTCGACTATTTCTCGTGTTCTGTTTCTGTCTTTTAAAAACATTAATAACTTAAAAGCAAACCATTTTAAATTATCCACTTCATCTAAACCAGTACCTGATTTGCATTACTTTTGTTCCCTCTGAATATGGCCTATTAGACAACGTATTTTTTTTCTCAACTTTTTCTCTTTCCCAATACATACCTTTTGCAATGTTTAACAATGCATCAAGTTTTTTTTTATTTCACTTTAAATGAGGAACTACGGATATCCCATAACACTGTATGATCTCTATACAACTTAATTAGTTGACAAGTCTGCTCCTTGGCTCTACTACATAAGAACCATATGATTGAAAAGAAATGGCGTCAGCGATGTCTATGAAATGAAGATCGCTGTCATTTTATATGGAAAATCATATGGGGAATGTCATCGATCGTCATGTCCTAGCCAACTGGACGGGAGACCGACTGGACGCAGTTTTTTTTCGATCTTACGGTATTATTGACCATTAACATCTAGCAAGTTATATAGCAGCGAAATTTGCTAAATATGACTAAAAAATATGTAACATGTTATATAACTTTGCTATATAGCAGTGTTATATAGCAAGGTTGGATCGTCCTTAAAGTATGTTTTTCAATAGATGTTAAAGTTTTGTAGTTTTCTGCAAATTATTTTTCTTTTTTTAATAAAAAACGCTGTTGTCAGAACTTATAGTATAGAAAGTTTCATTAATAAAAAAATTGTGTGTCCACTAAGTGTACATATTTGGAGTGAAACTTCTTCTTAACTTTCCGTCTCTCTGTCTGTCCGTCTACCCATCTATCTGTCTGATGACTCTATTCACGTACCTCAATTCACGTGCCAATTTTGGTTCCAATCGACCCATAATTAAGAAAAATCCTGATGATTTCGTCCATTTAAATCCATCGGTTCCAAAAGTTCGAGAGCGTCATCCTGTAACCCGTCCCCAATTATGCCGAAATCGACCAACATTTTTCTTCAATATTAAATCGTTAGTCTCACCCTGATGAAGATGTAAACGAAACGTCGTATCCAACTATGCAGGGTGGGACCGTGTGCACCGTCGTCGTTCACATAGTTTACCCACCAAATTTGGTCGCGATCGGACGACATCAACTTTAAACGTTTCTTAAGTCAAATTTTAATTGTCACAGCGACACGTGTCGTACATGGTCAAGTTGGCCTTCGTCGAATATATGCACATATCAAATTTCATTTAAATCGGACAATTTTTTGATCAGATTCATTGATGATGGGGTTTCGTAGTGCACGAAACGTCGTCAAAATATCACGAAAAAAAATTAAGACAATCTTCTAAACCATAAAAAACGTTATAACATGTACATATTTTAATAATGGAAGGTTTAAGAAAACTTTAAAAATTCAAATAAAGAAGATTTATTAAAGACAATATATTCAGTTTAAAAATTTATTTTACTAAAAAATTACTGAAACCAACCTCGAGCAGGAAGTTTGCCGTAATGGCTAAGTGAATAATTCTGTATATCGAGCTGCCTAAACTCCCTAAAGAAGTGGGAAGCAAGTTCAGAAAACTAGGGCGGCATCCTATTCCCTTTATCCAGAGAGGCATTTGGAGAATAACAAAAAAATGGACTGAATAAAAATATTATCATAAGATTTTGGCAAAGGTCGCTTAAATAGGGTATTTTCGATATCAAGTCATGTTTTCCAAGAAAAATTGGCAAGACCGCTTGTTTTACCTGTTCCGCTTCACCATCTCTGTATTGGTCATCTAAATACTTCTCCATCCTGGAGGTTGATATCGTAGCATTTTTTGTGGAATTCTATCATCTGACATTCTTTCTACATGTTCCTTCCACTTGTTTTTATATATACTCTCACTTTTTCTTCTAATGGTTGTATTTTTAGTTCATTTCTTATTGTGTCATTTCTTATTCTATCTTCTCTACTTATTCCTTTTATTTTCGTAAGAACTCCGTTTTCGTAAGTCTCCGTTGTTCTGAGTCTTTGTTCTTTAACTTTTGTGGTAGTCCAGGCTTCACTTCCGTATAATACTATCGGTACCGCTAATGTATTATATAGTCTTACTTGCGTTTCTAGCCGTGCTTTGTTTTTAAAAGTTTTTGCGATAGTTCCACACACTGACTGGAATTTATTTATTTTTTTCATGTAGTTATTATTATATATGTATGTTTGGTGTATGTACGTTTGGTGTTTCAACCAAACATATACTTGTTCACCAACCTCTACGCTCTGACTAGATCTATATCCCTGACAAATATCACAAATTTTTACTTTATTGAACACTTTACATCTATCATTCCCACTATATAAATTATACAAGTAAGGTATACTTTCGAGTGTATCGTAAATAAAACCTTCGCAATAACACGCATATTCTAGCCTTTTTTCCAAACTATCAAACTCCTGACAGAAAAACGTATTTGTTGAATAGAATTATTATACGTCACCGAGACAACTAGAGCTTTCGGTACGCGAACCGAGTATTCGGTAGGGTTTCCGTTCGGTTCGGAGCTACGGACTAGCTTTACGCACTACCGAATCGAAAATGTCGTCACAACCGAACAAATTCTACCGAATCGATCGGTAAGGTACTTGCAGAACAAGGCCCCAGGTTAGACATTGATTTTATTCAAAGGCTTCCAAGTAAAAATCCACTGACACTTTATTTTTTCGATTTCGGTCCCAGTGGCAAAATAAAAACGTAGACATTATTTACGATGTAAATAGTAATCCATTAGCGGTACCGTATCGGGATTTAACCGATTTTTCATCGGATTAGGGTTCGGATCATTAGACGCGCGCTGCCCCGTGACCGGTCAGGTAGATTGCAATTCCGGCGACTCCTCCACCAACATAAATTATTCAACCGGCGTGCTCGCCTCTCTTTTTCCTACTTCGAGCAAAAACTTAAGCAGAGGCGTAGTCCGAGTCGTGCAGGTCCGGCCATTTTCCAATTATTTTAAGGCCGATTCTGACGGGGGAGCGCAGAATGCTTCGTCGGCAAATTGCCGGACCACCGCTCGTTTCCAAATTCAATTTGCCTTCTTCGGCGTCTCGGAGGAAACCGATCGGGTAGCTCGTTTCGATGTCCTTATCGTGAATGCGGTCATATTCTTTTGATTTCTATATCATTATACAGGGTGAGTCTTAAATAAGTGCAAATATTTTCAGGGCATATGGTTTGTTTTGGTCTCGATAAATGAAACATATTTTCTCTATGCCGTTTTTCAAATAAGTCCAAAATCACCAAGTTAAGTTAGAAAATTTAAAAAAAAATGTTTTTTTTTTGAAAAAGTTTTGAATGCCACCAGATTTTTTCTGTAATTTGTTCTTCTAATTTTAATCTACTATCCATGTTGTCACGCTCACAATTTTAATAGAAAGGTCCTTTCAGTTTTCTATTTGCCTGCTTCGGCGTCCCGAAGGAAACCGATCGCGTGGCTCGTTTCGATGCTCTTATCGTGAATGCAGTCATATTCTTTTGATTTATATATCATTGTACAGGGTGGTCCGAACTGTATTCCGTAAACTTCGGCAGTATATTCTGCAGATAAAAATAAGTAAAAAACTTCATATAAAAGTATGTCCTAAAATGTTTAGTTTCGGAAATCTATGATGATAGGTTATATTTTTATTTAAATTTTTTTCCAAATAATTTATGAAGTAGCGTCAATATTTGGATAAGAATTGGTGTCTGGGAGTTTTTTGATATGAGAAATTTGATTTTGATGTCAATATGACTCCTATTTGGAGGGGGCACCACCTACATGTGTTTTAACTGTTTTGAAGAGTAATAACTTTTCGTCCGTACCTGTATAAAACTACAGAGTGAAACATTATACATTTCTGTAACTTTTTACGTAAGAAATATCTTTTGGTAAAAATCGCTACGAGCAACCGTTCTCAAGATTAGAATGGAAATAGTCAATACATGTCATTAATGTCAAAAAATAAACACGTTGAGAGTAGATAGTGATATGAATAAAATAATAAATTAAGGAAATTTTTAAAATGCAACATAAATTTTTCAAAACAAATTCTGTTGAAATTTTGACACAAAAACATTTCAAATTGATGATTTCAGTCTAATAACTAGGTATTTAGTCAATATGTTTGTAATTAATGTCAATCATGACATGTATTGATAAATTCGGTTCCAAATATCTCGATAACCATGACTTGTAGTGATTTTTACCAAGAGACCCCTTTTACGTAAAAACCGTCGTAAATGTATATTTTTTTACTCAGTAGTTTTATACAGGTACGGATGAAAAGTTATTGCTCTTCAAACTTGTTAAAAAATATGTAGGTGACGCCCTCTACAAGTAGGAGTAATATTGACATCAAAATCAAATTTATCATGTCAAAAACTTCCAGACACCAATATCCATCCAAATATTGACGTTACTTCATAGATTATATTTTTAAAAAATCGAAATAAAAATGAAACTTCTACACCCCGTATCTCCGAAACTAAGCATTTTCGGACATACATTTATACAAACTTTTTTAACCATTTTTATCTGCAGAATATGCTGCCGAAGTTTCCGGAAAACAGTTCGGACCACCCTGTATATGTATATTATTTTTTACGTATTGTCATGTAGCCGAATTTTTTTTGACAAAAAGCTAGGTTTCTCTCTTATAGGATCACTTTGTTGTCTGTCCGTCTGTCTCAAAATCCTTTATCTCGGAAACGCTTGGAAGTATCGAGTAGAAATTAAAACCATATACTCAAGTCTAGAGTCCCTTTAAGCTTATGAAAGCTGCTTATGAAAGCCTTTAAGCTGTGAAAAAATCAAGCTTCTAAGTTAACGTAAAAAAATACTGGGGTTTATGCCGCAAAAAAACGCATATTTCGTCGTCCTGAAAATCAAAACTATAAATGATAGATTGTTATTAACAGAATATTAATTAACGTCATATTTTTTACTTCTTTTCGAAGGTATAAGGGTTCTTTGCCTCTGAACAAAACCAATAGTAGAATCAAAGATATTTAAACTCGGGAGATACAATGATCCATTCATAAAACGCTCTAAAGCTTCATCACACATTGGTTTGCGAAAATCAACGAGTGCAAGAGAGAATGGAGAGAGAAGGAAATAGGGGTATATGCTCGATGGCAACAATGTAGTTTTGTACAAAGATTAGACGTTTGAGGTCAATTTCCAGTGGCGTGCCGATCGACCGACAGTATTTTAAGGAAATTAAAATAATTGTTTAATAAATTAAAATAAAATAATAATAAAACTTACATCTTACATGTTTGTCGCATTGTAAAAAAAAATAAGTTGAGGGAGGATAGCGAAATTAAATAAAAACCGGCATAATTTTTTATTATAAGATGGCTTTTCACATAAGAATAACGATTAAAAAATTAATAAGCGTTTTTTACTTTATTTTATTAAATAAAATATCAAATTTTAGGTGTATTAGTAAATACAGTTTCAATATCTTGTTCCAAACCTTGTTCATCTCCGGTGAATGAGATTCCCTCTATTAGCAATAACAAAATAAAATAGTTATTTTAACCTAATAACACAATATTTCATATATAAAATAATACAAATTTTATTATTATATACCTTCCATTTTAGGGATGTTTCAAACACAGTAAATCAGAACTGAAAATATAAGATGTATATTATACCGTATGATCGAATAAAAACGGCGTCAGCGATGGCTATGAAATGAAGATCGCTATCATTTTATATGTAAATTTATATAGGAAATGCCATCGATCATCATTTCCAAGCCAACTGGACGCCGTTTTTATTCGATCATACGGTATGTGTATATCTAAACAAAATTATTTGGTATTATAATGCACAGTCATCAGAAAAGTCTAGCAATAATTTTACAAAATCATAAATAAAATAAAATGGTGATTGTTTAGTAAACGGTTCTTAGTTTAAAAAAACATTTAGTTTTTTTTTCTCTTGTTTGCAAAGGAAAATTCATATTGTTTATAAATAATAAAAAGTGCATGTGCAAAGAATTTCAATACAATAAAATGTAAGAAAGTCATAAAATTCATGTAATAAGAACATTAATTATATGTATGTCAAAAGATGTTCGATTTACATTATAGCAACCAAAATTTAAAACAAAAGCCGTATAAAATTGTAACGTCAACAAAAAAAGTAAGACCGCAAAATTCCATCTTTGGTACACCCCAATAAAATTTTCACAAAAGGTAGGTAATGGTTTGTCAAACCCAAGTAGGTCCCTAGATTAGATTTATTCTTATAAGAAAGTACGGTTTTTCGAAAATAGTTGTTGTTTATTAATTACAGGCGGTTTATAGAACTTAAATTTAATTTTTAACCTTCACTACCCTTTGTTAAAAAGGAAACAGAAATTGTTATTATCTTATTGGTTATTAGTATGTACCATGTATCTTTTTCCTACAAATAATTTAATTAATAAATATATAATTTCAAAAACATAATAAATATATGATTTAAAAAATAAACCTAAAAATATAATTTAGAGATCTGCTATTTTTTATGTCTAGGTACGCCTCTGATCTACAGAGAATAGGATATAACCTAACCCTACTTATTTGTATTTACCGGTGAAAAGTTAAATTTGGATTTAAATGATACACTCTCTTGTACACAATACATGAATGCAACATATTTTCAAATTAATGTCCACAGAAGTCCACAAAATAACGCAAAAATACTATAATACTGCAAATAAAGAATATGGAGCTTGACCGGCGGCATAGCAACATCGCAAAAGGAGAATCTAGGATTTTCCATTCATCCTCGAAATACGTTGTACTACGCCAGCATATTTCTAAAACTGACGTTGCCAAACTGCTTTTTATTATTAAAAGAAACACGACCATGATATTTTTATTCCATTATAAAATTTAAAATAGTAAAGCAGTTAAGCATTAAATGAAAAAAATTGACGTTAGCAAATTAATGTAGTTGATATATTACAAAAATATAACGAAATTATTTATTACTTAATAATTGGTTGTGGTATTTAATCGAATACTAATACCAATATACAGGTAAATGTGGCAAATGTTTTCGGTGTAAGAGAGACGGGAAAATAAGGATAGAATAATGGCTGATGAAGGAGAAAGGTAAACAATTGTATCTCTTGAGTTTAAATATCTTTGAGTAGAATAAATATTGAATAACAAAAAATAAAGCACAGAAGATCCCAAAAAATTCAAACGTGTCAATTAAAGCGTATAAACTGTAAAAAATAAGGGATCAGGATGTCGGTTCTGCCTCTAATATATGAATATACAAATATTAGTCTCCTTCTTAGCCTTAACATCTGAAAACTTTTCCGAAATTACTTTTCTGTATGTATTGCAAAAGTTCAAGTTGTTTAAATATATCCCAAATGTTTAATTTAACTTCCAAAGAAGCCGATTGCTCACGTAGCGTTCAGTTTATTTTTCTACTGCTGGGCACTTACTACCTCTCTCGATGGGACGTGACCACATCCGCTCCGCCCGGAAGGAATGCGTCTGGAGTAGGAACAGTTTGTTTTCAGTTCCTTTAAAATAAGTCTAAAGCGAACTTTGTTCTTTATTATTCAGGGTGTCTCAGAAATAACTACTATAGTCTATAAAATGAATAACTTTGAATTTTGACCGTTATTTTTTACCAACATGGCAAATATAAAATCCCTCTATCAAAAAAGTTACTGATATTCTTTAAATTAAATGCCTGAACGAATCAAATAGGTAACTCTTTTTACTTTCGTGAAATAGAAAAGGAAAATAATAAAACAAGTGACAGTTCTTCCTCTTCTTGCAAAAATCAACACAAAATGTCATAATTGTCAAAAGTAAAGTGTCATCAGCTTTTGACATTTCTAAATATCAGACCAATGCCGTCTCTAATAGAACAGCCTCGGAGCGAGATTTATGACGTCACGCTAGTTAGATACTACGGATTAATATACATGTTGTAGAATACATGGAAAACATAATTATTCCTCGTATTTTTGGTTCGTATTTTAAAAATGATATAGTTTACATGAAATATACATAATATAGGCTGAAATCGTACACACAAATCGTACTCCAAAGTCAATTTAGATAGTTTTAGTGTTAGGATTAATAATTTTAAAAAATATGTTGTCATTTTTTGACAAGTTTATATTAGTTTATTAATTGCAGTAAACATTATGTGGTGTTAATTTTTTTCATATGACACAACACTAATGAAGGCTATAATATTAGCAGAAACGTTTTTTTAAACCAAAAAAAATAATGAAAAACCAAATAAAAACTTAATCAGCGTTTTTCCCGAACCTAAATTCCAACCAAAAATTTTAGAATAATTTTACATATAAAATGACAGCGATCTTTATTTCATAGCCATCGCTGACGCCTTTCTTTCTATGATATTGTATTATTTGCAAATATAATTTTTCGAACATTGATACTTGCAAAATATATATATTAATTTTGTGAATGCAAATAATAATACATCACTATTAGTAGATATTGAATGTTTTTTGTTAAATTAGATCGATTTTCAAAGCCCCAAAATTTTAAATATATTTTACATTTTACCCATTCATTGTATGTACCTATTCATTATTTTTTGTATATTGTAAAACATTTGTGGCATTTGTATGGTTCATAGTTTATTTGCCAAACTATTTATTACTATAAATAGGTATAATATATTGTATTTATACTGTTTATTATGTATATTTCACTATATCATTTTTAAAATACAACCCAAAAATACGAGAAATAATTATGTTTTCCATGTATTCTACAACATATTTATTAATCCGTAGTATCTAACTAGCGTAGCGTCATAAATCTCACTCTGAGGCTGTTCTATTAGAGACGGCATTGCGTCAGCATGGCCGTTACTAACCTAATTAAATGAACACTAGAAAATCCCGCGGAAACTGTCAAATTCAAAGTTATTCGTTTCACAGACTATAACATGAGTTTTTTTGCGAAAAAAAATGTTGAAAGATGAACAAAAACTTGTGCATGTATTCAAGAAGTAACTAACTGTACTTGAGTGTAGTGTTGGTTTGACTACTGATACCGTATTGAGGTGAAGTTTAATTAAGTTTCATGTTGTCAGCATCACAGTGAGGTGAGAATTATTTTCTAAAATTTTGAAAGTAAAATATATTGGCTATTTTCAATTTATTTTAAAAATGGTAAATAGAAAAGATGCTTCTTTTGACCAGATCTACCATCACTTAAAATACTTATTAGTACTTATTTCTGAGACACCCTATATACCGGGTGGGTTTCAAAAATAGCTTTTCGAAAATCAACTTTTTTATATTTTCAAATAAAAAATCAAGATTTGGTATGATAGTATGTGACATAAATTGGGATTGTTTGACGTATTCAATTGTTTTTGGTCACTTCCTGTTTCACCGTAAATGACTACAACTTTTAATTTTTAAATGACACCTTCGGTATTTTTTTTATTCGATAGAAAATGACACTCTCAACAGAATGACCCTCGGAATGATCATATGTCAACTTTTGACATTTACGCTTAAAAAATCGTATTTTAAGTTTCAATCTAGAGTGCCTATGTTAAAAATACTAATTTTTAATCAAGGAGTCTTGGAGAAATAGACTTGATCGTCTAATGTTTTTAGTGTCTTGTCCTGGCCGGTTAAAATATACCCAAATCGTATTTTTAATCTCAATTTTTTCAAATGGAACTAGGGTGGCTCGTTAGCATATTTGGAAAAAGCATTTTTTTACGAATAATTTGGTACCACACATTGGTATTTCGAATCAAATTGTCGGTATGAAACGCATGTTACAATTTTAAATAAACCAGATACGAAAATGTCAAAAGTTGACATATGATATATCAGCGAGAGCGTCATTAAAAATCAAAAGTTGTAGTCATTTCCGGTGAAACAGGAAATGACCGAAAACAATTGAATACGTTAATCAATCCTAAGTTGTGTGATATACTATACCAAATCTCGTTTTCTTATCTGAAAAAATAAAAAAAGTTATAAGGGTGGGCCACATTTGCCAATTTATAAATTTTATATTAAACATTTTCAAGTGTATAAGGTGGCCTCATTTTATACATGAAATATTAAGAATTGATGAAGAGATAAACAAACTTCTCAAAATTAAAATAGTACTCCTCTGAAGAAGAAGAATTTTTAGTTTTTCCTTTTTTTTTAAATAGTGTTTGTAAAAAAATGGTGTAGCTATCGTATTTTAAAGTAGAATAATATTAACATTTTATTTTACTCACTTATACATTAACCAAAACATTTATTATTAAAACACAAATTTAGGTTAGAACTAAAACTTTATAAAAATAAATATTGCAGTAGCATTATATATGTATAGTAAAAACAAAAGAAAAATTGCCGTGCACATTATCAAAATCGCTGAAGAAAAAACGTTGAAATCTTAGTACTACTTTTTTACTTTGACTTTTGACAAATGTCAAACAATATTGGTAATTTTATCACCGATTTTTAATTTCAATTTAAGATACAATATACAAATATGTTTTTAAAGAACAAGTACATAAACAACGAGATGGCATGCACACCAACTTCTTTTGATTTCCCTATATATATTATACTTCCTCTGTTATTACTAACTATAAAAATTACCTGAGACCTACGATGGCTTTAATATTGTACTCATTGAAGATATTACCTGAAAAAGAATGCAAAGTATTAATTCAAAGTCTTACAATTTCATTTAAAAACTTTTAACGATAGGTATTGCATTTTTCACGTCTTTGCAAGTGTTTTTTCAATCGTATATTAAAAACCGTCCTCTAAATATATGACTGAAAGAGTAAAACAATCAAATGTAAAGGGGTGTAACCATGAAATCAGCTATTGCAGACCATGTGTGAACCAAGCAACACAAAATAAAGTGGTAGAAAGCCCGGGTTGTCCAAAAGGAACGTCATTGCAAAAACGTATATTTAAAGAAACCGTAGTAAAGAAAGAATAATGCTATCTTTAATATAAACCAAATATGAAAATATCCCTAATATGGAACCATTTATAAAAAGCACCAATAGCGGCGTTCCAACAAACATATTCAGAAACAATACAATTAAAATACCTTATAACAAACCAACCGGAAAAAAGAGCAAAGAAAGTTAACTAAAAATTAAATTTAAACCAGAAAAAATACCAGTGTCTAAACGCTAACCCTTTCATGTAACACATACACATAGATTCGCCGCGCCGCGCAAAATTTCATTAGTTTTCCCAACTTTTCCGATGATTGTTTGCGGAACTTGATCCAATTAAACGAAGACAAGTTGGTTCCGTTCCCGAAACGAATCGCCACCGCCAGCGAGCAAAATTGCTGGCGCTGTCCAAGTTTTTGCAAGATTTCAGCTGAGGGGGAGTGGTAAACGATTAGAAGAGAGACGGAAAAACTGTCTGAAAAGTTTGCTCATTTCGGGGTGTATTAGCTTAACGGTTGGATTATTAACCGGAATTAGTTTTGGATGAACTAGACGAAGAAAAAAGATTTTATTTGTATTGTCAAAAATAAATTTTACTTGAATACTGTTGCGTCATTTTATCAGAATAGACACCAATAATAATGGACACCGTCTAATTCATTATTCACTGAAAAAAATATCAGTAGTTTTACAAAAAAAATATTGATACATTAAAATATTTTTATTAAGAAACTCGTAAAAATAAGATATTTTTGGATAGTTTCACAAAAAAATGTGATTTTGCAAAACAGTTTATTAAGATTAAATGATTATTACTAAACGATATTATTCTCATAATGAGTTTTGTGAGTTTAAAAATTAAAATTAAGTCAGAAATACAGTTTTGTAGTAACTTTTTTGTGACTTTTATTAACCTTTATAATAAATTTTATAATAATTATAAACACGTGTTTTATTAGATTCATTATTATTTACTAACTATTTGTGAATTTACAAAAGTAATTGTAAATTTACTATAATAAAATGTTTTAATTTGTTGTTACTCTATAGTAATATTATAAGTAGTTGGCGATATTAAAAGATAAATTTACAATGAATATGTAAATAATTTACTATGAGAAAAAACACATTTTTTAAATAAATTCACAAAGAAGATTGGTGAATATCAAAATATATTATAACATATTTTCATACATGCCACAAATTAGCCATACAGCGATTTTACAAACGAATTGTAGAAACTAAAGAACGGATGGTAAATTTACTACAATAATCTGTGGCAAAAAATAACCTTCAATATTGTTTTAAATTCACAATTTATGTTTTCAGTATTACGGATATATTATTTGTATTAGAAGAAAAGGGTGATTGAAACAATTTCAATCAACTCATTAGATACCATACGATCGAAAAAAGAGAGGTCAAAGACAGCTGGGGAATGATAATCGATGATAATTTTGTCGAAGTCAAGCCCTAGTAAAAGCCAAGGGATAATGTCGCGCCTTGAAAGAGATTTTTTTTCTGAAATGCCTCGTATGTATGGAGAATCATAAGCTGTATACAGGGTGTCAAAAATAAAAATGTAAATAATTTGATATCTTCAGATCTAACTTGTATTATAATTTATTATTCTTGCTAAAAAACTTTTTAGATGAGTTCATCTACGGTAGCAAGCATAGTTTTACGCACCAGTTTTGCTAGTGGGGTCATAATTGAGGCTATTTCGGCTATGACCAAATTTTTTAAAGGTACATAATTATAATTTTAGAAGATGTTCATAAAATATTTAATCACTAGTTGATTAAAAAAAGTATACCATTAATATTGCAAATTATATTTTATCCTCTTATAGTATATGTCTGTTTAATTTTATGAATATGTAACAAGCACTTTTTTTACTCACTTGTTTCGTCGAACCGATTGAATGCATTTTTGCTTTTGATGTGTCAGAAACTATTATATATATTATAAGATGTCTTTCAGAAGAGTTGAATATCCGGGAAAGTTGAGTTATTGAATGTTATTACACCCAACAACGCCCTAATTATGCTCTTCTTTACTCGTTAACATTTTTTCGGCAATTTTATTAACATTTGAAATTATCATAAGCGACGCCTATAGTTCGGATTCTTTTTCACTTATTTTTTACTACCCGAAACAGCGTTACATCACATAAACCTCGTACCTGAGTGTTTTATAATATCAATACTTGCACTAGCAAAAAACTAAAATACTTAAATATTATGACAAAGCCACTATTTCAATATTATTTTAATGCGATCAACATGAACTGTAACCGGGACGGCGCGCGGCGTGTAATACATAGCGAAAATTTCTGATTTCTGCCGTATACAGCGCTGCGGTCGGAATTTTTTGAAATCAACTGAAATGCATTAAGCCTATACGATTTCTTAAACCCAGTATACTAATCGTAGATACATGATCACTTTTCTGTAGGAATACAAAAACCTGGTTTGTATACCTTTGTTTTGTACAGTATTGTATAAATTTACACAGATTTGTCTATAATTTCACACGTAACACTTTTTATGTCAATTTTTAATTAATGACCTCTAATGGTAATGGAGTTTTTTTATACCAGTCATTCACACTGCTTTTGAAACACATTTTTCAAGCATTTTACGTCAAATACTGACAAGTCTCCAGGCTAAATTACTTTACAGTTGACTTTCAAATGTAATATTTCAAATTCACAATTTTTATCAGTTTTTTCCGACCGCCAAACTTTTTGCCTAACTATCGTCCATTGCACACACTAATTAACATTGAAAACAGAGCAATCGTTCATTGTCGGCCGGTGATAGCCGATTAAACATTTATCTTCATTAACCGGGACTGAAAATTATAACTATCTCTCGTCGAAAATCGGCGATAAATCTGCACTGTAAATTGCTTTTTTAAAATTGGACTTTTCCGCCAAATGGCGTTTTGCTAAAAAAATTTCCACGCATTTTTATTGTGTTTCGCACATCAGGTTTCCATTTTTGAAAAAAAAATTAGCCACCTATTGTCTGTAGATTGTGGACTTTTTCCTAATAGCCACTTCATTTTTTTTATACATATTGTAATAAAGTTTGTCTATGGAAAGATAATGATTGTATATTGCAAACTGATTAAAAACTATAAGCTTGGTGCATGTCAGTTGATTTCAACAAATTCCGACCGCACCGCTTCATCGGAAAAAATCTGAAATTATCAATATATAGTTCTCGCCACGTCGGCGCCGTCATGTTGATCGCATTAAAATAATACTGAAATAGTGGTTTCATCATATGGTTTGTTCCAACCCACCGCAGAACTGTCACCGAACGATCACGCTCGTGCGCAGTAATTCAAATGTGTTCCAACCGAGATTTGACGGTTATCGGACGATCCTATTTGCGTACCAAACTACCTTGGGATCGTTTAGTTACGATTTCAGAACGGTAATGTCGGTACATGGTCCAAATTGAGAACTGTTTGGGTTGACTTGCGCATTAAATTATATTGGCAGTCTTGATTATTTTCTACGAATTCGTATACATGTGCGTTAAGGTACATTCAGGCTGAGAGCGTCGAGCGTCTCGTCGCGTCCGCTTGTCGAAATGGAATCAATTCACTTAACTTAAATTAGACCGTTCAAGCAGACAGCGGCGCCTTTGGCGTTGCGCTAGCGTCCGCTGAGCGTCGGGGCTGAGTACCTAAACCGACGAGTAGCGACAGTCACGTTTTCAATTTTCTTTGCGGCTGCGCGAAATAAGTAGGTTATCTGTCATACGAAGAAATGAAGTTGCCACAGTTGCCATTTATCAAATATATCTATATACTTTATTTCAAGTATACCTCAGGCAACGAATCGTTTTTTTAATTATTTATTAGCAGTAAGATATTTTATACATTCAAATTTAGAAATAAGGATAAAACAAAACAAAAAAGATATGTATAAAACTTTATAATTAATTCCACTTCAAATTGTGAGCAGTGTATACCATGTTTATAGGGCCACTTCATAAGTTGAGCAGTTAAATACGTAGTCTATCTGTCAAACACGTCAAAAGAGAGAGAAAGAAAATTTGATCCCACCACATCAAAAGAGCCGACGGTTTCTGTCGCTACTCGGCGATCTACGTACTCTGGTCGGGGCCCGAGTTCAATGGGGCGGACGCGACGCTCTCAGCTCTCAGCCTGAATGTACCTTTATACTTTTGCTTGTGAGTTTGTGTGGAGTAAATCGTTCGGAAATTTTAAATTGTACACTTTCATAATTATCTATAGATAATAATTAAGGATGAGTGACGATGGTGATCGACGACTCATTTCTTTACCTCCACTTCAGATAGTGACAGTTTGGAGTTGCTGCCTAGTGAAAGGGTGAAAAATGAACAATATTTGGGTAAGCTTTAATCGTATTTTCTTGTTTCCTCGAACAAAAACAAAAAACCGATAGATACATGCACGCTTGACACTTTTGACAGCCCCGAAAACAATCCACAAAGCGTTTCAAAGTTCAAGAAAACCGATTCGAGTACGATTTCGAAACGATGCCAAAATGCTGGTAGGAACAAACCTATTATATTTAAGTATTCTGGTTTTTTGCTGGTGCAGTTATGGAAACTATAAAACACTCAGGGACGAGATTTGTGTGATGTAACGCTGTTTTGGGTAGTAAAAAATAAGTGAAAAAGAATTCGAACTAGGCATCGTGTTGTGGTTGTGACAATTTCTAATGTTAATAAAAAAATTGTTAACACGTACAGTGCTGGCCAAAAGTATGGAAACTTTTTTAATATGTCATTTATGCTGAGAAATTAAAATATGAAATAAAACGACTTAATATCACAACCAAACCAAACCAAAACCTAATACATTTAAATAAAAAATTACAGCTATCAAAAAATATATAAAAAATTATGAATATTTGCTTGGTCAAAAGTATGGAAACTTAAGAAGAATGTTTATTAAAATTCAAGATAATATAAAACTTACTAATATTTAGTGGAATATCCCTTTGAATTAATTACTTCTCTACATCTTCGTGGCATCGAATCGATCAATCTCGTACAATCTTTACTGGAAATGGCCGCCCATTCAGTTTTTAGCACTTTCCATAATTCATTTTTATTTGAAATAGAATGGCTTCGAATTTTGCTATCCAAATGGTCCCATAAATTTTCTATGGGGTTAAGATCCGGAGACTGTGAGGGCCAATCCATTAGTGGAACATTATGTTCATTTAACCAATTTTGAACAAACCGAGATTTGTGCTTGGGATGATTGTCTTGCTGGAACAACCATCATGAGGCAGCATATTATTCTCCAATATGTCTTTGTACAAAAAACGGTCCATTATCCCATCAATTTTAACAAGAGGACCAACACCTGAGCGAGAAAAACACCCCCATACCATTATACTCCCACCCCCATGTTTTACTGTAGGCATCTGGTACTTATGGCTGTACCGTGTACCTTTTGGTCTTCGGACATAACGTCTCCCGTCACTACCAAACAGTTGAAACTTGCTTTCGTCGCTAAACAGTACAGTATTCCATTTCTGATAAGACCAGGTGAGATGATCTTGAGCAAATTTAAAGCGGGCCATCCTATTTTTCTTTCATATTAGTGGTTTCTTCACCGCAACTCTTCCAAAAAGTCCTATGTCATCCAACCTTCTTCTCACCGTGCGTGCAGACACCGATATTCCCCTTTCACGCATTTCTCGAGAAATGTCTGTGGATGTTTTTCTTGGATCTCCCATTGATATTCTCTTCATTACTTTCATTGTCCTGTTGCACAACTTTCTTGGTGTTCCTGACTTAAAAGCTGTTGAAACGTTCCCTGTTTTATTAAATTTACGAATTATTTTCGAAACGGTGCCTTTTAAAATGTTTAAATTTTTACTTATTTGAATTTGTTTATAACCGCTCTTGTATAATTCAACTATTTTATTTTTTAAATCCGTAGAGAAATATTTAGATTTGGGCATGATGTTTATATTTATCTGAAGCAAATCGTACCGTTTATCAGCTTAAACTAAATAATTTTAATGTATTTATTTATGGTTTCCATACTTTTGACCACAAGAAATCTATTGTTCTCCTACAAAAACTGCTAAACAGATTTTTTTCGCTGTGTAATTTTTGGAATACTTTTATTTGCTGATAAGCTGTTCATTTATATTCCTGAGAGTTTAGGCATAGCAATATTTTAAAAAGTAAAAAGTTTCCATACTTTTGGCCACCACTGTAAATGAGACCGTAATTAAGGCGTTGTTGGGTGCAATAACATTCAAGAACTCAACTCTCTCCCCGGAAATTCAACTCTCCCGAAACAACATTTTATAGCTTCATAGTTTCTTACGATGTTGATCAAAAGGAAAAATGAATTTAAGCAGTTCGACGAAACAAGTGAGTAAACAAAGTGGTCGTTACATCATCAAAAAATTTAAATAGACATATACTATGAGAGGGTAAAATATAATTTGCAATGTTAATGGTATACTTTGTTTAATCAACTAGGGATTAAATGTTTTATGAACATCTTCTAAAATTATAATTATGTACCTTTAAAACATTTCGTTATAGCCGAAATAGCCCCAGTTATGCCTCACTAGTAAAACCGGTGATTAAAACTATGCTCGCTACCGTAGTTGAACTCATCTAAAAAGTTTTTTAGCTGGAATAATAAATTATAATTCAAGTTAGACTTTCTGAAGATTTCGAAGTATTTACTTTTTTATTTTTATTTTTAGAATTTTCACAAATTATACTTCCTAACACTTTTAGAATAACTATATAATAAATTTTTCGTATACTCGCTATTTAAACCCGTATATTTGTATATATTAGTTGTTTATGATATTCTCCGACGGTGGCAGCACCGGTGAAGAAGAAGTCTTGGTGCATAGCCTATATATTGTTACGGATTCCGTGGGTCCACTATTTAAACTCACGATAAAATACTTAACAAATTTATTTGTTTCACTCTGTACACACAACTTATACTATTTACAACACAACTTATGCAACTACTATTACTCTAACGGTATTTTGCGGTATTTTCAAACTTCAGACTTTAGACTTCAAACTTAAATTTTTAAACTTGTCCAACTGTCAAAGCGCGGGCCTTATATACCCCCTGGCGGTTGTTTCTAGATTTTTCTAAAGAATTCTATAATTTTCTTTACTTTCTGGCGAATGCGCCAGGTTCCTCAAGGCACATTGCGATTTTTTTAGCAGTATGCAGTTATGCAACCAGTAATACACCTTGACAATATGTAAATTTGTAGATACATAATATAAATAAACTTTAAATAAAGACAACTATATGTCCTCGGATTGTTTTTACAAGAAGAACATCTTTTTTATTACTTAAATATTTTAAAACAGCAAAAAATATTACGTTAATTAAAATTCTATCAATAACAATATATCAAAGTTATAATAATTCCCAGATGAAATAAATAAAAAAAAGCTGGTTTAATAATAAGCTAAGTTAAATAATAAGAAAACATTTACAATACCTTTAATAACATTCTTTGTCACAATAACCAAAACTTATAAACCAAAATAACATCAACGCGTCTTGAACAATAGTCTAAAAGCTATTACACGCTATTACCTAATACCTATCGTCTCTGCTCGCCTGATTTCCCTCTCTCTAGATTACGTATAAAAATATTTTAAAAATTAATAATAGTTTATGTATACAGAGTGTCTTACATTGTATGTTGTGAATTTAGAAAAATAATATGTTTATTTTTAAATAGGGGGGTCATCTTAATATAATTCCATCAAAAACATAGAATGTAAAAAATGCCAAGCCTCTCAATGCAATTCTTCCACTATAAAAAGTTGTGAGATCTCATGTAAAACCAAGTCAGTTTATTTTATTTAGTTTCTCTTTAAGCACCTATTCAACAATTTTGTTACAAATTGTTAGTAATCGAAATATATGGTAGATTATTCTTTTTTAATTATGGTGCCGTGCAATTGCCAAGTTATTATAATTATTACAGAAATAAAGAGTTGCCCTCTTTGTAGCCGTCTCAGATACTGGCTTTTGCTAAACCCCTGAGACTGTATGATGAGTTATAACTCGTTATAACTCAAGAAAGGGGAACACACAACAGATCTGTAAGGTCGCGGTGATTAACTCCCCTTGTAAACATTCTACATTCTAGTATAATAGAAAAATTGTGAGATATAAAAGTGGTTTCCAAAAATGTAATAATATACTGGATGTTTAAGTACGAGACCGCTTCGATTAATTCTAGTTTTCTACGTTTATCTTTACTGGAAAGTCAACTACCGGTAACGGCTAGACAGCTAACTTTTAATTCATAAAGATATTTCGAGATTTTTCATCTTTTCCTTTTGTTATAAGCTTAAAGTTGCCTAAAATTCAAAATTTGAAGTTTGTGACACATCTAGAAGTAGCTTAGAACTTTGCCTTAGCCCACGGCCACACAGAAAGCGTTTTTTGCGTTTTTAGCGTGAAGCGTCTTTAGCGACTAAACAAAATAACAGGATTATATAGGAGTGGCCACACCAAAAGCGTATAGCCACAGAATATCTAGTTACGCAACAGAAAAATACTCGAAATGAAAGAGCTAAAATTGCACAAATAAAATACTAGATGGCGCGGCAATATCATAATCGGAATATAATTGGAAATTTTCAATTTTCGGTTTTGGATCGACCGCACGTCGACGGTCTTGAAGCTCGGCTAAATATGCACAGTTGCCAGATTCAAAAAGACTTTAATTGGCATCCCATTCTTTTTCTGGTGTATAATAATTCCTTTCTATTCTTCGTTTCTTGTTAGATACACTTATATTAATTATTCGTTTGGCTTTTAAAATAGTTTTAAGTTTAAGTATATTATTAGAAAACATATGCTCACAAAATACATTTTTAATATATATACACTACTTTATTATGTTAACTAAGAAAATAACTTTAATTACCTTTAAAATTAATTAATATACAGGGCGATTGACAGTGATATATATTAATGCTGAAACGTTAGTAATGAAATATACCTTTTGTAATAATGGAAATTAATTTATTAAAATGCAGTATAAAAAATCTTAATTGACTAAAAAAATACTATAATAACAAATTTCTTCTGTTTACCACATTATTTATATACCTAGGTAGATTTTAAAAAGTGACATAGGTACAATTAATAATATATTAGTTCGGCATAAAAGTTGCTGTCACGATATCGTACAATAAATTAAAATTCGTAGAATAAATTAAAATTATTAATTAAACAAATCTTTATAAAGAAACACAAGTATACCAAATTTTGGCCCAATCGAACTCCAGGAAATGATCATAATATTGTACTATATTGTGGTACCACTCGATATGCTTCATAATATTGCAATGTCATCGAAGATCCGTAGTATACCAAATTTAAGCACAATCTAACGCCAGGCAATGGTATCGTAGTATGGTACTATTAGGTATACCACTTTATATGCATCATAATACCAGCATATTACAATGTCATCGAAGATACGTAGTATACCAAGTTTAAGCCCAATCGAACGCCAGGAAATAGTATCGTAATATGGTACTACATTATGGTACCTCTTGATATGCTTCATGGTACCATAATATTGCAATGTCATCAAAAATACGCAATATGAATAAAAAAAATCAAATATGAGCCCAATCGAACGTCAGGAAGTGGTATCGTAATATGGTACTATATTAAGGTACCACTTTATATGTACACAGCACCATCATATTACAATGTCACCGAAGATACTTACTATACCAAGTATAAGTCCAATCGAACGCCAGGAAATTCAGTTACAATCAAACGTCACAAAGTGATTGTAATTCAGCTCGTAAGATTTAACTCGGCTAAATTAAATACCTAAACGTTTGAAAAAAGAGCTCTGATTTATTTTAATATGTTTAAATGATGTAGCAAATTTGAAGGTAGGCTTTATAAGGAAGTATTACAATATGAATTACACAATGGCAACCTGCATAAAATTCTTTTAAATTTCATTTGTAGAAAACTGTTTTCTTTTAAATTTATCGCCCTCTATTATGTAGTAGCGAAACTACCGCATCAAAATATCTGATTTGGAGACAGGCTTTAAAAGCCTGTCTCCTTTTGATACCTACGATTTTATACGTGTAACGAGGCTTCTGTTGCGTAGCTAGATATTCTGTGGTATAGCGTTCGGCGTGTCTCGCAAAAAACGCAAATGAAAACAAATCAGTTTGTTTTCTGTAGCGTCTTTAGCGTTTTCTAAGATGAGACCCCGTCAGAGGCGGATGTTATATTTAATAATACAATAAAAATAAATTAAATAGTATGCATTTTTTTTCATTTTAGGCTATTATCTAAAATATTTTTATAAAGAACATCTACTGTTCTTAGTAAGTACTGTAGTTCTACTGTACATCTTCTGTATCTAGGAAGATTCTATTTAATCCAAAAATTTGAAGGAAATGTTTGAAAAAGTATAGTTTGAAATGTTGAAAAAGTAATAAATTAAAGGAATATTTTCTTACGCGTAAAAAATAGTTTTTTATGCGTAAAGTGTTTTTTTTCTGCGTAAAAAAGGGTTTTTTAACAGAAACAAATAGATTTTGACGCGTAAAAAATAGTTTTTTACGTGTAACAAATAGTTTTTTTACACGTATAAAATATTTTTTTTTGGGTAAAAAAGTTTTTTACCAGAAACAAGAAGTTTTTGACACGTAAAAATTAGTTTTTTACGTCTAACAAATAGTTTTTTACACGTAAAAAATATTTTTTTTTTGTGTAAGAAAGGTTTTCTACCAGAAACAATAAGTTTTTGACGCCTAAAAAAATAGTTTTTTACGTGTAACAAATAGATTTTTACACGTAACAAATAGTTTTATACGCGTAAAAAATAGTTTTCTACCAGTAGCAAATAGTTTTAAACGCGTAAAAATAGTTTTTTTACGTGTAACAGTTTTATTCGCGTAAAATAATAAAAATAGTTTTTTACGTGTAACAAATATTTTTTTTTACACGTAATAATTTGATTCACTTTTACAAAATTTGTATTAAAATATCAATATTTTTGATAAACACATGGACTGCTCACAAATACACGTCGCTTCACTACGTATTTCTAAGCCGTTAACACGTTTCGTTACAACGAGCCCGTGTGTCAGGGCCGTCTCACTAGGTCGCATGTCACGGCCTTGTTAACCAATTTTTACTCCCAGCGCGCGTAAAGAAGTTTCATTCCAAAATGTTTCATAAATCATGTTCTAAAATTGCATTAGCAACTAGAAATATTTGTTAAATGTAATAATTATTATAACACTGGCACTAGCAGTAGATTGTGTTTGTCTCCGAATATATGCCCCGGCCCGTCCACAATTCAATCCCCGCATCTTTTATCTTTGTCTCTTCAATGCTAACGGCGCCGATCTCGCCTATCTCTTTCTCACAGGATTGATTGTTGGACGGGCCGGGAATCCACGAGCTTGTGACGTTACTAATTGACATTTTGATAGAAACTGCAGACCTGCCGCGTCTTTTGCGTGTTTTTAATGGACACAAATCGAAAAAAGCGCTTAAAACGGTAAAATCGCAAAAACCGCTTGAGACGCAAAAAACGCTTTCTATGTGGCCGTGGGCTTAGAATTTTGATGACGTGTCAGTGAATCAATGTCGAAATTAAAGAAATTTGACAAGCGATAATTCATAAACTATGAGGTATAATTACTAGATATTTATGTAATCTAGCCAGCTATAGTATGTCCTCATGTTTAGTTAAAATTAATATTCTTGCTTTGTCCACAACGTAGTTACAGGGTGATTACAAAAGTGCCGCTAATACCTTCCATTACATATAATCAATTTACGAGGTCGCTCAAAATAGCTCTCTAAACTTGTTATTAAGCTAGTAATACATTTGTATTTTACCTTGTTCTGCAGCCAAAAATATATAATAACTGCTATCAATAAATTTGAATAATTTACTCTGCAACTATTTATGTATAAATAGGTAAGCCTGGTCGGTTTAAAACACGAACTGGATATAATTGAAATTCAAATTCTTTTGATTTATCTATATAAATGTTAAACCTACTTTAATACTCTACCTTTTAAATATTTTATATCGATATATATATTTTAACTTTTTGCTTTTTCGATGAATGCTTTACTTTCTATAGAGTTTGTGATTTATTAAATTTATTTGAGGTAGGTTTATACCTAAATATAATGTTTGTTTGGGAAATATATGGAATATTATGGACGTTTTGCATAAACCAGCAATAAATATGTAATATACAAAAATTAATTAATAATTATATATTAATTAATTATATACAGGGTGTCCCAGAAATGAGTGCAAATATTTTAACTGGTAGTATAGTTCAACCCCAGAAACACTCCTATGAGTTTTTTTTTTGCGAAAAAAAAATGTTGAAAATTTTATATTTTTCTTGACATTTTCCGGAAAATTTTGAAAAACTTTTGAGTACCACTGTACACTCTCCGGAAATTCGTTTACCGTGCATGGAGAGAATCTCGGAGAGAATGCAATGTTGCCACTTCCTACCATACCCACACTCTAAATGTTTATAAATTCACAGTAATAAGTTTAATGGGCTGCAACATAGTAGTAATCATAATCATAATTTTTGTATTAAGCATAAGCACAGTCACAATCAAAATTTTAATATGCGTTTATACAACATAGTCGCATAACTTGGAATGTAAATACAGCTGATAAAGTAACCTAATTTTCTTATTTTTCTATTTCATAATCATTTTAGAAGTGTATTTTTGTTTAAATTTTATTACTCAGGTTTTTTAAACACGAAAATTATCCTAATTATTAAACATAAAAATGAAAAAAAAATAAAAATAATGCCCCTAACCGATTTTTGTCGTAATCACAATCAAAAAAGTTAAAATTTACGAACTTCAAGGTTATTAAATTATGCTTATGATTACGACTGCGATATTATGACTTTTATGATTGTGACTAAAATTGTGATTATGATTACGATTATGTTGTATAAACCCGCCATAAGTTTCTATAGAAAAATACGAAAACTAAATTTATTCATATTCGTGGACATTGCTAATACCAAAGCTAATACTAATTTTAGGAAAATGCGCAATGTTTTAAGTACTTTTTACAGCTGAGTAGGCTGAAAAAATAAATTATAAGAGTTTTTTTTTTCGCCATATTAGGAATTTTTTTCAATCGTTTCAATCTTTAAATATTAAGTTAGAGCTTACCCTTTTGATGAAAATTGATCAGTATTTTTATCCAACATATACCATTACACATACACCCCAAATATCTAATAATCTGAACATCACAAATCTATCACTTGCAAAATATTATAATTAAAATATTTCACATAATTAAACACTAAACTCACAAATACAACAAAAAGTGTTAAAAAACTTGCTTTAATAACTACTTAAAACCTCTTCTGAACTCTCCCACAAAAGAAAATTAATGATTTTACAATAAAAGTGCCAAAACTTTACGCGATACACGCACGATACACGAATACACATACAACATACGTTGATTTTGGTTTGTTTACATTCTTTAAATGATTTTGGGAACCCCCGAGACATCGTAAATACCGTTAAGAGCAGTAGGGCCCTCTACCGCTCCCGTATAATACGACTTGCCTTGCGCGCCACAGTGCCGATTGCCGTTATTCTATAGATGTCGCTGGTTAATTGATTTGAGTTTAATTTTGGTAAATAAGATGATCAGCACAATCGACTATCAGAAATCGTTCTAATAGTATCTAGCTTTTAAAACTCCAGAAAGTTATCCATATAGTTATTTTGAGAACCCCCGAAAAATCGTGAATACCGTTAAGAGCAGTAGGGCCCTCTACCGCTCCCGTATAATACGACTTGCCTAGCACGCCACAATGCCGATTGTCCGTTCACAAAAAAGCTTAATCCGTTATTCTATAGATGTCGCTGGGTTATCGATTTGAGTTTAATTTTGGTTATTGGATTGGTTATTACTTATTGGTTAATAAATAAGATGATCAGCACGTTCGACTATCAGAAATCATTCTAATAGTATCGAGCTTTTAAAACTCCAGAAAGTTATCGGAGATTGTGTTTAAAATGTTTGTTAGTGCATATTTTTGTGTTGGTAAACGGTATCGGTATCGGTAAATCGCGATGGCCTATACAAATCCGAAGAAGATGGATATGCTTCTAAACTCTACCTAAAGTGTGAATTTTGCATACATCCTCCTGGAAGGTGTAGGCGCTGCGGAAGCTATGAGGCTTTATTCCGAAGAGTATTCGAATAGACAGATCACAAATGCTCGAACCTTTGTGAGTATATTGAAAGTAAAAGAATTTCGGACTTCCATTGACTTTATTTATTTTGATTAACCTAACATTTCGGTCAGAAGGATCACTTACCGTTATCAAGTGTAAACTCTGTGAGCTGTGAGTATGGTTCAGCATTTGAGGGATTTTGGAAGTTCGGATCCTCAGGTGGCATCAAAGTTCAAGTGTTGTTAAGACTTGTAGTGAAGTTAAGTGTAGTGTTAAGGGCAGTTTTAAGACTGGTAAAATGGAAAAAGAAGAAAGCTTTGCAATTATATCGATCTTCTATCGGGATATCCTTTTTTAATGTTTGGTAAGTTTTTTTCTTTTAATTTAATTTGGGAAATGGGGGAAGTATGGCTACTGGCGATCATCCACTTAGTGTTATGGAATTTTGCAAGTAGTTTTTAAGACTTTCTAGTTGCGGCAACAGTGGGCGGCGAACAAGGCGAGATCAGGGAAATTGCCGATTTCCCCCGGCGGCTCTCAAAATGTCGCAATTTATTTTTAAAACTTTCAAAGTTAAATAACTCGGTTATTTTCAATTTATTTTAAAAATGTTAAAGAGAAAATATATTTCTTTTGACCAGATCTACCAGCCCTTAAAATATTTGCACTCATTTCTGGGACACCCTGTATATTTATAAAGATAAAAGAAAAAATATATAATTAGTTAATTCTAACGAATAAATTGATAATTTATTAGTTTCCTAAACGTAATGTGCATTATGCAGTGTGCAATAGTGCGTCGGGCACCTGTAGCTCCTAGAATAAAAAATTTGGGAATTTTGTTTAAGTGCAAACCTAAAGTATGTACTAGGATGTATTTTAGGAAAATATTTTAACCTCTACAGGTGGTTCAGAAAAGTGTGAGTGGAGCGGGCTGATTTTTTAAATGACTTCCTTTCAGATCACTTTACATAACCCTAAGATAATAATAATAAACAACGCTCTATTGTACAAAAAGCCAAAATAGCTTCATCGACAAAGCATTTTCAAAACAAACATCGATACGAGTAGTTAGTTCTTCGTTAGTTTCAGAGATATGAATAAATAAATAAAAAAAATATATCTTTCAGTTTTATTTAAATAATATTAAAATTCACCATCTAAAAAAATAATATACAGGGTGTACCATTTAAGTAAAAACGAAGAAAAATTCTTTTATATTTTTGAAAGTCTGGCGTAGAATTTTGAACACCCTATATGATTTAATATTACGATATTTATAGCAAAGCAAGTATAGACTATCTAAAGTAAATAGGGTTAGTTGGGATAATGTTAAACGATTTTAACAAAAATAATTTTAACAAGGTATAACTTTGAAACTTTGCTGTTTGCACTGAAAATTCTAAAAGGGTATATTTTAAGACACTTTACTTAATTGGTGCTTTCATAGGCAGCTAGAACTTTGCAATAGATTCCAAAAAAAAGCTCGTTTACATTTTCCCCCGTACATATTTTAATTTTGCACTTAAACAAAATTCCTAAGATTTTTATTTACCCCTGTCAAAATAGACATTTCAATTAACAATAATTCGCATAGAGCTGAAAATTGGTACAGGTCTTAAATACACTATTATAAATGATATCTGAAATATCCCCACCCCTTCCACGTCTGCTAAAAAAATTATTCAAGGCCAAAAGTCACAAAAATATGTTTTTTTGCGGTTTTCTCCTAAACGGTAAGCGCTATCGCAAAAATACCTTAAAAAATGTTGTAGATCATTAAATTTTCTAAATAATTGTTCTTATACTTTTTTCTTACGAACCACCATTCCTGAGATATGGCGATTTCAAATGTTGAAATACTCGTATTTTAAATATGCACACATTTCCGCACCACCTGTGAGGAAGTGTACTTGGCGCGTTTTTTTAACGTGGTTTCCCCTGTAGGCCTAGTCCACGATCTAGTGTGGTTAAGTTTTATTACACATTATACTATTAATTTTAAAAAACAGTTTGGTTAGTTAACAAACTTGGTTAGTGATGTAAAAATTCTAAGTAGTCTTTTCAAAGTAACAGTTACTTTACGAGGACTCGAAGTAACGCTTACTATTTGAATTTAGGACTCGTTACTCGTTACTAAGCTAATTCGTTACTTTTGCGCCGGCAGTAATCGTAATCCCAGGAAATGCACGAACCGAGGACTCGAAACTCGATACTGAAATATTCCTTACTTCGACGTAGGTCTAGTTGTTATCAATATGTTTATGTTTAAAGTGTTGACTTGACGTCGGCCGGTGTTTTGGATGGCAAATGTGTGATATTTTGGTTACAATTATTATGTTTGGCTCATGCCGACCCGGAGATGGTCTGTCCCTTTGCCGTTTGTTGTCGCTTTTTATTTATAGAATAGAATTGTTTATTTAGAATAACATGTCTTAGATATTAATTAAAAATGGATTCACGTTAGTTACAAAAAATGTTAACATCTGAATAAGCAGAGCAAATATTTTTCTTCTTCAAAAGAGAATAGATACTTCGCCACTTACACTGTAAGATAATCTACAAAATAAAAATAGTAATTTTTAGTAAACACTGCTGCGTTAATCCAAATTACTTTTTTGAAGAGATGAATCCGTCACAGAGGAATATTCATTTTTTTTATATTTTTACATTTTAACGAAAACATATACATTTTTTTTATTTTTACTCTTTAATGTTTGCCTATTTATTAATGTAATACAAAGAGAGAGAGAGAGAGAGAGAGAGAGAGAGAATATAAAAAAATACTTTATATTTATTATACACATATTTTCTTTGTTTGATTTGTTTTCTTTTATTTTTAATTTTATTAATAGTACATAGTTTTATTTAACATATCATTATAAAAATATTATACATATTATTAAAAACATATTATTCAGTACTTGAATACCGAGTATTGAAATTATCCTATTAAGCCCTTACACTAGAAGAAAGTAGAAACCCCTTATAGGTTAAACCGAGCATGCAACGAAGATCGCCGGGCACAATAAGTAACGAAGTTCCACGTGAAGCCCAAGTCTTCCAACCTGTACACAAAACAACGATTATAAAGTAACGATACTAAGTACCAAAGTAACGAGTAACTAAAGTAACTAAAGTAACGAGTCCAAAGTAACGAGTCCTATTATCAAAAGTAACTAGTAGTTACAAGTCCATAAAAGTAACTAAAGTTTACATCACTACTCTTGGTAATGATTAGAGTCGAACGGATTATTGTTGATTTTGGGAGAATTTTAATCTGAGTGGTAATCTTCAAATGATACTTCAACAGTAATGTCTTCTTCGCTTTCTTCTTTCTCATTTTCTTGAGGAATATCTGGAAATCCATCTATGACAGATGCATCAGATGACAGTCTCCTCATTAAAAGCCTCTTCTGTATTTAAATACTATGACTTAAGTCAATTAAGTTTAATTAGGTCAATAAGTCAATAAGTAGTCAATTAAGTCAATAAGTTTGACTTAAGTCAATATTGGAGCAAGACTGACCTTCACAATTAGTACATATTGGTCGACGCACTACCCTGTATAGTTACTTACCGGTGAAAACTATTCCCTCATTTAGCTCCATTTCTGACGGAGACTTACCGCACGCTGCACAACTAACTATTCTACAGTCCTCCTGGAATTCGCAAGAATGTCACTGTTAATTTAAGTTCTGGCACAATATCCTTCTAGATTTACTACATCCAAACAAAACAAAACCTAAAAAACAACAGAACAACTACGAGTTGCACAAAGAGCCATTGAGAGAATTATGTTAGGAGTCACCCTCAGGAAGAAAACATACGAAACGCCCAAGGACTGTATATATTCTAGTGTTGGGAAAATTCGAATTAAATAATACGACTAATTCGATAGTAAATTAAAACTAACTAATTCGAATTATCTTTTTCGATATAATCGAGATAAAAATTAGTAGTATTTTATATTTATCTGTGGTAACCGAATTACAAATGAACATAAAAGATAACCTCTTATGGACGAATACGAATATTAGTAATTAGTATAGTACTATTAGTAGTATTCTTTCGTTCTGAACGAACTGAAAATTTTCACTTAAACTGATTTATAAAGGGAATCGACAAAGAAAGGAACGATCTGATATAGAAAAATCCAGAAATCATTGTTATTTCCTATACCACGTAGGAATAAATTAGTTTAAGTGAAAATTTTCATTTGTTCAGAACGAAAGAATAGTACTATTATTTGGTTCATTTCCATCTCACCCAAATTTCACCGAACACCTGCCGACCACTAAAATTAATTTTCTTCTTTTACCTAAATAATCATTGATTGCAACTGATAAAATAAAAAGAAATACGAACCGCACCTAAACAAGGACATACTTATATCGTTTTAGAAGAAGCTTTTATTTTAGATATGAGCTTTTCAATAGGAATTGAAACAATCATAAACTCGGCACTTTTAAATTTAAAACTTTAAATTATGGTTTAATTTATTAAACGGCTTCGGCACAGTTAATAGAATACATTGAATAAAGAATATTTTTTTTTATTTTTTATTCAGTGATAGAATATAGGTATGGCAATGGTTCAGATTTGTTTAAAATAGCCCCTAGACGAACACTAGCTGGGACGAATTTATTTTTAGGTTAAATTTATAATACTACTAAATAATTCGAATTATTAATTCGATTGTGAAATATGAATTATTACTAATTATTCGATGGTGAAAATAATTCGATTATCCCCATCACTAATATATTCTAAAAGACTGTTCGATCGCGTCAAAACGCCGCAGTCGTAGTCACCGTGGATGCTTACGTCACGCAGGGACCAGCGCTCCACAGTGCGGCAGATGGTTAATCTAGCGGGACAAAATCTCAGGAGCGATGTTTGACGCCATATAGTTAAATTTATTTATTAACAACTTAATTTATTAATAAATACATAAATACAAGATAATAAAACTCGTACATATTCGTACATGACACACAAAAACTGTACTGTAAGCTATTGCCTTTGCTATTGCCAAATAAATAAAATTATGATATCAGGTGAAATACTTACAAAAAACTCTTTAGCAGTTATTTTTTAATTACTCTGTAATCTTGTGACACCCAGTATATTTTATTTTAAAAAATTCTATTTTATTTTGAAAATAAATAAGATAAATATTTTAATTTTAATTTTAACACTCGATAATTATTGTAAATTCATATATAGTAAGCATCTAAGAAAAATTTTTAAACATTTATTAAAACTAGTAATAATCATTTAGATTTATTAGAAATTATCAGAAAGTAAAAAAAAGGCTTTAGCATATTGCCATGCTTTATTTAACTAGAACATCATTAGATGTTTTTGTCTTGAGGAAAATTGCCGAACTATAATAAGAACAGACTATATACCGAAGAATAAAGAACAGACTATTGGTGTATTGGTGTCATTCATTCTTCAGACTCGGCCTTGAGGCCGGGCCTTTAACCCAAAACCTGCCATAGGTTTGTGTGAAAGGCAAAGTCCGCGGATATATTTCCGCTATGGTAATTTGGGTGAAAGCCCCGGCCACAAGGTCAAGTCCGAAGGCCGGGCCTTTCCGTGTATGGGTAGCTATTAATTTTTTAAACTCAGTGCCTTTCGATAGAGTTAAGGTTTCAACAATTACTGCAGCATTCTTACTCCCACTAGCCCTAAAGCTCATAGTACTTGCAAAACCTAATTCTTCTTTTGAATGCTCTTCAATTAACCCTTTAACGAGACGAATGAAATGAAACTGTTGGGCATTCGTCTGTTAAGCTTGAACTCCCTGTGACTGTGACTACCTGTGTTGGTCACTATTGGTAACTCAAAAGATCTACATCTTTCAATATATCGATATTTAAAAAAAAAGTGAAAGTTTGATATCTGCAGAACAAAGGCACGAAAGATTTTAACAAATAATATGTACGTATATTAGAAAAGTACATACCTTTGGCAATCTTCAGCATAATTTGGCTTTGGAATAAAATGTATAAGCACTTGTAAATATTTTGTTTTCGTATGATCTCTGCCTTGCTGAGCAGAAAACGACCAAATTTGGTTGATAAAAATGTATCGAAATACAAAGAATACTATTCATGCATTTTTATATCAATTGGAATGTCTACTATTTATTCTTATCAGTATAAATTATTGGCTTATTTCTAACCAAACGGTTTTGTCCCGCTAAATTTATCTTCCACCGCACTGTGCGCTCGTCCGTTAAACGCAACAATAACTGTCACTGTCTAAAATCTTTAGCGCCAACTTCAACTCGGTCCCTAGATGACGTAAAAAACTGACAGTGCAGGAAGATAGGAATCGAACTATCCTTATCCATATAGTATCCTTGCGAAACACCCACATACATAATAGATAGTAATAGATAACGCAAATCTGAAGTGGCAATGGATCGAAAATGTGACACGATAGGATCCAGACCGATGGCCCCAAAAAGGATGGAACCAGGCTGATATAGAAGAAGAAAAAGAAAGAATCAAAACCAAGTGTAGAATAAATAATAACATAAAATGAGTTCAGAAAATCACCACATACAATATTTCAGATCAAATTCAAATATGCCAATTGAAATGTCAAACATAACTGTCAAAAATAGTTGTTTATGAATCTATGTACAGCATTATACCCCTTTCTTAATCTTTGTATTCAAAAAGTTGACGGTAATTAATTAATTTAACAGATATTCGAGGTGTGCAAGATAAAACAAAAAAACTCAATGAAAGAAAATGAGATGGTCACGGGCGAAGCAGCGGAAGAACTAGCGGATGCTTGCGAGAAAAACCCGGGAAACTATTAATTTTATCTCGCTCTCAGACTCTTTTTAATGACCCACTTTTAAATAAACGAAGTTTTTCTTTCGTGGCATTCATGACCCTTAAGAATGCCGGCAAACAAAAAGTTCGCTGAGAGAAATAACAGGTGAATTAAATAAGGAGAAACAGTAATTGATAGTAACGTATATCTCGACTAATCGTAAAGAAAATATAATTTAAAGGAATATCTAGATTCCCTAGGTACTAGAAAAGTATTGTTTATATCTTCTATAAACATATGAGGCGTCAAATTGCAAAAACGGACTTATCCATTTAAAAAAATTACCTAATGACATACTTACTAATAATAGACTCAAAAATCATAGTACATAAACATAATACAAAACTGCAGCAAAAGTCGCTTATTCCTATATAAAATTTACTACAAGTTACGTTACTGTAGCAAAATCCGTCTTATCCAGTTATATTTGCTCTTTATTGTCATTATTGTTGCAAATCCCGCATTTTTCATAGGTTTTTCCCAAGTACAACCAATCTAATGAGTGAATTAGTGACAAGGCTGATTTGATTTCCCCTTACGTCTCAAGTACTCTACGGTGGAGCCATCAATCGTTCTGCGGCCAACGCATAAAACACTCATTTTCTCAAATTCGGCCAGCAAAAGCATTTCGAAGACGGTGTGAAAGCGACAGTGTTGCCGTATTAAAATGTATAATATCTGTAATACGTTTGACGAAAATATTTTTGGATGAAAAATCCGCCTTTATCTATTGAAAATTTATTCGTGTTAAACATAAAATAAACAACAGAAATAAAAATTCTTTTATAGGTACTGAATATTTCTTATGATCGAAAAAAGTAGTTTAGTTGGCTTGGAAATGACGATTATTGACCTTTACCATAATTTTTTACATATGAAATAACAGCGATTTTATTTCCAAGCCAACTCTGATGCCGTTCTTTGTTTAATCATATAATATTATATTATATTGTTTAATGATTTAAAATCAGTATTATTAAGATACTGTACCTAAAATCTGTAAATCTAGGGATTAATTTGTAGTTCTGGCAATACTGTCTCCGGCAACCACTCACTCCCTAGACGAAAAGCAGAACTACGGGACAGTATTCTTTATCTGCTGCACTGAAAATGACTATACTAGACAGTTAAAGCACGTCCGAGAAATTCACTTGCGTTTACGGATACGTGATACGTATCTTTACGTGCCTTTACGTACGTCCAAAACGCAAACGTATCGAGCCGAAGGAGTTTCGATTTTCACCCGAATGATGCCGAACGTACAAATTCATAAACAACTCGTTTCCACAACTGGCTAGTAATTAAGTTATTTCATAAATTTTGGGGCCAGTGTAAGAGAATGGTAACAGAACTGGACCTATTTTATTACAATAAATTAGTATGAAAATATTAAGCATCATAATAAACTCATTTTGGAATCTATTTAATTAAATGCTAGTTCTTAGCCAAAATCCATATGACGATTCTAAAAGATGGAATCTGATAATCATAAAACTGTGTTTGTTTTCCAATATATTTTATTACTAAGAGCATTTTAAGTTGTAAGGACTACTTTCTGTAATAAAATAATTTCCATTTATGATTTTCTTCATTTTTCGATATTACATATATAAATCTAATGTGAAATCAGTGGAATAATAGATATCCATCAGTTTTAAAATTAAATAAATTGTTTCACAAAATAACTTAGAATTACAAATGTACCATTTGCGTTACGTACGTCAAAATACTTGCTTTAACTCTTGTTTACACGACAACGCACCGGCAGACGTAGCGTAGGTTTCTGCGTTACGTGTCGAGAGATACGTATACGTATTGTGCCTTGCTTTAACTGTTTACTTGCGTCTAGCCGTACCGTACAACTCTTCAACTCCAACCGAGAGTTCCCGCCAAATTTAAATCATGGGTTATTTTCTTGTCTTTTATTTTGAACTTGTGTCTTTTATTATAAACTTGTAACCTTCGAGTGTAAGTTCTTAAGTAATAGTAGCATAATTTAACCTAAGTTTCAAAAACGTACAAATTATAAGAATATATAACAGTTCTACAAAATCGATCGGGTATTTCGCGTGCAATCTATAAATAAAAAAAACTTACACCAGAGACTAACCCACGCAATAAAAATACGCCTAACTAACGCAATCAAAATACACCTATGGCGTATTTTGATCGCTCTTACCGAAAACTCTAAATAAATAAAAAAGGACAAGCAGCTTTAAAAAATAAAAAACAGCTGTAAAAAAATAAAAAGTTCTACCTCTGCCGGGGATCCATCCAACGTCCCGTTGCTCCCGAAGAGGCAGCCTTAAGGTTGTCACCCACTAGACCGCTGCGCGGCACGGCGCTGGGAAGAGATTTTTTTCCGGCTGCAATGGGACTGCGCCCACTATAGCGCGCTTTTGAAACGCGGCAACGCTATTTAGTTATAGTCGAAGTGTTTTTTACTTACTGTAGTTTAGTTTTTAAAGCAATGAGTTCAAGTACGGACGAAAGCGTATTTTTTGTGCTCTTCTAACAGAGGAAGAGGAAGAGGGGGTGAGGAAAAGTTTGGACTCATACGATTAACAAAAAAAGAAAGAAGTTTGGTGAATTTTACCATCTTTTTCCAGATTTAATAAAAGACAAAATCATTTTTTTCAGTATTACAAAATATAAAGGAAACATTTTACGCACTCCTCAATTGATATGATCTACTCATCATATTTTTTGAGAAAAGGCAAATAACTAATATTTTTGATAATTCTCATTTATTCTGATGTGTATATTAGTTATGTGGTCAAAAAAACCCTGATCTTTTTTATATATTTAGGTAATTAGAATTTAAAAATTGGAGATTGTCACTTTTGTTAAAAAGTGGAGATTGCCAGTTTTGCCTCTACACCCCTCAATTATATTAAATCTTTGATAGAAAGGCATTTCGTCCATCTGTCTCTAGTGAGGGAAGACTAAAAAAATATCATATTCCTTTATGAAAATCGATTTGCCTAATTTACCTTTAAAAATACAATTCTGCCATTGATACATATCACTAGTTCCTAGTCAAAAAGCCAACTGAAAAAACTCGAATGCAAAATTATTTCCCTTGTGAGTACGCACACTGCAACGCGCCGAAACGCGGGAGACGGAAAAAAGTCTGCGCTGCGCGCTCTAATGTGCGTTGGTCCATTTAAATACATGGCAAGCAGACAAAAGAAATTTCCACATGGCGCCGCACCGCGTCGCGCCGCGGTCTAGTGGGCGACAACCTTAACCACCGAGCTACACGCTGCTTTCGAAACCAGACTACATTGAGGCATTACTTTCTTCTACCGTTCCAATACGCATGCACCGGAACTGTGGGTTGAGGTTCAAGAGTTGCACGGTACGGCTAGACGCAAATAACTGACTATCAGCACACAGCCGCGCAGAGACCAACTAATTCTCGGACGCGCCAAACCAAACTAAATCTCGGACAGGGTGACGATAACGCCAGCTACATCTCGGGCATGTTTCGTGCCACGAAATCGCCCATAGAATTGCACATCTTATTTCTTCAATCAATATAAGTTTTATCTTACGTGTTTTTTTTCTAAAAAATTTATGTTTGGGCATTGAGAAAATAATATTTCACAAATTTAAAAAATAATTCATAATCTCATATAGTATTGTACTTTTATAAGCAAACTAGCGTGTACCAGCGACTTCGTTCATGTCGAATTAATCATTTGTAATGGTGATGATAAAGCAAAGCAAGAATTTCCATTAACATACAAACTGGATAAAATTTTCTCACATTTATGTCAGCATGAGAAAAAACAATATGGCGATATTATTATATAACTTGGTAATATTTGAGGGGTAGTTTCATCTCGTTGGGATTTGACTTTCGAGCAGTTTAAGCAGAATCGTGGTAAAGAAATTACCCAACTTTGTGGAACACCCTGTATGATTTTTTAAAAAATTTCAAAATATGTAAAAAAACCAAATAAATTATGCTTGTCCAAGCGTTTTCCCGAAAGACTAACCTTTTTTTAAATAACAAATATTGTAATATTTGAGGGGCGTTTTCACCCTCTAGGAATTTGAGATTCGAGAAACCCCTCCTTATCGAAACTCTACACCCCACAGTCAATCCGTTTGCCAAAAATCAGTTTTAAACGTCAAGCAGTATTATATAAAACACCCTGTATAAATTTATAAAAAATCTTAAAATATGTAAAACAACAAAATAAAATATACGCGTTTTCCCGAAAGACTAACCGTTTTTTAAATAACAAATATTGTAATATTTGAGGGGCGTTTTCACCTACTTGGAACTTAAGATTCGAGAAACCCCTCCTTATCGAACCTCTACACCCCACAGTCAATCCGTTTGCCAAAAATCAGCTTTAAACGTCAGGCAGTTTAAGCAGAATCGTGATTACTCCTTGGTCATATTTTATGAAACACCCTGTCTAAATTTATAAAAAATCTTAAAATATGTAAAACAACAAAATAAAATATACGTGTTTAAGAGTTTTTCCGAAAAACTCACCGGATTTTAAATAAAAAATATTTTAATATTTGAGGGATAGTTTCACCCCCTTAGAATTCGAGGTTCGAAAAATCCCTTCTTATCGAACCTCTACACCCTAGAATCAACCTGTATGCCAAAATTAAGCTTACGTTGAGTGATTTGAGCAGGATCGTGATTAATCAGTATGTCAGTCACTTAAGGATTTTATATATAAATATAGATAATAACAGATTAAAAATATTATTATTTATTTCCTAAATAATTTAAGAAGTACAAAAGCCTCATTAATAAAAATGCCATTAATAAAATAAACATAAAATTATTGTGTTACAGAGTCATAATGTTTCAGATTTATAGCCTCCATTGTTTGTTTATAAAATATTTCCCCAGTGATAAAATCTTTACGCGTTTACAAAAGAAATTACATATACATAAATATAAAATACGACAGCATATCACGCAAAAGGTGTGGAACAATTACAAATATACTTGGATCGATTTGTATATTTAATTAGTTTTACAGGTAGTTAAAAAGTAAATTTACTCCATGTGAAATGTCATTTATATCTATACGCAATTTTTATTTTTTTTTCCAAAATTTTAAATACAACATCTATTGTTGGATTTAGATATTGATTATTGTTTATTTGAATCACTAATATGTTGTTTAATCATAAGTTATTTTTATTGTACCTTCATTGGCAACCAACAGACAGTTCAATTGGTAATTTAGAACACCGCCACAAAACTGGATACTTATCACTTGTGTTGAGTAGAATATTGCTGTTTGTTATCTTCTAGGAAGATACGAGAATTGACCCTCCCCATAAGTAGCTCACGCACTGAGACTGGTGGAGTCTCACAAGCTCTCCAACGTTAGCGGACAATCACGCTACCCACCAGCGGACGAGTGCAGCGAAGAGGGTGAGGCCTTTCTCCCAACCAACCGAAGCAGAAACACTTAAGTATTCCAGTTGCATATCTAATCTCATATAATCGAGACTGTCACAGCCAATTACATTGATTGTTTATAATTGTTAATTAAATATAAGTCATTAATGAAATTTTCTATTGTCTTATTTAATTCCAAAGCATACTTCCACAAACCAGTAACTTTTAGAATTTTGTGGGTTATACTGTTGATACAAATACCATAACTGTTTCTGTATAGAAAAAATAAACAATTTACAAAATGCTTTCCGAAGGCGAAGAACACAAAATATATCTTAAATACATACAAGTATGCGTCTAAGAATCTAAGTAAAAAAAGATAATATTCAGTATAAAAATATCCTGTAATTTTCTACTTTACCAATATATAAATGATAAGTACAAGGTTGGCTGTCTCAAATTACAGTACCATATCATATTCACAAACGGAATACATATTTTCATATTTTCTTTACAACACTGTATCAACCCACTGCCTCTTTGTACTTCGAATCGTGATATTCAATAAAATATATACTAGATATAATTTCTGTACTTGTCAAAGAAATTTCCGATTTCTCAGATTCATTTTTTTCTCAGATAATTATCAGATATATTCTTAGAAAATATTCAGCCTTAAATTTTAGTTATGGATTTTAATTTTAATTTCGTAATATACACATATTTTTTGGAGAATTTATGCGTATAATGACGATATACAGGGTAGCGCACCTCACTCGCCTCGGTTGATTATACGAAAACGGAAAGATGTAGAAACAAAATATTTTATGGGTATATGTAGGGAGACAATGTGCACAATTTAAAATTATTTTGAAATATACAAGGTGTTTCAGAACTAAGATTCATACCAAAGTTATATTTTTCCTTATGGAACACCCGGTATTGTATCTAATTTTTGGATTCTTGGGCCCAAAAAAAGGCATTTATTATAGAGGTTAAATATGTCTAAAATCTTTGGTTTTTGAGATATTTAAAGATATTTAAATTTGCATGCTACAATAGAATAGGATATTAACACCCTGTACCTTACTTTTAAGAATTAATTCTTATGTTGAGTTTAAAGGTAGAGAAATAAACTTTACTGAAAAATGGTATTGCATCTTTAAATTTATACAGGGCTGTCAAAAGTTGCTGATCTATTTTAAGGATGTATTTTATATAAAAACTTCGTTATTTCAAATGCAATACCCTGTATTTTTTAAAATAAATCGAAGCAGATTCAAATGCTCTTTCAAACTATATTAGGGTTTCCTATACCTATCTAGCTCAGATTTTGAATAAAAAGCGATTTTTAAATAAAATTGCAATCAAGATGGCTGGTATCGCCATGGCAATTTTCTAGTGACAGTTAGTAACTATTTTCAAAGTCGACATTAGTTTATGGACATTATTATTTATAATTTATAACAGTTTACTTTAATTTACCTACAATAGTTTAATAAATAAGTATTCATTATTTATCAAGAAAAATAAAGCAGTATCTGCTGGCAGAACGAAGATATGTTACTAGCGGTTTTGTGAGGAAAATTGCTTCTTGGCCTCAAGGGCTTATGCTCAAAGATATCCAAATCGAAATCTTCCTGATAAGCGTTCCTTTGAAAAAGTACTTGTCCTACTTCGCAGAGCTTGTAGTGTGGTTTGTAGAAAACCTATTAGGCAGAAACCTGTCGTTAGAAGTGAAGAAATTGAATTTGCCGTAATTGGCTCTTTTATAGAAAATCCATATATCTACAAGTCATCGTAAAATAAATCAAAGAACTATTTCTTCTTTTTTCTCGATAGAGTAATAATAGAGTAATAGAGATAGAGTAATAAAATACATATTTAATAAATATTATTTATTAAACTGTTGTAGGTAAATTAAATAAAAGTAAACTGGTATAAATTTAAATAAGTCCATAAACTAAATTCGATTTTGAAAATAGCTACTGTCACTAGAAACTTGCCATGACGACACTAGCCCTCTTGGTTGGGATTTTATTGAAAAATTGCTCTTTATTCAAAATCTGAGCTAGATCGGTATAGGAAACCCTAATATAGTTTGAAAGAGCATTTGAATCTGCTTCAATTTATTTAAAAAAATATAGGGTGTTGTATTTGAAATAACAAAGTTTTTATGTAAAATATATTCTTAAAATAGATCAGCAATTTTTGATACCCCTGTATAAACTTAAGAAAACAATAACATTTTTCTGTAAAGTTTAGTTCTCTACCTTTAAACTCAGCACAAGAATTAATTCTGAAAAGTAATGTACAGGGTGTTAATAATCTATTTTATTGTAGCATGCAAATTTAAATATCTTTAAATATCTGAAAAACCAAAGATTTTAAACATATTTAATCCTTATAATAAATGTCTTTTTTTGAGCCCAAGATCCAAAAATGAAATAAAATACTGGGTGTTTCATAACAAAAAATATAACTTTGGTATGGATCTTAGTTCTGACATACCCTGTATATTGGAAAATAATTTTAAATTATGCACATTGCCTTTCCACATATAGCCATAAAATATTTTGTTTTTACATTTTTCCGTTTTCGTATAATCAACCGAGGCGAATGAGGTGCACCACCCTGTATATTATGTTAGTTAATAAAATAGTTCTACCGAAAAAAAAGAAATTCAAAAAGATATTTTATTTGCAACTATGAGTATGGAATAACACTGCTTAACATCCAAATTATTCCCGTTTTTAAAAATTCGCTTTCTTTTCTCTGCATTAACATTTTTGTAATGTTTCAAAAATCCACGCTAAGTGCCTACACGACCGTAACTCAACCTAAATCGAATAATTCCCCCAGTTTCGCCGAAAAGTCTGCCTTGTCCATTAAAGAGGATTTCGTACACAATTTAAGCTAGCTCTTTGTTTCCATTAGAATGTTCTATCCGGCTTTCAAGAGAAGAAGCCGCTGTTCCTACAAAGTCGAGAGATATCTCTCCTTAAACGAAACACTTTTATTTTTCCAAAAATCGAATTTGGAAAGAGAAACATAATTAAAATTATTAAATATTAAACCTAACTAAATAAGAAAGAAAAAATATATTAGTGTCTTATAAATATTTTTTTAAAGAATTCCGAAATATAAAATGATAATCGTAGGCAGTAAGATTATGAAAACTAGAATTCAGGAATAGGTGACTGAAAATTATTAATCATACGTAAAGGAGATTGGACGGAAACACAAAATTATATATTTTTTTACTTCTTCAGCACTTTAAAGAATGTCTCAAGCAAACGTAAAGCTAAATATACCCAAGAGTTGTGGAACTTATTATCACACATTGTCGGGCATCACCAGAGATACACATAAGGAGAATGAGCTTACGCATCCAAATGCGCTTGAACGAGTGCGCATCCAAAAATCTTGTTATGCCTACATGGGCACCATGTTAGTTTTTAGACTTACAGGGGAAATCAAAAAGTAATAACAGCAGACGGTTCTGACATTTCATCCTATTGTTTTCAGTATTGTTTTGCTATTTTTTTTCAAGGTTAATGTGACGAGTCTAATTTTTCGTTATTTTTTTAACTTACGGCTGATATAAACAGCTTTTCTTCAGCATTTTTCAGCACGATTGAACACATATATACAAAAGAAACTACCAGCCGAACAAAAGAATATGAACTTCCACTAGCCATAGCCTTTATAGACTTTGAGAAGGCTTTCGATTCGATATATCCTAAGGCAATAATAGAAGCCCTAGCGACTAGCCAAACAAGGTATTGCAAGGCCTTATTTAGAGTTAGATTAGTTATTAGTTTAGATTAGTTATTAGTAATGATTTAGAAAAACAACTCCAGAGTTCCCAACTGGTAAAGCGGTAAAGGAGTATGACTGGGAACCACAATATCCCCAAAGCTGTTTACAGCAACACTAGAAGAAATCTTCCGTCAACTGGACTGGTTACAGTTGAGGGTTGGAACCTTTGGAGTTACACAGCAAAATAAAACACTAAATCACCACAATACACCAAAACACTTTTACTTTTACACTAGACGCGCGTTTCGCTAACCATGTTAGCATCATCAGCAGATGATTATAAACTAAAATACAATCTACAATTGGAGATTATATAAACGCTCCAATTGTACATTGTATTTTAGTTTATAATCATCTGCTGATTATGCTAACATGGTTAGCGAAACGCGCGTCCAGTGTAAAAGTAAAGGTGTTTTGGTGTATTGTGGTGATTTAGTGTTTTATTTTGCTGTGTAACACCAAAGGTTCCAACCCTCAACTGTAATTTTCGATGGCTTCACAGTCAACGGAACTGAATCTTTATCGTAAGTTTAGTACTAAGATTAGGTTATTAGGAGCAGATATTTGGTTTCTTAAATCATGTAAAGCCAATTCAGTTTATCCTAGTTTTATTAAAGTTGATATTCCAAAAAATAACGTTAGTGATAAAAAATGGCTAGATTTAGAAATCAAATTTCTGTATAGTAAACGAAGTATGCTTGAAATTGAAGGCTATAGACTTTACAAAAAACTTACTTATAAGCTAACTAATGTAGAGTATGAATGTTAGTGTCTCTTTCAGAGATGTATGTTTGTGGTTATCAATTCAAAATTTGTTAAAAAAATGTCCATTTTGAATAATAAGTTTAAAAAGTTAAAAAGCTCTAAAAACAAACATGTTTTCCAGAGAGACATAAACATAGTAGAGAATCTTTCTTCGCAGACTTTTGATAAACAAGAGCTCAGTTTATTAAACAAAGGTTTAAAGTTTGCATTGCCCAACTCCGGTAACGCTTTGGAGGAAATCGTCGTGGGTGTTGAAACTGCTATTCAGCACTTACCCGAGGCTTCTAAGGTATTTACAAGAGAGACTTGTAGAAATCAGTTATCAAAAAATATCGTTTTAAGTAAATCATTAAAATCTAACAACGGGCACAATATTGTCAAGAGTTTGCGTAACAAAGATTGTTTGTACCTAAAAGCTGATAAGGGAAATAAGGTTGTTATATTAGATAAAAAAAACTATTACGATAAGGTTAACAACTTAATCGATAATGGTCCTTACATAAAGTTAAAAAAGAATCCTTTGTCTAAGATGGTAACAGATGTTAAAAAAACTTTAAAAGAATGTAACAACCTTATTGATTTTTCTTTAAAGAGAAAATTGCAAGTAGCCAATCCCTCATTATCGAAATTGTATGCGTTGCCAAAAATTCATAAACCGGACAAGTCTATGCGCCCAATTGTTTCAGCTGTAGGTTCTCCGACTTATAATTTGGCAAAATGGATATCAAGGGAGTTCGAAATTTACCTAATCATGAACCTTCTTTCTCAGTTAAAAATAATATTGAATTCGTTAACAAAATTAAAAATATAACATTGCATGTAGGTGAAATCTTGGTCTCCTTTGATGTATCTTCGTTGTTCCCAAGTGTTCCAATTCCACATACTTTAGGCTACTTGAAGGAATTACTAAACGCAAATGGTCTCGACAACAAAACTGTGATTGAATATATTGAGCTTACATCATTATGTATGAAACAAAATTGTTATCAATTTAATAACAACTTTTTTGAACAGCGGGAAGGTACAGCAATGGGTAATCCATTATCTCCATTTTTGGCTAATTTATTCATGAGCAGGTTTGAAGTGGAGGCTAAGAATCAGTTTGAGTATTTTCCAAGAATATGGTTTAGGTATGTTGATGATATTTTTGCTGTTTTTGACACAAATTCATACACCATAGATAATTTTATTTCTAAGTTAAATAATCGTTTTCCTTCCATTAAATTTACACTTGAAATTGAGAACAACGACAGATTACCATTTCTAGATGTATTAGTTATTAGAAATACTAATAATTGCCTCGAATTTGATATCTATAGGAAAAATACCACTACACGCAGATATATTCCTAATGAATCATATCATAGTATTGAACATAAAATGGCTAGTTTAAATTTCTTAGCTCATAGATTACTTAGTTTTCCATATTCCAACAAAAGATATGAAATAGAAAGAGATTACATTAGGAATGTAGCTGAGTGTAATGGATATTCTCCTTCACTAATTGATAAAATAATTAGAAAACGTAGGTATAGGTTAATGATTTCTGAAAATTCTACTTTTCAAGTGGAGAAAGATATGTCAAAATATTTTTCAATACCGTTTGATAGACAGTTATCCCGTGGTCTAAAAGAAATTTTTAAGAATGTCAATTATAAACTTGTGTATAGTGCTAATCATAAATTAGAACCATTATTAGGTAATCCAAAGGATAAAACACCTCTACTGGAAAGGTCGGGTATTTATGAAATTTCTTGTAAAGATTGTAATCAAAAATATGTTGGGCAAAGTAGAAGATCAATATTAACTAGATTTAAAGAACATTTAGCTTAGATAAGATATGGTAGACCTGATAAATCTTGCGTTGCCGAACATATTGTTGATAATGAACATTGTATAGATCTTAATAATTTAAATTACTTAAACAAGTCTCAAATTACAGGTAATTAGATGCATATGAAAACATCAGAATTAATAAATGTAAAGATAGTATGAACAGAGACAACGGTCCAATTCTCTCGACTCGGTTGGCTAGATCTTGCCACGCCCACTGAACGAGTATATAAACGCTCCAATTGTAGATTGTATTTTAGTTTACAATCATCTGCTGATGATGCTAACATGGTTAGCAAAACGCGCGTCCAGTGTAAAAGTAAAAGTGTTTTGGTGTATAACTGGACTGGGCCAACAAAGGATTAAAAATAGATGGAGAATATCTCAACCATCTAAGATTTGCTAATGACATAGTCCTAATTGCTAATAGCACTAAAGAACTACAAGCTACAAAATGAACTTAGCAAAAAGTAAAGTACTGTACAGGGTGGGTCAAATTCGACGCTTTTAAATGAAAACACCCTTTTCTATAGGAGATAGACGAAAACTAATATGGGTGTCTGGAGCTCAATTTTCATCAAAAACATGATGGTGAAAACCGCACATCAATATCTGTTACCGTTTCGGAGTTACGGGGTGTTTTTCAAAAATGTGCATTTTTAACAAATCGCTGTAACTTTTTTAATATGGAAAATTTTGTATTTTTAAGAAAACATTTCCAAAGCACCTTTTTACGTAGAATTTAATGGTTTAAGTATAATTTTTTTAAAATTAATAATTTAAGAATTATCAACAGGAAATTTGATTTTTTATATGGGACACCCTGTATATTTTTAATTTATTGAAAATAATTTAAAATTGCCTTTCCAAAAATATAACACACTTGATATTTTGTTATAGTTCCCTTCGAAATACAGAATTTTTAAAAGTTCGCCACTTTTAACTAGTAGGCTTTGGACCCCTAATTGATGATATACCCTTAATGGAACTCGAAAACATATTATTTTATTTTTCCTGCAAGACGACGCACCGCCTCTGAACGCTGAAGTTATCAGCAAGTTTTTGCAGCCGATTTCAAGAATAATTGCATAGCTAATCAAAATCCCAGCCGTTGGCCGTCGAGGCCGCCTGACTTAGTGCCCATGGATCTAATCCTATGGATATATTTGCGGAAGAATAAAGGTTTCTTATTCTTTCGTATAATCTAGACAAGAATTATAAATACTTAGCAGTTATGAGGGGATATCTTTCACCCCCACTGAGTTAATGAATTCCGCGAGAAATGTTCAAAAACTGCCCCGTCTGTCCATAACAGAAGACGGTCGATATATCGAACACCTATAGTAAAATCTCATGTCCTGGTTTGCTATTTATTTTTATTGTTATTAGATATAGTTTAAATGTGTTGATGTTGGTTAAATATATTTTAAATTGTTATAAAATTCTGCATCTCTCATAGCAAATATTATTTTCGTTTTAATTGATGCTCACAGCTAGAATTTTTTTGCATTACAGCCGGTGCCGTTCAAAGCCAACTTATTTAAAGCAGGCGAATTTTTATATACTCTATATCTCGAAGAGGAATCGAACAAAATATCAAGTGTGTTATATTTTTGGAAAGGTAATTTTAAACTCTTTTCAATAAATTAAAAATATACAGGGTGTCCCATATAAAAAGTCAAATTTTCTGTTGATAATTCTTAAATTATTAATTTTAAAAAAATTATACTTAAACCATTAAATTCTACGTAAAAAGTTGCTTTGGAAATGTTTTCATAAAAATACAAAATTTTCCATAGCAAAAAAGTTATAGCGATTTCTTAAAAATGCATATTTTTGAACAACACCCCGTAACTTCGAAACGGTAACAGATATCGATATGCGGTTTTCAGTATCATGTTTTTGACAAAAATTGAGCTCCAGACACCGATATTAGTTTTTGTCTATCTCCTATAGAAAAGGGTGTTTCCATTTAAAAGCGTCGAGTTTGACCCACCCTGTACAATAAACTAGTGCCATTCTAATAAATAACACAGCACATGAAATTGTAGAAGAATACATGTATTTTAGAACAACTAATACACAGCTCGGGATCTCTATTACCAGAAATCATCAGAAGAATTAAGTTGGCATGGAGTACGGAAAAAACTCAATCTTATTCAAATCTAGAATGCCACTTTATCTAAAGAAGGAAACATTCAACCAATGTGTGTACTACCAGTGATGACCTATGCATGCGAAACCTGGACACTTAAAACGGATATCATAAGGAAACTGCACATCGCACAAAACTCAATAGAACGAAATATGCTGGGACACTAAAAGAATAGAGTGGATACGACAAAAGACCCAAGTAATAGATGTCATCCACAGAGTCAAAACCCTCAAGTGGCAATGGGCAGGACACCTGGCAAGAAGGACAGATAATAGATGGACCACAAAATAAATCTATATCTAAATATGTGAGGAAAGCTACATCATAATTGACAATGGTTGAATAAGCTGAAGATTGAAAATGAAAATTGATGATCGTGATAAACTTTTCTACTATTATGAACTGTTTCCAGTGTTTTTTTTTGTGTAGAAAATAATTTTTATCAGTGTTTTAGCTGGTATAGCCAATTAGTGTTTTAATTAGTGATAGTTCTTTGTTTAGCACTTTATTTTTATTATATATAGACCTTTAATCATGTCTTGTACTGTAAAAGAGTGCAAGAATAACAGGAAGAATACTGGTATTCATACAAACATTAGTTTTTACTTGTAAGTTATATTTATGCTATATTTCTTTGTATAACCTAATATTATTTATAAAAAATTAAATACATTAAAAAATTAAATGTATTTCTCGTATTTTTCAAGTATATATTTTGATTATTTCAAATTCTTATTATACCGTGCCGGCAACTGTTACTTTTGGGTCGGCATTTACATGTGTGGAAGTAAATCGCATAGGGATCTTATTAAGTCGGAGTGAGAGAAATGCGACCGACCGACGCGACGCGCGACGGTGTGCTGTTGCGGCGTTGCCGATACGCCTTTCCCTATCAAGTAAAGTAAAATCAGGATCGCAAACCGCTTATTTTTAAAAGACTTTTTTTTCAAGAGATAACTAGATAAAATCATTAGGTTTGTAATGTTTCTGAGCATCTGAAATGGAATTATAAGGATATCGTTAGGGTGTCATATTTTTATAACGAGAAAACGTCAGTAATCGCGATAATTTAAAAACTCAACTTTTTAACACATAACAGGCCATAACTCAAGAACCACTTTAGATATTGAAACTTTTTTTTATTTCCAAGATCGGATATTTTACAATATGTTTATATAAGAAAAATTCGATAAGGTTGTTTTTTCCATTCAAAAATTGTAAACAATCCATCCACTTACTTTTAGAGCATAGCAATTTTCAGCAATCGTGTAATTTTTTTATTGATAAAGATTTTCACATACTGTCTACAAAGAAAATACAGCAGAAATATTAACAAAGTTCTTGAAAAAACTACAATCTATTATTTCTAATATATTTCGAGATATCGATTTTTGAATTCAGAGTTGTAATAGCACGACCACTATTGAACACCCACTCAATTCCACTTATTTTTACCAAAAATGCAAGTGTTTCTAGCTTGCACTTAAAAAAATTCAAGCTATTGGAAAAATTACAACGACTCGTTATTAAATAAACAAATCAAGTATCACGAGACGTAATTAAATCGTGAAGCTCAACGCATGACGTACACCTTTCCCTAGAACTTTAAGTACCGAGAGAGGTATTGGTTGGGTCGACCGATCAACTGCGACAAATCTGCTAAATCCCCTTCCACGTCTCTTAGCGATGTGCACAGTTTCTCAGTTTATTTCATACGTTTGGCAACGTGTTTACTCTCCTCTCTTTGTTCAGTACATTATAAACGCATTGTACTCTTCTTACATACAGAAATCTCGACCCAAGACTAATCTTTGCCAGCTCTTAGTATAGTCATTACAATGATAATATTGTTAGCGCCTTCGATAGCTCTGGTTCCGAGTGTTACTTGCCGTTACTTGCGGCTAGGTTAAATAACATTGACACATTAAATTTTCAATTACTGTATTGAAAGAAAATTATAAAAATGGAAACGTCATTATGTAATTATAATAATTGCAATGTCTTATTTCAGTCTGTCTTTTTCTTCTGTCAACCGGCACAGGGTCACCCGCGTTGCCACTTCCTCGCGCCGTTGCCACTTCTTATATATGATTTTGTCTCATATCCTTAACAAATATACTTAATCACGTAGTAGACGGATTGGAAGGATACTACGTAAATATGTTTCTAGATTAATTCAGATATTATTTGTATATATTGTTGAATATTTTGCATTAACTAATGCAATAATTATGTGTGGTGATCTGGTGATATAACACAACATAATATGTAAAATTTTGTTTAGAAAATAAATGTTTATGATATTCAGTTTTTGTTTTATTCTCTGAAAAATATTGTAACTCAACAAATTTGTAACACAATAAATTTGAAAAGTTCTCATAATGTTAGAGATTGCATTTCTTTCTATTTTACTTTACTTTCCAATATTTATTTGAAGTAAGAATGTTTTAAAAACATCCAAAATTATTTTCAATAAACGAAAATAATGACTAAAACAAACTTCTTAAAATATTTATAGTCAGCTTTTATATACAAAATTCCTATGATAGAAGTATACTAAAACACTTATTTATTTTTTTATAGATATAATACCGCAACTGTATTACAGCTAATATGTATAATTAATGTTAATATATCATTAACCAGTAAAAATAAAGATATTGAGATTAATTATAAACTACACTATCGAGAAAAGATCTACCTCCTCAAAGATAAGATGATTTTTAAATTCCTTGCATCGTTAACTTACTACACAGGGTGTTTCAAACTTTCACCAAAATATCAACATTTTGTTTTCCTTCGTATAATTGACAGAAGAAAACTTCATTTTTAATTTAGAAAGAGACACTAAAAAGCCAACTAATTTAGCTACAAATTTGCTTAAAAAAAATCATCACTATCGGTGAACTAGGAACTAAAAATACATAAAAATTTTAAGGTGTCCATTTTTAGTGCGGGTGAGTGTAGATAATTTATTATAGACTTGCTAATGTTATTTAGGAAATTCATAGATTTGAATTAGGCATTTAAGACCCGTAATTCGCTAGATAATTTGTGAAATTATTTATGTTTTATTTACCTATGTAAACTCGATGTAAAATCGATGCAACAGCGCTTATTCGATTACAAAAATCCGTTTTGTATTGTGTTCCGTCTTCCGTGTCGGACGGACCGGTAGGAGTAGCGTGCGAATGCCGTGTCGATTTCCTATTCGCCGCCGTGTATCGAAAATTAGAGAGGTCGGAACACACGGCACGCGGGCAGCGCTCATTTCGCCGCCCGCCAATTTAAACACGACGAAAATTGAATTCGGCATGAAAAGATAACCATCGACCAAATCACGATTATTAATGGCAATTTCCCCGGCACACCAAAAATGGAACGTAAAAAACTCGGTACGGGGTAAAAATAATTCTGGGAGGTGTGGCGTTTTGTTTGTTTTACGATGTTTATCTTTTCTATCTCTTCATTTTTCGCTCTCGCTTTTTTTGATGTAAACATGGTCAATCAATATGCCAAAAAACACTGCCTTTTCGCACTTTTTCAACAAATCAAAGGAGTATACTAATGTTTCTTAAGCAGGACTCTTACGGCTCGTGTACTTCCCAGACAATTGTGATTGGCATACAGGGTCCGGCGACAGTAGCTTCTATAATAAATAATTTAGAGCGCTTTCAGATGGAGCAGAGAATCATCGCGGACCGTCCGCGTGTTTTTTCAAGATAGCCTTCGGACGAAATCATCCGGACGGAGCATATAAACTCATGGTACTTGCTCGAAGTCGCGGACGCTCCGCTCCATCTGAAAGCGCTGTTAGAAATTTTGTTAGAGTTGGTGCATTTCAGTTGATTTCAACAAATTCCGACCGCAGCTTCAACGGCAGAAAAGTTGTCAGTGTGTATTTCACGCCGATGCATGTCATGATGGTCGCATGCATTAAAATAATATTGAAATCGTGGTTTTGTGATAATATTTCTCTACGTCAGTGAGTTAAGAAGCTCTTAACTCACGCATTTTGAGTGAGTTAAGATCAATATTATTTACTGTCATATTGACATTGTAATGCATGGTGTTATTTAAACAAAGGTATTAAGGTAATAGATTTTTAGGATAGGTATATAGCTAAGTACAAAAGCGAGCATAGAACATAGTTTTAATCACCGGTTTTGCTAGTTGGGCATAATTGGGGCTATTTCGGCTATAACGAAATTGAACTCGTTGTGCAACTTAACTAGTTGAACTCATCTAAAAAGTTTTTTAGCTGGAATAATAAACCATTGAATAAGCAATATTCCAGCAATATTTTATTTAAGTGCAAATATTCCTATATAGTGTCCTATAAAGTGTTTTTCTCAAAACTGGCTCAATTTAACATTAATCGAAAAATAATAGCGTCAAAGACGGCTGGGAAATGACAATCAATGATAATTTTGGCGAGATCATATTTAGTCGTTATTTACTTGACGTAAAACTTATTATTGTCAAAAATTAACACTAATTTTAGAAATCTTAATAAACAATATAATGGTTTCCACATGGACACACAAATCTATTTCAAATAAAAAATTCTCGATTTTTTTTTATTAATTATACTACACAATATCATTTTTACTCAATATAAAAATAAATTATAACCATTCTCCAGCCGTCTTTGACGCCGTTTTTTCGGTCATATAGTACTTTTCAGAGGGAATTTGTACCAACTAATTTTAATTTTGTATATTGTATTAGTAAATGTTTCCGTTGACTACAAATCAATGGTAGAGTAGATCTATAGATACGTATTTCATTAGGTAATGTACCCTTCACGATTCCACACATTGAAAACCCCTGCCAAACCTGTCATTTACGCTCCTATACACCATACCATTAATCCTTACGCAAGCAAGAAAATGTCTTATCCCCTTTCAAGAGCAATTAGGCAAATCCCTCTTTGACATGTACAGAAAGGAGATAAATGCCCAGAACCATCAATAAAACTTCGATTCCCGCCCTTGCCAACTCTCGCTCTTCGAATTTTTTGCCATTAAGAAAAAAATCCAGGTATAAGTGTCTCAAGGAGGTAAATCCCCAGCGACAGAGTGTTTCCGGGCATATAACGAGGACAGCATTTTTTTTGGCAAAACACGCAGCTTTTCGCATTTATTGGTCTTCCGTAAGGGGATTTTTTTACGGCAGTCAAAATATTTGGAAGTTCTTTGATGCAGGATTGATTGAACGATAAGAGCATTAAAAGTAACCTAAATAATCCTGTATATATTTCATATCAATTAAACTTTTAGTTACGTAATCGATGGCGCGGTTTTAAATTCATTGTTGCCAACCATGTGTAACAGTCAAATTTCCTCGCAACGACCTCTGTGTGCTAACTCATAAAATATCGCAAATAGCTATTATTTTTGCATCATGTTTACTATAATTTTATTGTTAAATAGTATTTTATTTAAATTTTACAATTATGCAACTCGATATACACCGCGATATACAGCTATAGATACACAATATTGTCACTGGACCAGGCACACCAGCAGTAGTAGGCTTTTTGTCCATCTCTCTATATCTTTGATCATCACTTTTGTCCGTCACTTGTCACTGTCAGATCAAATCAGCAGTGGGATTCTATAAGCTCAGTAGCAAGAATATTCCTGTCTAGCCTATGCTATTTGTATACGATTGATGAGTCACTAGACAGGAAATATGTTTACAGAAACGGGCCACAGATGTTTTTGGATTTATTTATCCTTTGTTTTGGTTATTGAAATTTTATAATTATCAGATAAAATTTCGTAGTTAAATTGGTTATTTTTGATGTGGATCGGAGTGTGCAATTCGTTCATTTAATTGTGGAATGTCTGAGTTAAGTTCGTTCATTGACCGGATATGAAATATGGCTGTCGAAAAATATTCGAGAACATCGTTTTTATTTATGCCTTTTTGTGAGTTGGACTAGTTAAGATATATAGTTCTCTATCTATATCCTGGAGGGAGATTTCCGGTTGAAATCTGATTTTGTGAAGGAAATCGAATCCTTGTATCACTTCTTGTGTACTCCCGGGCTGAAAAGTGTCGTCGTGAAGAACTGGCTGCCCGCCGTTACCCTGTTGGTGAATAGCAGGTCTTCTTAAAGAAGGATTAAGGCTTCCGAAACACATTTGGTCAGAGACGTGGTTGGATTTTGTTGAGTTTACATGGACCACCGACCAATTTCCGTAAGGGATTAAATAGCCAAATTTTTCCGACCGATATCCCGATTCCACGTGCCCAAGAAGTCCCCGAATAGTTCCAAGGTATGCTATAATTCTTCTGCCATTCTAAGTCAATGCTCAACTGATTTTTATTCATATTGTTGTCTGGCTTTCGACGTTTCCACGCCCACGTGGTGTAGAAAGATTAGTTGAGTGTTATCTTTCTTAAGTCTTATTTGATTGTTCGTAATTGTAGAGCAAGAAGACCGATCCAGACCGTACAGCACAGAACAGTCCAGAATTTCATCCTTTCCTGTTGCCCATGTGTAGAGTTACCCGTTGCACATCATAAACCCTCGTTGAGGTAAAGTTCAGATTTGATTAGTCCTTCTTTATTACCTTTATTAACTCCTACACGTTGTGCTAGTCCTTGTTCTATAATTGAGGCTCATTTCTAAGACAACCAATATGATTTAGGGTTTTTGTGTTCACCATTTGAAGTCCTACACCTGCCTGTACATTTGCTGACGGGCTCCAGTGACATTGCATCGAGCTGCTGTACACCGTCGTAGCCTGCTGTACACCGCCTGTAGCTATGCACTATAGCTAAGCCGGAGGAAGTTTCAGTAGTTTGCAAGTACTTGTCAAGACAGTACGTTAGAGTAGGACTGTACAATTTTAGTTTAGATTTAGTTTGATATTTGTAATCCACCCAGGATATTGTACTTAGTTTAAGTAAGGGGGATTATGACGTCATACTTTTAGTTAGTTTTCTTGATTTAAATTTTATTCTACTTTTCAACGTTTATTCATTTCCATTTCTTTAAATATCAACTTTTAATATTTTAATAAATTGCTTAAATATTTTTAGTAGTATCATTTGCGGTCTAGTCTCATAGTTAAGTTAGAGTCACTTAAGTTCAAGTAATTATAGTATAATTGAAGTTCATGGTAGTTGCACTCAACAGTTCGAGGTTAGTGTTGAAGTCTACTTAATAGTAACATCTTTTATGCCGAGTTCATAGAGTATAATCTCGTGGCGCCCTTTTATTAATATCTTTGAACCCCGACCACCCGGCTGTTAAAATTAAAAAGCTAGTGGCCTCTATGTAACTCATTCTGCATTAAGTAAACTTGTGTTTTATTGAACTTCAAATTAGAAAGGGCGTGGCACATGGACATATTCGGCGCCGGGATGACTAACTGGAATTTCAATTTCCCGCTAGGGATTCAGGTGGTAGATCTGCTTTACAAAATGTCAAGTTTCCACAACATTTATCTATTTATTTCCTGAAATCATCATTCGTTTTGACACTTAAGTTCTTTATTACAAGTTTTTGGTTTAAATAAATAGTGTTGTGATAGTTAAAAATACTCTGAAGCTTAAAAATGTTTACTAGCAGACCTTGAAGACGAACATTGTTCTTTTTAGAACCTGTTTTAGTTGCGAAGTATACAATATTAATTAATAGCCGTAAAAAACTCATCGCAACTTTATTAGAATATTTTGAACGGGAAAGCGGTAGTAATGGCCCTTTGTGTCCCTTAAGTGCTGTTAAGAAGGTGAGTTTTGTTGATGTAATACTATAATCAATTTATTTTTGTTTCCTAAGTAGGCAACGCTGTGCCGGTGAAGCTTAATCACGTGACTAAAAGTTTATTTGGTATGAACTGTAATTATAACAGCCATAAAAAAACATCTTAATATATTTCTGAAAAAAGCTTCAGTATTTCGCCACTGAAACGGAATCTAAAAAATTAAAAACACATTTTTGAAAAATGCCACTGCGTTAAAATCCAGACACCGGCTTGTCAGTAGCTGCCGTATGATCACAAAAAAGCGGCGCCCAGTTGGCCTAGAAATAAACGAACGATGATTCCGAATGTAGAATGTTTAGCAGGGGGCTTAATCACCACGACCTTACAGATCTATTGTATGTTCCCCTTTCTTGAGTTATAGCGGGTTATAACTTATCATACGGTCTCAATGCTTTGACAAAAGCCGGTATCTGAGACGGTTCCAGAGAGACCAGCTCTCCATCTTCGAAATCAGCCGTACCGAAGTCTATGGCACAAACGGTTGTCGTCTCGGCGCACTCAGTGATAACGTGTTGTAGTGTTTCCCCATTTTCCCCCTAGAATCTGCATTCGCCGTTGTTTCTCAGCTTCAATCTACTGAGGTGTCCTGATAGAAACCCTGTGAGAATCCAAAGATTGTTCTTACTTAAATCAAAGAAAATATTTGATATTTTTCAGTCCTAAGTTCTGAGGAACGTTTTCCGGAGACATTCCCAATATACAGCGACATTAGCGATCTTTATCAAATAGCCGCAACGACAGCAATTTTCATTACATAGTCATCGCTGACTTTTTTTTCAATCATGTTATATTTACTTGCTAACAAATTTACCTAACCAATAAAAAATGCTTAACATTTCAGGGATTATATCTGCCACCGTCGTCAGAAGCACAATACAAAAAGAATAAAGAAGAATTACATATTTAAAATATGTCAATATCACAACTACTTAGAGAACACTTCATAATCTCATCGTCTTTCACCGAAAACTAAAGGCTTATTATTATACAAAATAGATAAAAGTGTTTTAAAACATAAGCATACTTTACAATTGCTAGAAAAATAACGTCTATGTCTTTATCTATCAATCTTTCTGTATTCCGTCGCAAAGTTATTATCTTACGAGGCTGCCGAGTGAATTTTAAAAGAGAAAAAAGAGCACCAAAGTACGGAGACGCTCGATGTGATATTCTAGTTTTTGGTAAGATGTCTATCAAAAATCTACAAAGTTATTTGAAGCAAATGGAATACTACCAAGTTTGTTTTGTTTAGAATCCGTGGAGGTTCCTAAATTAGTTCATAAATGCATGTGAAACCCCAAACTTAATACTTCCTCTTAAGAAAAAAAAAAACAATTTAAAAATTTGGATAATTGTATATCTGGTTTTAAGCAGCATTATCAATAGATAATCAAAACGCGCGGCCAGGGCAAAAAGAAGGTATTGTGGTGTATTGTTGCGAATGAGTGATTTATTTTGCTGTAACACCAAAGGTTCCAACCTTCAACTGTAATTTCCTCACGTCATTGACATAGCTCCAGGATCTTCTTAGAAACATAAAAGAAGTAATAAATAAATAAATATAGGTACCTAATTACATTAAAAATATTTGGAATTTTCATAAATTTAATATCATCATCATCATCATCATCTCCAGCTTATTCTATCAATTATTAAGTAACCTTCTTCAAATATTTAGATACTCTCTAAGTATTAGGGCCCATTGTTATCTATTATTGGCTATGCGGGCCCAAGTTATCACTGCTAATTTCCTAATATCATGGTTTGGTCTTCTTCGAGGACTCTTAATTCTTCGTGGGTACCATACTGTAATTTTTGTGGTTCATCTGTTGTCCGCCCTTCTTGCCAGGCGTCTTGCCCATTACCACTTGAGGAATTTTATTCTTTGGATGGCATCTATTACCTGGGTCCTTTTGTCGTATCCACTCCATTATTTTACGGTCTTTTTTTGTTATTTCCAGCATATATCGTTCCATAGAGCGCTGTGCGACCTGCAGGTTCCTTATAATGTTCGTTTTAAGTTTCAGGCACAGGTCATTACTGGTAGTACACATTGGTCGAATGTTTTCTACTTTAGATAAAATGACATTTTAGATTTAAATATAATTGAGTTTTCTTATGAATTATTCTTATGAATTATTATTATGTTGTTGGCGCTATTCCAGTCTTGCTTAACTATCTTCTGATGCGTGTCAAATACTCGTCGACGAGTAATGGCAGTAGTAGTAACATATATAATATTTAAATTGGTTTACAACAACTCCTTGTTATAGAAGTACATAAAAGCGCTTTAAAATAGAAGCATACTTTACAATTGATAGAAAATTTATCGAAAAGTAACGTCTATGTCCTTATGTATCAATCTTTCTGTATTCCGCCGCAAAGAGAAATAATGGAAAAATTGTAAAACGCGGAATATAATTGAAGCGCGAACGTAGCGCTGACAATCGCGATAATGTGCTCTCTGCCAGCGGCGCGTCCCGATATCGGCTGTCGATGCGGATGGGAACAGACAGACGATCTCGACGACGATGCCTCAAATCTCCGTCAGACGGCGGAACATCTGGCTTTGATTGGGCCCCAGATCGAATCATTACGGAGACGTGGCTGCCGAGTGAATTTTAAAAGGGAAAAAAGAGCACCAAAGCACGGAGACGCTCGATGTGATGTTCTAGTTTTCGGTAAGATGTCTATCAAAAATCGACAAAGTTATTTTAAGCGAATGTGATACTCCCAAGTTTGTTTTATTTAGAATCAGTGGAGGTTCCTAAATGAGTTCATTAGTGCACACGAAAACCAAAATTTAATGCCTCCTCTTGAGAAAAAATACAGATTTATAACTTCGGAGAATTTCTTATCTGGTGTGAAGCAGCATTATCAAAAGATGATTAAGACTAGATTAAGACACTTTTCAAGTTGTGCAGTGCTAAAATAAAGTATTTTGGAGAATTAGTGATTTATTTTGCTTGTAACACCAGATGTTCGAATCTTCAACTGTAATTTCCTCACGTCATTGACATAGCTTGAAGATCTTCTTAGGAACACAAAAAGAGTGATAAATAAATAAATAATTACACTAAAAATATTTGGAATCTACATAAATTTAATATCATCATCATTATAATCATTATTTCCAGCTTATTCAACCATTTCCAATGATTTCCTCAAATATTTAGATAGTCTGTTAGTAATTGGGTCCGTTGTTGTCTATTGTTGACTATGCGGGCAAGTTATCGCTGCCAGGGCAGATGTCAGCCGCCAGTGGCCAGTGTATACTACAGTCAGCGTACGCGCATCTTTCCTACCAGTCTTTAGGAGTTCTTCTGTTCTACGTTTGGATGGCAATGCTAGGTTGTTTCTTACTAGTAGTTTCTTACAATGAAGAATCGTCATAGACGTGCTTTTCGTTACCTCAAGTGCTTTCAACGCGGCTTGACTATCCGAAAATATGCTGATTGTTTTCCCGGTGTATTGCTGTTCTACCAGCAGTTCGACAGAGGTTTCAATAGCATAAAGCTCAGAAAAATTGTGGTGTGTTCTCCAAGACTGTGGTAGATCTCAGTCTTTGGACTGCTATAGTAAATTCCTGATACGCCAGATCTTTTTTGTCCTTGGATCAGTCCGTGTACCAACCCATTTCCGCATGTAATAATCCGTTCCTCAGCTTATCCCATTCGTATTCGGAAACAGGACGCTGTAGGTGCGTGTCAAGAGTTGGACCGGTGGTGTGAGATCTGAGACCGTTCCAAGAATCTCATCCGACTGTAGTTCGTCTACTAGTCGGTTTTGTATGGATTTAATTGTTCCTTGGCATTCTCTTGTCATATTTACAAACGTATAGGTAGCCCATCTCGCCTCTCTTTCCAAAAGAACTTGAAAAGGAGATAAGTCGTGTAGGATTTGCATAGCTTTTGACGGCGTGGAATGAAAGGCACCAGTCACCGCTCAGCATACTTTCATTTGGAAATGTCAGCTAGCTATGTATAAAATAGGACCTCATATAACAGTAAGGGCACAAAAAATGTAATAGTATTTCGTAAATAACGGTAACTTGTCATATTTAATGGTTATACTAAAATATAAAACTGTTAGTCCTTCCATTTATTCTTCAAGTATAGTTACAAATAAACAGCCGAAGACACAATTTCTCTATAAGATTTCAACCTCCATCACAATAAAAATCTGAAGCGAGCAGCGATAACATTATCAACGGAATGACGATTACTTCATTTGCATACATCATGCGTCTCCGTCTCCAAAGGAAAAGGGATTAGGGGCAAAAACAGACTGCACGATAACAAATCCCCTTTCAGGACTAAATATATTCCGGGCTAGGGACCGCAACAAAAAGCCTACTGGATACAATCGAGGCCGTCCGCCGGGAGGCCTTTTTGTCCTGTACCACTCACTCGCTCGCTATGTATACACGGTGTGCCCCTTTTAGGAAGGAACTTTAATAGATACTTTCGGTTAAATAAATAAAATAACATCAGTCGTAATGGCCAGTTGTTATTACAACTAAAACGGGAAATCACCTTTTGCTAATAGGAAGCTCTCCTTATTCCCATCCTTTAACACTCGAAAGAATATGGTGACCAGGGTTCGGAAGTAGTTAATTAAGACGTAATTTACCTAATTAACTACGTGTAGTTTTTCTTCAAAAACTACGCCTTTTCCCGTTCATTAACTACATGAAAACTACGTTAATAAACTATGTATTGATATTATGAATAATTTTGCTTTGTATGAGGGGTCTAAATAATATGATGTGTGAATATTTTATTTAAAGCCATATTTATTCTGTTTCCTTAAATTTATTGTGTTTTCTAAAGCTTCAACTTATTATAACGTCACCTCAAACCTCTGATATTTGAAAGTTACCTACATAGGTTACATAAACTACACCCTCTACATAAACTACATTAACTACATGTAATGTAGTTTATGTAGTTTTTAAAAGTAACATGTAGTTTTCCGAACCCTGATGGTGACATCATATCACAATAGCGCGGATCGTTGTTATCCATCCCTCTCTATCTTGAGCGGCCAACAAAGCTTCTTGTCTCCTTCCTCTTGATCGTTTTCCATTAAATCTTTCCTTCGATGATGATTTTCTCCAATACATCTTCATCTTCTTAAAATGCGTAGAAAAAAAATTACCTAAGATATGACTGGTTTATTTTGGTTGAAAATCTTGTGGTAACTTTCAACTGCCTGAGAATTGAGATCTTGGTCCGATGTTCTGTATATGAAATTTGCAGCATTCTTCTATAGGCCCACATTTCGAAAGAATCTATTTTTCTTCCGTTTGTAGTTTGCAGGGTCCAAGTTTCAGATGAATAAGTAGCGATAGAAAAGAACAATATGTTAAGTAATTTTACATTGCTGTACTGGAGTATTGTAAATTATTATTAATTGGAATGAATAAGAAAATAACTTATGAATATCTGGATTATATTTGGCACCTCTATTGAGATGCAATCTTGGCGAAAAACTTCGCAGAGTTAAGCGGCCCATACATTATCAAACAAATTACGCAACACAGGCTGTTGCGCAACGAGTTGCCAATGTATGGTAACGTTTGATGCGTTGCGCAATTGTTTGATAAGTTTCAAGAATGTTTGAATTCTTTTGTGCAACAGGGCTGTTTGCACAACGCGTTGTGTAGTGTATGTGTGTGTTGCGCTTCGTTGTGCAATATTTTAGTTCTTTTATCCAAATTCTTTGTTTTCTTTTTCGTTTTTTTGAGATCATCGACATCATCTAGGGTATATACGATAATAATTGACGCAATGACAATTGAGGACATGATTGTTTCTCGAACAATGCACAACTTTTAATAAAAAGTTTGATCAAAAATTTACTAAGTGCATGGGTGATGCAATTGTGCAACGGAACGTTGCGCATCGTTTTGTTGCGCAATCTGTTTGATAATATATGGGCCGCTTAATACAAGGAAGATTATATACAAATGCAAGACTGACTCATTGATGATTGAGGAAGATACTGTTCGCCTCTTGACGATTCCATATTTGAAAGGAACATCAGAAAAGATATGCCTAATAGCCAAGCAGTATAAAATTAAAATTGTTTTTAAGTCTAGGACTATTCTATAACCTGTTTTAACAAAATCAAAACCAGAATTATCTGAACAAGAGAAAGAATGCATTATACAGGGTGAGTCTTAAATAAGTGCAAATATTTTCAGGGCTGGTAGATCTCGATAAAAGAAATATATTTACTCTTTACCGTTTTCAAATAAACCCAACATAATCGAGTTATTTTACTTTGAAAATATGAAAAAAAAATTTTTGCTTAAATCTTGAGAACCAGGGCTGAATCTTTTCTGAATTTTCTTTCTTTTAAATTTAATTGGCTATTTATATTGCCATATTACCAAAAAATTATGTGTGTTTTTTAATTAAAAACTTTAAAAAAATCCCCCCAAAAATTAAAAAGAAATCTAATTTTTTTTCGAGAAAAAAACCTCATCATTTTTACATCATACTTCAAAAAATATCTGCATTTATTTAAGACTCATCCTGTATATACTTTGTATTATTACTAATTATTCAAATTATTCGGACTTACTATTGCTTGAATGTTTCTAGTCGCTGAAAATATTACCTGAAAAGAATACAAAGTATTAATTATTGGAAATCTTATAATTTCATTTAAAAACTTTAAAAACTAACGATGTTGCATTTTCACCCGCGTATGTTTATTGAATCGTATATTAGAAAAGACAAAAAGGCCTCTAAATGTACGGCTTAACAAACACATTTGCAAAGAGCTTAAAAAATAAAGTAAAAAATTAGTAGAATGTAGAATGTTGGAGGGGAGTTAATCACCGCGACCTTACAGATCTATTGTGTGTTCCCCCTTCTTGAGTTATAAAGAGTTATAACTCATCATACAGTTTCAGGGCTTTAACAAAAGCCAGTATTTGAGACGGCTCCACAGACGCCAGATCTCCATCTTCGACATCAGCCGTACCACAGTTTATGGTACGAACGGTCGTCGTGTTGGCGCACTCAGTGATAAGGTGTTATGGTGTTTCTCCATTTTCCTCACAGAATCTGCATTCTCCGATGTTACTCAGCTTCAGCCTACTGAGGTGTTCGTTGAGGACCAACGTGGCAACGCTGGTATTCCTAACGGACAATCTCACGCTTAAGTACGCCCAACTTTGAAATGAATGATTGAATTGGTGAATGCTCTGCTCTACTAAATAATATTAAGATCCATGTTAAGTCCAAAATACTTTACCAATTCTGAATCATTGTTTACCACAATCAAGAAAAAACGTAAATTGATAATTGGCATATCAATTTTCAAATACTTTGATTAAAAAATTATATTTAAATCCTTCTCTGCGTATCAACCAAACATTTTGTTAAAATAAACAAACTAGAATAACAAGCAGACCGGATAGATGTTTCATGAATAACCCTGTGTGTCTCTTTCATGGTCTCTCTAATGAAGCATATTGTTTGCAAACTCGAAGCGAATGTGTAAAAAGGAGTATCAGTTCCGGCGGATTAAGTTGGGATCGGCCTGGCGTTGTCAGAACAATTCCGCTTTTTTACTCTTCTTTCGTTTTTATCGTCAGACATTTGAGATTCGAATAATCCATCAAAATGTACGGGGTACAAAATAACAAAAGAAAGATGAAAGTTCATATTTATATCAAAATATATAATTACTTAGATAAATATATATTTATTTAAATAAGCTATTGTGTTAATAGAGGTCAAAAAGTATGTACAGGGTGTCCTATTTTGGTTGAAATCATACGGTATCTCCGTTACTAATGAAGATAGAAGGGTGCGGTTGATACCTTGAAAACTGCAAAAAATATGACGTTAATCGAAATTAACTATCTATCAACTATGATTTTTAGGACTCAATTTCATTTTCTTATTTAATTTTCTGTAAAACAGTATGACAATTTGGAAAAGTATAAACGGAATTAACCATTTTAGAACAAGCAGAAATTTTTATAAAGAATGCATTTTTCTCAAAATGTTAGTAATACAAAAGTTTTTCCTCTTGTAAAGACAATCCGGGGACATAATGTAGGTCTTGACCTCGCCGAAATTATCATCGATTGACCTTTTTTTAATACATACGGTATTAAATTCTATTATATATTTAGATTCTAATTTATATATTATAGGATAAAAAAAAATTTCGTGTAAATAATGAATTAACCTGGCAAACACAGCACCAAAAATGTCGTTTTCAGCGATTCACGGGAAACGCCATTTGAATAATTCCCGTTTAAATTCAATCTCGCAAACAAGATAACAATTACTTTCACATGACCAACATTCCGAGACACGATACTATCGTTATACGGCTCACGTCCGCATCTAACTTCACTCCGCCATTATAATTTTGTAATACGTCCGCGTTGTTTCACCCCAGCGAAATATATTATTATTGTCGTCACTTAAAAGTTGTTGCAGAAGAATTACGTACCCATCAGCCGAAATTTGACAAGCAATGGGAGGAAGTTCCGCATTAAAGTTGTTCAAATTTTAAAACGTGTAGCATTTGTAAAAGACAAATGACATCTGTCACAAGGAAATAGGTACGTTCCTAAATATTTTATAACATAACATTTTTATTTTTAGTTTTTATTTCAGGTATAGAAGAGATCGTTCTTTTTTTGCCTTCAGTAAGTGGAAATGTATTTTCGTGCTTTTCATTACTGCAGTATAGCAGATTTTACTGTCTGGTAAAATATCGAATTGCTGAGAATTCTATACGGGGTGTCCCGGAGATGAGTGCAGATATTTTAACTGGTAGTATATTTCGGCCCCAGAAACACGCCTATAGGTTTTTTTGCGAAAAAAATTGTTGAAAATTTGATATTTTTCTTGACATTTTCTTGGAAATTTGAAAAAAATTTTTTTTGAAAAAACTTTTTAGTGCCACTTGTTTATTCACCTGAGATTTCTCTACTCTGTGTCTAGACCTTGCAGTGTTGCCACTTCCTACATTATCCATGTTCAACATATTATTTGTTGTGTACAGAAAAAAATATGAGTATTAAATTATTCTAATCATATAAGTGTCTACTACTAACATTTCTAGAAACAAACCACATTAATTTTGACCAAAGATTTAAAATCATATATATTCATACACTCTAAAAAATTTAAATTTCATTTAAAATCATATTTATTAGATATTCAAAAGGGTTAGGTTTAGGTAATTTCATACTGTTATTGTGTAACTTATTTTTTTTTCTTTCTTTTAATTTATTACTAAAATATTTATTTATTAATTTATTAATCATTATTTTTTCGTATAGATCATTAGATTATAATATTAGTGTTAGACTTATTAATCATTATTTTTTCGTATAGATCATTAGATTATAATATTAGTGTTAGACTTATTAATCATTATTTTTTCGTATAGATCATTAGATTATAATATTAGTGTTAGACTGTAAGCATTACTGTAATTTTTTGGGTTAAATGTGAGTGGCTTTTTAGCCAGACTTCGCCCATTTATTTAGTAAATAAAGCCAGTTTTTTTTCACAGATGTTTCCTGGTTTTACACACAACGTGACGACTCACTGAGCAGGTCTCGTGTATTGCTACCGATCTAGAAAAGATCTAACCATATTGGTGGCGTCGAAAATAACTGATTTTTGCATTTTATGGTAAGTATTCCACGGTATTCCTATTTAGCGTAGTTATTCTTTTAGGTTTTTAGGAATAAGTCCCCTAGATGAAGTAATCAGAGGAACTATTGTAACTGATTCCAAAGTCCACATGCTCTTTATTTCGGATTTGAGACTGGTGTATTTTGTGATTTTCTCAGTTACTTTACTTTCTAAGTTGTTGTTGTTGGGGATTGCAATATCTAGAGCGCTTCTTTCCTTCTTGCGTACAAGCATAATATCTGGGCGGTTGTTATCAATTTTGCGGTCAATTATAATACCTTTATCCCAGTATATTTTGATGTTCTGAGTTTCCAGAACGGGTGGTGATGTGTATTTATAATACGGTTCAATGTTTTCGGGATCACAGCCATTCATGTGAAGTATTTCCAAGTAAACGATGGTAGCTACTTTATTATGACGCTCTAAGTATTTTGTGCCCGCCATATTTTGACAACTGGACAGGATGTGTTCTATTGTTTCTTGCTGACAGTTGCATTTTCTGCATAAATCGGAGGGTAGGTCCTCATTGAGGATATGTTTCCTGTAGCTTCGTGTAGCTATTACTTGATCCTGTATAGATACCATAAATCCTTTAGCTATTACTTGATCCTGTATAGATACCATAAATCCTTCCGTTTCTGGGAAAAGGTTGCCATTTATTAGCCATCTGAGTGATGCGCGTTTATCAACGTGGGTTTTTCCTAGTTCGTAGAGATATCGCCCATGTAATTCCTTTGATTTCCAGTTTTGAACCTTTGCTTGCTCAGTAGTCATGTTTGGTAGGGGTTTATATGTTCTGTCACTTAGGTTGAGGGGGGTATAGTTAATATATACCACATATTTATATTTATTTTTAACTACATATACTGAAAAAATATCTCTTAACATTGCCATATATTACAAAATAGTTTCCATAAAAAAAAAACATTCTTTTAAATATTTCGTTTGTACTTACCCTTTCAATGAGAACCAAATGTGTAAAATTAGATTTATAGGGTTTATAAAAATCATGGTTATACCGCAAAATAATTTTATTTAGAACTAAATCTAATAAAATAATTCACCATATTCATACTGAAATTCACAAAAGAAAATACCAACATGTTTATCGGTATTCGGAACATCGACAAAATCAGACAATAAACCGTATACGAACCACAGACAACTAATTCCAGAGATTTCCGATTTCGCTAATTATAGCATATACTCCTTTTGATTATCTGGAAACACAAGGCGTTGAATAAGCTAAAAAACCTCGCAAAAATCCCTTAATAGTCGGTTATCAATGTTGTCATTATTTTTTTAAATTTTCACTGTTAAATAAGGTTATTTTCAATTTATTTTTAAAACGGTAAAGAGAAAATATTATGTTTCTTTTGATCAGATCTACCACCTCTTAAAATATCTGCACTTATTTCTGGGACATCCTGTATATCTACAATATGATCGAAAAAAAAGGGCGTCAGCGATGGCTATGAAATGTAGATCGCTGTCATTTTATATGTAAAATTAGCTGGGGAATGCCATCGATGTTCATTTCCAAGACAATGCGACCGATTTTTTTTTGATCGACCATATGTCAATCGACCATATATATAGTATATCGCCGGATTGTTTTTACAAGAGGAAAAACATTTTTATTTTTGATATTTTGATGAAAATGCATTCTTTATAAAAAAATTTTGCTTAATCTAAAATAGTTAATCTCGTTAAATACTTTTACAAAATTCCATACCGTTTTAGAGAAAATTATGAAAAATATAGTTGAGTTATTCCCTAAAAATAAAAACACGTTTCTATAGTAATATAATTTCGTTATCATCCTATGTTAGAGTATTATTGATAGAATTTTAATTAACGTCATATTTTTTGTTGTTTTAAAATGTTAAAAAAGCACAAAATTTATTTAGTTCAATCCTACGGAAAGGGTGATAATAGTTATAGGAAAATGTGATACTTCACAAAAAAAATTACTTTAATCAACATTAATAATAAGCAACTATCAAAGAATGAGATCAAAATTATATTATAGTTCAGTAATATTATGGCTCAAATTGCGATATATCCGACAAAATTCATAAAGTTTTCAAAATTGGTGGAAATAATCAGGACATCATATGTATTAATAAACTAAAAAGTTCCCACCCCTAAATACTGTGCGTCATCCTCCAGGGCATCGTTTCTAACCCATTTTGAGTTTTTTTAGTTAATCTCGGCAACGGTGCAATTCTCGACAAAAATACCTATATAGAAAATTGTTCTTCATAAAATTCTCTATCAAAAAGGTAATTACACTTTTTTTATAAAGTTAATAATAAAGTGGTAAATAGGGCGCAAATATAAGGATTGGTTATGACTAGCACTGCAGTTCTCTGCAGTTCAATCTTACAGTTTAATGTTTAACACTAACAAAAATCAATAACCACATTAGAATTTAGAATTTAGAATGAGTGGGAGGGGGGTTAATCACTTCGACCTTACAGATCCATTGTGTCCCCCTTTCTTGAATCATAACTCATCATACAGTTCCAGGGCTTTGACAAAAGCCAGTATCTGGGACGGTTACGAGGGTAGTTCTCCATCTCCAATATCAGTCGTACCAAAATTCATGGCACGAATGGTTGTCGTCTCGGCGCACTCAGTGATGAGGTGTACTGGTGTTTCCCCATCTTCCCCACAGAATCTGCATTCGCCGTTTCTTCTTAGTTTCAATCTACTGAGGTGTTCATTGAGGAGACAATGTCCTGTTAAAAACCCCGTGACAATCCGAAGATTGTTCTTACTCAGACCCAGGAAGATCTGTGATTTTTCTTGATCATAAGCCCTCAGAAACTTCTTCGAGTGTCTTAGACCATTGCAAGATTTCCATTCCAGGTTGCGGATGGAATCTTCCAAGTTCTTGAGATCCGCCTTGAGTTGGTTACCACTTGGAAAGCAAAACGGTTCTGGTCCAGTTAGTGGAGTGTTCGCTCCTTTCCTAGCTAGATTATTTGCTTTTCCATTGCCTTCTATCTCTTGGTGAGCAGGCACCCAGTGTAGGAGGACTTTGTTTTCTTTGCCTAATTTATTCAGCTTCTCTATGCATTCTTTGACCAATTTCGAATTGATTGATACTGAGTTGATCGCCTTTAACGCTGCTTGACTATCAGATAAGATGGCTATTTCTTGTTTCCGATAGTTCCTATCTAAGATAAGTTGTACGCATCTCTCGATAGCGTAGATTTCTGCCTGTAGGATACTAGGGTAAGTGCCCATTGGTTCGGAGTAATTAGCTCTCGGCCCAAACACTCCGATCCCTGTTCCCGTATTGGTTTTGGAAGCATCAGTATACCAAGTTATGGTATGGTCTTTTAACTGCTGGGCAAGCGTTTCGCTCTTCCAATCCTTCTTATTGCTCAATACTACATTGACATGTTTGTCAAAGTTGTACGTTCTTGGCATATCGTCCACTGGGAGTTGCAGGAGTGGTATTTCCTTTTTGAGGGTGTTCCAAGCCCCTGATCTGACAATTCTCCCAGTACTAATTCCGTTAGTGACCATTCTAATCATTGTCGCATTGGCATATCTACCAATGACAATGTGCAGTGGTGTTAGATCTAGAATGACCTCCATTGCTGCTGTTGGACAGGTTCTCATGGCTTGTGATGCAAACACATGCTAATCTCTGGACTTTGCATAGGTTTAGCCTTGCCGTCCGTTGCTCTAGTTTTGTGTACCAGGCAACTGCTCCATTAGTAATCATGGGTCTTACTATCATGGTATACATCCAGCGCAAAATGTTAGGGGAGCAGCCCCATCTATTTCCGGCCAGTCTTCTGCATATCATGAGAGCCTTTATGGCTTTGCTGGTAGTGTTCTTAATATGCCTGTTCCACAGGAGTTTACTGTCCAGGGTTATTCCCAGGTATTTAACTTCCTGTGTTGGCAGTATTTCCTTTCCATCTAGTTGGATTCTTTTCAAGTTTTTCAGACTTCGCCTTCTGGTGAATGGCACTATCGCGGTTTTGTCTGAGTTGATACTCAGCCCGACAGTCCTACACCATCTCTCAGTGATACGGAGTCCTCTTTGGATAATATCACACAAGGTGCCTTCATGTTTCCCCCGAGCGATCATGACTATGTCATCTGCATACCCAATGCAGTGTATTCCCGCTAGAGTTAATTCATCTAGTAGTTCATCCACCACCAAGCTCCACAGCAAAGGGGAGGTTACTCCACCTTGTGGAGTTCCTTGCGTTGTTTTAACAGCTACAGTTTTGGTGCCCATCTGAGCCTCTGCTGTTCGTGTTGACAGCATTTCCCAAAACCAGCGAATAATAGTTCTGTTCACCCCTCTTGTTTCTAGAGATCGCCTGACCACCTTATGTGGTATATTGTCAAACGCCCCCGCAATATCCAAGAAGGCACAAATTGCTGTTTCTTTGCTATCCAGACTTGTCTGTATTAGCTCCGTTAATTGGTACAGAGCAGTTTCTGTGGATCTGCCCGTTCTATATGCATGCTGACTATCATGCAGTGGTTTAACCTTTAGATGATTTTCTCCAATATGGTTCAGTAACCACTTATACTTTTAATTTTTGAATTTTAATATACGTTCTTCTCTCACACTCTTCTACTCCTATAAAAAGGATAATTTGTACTTATTTCCACATCACCCTAGAGGTAAAGTATTTGATTCATTTTATTTAAAGTAGGCCTAATCCACTAATTATCAAATATTAAAAATGGAATTTTATTTAAAAGTTTAAAAGTGCGTCGTGCAAATCGTGTAAAGCCGATATCTAGTTTGAGCAATACAATGAAAATTAATGGCAATGATGTTCAAGTTGACTCAACATTACTATTTCAAAGAATTATTTGCACCGTTCATTCTAGTCTGGAGTTAAAAAAGTGCTTTAGTTCCGAATTAGCTTCAGTACTCTTTCTCTTTTCGATGCGAAAGGCCTAATGAGGAAAACTAATAAAGCAGCTGGATACCAGATTGTCAATAAAGTTCCAGAACGAGACCATATTTTTGAAAACAGCGAGAATGTCATTGATGGAGGATATTTGCTTCGCCGCGTAATATGGCCAAAAATGAGACATTTAACATTGTTTACAACGCGTACGTTAGTTACATTAAAAAACATTATGGAAATAGAGTAACTGTCTTGTTCGATGGTTATATGGAAAATGTTATATGCAAACAGCACGAAGGGTCTAGAACGACAGAGGCGGCTACTTCAAAGAAGCTGTCCTCAAATTATGTTTGACGAGAATACTGTTGTCTCTGAAACTCAGCAGAACTTCCTAAGTAATTTGTTTAACAAAGAACGTTTAATCACAGAACTAGTAAACAAATTTAGGAAAGAAGGTATAGAAGTATTAAAAGTATTTGTTGGCTGCGGATGACGCCAATTTATTAATAATTCAACAATGAAAAACAAATAGTCAGCCCCCGCATCTGTGTTAACGCTTATTTCATGTTCATGCAAATTAGAGTGCGAATACAGATGTAGCTGCAGAAGAGCAGGCTTGCGTTGCTCTACAATGTGTTATCATTGCCATGGACAGTCATGCTTGAATGTTGAACCTGTGGAAGATGACGAAGATTACTAGTTAACATTTGATAATTAGTGGATTAGGCCACTAGGGGATACCACTTTAAAAAAAACACATCAAAGACTTTACCTCTAGGGTGAAAATAAGTACAAATCATCCTTTTTATAGGGGTAAAGGAGTGTGAGAGAAGAATGTATATTAAAATTCTAAGTATAATTTAGTACTGCCTTTGGTTAGCTTTAAACATTAAACTTTAAATTAGATTGAACTACAGATAATGCTAGTCATAAAAAACCCTTATATTTGCGTCCTATTTGCCACTTTATTATTAACTTTAGAAAAAAAGTGTAATTATCTTTTTGATAGAGAATTTTATGAAGAACAATTTTCTATAAAGGTATTTTGTCGAGAATTAGCACCATTGCCGAGATTATCTAAAAAATCAAAATGGGGGTAGAAACGATGTCCTGGGGGATGACGCACACTATTTAGGGGTGGGAACTTTTCGGTTTAGTAATCATCATGCTATCCCCAACATACCTACCAATTTTCAAAACTTTCTGAATTTTGTCGGGTTTAAATCGTAATATTACTGGATTATTAGCATAGAATCGCTTTTTGATTTTTAGGACTTCTTTTTTTTAATTTTCTCTAAAACGATATGAATATTTAGAAATGTATAAACGGGATTAACCATTTTTAGAATAAACAAGTGTACAACGGCCCAGCTACGTCGAAACACCGGTTCCCATTAGAACACCGAAGTTAAGCGACGTAAGGCGATACTAGTGGATGGACGGGTGACCGGTTCGAAACTATGTATCGTCCTGTTTTCCAAAAAAAGGCAAAAGTGTAAAATCTGTTAACACACACTGCTCATTCACGCCGGTTCGAGGCCGGACGAGATCGGATATCTCGTGAGTAAGAGTCGATTTAGACACTGGCCAAGTCGGTAGGCCATTGACCATGATATGGCCGAGTCATCTGGACCATGATATGGTCCAGATTAGCCCTGGCAGCAAAAAGGAGACGTTAACTGAAATCTTTTCTTTACTTTAGAATAAACAAGTGACACTAAAAAGTGTTTTAAAAGTTCCCGGAAAATGTAAAGAAAAATATAAAATTTTCAACAATTTTTTTTCACCAAAAAAACCACATAGACGCGTTTCTGCCAGTTAAAATATTTGCACTTATTTCTGAGACACCCTGTATGGAATTTTCATGATTACATACGAATAGTAAAATGAAACTCCTTTCAAAGATAATATAATTTGTACTGAATCAAAATTTTGAAGAATATCCTTAGAGTTATAATTTATTACTTCATTATAATACCTCAATATTATTTCACCTGAGCGAAAATATATTATTCTCGGCACTTAAAACTTATTGGAGAAAACCTTTTTATCCATCAGACCAAATTTCGACAAGGAAACGAGTCGAGAGCTCTCATTAAAGCTGTATAAATTTTAAAGTTCGAAAAAGCAGGTGACACCTGTCGAAAAGAAATTAAAATTTCAAAAAAGCTTCCTTCGCTTTTAAGTGACGTGCATATTTAGAATACAGATTCACGATCGAAGATAGGTTAGATGATTATAACGATCCAACGTTTGCATATTTCTATCAATGAATAAAAATAAAACTATTTATTTTTCGAAAGAACTTTACTTTTTACATTGTAGGTATGTAATATTATATGTAGCTTTAAGAAAGGTCATGCTATCCTCTTCATTATTTTTGGTTATTTATAGCCTTCCACTTTATAGAAGCCCTAGCGAAACAAGGTACTGACAGGCCTTATATAGAAACCCTCGTCAATATACAGGGTCCGGCAATAGTGCGTCGGGCATCTGTAGCTCCTAGAATAAAAAACTTGGAAATTTTGTTTAAGAGTAAACCTAAAGTATGTACTAGGATGTATTTCAGGAAAATATTTTAACTTCTATAGGGTGGCTCAAAGAAGTGTGAGTAAATCGGGATGTTTTTTTTAAATGGAACACCCTGTACATTATTGCATTTTTGGCTTCCTTTCAGATCACTTTACATAATCCTAAGACATGAGTAAATATATTTCAATAATTTCAAAGATATTAATAAATAAATAAAAATTATATATTTTTCAGCCTTTCTTAAAAAAAATACATAATACAAGAACCGAGCCGTCTTGAAATCAAAACTATATTAGGTATTTACTTTAGATGGTCTGTACTTACTTAAAAATATGGAAATCGTAAATCATACAGGATGTTCAAAATTATACGCCAAACTTTCTAAAATATAAAATAATTCTTTTTCGTTTTTTTTTAAATGGAACACCCTGTATATTATTTATAAAAATCAACATTTTTTTATTTAGAGTATTTCAAAATTTTTAACGGTTTCTCAGATATTTGCGGTTTTATATTTCATATGGCATTTTCCACAGTAAATTTTTATCAAAGCCACCCAATGATTTTTTCTCGTAATTTACCATTGAAAGCGCCATATGAAATAATACTGCGTGTATCTGCAAAACTATTAAAAATTTTGAAATACTTTAAATACAAAAAATGTTCATTTTGTAACTCTCCATCTAATAAAAAAATAAGATTAACGTGTGTGCACGCACGTGTTATTGACTTTTAAAAATTAGTATTAAGTTTTAACAAAAAGTACAAATCTACGTTCAGGATGGAACAAGTAGAAGATTCATTATGAAAAAGACCAAGTTATGGTCGAAACGTCATGATATAAAAAAATATATCAATAAATAATAATTAATGTATTAAATCTTTAAAAAATATATTTATATGATCTCAAACCAAGAATTAAATTTACTTAAAATAAAAAAATAATATACAGGGTGTTTCGTTTAAAAAAACAAAGAAAAAATATTTCATATTTTAAGAAGTTTAGCGTAGAATATTGAACATCCTGTATGATTTATGATTACCATATTTATAGCAAAGTAAGAACAGACCATCTATAGTGAAAACCTAATATAGTTTTGATTTCAGAACAGTTTTTGTATTTTTAATTTTTTTTTTAAGAAGGGCTGAAAAATATAAAATATATTTTTGATTTATTTTTTAATATCTCTAAAACTATCAAGAAATATTTACTCATATCTTAGGATTATGTAAAGTGATCTGAAAGGAACCCGAAAATGCAATAATATACAAGGTGTTCAATTTTAAAAAAATCATCCAGATCCACTCACGCTTTTTTGGGCCACCCTATAGAATTTAAAATATTTTCCTGAAATACATCGTCGTACATACTTTAGGTTTGCACTTAAACAAAATTCTCAAGTTTTTTACTCTAGGCTCTACAGATGCCCGACGCATTATTGCCGGACCCTGTATACAAAGAAGCCAAAGCAAGAGTAATGATAAATAAAACAACCCCAGAGTTCCCAACTAGCATAGGAGTACGACAGGGAGACGCGATATACCTAAAGCTGGAAGAAATCTTCCGTCAACTGGACTGGACCAATTACAAAGGAATTAAAATAAATGGAGAATATAGATTCGCTGATGATATAGTCCTAATTGCCAGTAGTCCTAAAAAACAACAAGCACAAATTAACAAACAAAATACAGTAATAAAGTGGGTCTCAAACCTGGTTTGGCAACACCTAAAGTAATACAGAACGAAGTAGTAGACAGAAAAGATATTCTAATAAATAAAATAACACTGAAAATAGTAGAAGAATATTTATACTCAGGACATCTAATACTATAATATTTATACTTAGGACATCTAGTCCACGGAAGAATTAAGTTAGCATGGAGTACTTATAGAAGAAACTCAGTCATATTCAAATTTAGAATGCCACTTTATCTAAAGAAAAAAACATTCGACCAATGTATACTACCAGTCATGACCTATGCATGCTAAACCTGGACACTTAAAACGGTCAATGGAACGAAATATGCTGGAAATAACTAAGAGGGACCGTAAAAGAATAGAGTGGATACGACAAAAGACCCAGATAATAGATGTCATCCACAGAGTCAAATCCTTCAAGTGGCAATGGGCAGGACACCTGGTAAGAAGGACGGACAACAGATGGCCACAAAAATTACAGCATGGTACCCACGAGGATTAAGAGACCTAGGAGAAGACCAAACCTGAGATGGGACCATAAAAAAATAGCAGGGATATCTTGGGCCCGTATAGCCAACAATAGACAACAATGGGCCTAACTACAAAGAGAGTATCTAAATATTGTGTGGGAGGCTACACCATAATTGGAAATGCTTGAATAACCTGAAGATGATGATTTATAGACTTCGTATAACATCTATATTTTTAATAACAAAATGTAGTATTTAAATTCCAAGGCTCTTTATGAAAATCTCTTGAGGAGTTTTCAAAGTTCTCCATCACAAGAGAATTTTGTTTTTAGTAAGGTATAAGTGATACTAAAACAGATTTTGTATAAAAACATCGTGTTAATTTTGGATTTTAGAATTTTTTTCCAGGAAGTGTATTAAAAAATAAATTTCAATACTAAACATGCATTTGGTAGCGTTTTTTAATTACTACCACTGCAAACGGCAGTTTTTCATCGGTAGAGCAGCCATGGGTACTGTATTTCACATTTTCATTTGTATGGGAGTATTTCCAGAAAGTGTATTAAAAAATAAATTTCAGTACTAAATATGCACTTATCAAAGTTACCGTCCTGATTTAGATTTTCCTTTTACGAACCAATAGGCTTTGCCCGCTATATCCAAAAGCACAAGTGGAATTCCTCTCCTTCTTCCTCTTTCTTCTCAATTAATCATTCTCCTTCTGAATTAATTGCTTCTGTATTAATGAAACCGTCAGCGTATTGGTATACGACTGGAGAGAAGTAAATTGTTTCGTCGCGACAGAGGAAGCCCGGTCCACAATTGCCTCTATCCATATTCATGCGGAGGTGGAGGAGGTTAGACGTGGAACACGACGAGGGAGGGTTGAGGTTTGTGAAGGCGAAATTTGATAAAAGTTAACGTAGAGTGGTTTTCGTTATTAAGGCGAAGCGTTACAAACGCAGTCGCTCCATAATTATATTGACTATGCATAATTTTGTGTATTATGATACGCAATTTGTAAGACATTATTGTAGTAGGTATAATTGTTTAAAGTGAGGTATATTTAATGTATTTTGTTTATTAAGAGTATATTTGCAGTGTGGTTGATACTGATTCAGTATTGAAACTAAAAGAATTTCGGACTTTTATTCTCTTTGTTTATTTTTACTTGTACAATTTAGACAAGAGGAAAGACATCACTGTTCTAGTCTTGGCCTGGCCGGTTAAAATATATACAAATCATATTTTTTTTAATCATATCTTAATTGGAACATACGTGGCTATTTGGAAAAAGATTTTTTTACGATTACGAATTTGGTACCACACACTTGGTATTTCTAGTCAAACTCTCGTTATGAACCGTAAGTTACAATTTCAAATAAACCATATGCGAAAATGTCAAAGTTTGACATATGACATGTTATTCTATACGGAGTGTCATTTTCTATCGAATACAGTAAAAAAATACCGAGGGTGCCATTTAATAATCAAGAATTGTAGTCATTTCCCTGTGAAACAGGAAGTGACCGAAAATGAATTTGAAGAATTTATTTTTTCAAAGCGGATCTATAAAATATACAAGGAGTTCCAATATTTTGTGGACATAGCACAACTACGTATTTTTTGGATCAATTGCACATAATTTACCTTTATACAAAATTTCTTCGTTTGTCCGTTAGAAGGCATCAATCAAAAATAAGCCATAACGTTAATTAAGCTTTTTACGAAGCCTATCGTCAAATATAATTTCTGGTACTAACATAAAATTCCACATTTTCGCCAACTTCCATATTATAGAATAATACATTTTATGAGCCTCCATAACTTAATGTGAGTCAACTTGAATTTTTTTTTCTCAAAAAAGTATGCACGGTGACGATTTTTTACAAGGGACAAAAAATGACTACATTTACTACTACTACTACATACTAGAGGGACCATTTTACGAAATAGAAATCGAACAACAAAATAGAACAACAAAATAGAACAACAAAATAGAAAATATTTATACTAAAATTTATGTAGGGGTGGGGGTAGTTTTCCCCCTTTTCGTATTTGTTCCTGAATTTTGTGTTCAAGTCAAATATTAGAGCACTTACCACAACATAGACACCCAAAATCTTATTCAAATCGAAATAATGGTTCTTAAAACATCTGAAAAAATGTGTTTATTTTTTTAAAATTTGATGCCTTCTAGCGGACAAACGAAGCACTTCTGTATAGAGGTAAATTTGATTCCAAATTACGTAGTAGTTCTATGTCCACGGAATATTGTTAAATATTCATATGTTTATCTAAAACATTCTCTTGTACAAAAAAAAATAATAATTTGTTTTAAATGTTTCAAATACACACCTAGGGTAAACAAATGTATTTCCTCTAATTCTTCGAGATGTATGTATGTGAGATATTTTTGATAGTATATATTTTTTGCCTAAAAACTATTTCAGACCACTAAATTTCAAATTATCACCCTCTATGGTGTGAATTAAATGCTACAAAATATGTGAATGTGTTACATACTTCTCGCATAAGCTGATTTTAAGGAAAAAAGTTGAGACATTAAATTCAACTGCATCAGATATCTTAAAGTTCCCGAAGAGCCAAATCTTGAACAGAAAATCTTTAAAATCAATGACCCGTAAAGCTGCAAGTCTGAGCTAAACTTTATCTATCCTAACATTTACTCTCGAATAGTTTCGAAAGTATTGTTTTCTATGAAAACAAGAAGTTGCAGTTAAGATAGCTAAACTTACTTTAAGGACAGCTCACAAAAAATATCACTTTTCACATTTTTCAGCTTATAATTTTCTTTTTCTTGAAATATATTAACATTTAAAATATCCAAAATAAAAGTCAGTAAGTCAGAATATAAATAATAAAAATAATAAATATATATCAAACAAATTAATTGCTATCAACTTGATTAAAAAAACACCAATCTACCCCAAGTATGAATATAACAATCATGGTGCTTTTGAAAAAAAATTGTTTTAGTATCGCTCCTACTTTTCCAAAAACAAATTTCTCTTGTGCTGGAGAGCTTTGGAAACTTCTCAAATAAATTTTCATAAAGGGCCCCAGGTAGACATTTAAATACCTCATTTCGTTGCTAAAAACATCGTTGTTATACGAAGTCTATAAATAACCATAAATAATGAAGAGGATAGCATCTCCTTTCTTAAAGCTACATTTAATATTGCATACATACAATGTCAAAAATAAAGTGCTTTCATAATAATATTGTTACGGATTCCGTGGGTCCACTAATTTAATCTCACGATAAAATACTTAACGAATTTATTTTTTTTCTTACTCTGTACACACAATTTATACTAATTATAAAACACAATTTATGCAACTACTATTACTCTAACTCTGACACCTTCGCCAATTAATTCACAATTTCCAAACGCGGTATATTCAAACTTGTCCAACTGCCAAGCGCGGGCCTTTATATACCCCCTGGCGATTGTTTCTGGAACGTTCTAAAGAATTCTGTAATATTCTTTTACTTTCTGGCGAATTCGCCAGGTTCCTCAATGCACGTTGCGGTCATGTAGGCAACCAGTAATACAGTTTAGCGCCACATACACCTTGACAATATATTTAATAATTATATTTAATAAATAAATAATATATAAAATATTTTAATTTCATCAAAATATATTTTATGGCAATACCGTGGATTTAACCCGTAGCAGTACAAGGTGGCGCGTCCCATACGCCGCGGAGGCTCCAAGGAAAACGACAGTTTGTATTGAAATGAAATTCTGTGAGTATATGTAGGTTAATTCAGAGCACTTTTTAAAAATATAGAGAGTTCTACAGGGTGTCACCAAAAAAAGTTACATATCAAAGTTGTGTTTTTTGTAATGGAACACCCTATATATATTAATTGTTTTACCCGGAAAATTTACCCGGTATAGCCTAATATGTTGTTAAATTAACTATTGTAATTTGAATCAAATTAAAACTTGATCCAAAAAGTTACGTTACTATTTTATTTTAAATGGAACAACCAGTATATTATTCTGACATCCAATGGAGAATCCATGTCTCTTCAAAACACTATTAAGGTTGCCTACCCCTCAAACAAAGATTTTCCGAGATATTTTCATTTACATGATTTGATTTGAGTAGATCTTTATTATTTGATAAAATCTATGCCTGACGTTACTTCAACATAGCTGTCTAATTAGTCCAACTTTAGGTAGATCTTCTTCGAGGTAGAACAGCACATATGCCTTTTAAAATGAAAAGATCCTTTTGAAAAGACAATCATTTCATGCAGTTAACAGGAAAGGAAACATTTTAAGCATTTGATTTCATCTAGTTAATTTTTGTCACATAATTAGTAGAATAGTGTTGCCTACCCATCAGACAAAGATTTTCCTATATAATATTTAATTTAATTTTTATGATTATTTCGAATTAAATTCCCCATTGAACATCGGAAAATATACTGGGTGTTCCATTTAAAATAAAGGAGTAACTTGCTTTTAAAAGTGGCTAAAGTTCCATATTAATTTTGTCTCACCCTGTATAACTTTTCAGGTAAAATTTCAATTTGGTTTAACATACAATGGTTACTGTAATTAAATATCAGGCTATACAAGGTTAACTAAAACTTAGGTAGCTGTTATCGAAATTTAAAATTTAACTCTTCATTTTCACAAAATATGAAATATGTCACAATAGGATGGTTCAGAATCGGTAATAGGAAACACCCAAAATAAGCTAATGTCATTTTAACAGATCGTCAACGGTTTATAATAGACGTATCTGCTAAAATATTCGAGTGTTTCCGAATAGTTTTATTTAAATATATTTTTCTTTGTTCTTTGTGTTCTTTTATATACATATTTATGCTCTTGATCGTTAAGCATTTTCGTCGGTTAGGTAAATTTGCTTTATTAGAACAATTTCACCGACAAATTGGTCTACGTTGGATCAACGTAGTGGTGTTTAGCAAAAATAACTTTTATTTTGTAGCTTTCCCTCTAGTGGCAAAAAACCTGGAAATCTTTTCAAAAAAAACGTACGTTCAAAATTAATGGAAAAGACAATCTCTATTTGAATTTAAATGACAGATAACAACTGTCACTGTCATCTTCTTCGGAATATTCGTTTGTTCTTTAAATATAAGTCTCTTCAAGGAGTCCATAAGGAATTCGACAGATGACATCCAAAAAATGCCAAAAATACAATTTACATGTGAAAAAAAAATGCAGACAAAAATGTCGCTGTTATGTATCCTCTCCTTGGACAGACTGTACTTCAAATTAGTGTAGTGACGACACTATAATACGGTTTATTGATGGTTGTTGAAATTAATTACTCAATTATTACTGACACCACTTAGTGTTTCTATGGTTTTAATGGATTTCGAATTAAATTACCTTATTGGCCATTAATTATTATTGCCCGTACATTAACTGATTTCTGCTGCATTAATTGGTTTCATGTATGCATAAAAATATTAAGTACTATTTTTTTCTCAAGATAATCTGATAATTAAAGTATTTTCGTATATGTATGATGTTCTTTAATGATATATAATCTATTGTTTATACTGTATGTCCCCGAATAGTCTTTACAAGAGGAAAATATTTCTTATTATTGACATTTTGAGAAAAACGCATTCTTCATAAAACATTTTGCTTGTTCCACAATGGTTAATCCCGCTTACACTTTTTCAATTTCCCTTACCCTTATAGAAAAAAATAAAAACAAACTTGGAAATATAATTTTTAATTTTTCCTAAGTTCTAAATATCAAAACGCGTTTCTGTGGTAATATAATTTCGTTTTTATTCTTTGATAGATCGTTATTGATAGATTTTAATTAACTTCATATTTTTTGGTGTTCTAAAATGTCAAAGAAGTACAAAATTTATTTAGTTAAATGCTACGGAAAGGGTGATAATAGTTATCGGAAAATATGATACTCTGACAACAGAAAAAATATGACGACCATCTATCAAAGAAGTTGAAATTGTATTTCTATAGAAACGACTTTTGATTTTAAAACGGTATAGAAATTTGGAAAAGCATAAACAGGATTAACCATTTTAGAACAAACAAAAAAATTATTTTTTGTCAAAATGTCAATAATAAAAAAAAATTTCCTGTAAAGACAATCCGGGCACATATTGTATATAATATAACCACAAAATATTTACTGCATTTAGAAATATATTTTAATATTTTCAATTAATTGTTATAGAGAACAGAAAACTACAAATAAACTTCCATATTCTTTGTTCCGTATTCCGTAAGCTACAAAAATGTGACATTAACTCAAATCAAGGAAGCTTAATTTTAAAAATATTTTCAGCAACAAAACTTAACAACATACAGTCTCAATCTAGAGTGCTATGGTTGTATTAAAAATACTAATTTTTAATCAAGGATCCTTGGAAAAATTGATTTGATCGTCTAATGTTTTTAGTGTCTTGTCCTGGCCGGTTAAAAAATGCCCATATCCTATTTTTAATCATATCACAATTTGTTCAAATGGAACGAGGGTAGTTCATTACCACATTTGGAATAAGCATTTTTTTGCGAATAATTTGGCACCACACACTCGGTATTTCGTGTCAAATTGTCTTTATGAACCGCATGTTACAATTTCAAATAAACCATATTATGCAAAAATTTAAAAAATTGACATATAATAAGTAATTCTATTCTATAATATAGTCTTTCTATCCAATAAAGTAAAAAAATACCGAGAATGCCATTTAAAAATCAAAAGTTGTAGACATTTCCGATGAAACAGGAAGTGACCGAAAAGAATTGAGTATGTCAATCAATCTTAATTTATGTCGTATACTAAATAAATGCCTTTATTGTGAAAAAAAATACAATTTGTAGGCAAAGGTAAAGTAAACAAACAAACAAACAAAAGAGAATAAAAAACAAATATACAAATTACATTGTCAGTCTTATTGTTTAAAATAAACATTTATAAATGTTTACAATGTCAAAGAATAAAAAAAATAAAAATAAGATTCAAAAATATTTTGAAAGTTTATAGTAAATATAGTAATAGCAAATATTAGACCAGTGTTTACAAGATCAAATTCGATTATCAAAATATAAATAATTTACGGCGTAGAAAACCTTGTCTAGTAAATAAGATTTCAATGCTTTAAGAAATGAAGAAAATGATGTTATGGATTTGATTACAAATGGCAAGTGATTGTGCATTTTTTTCGAGTTGTATAATATTGAAATTTTAACTAACTCTGAGCTTGAGGTAGGTAGTAGATCTTGCTCCGCGTTTCTAAGTGGTGTGAGATGGCTTTTCTTGAGAATCTGATACTGACACATTAGGCAAACGGATTCAAATATAAATAAGGAAGGAAGAGTTGATATTTTTAATTTTTTGAAAAGTCCTGGCAATGAGTTCTGCTGTTTAGTCCCAGTGAATATCGAACAGCTCTCTTCTAGAGCTTGAAAATGCGGTCAAATTGAGTCGCACAACACGCACCCCCGAATGAAAGGGCATATCTGAGGTGCGACTCAAAAAGTGCATAATAAACAGTTCTAGCCACCGACAAGTTCAGCTTCTTAGAAACAGATCTTAATGCAAAACAGACAGAGCTTATTTTTTTCGACAAAGCGTCGATATGCATGTCCCATTTTAGAGAATTGTCTACAACAAGCCCTAAGAATTTTACAAATTTTACGACGTCAATGCAGCAAGTTTTTAAACGACAAAGCTTTAATTTTAGAAAAGCTAACATACCAAATCTCGTTTTTTTTATCTGAAAAAAATAAAAAAGTTGTAGGGGTGAGCCACTTTTGAGACGCACCCGATATAGATGTCCATCGCACTATTGCAACACCCTGTATGAAATCTTCCTTTATTCAAATAAAAACAATTAACACCAGCGAACCGAAACACACAGAAACACGCGGAATAATTAATTTGCGTAGCAAGGAACAAAATATGCAAAAATTTCAATTAGTGCCCATGTAATTTAAATGTTGTCCGTGTTCCTCAACGCAGACCCTGTAATGGATTTTTAACTGGTTTAGCATGCGAGTTGGAAACTTAAAAAGCTAAAACCCATTACGGAACTTATGGTTTGGAAAGTATTAGCGAAACACGTAGAGAACAGAGTGAATTTGCTTCTACCTGGTTAGCTTTGGATTTAAAATTACGTAGTTTGGGTTACTATAATTTAATTTGTTGCTTTCTATTAAATTAACTAGTCTGTTACTCTAATTTCTTGAAATAGCAGTAGTGAAACAAACTAGTTTATGGATGATTTAGTAGGTGGATTTTTATATACATTTATTTTGGTGTTAGGGGAATATTTATAGATGATGATTTATGAATCATCATTCTCAGCTTATTCAACCATTTCCAATTTTGGTGTAGCCTCCCTCGCATATTTAGATACTCTCTTTGTCGTTGAAGATACTCTCTGGCCCTTTGTTGTCTATTGTTGACTATGCGGGCCCGAGTTTTTCCTGCTAATTTCCTAATATAATGATCCCATCTCAGGTTTGGTCTTCCTCTAGGTCTCTTAATTCCTCGTGGGTACCATGCTGTAATTTTTGTGGTCCATCTGTTGTCCGTCCTTCTTGCTAGGTGTCCTGCCCATTGTCATCTGAGGGATTTAATTCTGAGGATGACATCTATTATCTGGGTCCTTTGTCGTATCCTTTCTTCTTTTACGGTCTTTTTTGGTTATAGCAAAAACCATCATATTTCGTTCCATTGAGCGTTGTGCGACATGCAGTTGCCTTATAATGTGTGTTTTAAGTGTCCAGGTTTCTTTTTTTGTGTATGTTAGGTATAAAATAGACGTTCGTTGGGCTGGCGTCGTTCAGAATATTCGTTTAGATATCTGTCAGCTGCTCTGGTTGTATTTAATTGGTACAAATAAAAAATCTTAGCTTAGCATATTCCACTTTTCTTCGTTGCTAAATGACATTTTAACGAAATAATTAGAAGGATACGTCTCTAGTATGTAATATAACAACACTTTGACGTTTACCTCATAAGTTTCTTATTAAATACTGAGCAAATGTCAAAGTGTAATGTCAAAATACTGACGGTAGAGTTACAAAGTAGTAGGATAATGCTATTAACAGTTATGTGTAGTCTTTATTTATTGGTGTTTGTAGAATTTCGATTTTTGAATTACTTTTACTCATTTCAATCAAACCATTGGAATTTTTTTTTAAATACAGACCTGGATATTTAGTTAATAGATATTTCGATGTATTTGATCTTCCTTATTCTACCATATATTTTGCCACACATGTCACTGTTAAGTTTGAAAATTGAATAGATTAAATATTTAAAAAAAAACAGAGTCGAGCTAGAAATTCGTTTAAAGAAATTGTGTTTAAATGCAGAAAACAAAGAAAAAATATTAAGTGTGGCTCTAGTTGATGGAAGATTTCTTCTAGTGTTGGTGTAAACAGCTTTGGAGATATCACGTCTCCTTTTCGTTCTCCTTTGACAGTTGGGAACTCCGGGGTTGTTTTATATATCATTACTTTTGCTTTAGCTTCTTGGTATATATTAGCGAGAGTTTCTATATAAGGCCTGTCAATATTTTGTTTCGCTAGGGTTTCTATTCTTAGGATATATTGAGTCGAAAGCTTTCTCAAAGTTTATGAAGGCTATGGCTAGTGGAAGCTCGTATTTTTTTATTTGGTTGATAGTTTCTCTTAGTTTATTTATGCGATCAATAGTGCTGAAGCCGCTTCTAAGGCCTGCTTGTTCTCATGGTTGTGCAGCGTCTAGCGTGTTTTATATTTTGTTATTATTTTTGTGAATATCTTATGTAACTGGTAGTAGGCTTGTTGATCTGATGATTGGTCTAGTTTCTGATTTATTTTTTGCTGCCTTTCTTATGACTAAGAATTATGTTGGCGTTATTACTTTCATAAAAAAGTACCATACCAAAGTATCAGTAATGAGAAAGTCGTATCCTTGTACTCTAAGTCATAAACGAGAAACCCTATAAAACACACGAAAATGGGACACCCTGTACACGTTTAAGTAAAATATTGAGGCAAACGAGCTCGCTAGAGTAACTTGCTACATATGCTCTTCCGGATTTCAAAAACACAGAAAAATATCAGAATTCAATTTTCTCAAGAATATCTCGAATGCAATTTCCTAGAAGCCGATTTTAAATAAATTACATTAGTTCCCAAACTGACCAATATCTTGCCCTATCGCACAAAACAATAAACCAAAGAAAATCAACCGCAAGAAAACAACTGGACGTGAGCATACGCCGATAAAATTTCCGCCAGTTTTCTATTTCTCCGAGCTATTTTACTTCTTGTATAGAGAAAAAGAGAATCGAGAAAAATATCGGAAGATTGTTCGAATAATAGAGACGGGCGCTCGGAATCGCGTATTTTTCTTTATTAGAGTCGAAAAATTCCTATCGACTAGAAAAATAACAGCTTTCGCCGTTCGAGTGGAATTAATTCTCATTTCTTTCGTGGCTCAAAGCCGCTTTATGCTTTGTCGAAAAGTTTCTTTTATTATTTTGTCTCATATCCTTTACTTGTTTTATTTTACCTTGCAAAAAATATTGAAACCAAAAGTATTTCGTCCTTTTTTTATTCAGATTTATTTAAATTTACGTAACATTTCAGTCAGATGTATTACGCTAACCGTTATCAATTTGAATTAATATAAATCAGCGATACATCTGACGGAGATTTTGTGTAAGTTAAATGAAATCTATTTTTTAACTTTTCATAAACATCAATATTTTTTCTAACTTTTTATTTTGATATGTAAATCTGTTTCTGATTTCGCCAGCAACTGAAAGGCAATTGAATAATTAAGTTCAAGGCATTAAGACTTCTCCGACTCTCTTATTGCTCCAATTCAGTTCCGAAACAATCCGCTGCGCTTTCCACCCAAGTCGGATTGGTATTTTCCGAGAAAACTTTCTCAGTCGTCGCGGTTACGGTTTTTCTCGCTTATTACCTGCCTGCAAGCCACTATTTATTCAAATTAAGTTTCTTCGGCGCCTAGAGCGCCTCCATTAAGTGCCGTCGTCGCTTTTATGCGATTTCGTTTATTTGAAAATTTAATTAACGACGTTAATGCTAATTTTTTACGTAAACCTTTTTCTGTGATTTTTAGAGGTTGTTTAAATATTCACTTAAAAGCATGATTTTTAAAGATTAAACTTAAAATAGCATCTTTTTTTAACTCTTAGTTACTCGCCCCGAATTATTAGAACTTTTTCCCGCGCGGTGTATTTTGTACATCATTTAATATTAGCTTGTTTTTACAAAAAAACGCTATTTTTTTGTTGATTGCAATTTATAGTATATAATTATTAGGAACAAGTTAAAAATTTGAAAAATATATAGGAACAAAATAACAACTAAGTACAACGAAATTTAATTTTAAAGCACTTTAATATTCTTCTTCTTCCACTTCGCCTAAGCCCACGGCCACACAGAAAACGTTTTTAGCGTTTTGCGTTTTTGCGTCTCAAGCGCTTTTTGCGATTTTACCGTTTTAAGCGCTTTTTTCGATTTGTGTCCATTAAAAACACGCAAAAGACGCGGCAGGTCTGCAGTTTCTATCAAGATGTCAATTAGTAACGTCGCAAGCTCGTGGATTCCCGGCCCGTCTAACAACCAATCCTGTGAGAAAGAGATAGGCGAGATCGGCGCCGTTAGCGTTGAAGAGACGAAGATAAAAGATGCTGGGATTGAATTGTGGACGGGCCGAGGCATATATTTGGAGACAAACACAATCTACTGCTAGTGCCAGTGGTGTGTGTAAAAATAATAATTATTATTTGTCATTTATTTTACGAATTTTAGTTTATATGTGTATAGTTTTTTTATGTTGTAGTGTTGTGGTTAGTACTTGTTATAATTACAATATAATATAATAAATAATTATAATTATATAATAGAATAGTAAATATTTCTAGTTGCTAATGCAATTTTAGGACATGATCTATGAAACATTATGGAATGAAACTTCTTTACACACGCTGGGAGTAAAAATTGAAGGCTGTGACATATAAGCTAGTGAGTCGGCCCTAACACACGAGCTCGTTGTAACGAAACGTGTTAACGGCTTAGACATACGTAGTGACGCGACGTATATTTATGAGCAGTCCACGTGTTTATCAAAAATATTGATATTTTAATACAAATTTTGTAAAAGTGAATCAAATTATTACGTGTAAAAAAACATTTGTTACACGTAAAAAACTATTTTTATTATTTTACGCGAATAAAACTGTTACACGTAAAAAACTATTTTTTACGCGTATAAAACTATTTGTTACTTGTAGAAAACTATTTGTTACTTGTAGAAAACTATTTGTTACTTGTAGAAAACTATTTTTTACGCGTGTAAAACTATTTTTTACGCGTGTAAAACTATTTGTTACTGGTAAAAAACTATTTTTTTACGCGTCATCAATACTTATTGTTTCTGGTAGAAAACCTTTCTGACGCAAAAAAAATATTTTTTACGTGTAAAAAACTATTTGTTACACGTAAAAAATATTTTTTTTACGCGTCAAAAACTTATTGTTTCTGGTAGAAAACCTTTCTTACGCAAAAAAAAATATTTTTTACGTGTAAAAAACTATTTGTTACACGTAAAAACTAATTTTTACGCGCCAAAAACTTATTGTTTCTAGTTAAAAACTCTTTTACCCAAAAAAATATTTTTTACATGTAACAGAACTATTTGTTACACGTAAAAAAGTATTTTTTACGCGTCAAAAACGTTAAAAAACACTTTTTTCACTTTTCACTTTTTTACGCAGAAAAAACACTTTTAACGCATAAAAAACTATTTTTTACGCGTAAGAAAATATTCCTTTAATTTATTACTTTTTCAACATTTCAAACTACACTTTTTCAAACATTTCCTTCAAATTTTTGAATTTAATAAAATCTTCCTAAACAGTAGATGTTCTTTATAAAAATATTTTTAGAAAATATCCTAAAATGAAAAAAATGCATACTATTTAATTTATTTTTATTGTATTATTAAATATAACGTCCGCCTATGACGGGGTCTCATCTTAGAAAACGCTAAAGACGCTACAGAAAACAAGCTGATTTGTTTTCATTTGCGTTTTTTGCGAGACACGCCGAACGCTACACGCTTTTGGTGTGGTCACTCCTATATAATCCTGTTATTTTATTTTAGTCGCTAAAGACGCTTCACGCTAAAAATGCAAAAAACGCTTTCTGTGTGGCCGTGGGCTAAATTCTGGCAAGTTTGACACTTTATTACGGTTGTAGTATGGTTTTTGCAAACAAAATCTTGACACGATATACATTTCATCGTAGTCACTCTGTTTTTAGCACGTCCACGTAATACGCAACGGCTCCTTATTTTCAGTGGTCTGCAGAAGTTAGGTTTTCATCGGGTTGGTTATACTTGGACAATAGCAGTTTGATTCTCGCTGGCAAATTTTTCAACATCTTTCGGCAAGATATTTTTCCATTAGCAGCATGGCCATTGTTTTCAAAAACGTTCTTCGATTTTTTGCTGGGTTATCAGAATGTGTTCCATTATATAGAATTCGTGTGTTAATTCCAGTTATGTTTAGCATATGAAAAAACAAGCACAGGGTCCATCTATTAGTTCTGCTTGAAACTGAGTAGTTTCCACAAAGCTGGTCAACTGTGTCAAAACCTCCTTTAGTCTCATTGTAAAATGAATTACTTCGGGCTTATGTGTATTTATGTTTACTGCAGCATCATCGTGCATGGTAGATATCAATACAAAACTGCCTTATTTGTCTTGGGTACAAACAACATCATTAGGTTTTACTGGAAACCAAAAAGAATTGAATTTATAACTCTAGTTTTATGCGGCTGAAATTCAATAGGAATATCAGCCTTATTTTTTTTCTAAGAGTTCCAACAAGTGTGATATTTTTTGCAATAGTTCCGTTGCAAGTTGACAACTGGTGTACCAGTTATCACAAGTCAAATTACGGTTCTTTCCTTCTACCTGGTCCAAAAGTCTTACTACAATGTCATGTGGAGAATTAGAGAGTTTGTTAGGTCCATTTGGTTGCTGCCCACAGTATATTTCTAAATTGGAAGTATAATACGTCTTGGCATCGCATACTTTGCAGGTTTACTGAGTATGTATTGTATGAAACTGCAGCGTCCTCGAAATGGCACTAGCATTTCATCGATAGTCAAGAACTCGCTATGACAATAATTTATTTTACAATTTGTTACAAATTTACTGAAAGTATTCCGAATAGCTGCCAATTTATCCGTTTTTCTCCTTTCATCTCTAGTTTCTTTATCATCAAATCTGGTTTTAGACAAAATAAAAAGAAAACCAAAATCAAAACCTGTCCCATCTTGCATCCAAAGTTCGTGAAAATTAATAGTGAAAATTGATTGACTTTTTTCAATCCTGATAAGAACAATATACCAAAAAAAGCCAAGATTTAATTGTTTGTTATCAATTTAGCATCTCGCTCTCTGGAATAATTTGGTTGTTGGCTCTCAATAAATTTATTTGTATTCAAAATAATGTCATCGATCATTTCATTCGTAAACATTGTTTGAAACGCGTCAAGTTCATTTGTTATCCCTGATGCACAACGGTTAGGACGGGGCAATATTTTTACAATATTTTTACTAGAAGTTTTAGCAAACTTACTAACGTAAAGTATTTACCTCCATTTGATAGTCCTATTTTTTCCAAACAAAAACTCTTCATCGACATTATCATCAGTGTCACTGTCAATAGAAACTCATTTTCGCGATCACTGCCTTCCAGTTCTGATGTACTGTCATGATCACTTTGAGTAATCACTTTCGGTTCAAGGTCATCTTCCTCATCGCCTAGAATTTCCTCATCTGAACTCCCAACTTCTAAGAAGGTCCTCATTTCCTCCTCCGTTAGGCATTTCATTTTTTTTATATTATTTCGAACGTTTGGAATTGTTTAAAAAATTATTTGTGTCGTTTGAAAAAAATAGCATGTTCTATTCGGAGTAAATATTATTTTTTGTGCCTCGCCTGTATCTCAACCGTCCACTCCACAGCCTAGCCACAAAAGGTATAATTTTTACTCCTAATAAAACAATATACCATTTTTGCTCTTATACCGCTAAAAAAATTATGAGGTCCGGATTTTGTCCGGATTTTTGGGAAGGCTTACCCGGAGTGGACAAGTTTTCATAGCCAACAATAGAGATTCTCTGGGCTAACTAATTCCAGCCGTCCAATTTTTAGCCACGCGGTACAAAAATGTTACAAAATAAATCCAAATTTTGCCATAAAAATATTTAGGTACTATAAAAATATTTAGGCCATAAAAATATTTAGGTATTTAACTATTGTAACTTTTCCATTTATCTGTTCAATTTACCGATAAAATAACAGAAGAAAATACTAAAAAGGTTTGTTTTACAAAATCTATCTTTTTGTCTATACTTTTCCATTCAAAATAGCATACGAACATTTATAGAAGATAAAACTAGAACCGCTTGTAAGAGGATATAAAAGATAACAGAAAAAAAAAATTCCTCCACAACAAAGCCAATGCCAACTCTTCGCTTCGGAAAATATAAGAATTAATTCCACTCGAACGGGAAAAGCTGTTATTTTTCTAGTCAATAGATTTTTTCTCGGTTTTAATGAAGAAAAATACGCCATTCCTACAATCTTCCCCGTTATTTTTCAATTCTTTTTGTCTTTACCGTGAACTGAAATAGATTGCAAAGTCAACAAATTTAATAGGCACTGTACCCTATATCGGCATTTACCTCATTTAAGTTGTTATCTGCCAGTGGATTTCCATTGATTTCTTTACAAATTGAATAATGTAAAAGTTTAGTGAATTACGTATGTATAGCATGAATGGAATATTACAGGACAGAAAAATAAATTTAGTAGTAGTAAATTTAGAGGCATTAGACAAGGAGACAGCTTTAGCCCCTTCTTATTCAATATTTTAATAGACAACATCATAGAAAATATGACCTCGATTAATATCGGTTATCGAATGGGACACAACAGAGATAGCATGGTGTGTTACGCTGATGATGCAGCCATTATCGCGGAGACAGAAGACAATATGCAGAGACAGCTTCATAAATTCTATCAAGTAAGTCGAGAATTAAATATGATTATCTCTACAGAAAAAACTAAATACTTTCTCTAAAGAGCGGGCAAAATGCAAACTGGTAGTAGAAAACAGAATTAATGAGCAAGATCACAGTTTAGATACCTAGGAATAGATATGTCGTACTACCGATGATCCAGAGAAAGATCTGAGAAGCCAAATAAACAGAGGAACGGCCATGTCAGAATGTCTGAGGCAAATAGTGTGGACAAACCCCTTCATGCGAAGAGACAGCTAAATTGAAATTTATAAGACCTGCTCCAGACAAATAATGACATATGGCATAGAAATCAGAGAGGAAACAAAAAAAAAACAAAAGCATGTTGAATGAAATGAAGAACTCAAGACCCTTAATGGGGAAGACTAGAAGAGACAGAATTAGAAACACAAATATCAGACAACAATGCGAAATATAGGACTTAGTGAGATGGGGTAGGCAAAGAAAAAGACAATGGTTCGCACACGTAAAACGCATGAAAGAAAATACTATCACGCATAGCTCTTGAAGGAAAACCCATGGGTAAAAGCAAACCAAACCAGCCGGAAAACCTCCAAAAAGATGGAAAACTGTAGGCAGTCCATCTCCCAAGAACTCCTACCGAAGCAACCTTAAATCTAACAGATCGACTAGATCTCCAATAAGTAGAAGAAGAAGAAGAAAAAGAAGAAAAATAAAGTTCATGTTTCAACCAATCAATTTTATAAAAAGGGATAACACTCTTCGTTAAGGCTGTGATAACCTACAACTGTTATCTGAAAATGTTTTGCGTAAAATCGATGATAACGAAATTAAGGATTATTTTTAAAATATCCAAGACTTGTGTTTTTTCGATATATATATAGTGAGCCATAAACATTTTCAAAAATCCGAAAGGAGCATAAATTTAACCTTACAAAACTGCAGTTGTTTTCCCATTTAACCAACTCTCTAGCTTCAGTAGTTTCAGAGATATACCTATAGAGAACATCGAAAAAAAACCACCCTATATAGCGAGCATTGTAATATGATGGTTTTTGATAAATGTTTTTTTTTAGCGATTTTCTTTGATTGTTATATTAAAATTCAGTACAGATTCAGCAACTGTCTATTACAATCATATTCCTAGTAGACACAGTGGCTTTAATTGTAGGTAAACGAGCTTTTGTTAATTGGCGGTGTAAGAAATCTATAAGTGTGTAAGTAAAGAAGTTATTGGTCAGAATCGCTCCCAGAATCGCAAATGGGTTTTCACACCAACCGCGGTACCGTTGATTGCATATTCTCCGTCCACCAACTACAGGAAAAAGTAAAATGCCTTCAGCTCTGTAAACAGAGATGCACTTTGGGAAATTATGGAAAAGTTCGAAGTACCCAACAAATTTCTTCCAGTGTGTAAAAGCCTCCATAACAACAAGTCAAGAGTGTCACATCATGGATCACTGATCGATGCTTTTCTAACAAATACCGGAGTTAGGCAGTGTCTTAGCGCCTCTGCCATTTAACAAATTCATAGAAGCGCTCTCCGTTATAGTGGACAGCAAATTACAGGGAAGAGAAATGGGCATTAGATACAGATACGGCGGTCTGTTTAATATAAAAAGTCTCAGGGCAAAAACACGTACAAAATTCATCACAGAACCTCAATACGGTAATGAATGTACTTTAGTTGCAAAATCATTACACCAATTACAAGAAATGCTGAACACATATACCTGATGGGCATACGAGGCTTTGGGCCTTAAGCTGAACATAGATAAAACTAAAATCATGTGCACTCCCCAGGAAAATCTCTACAATGCCATAAAAATCGGAAAAGAACAATTGGAATAAGTAGCGGAATTCAATTACATCGGCGCGGCAGTTTGATTTCGAAAAAGGCCAATATCAACTCTGAAATTCAGCACAGGATTAGCAGCATCTCAAGAGCTTTCTGGAAATTAAAAGACAGGATTTTTTACAATCATGACTTGAGCACAAAAACGAAGCTTGCAGTGTACAGAGCGTATTAATAGTATGTAAAGTGACATAATATATTTTGTAAAGTAAAGTACCTTACAAACTAACCAAGATTAGACGCAGGCTGTATCTCAGAAACTACTTATCGTATAATTATGGAAAAAAACATTCTATTAAGTAAATCGACCAAGAGAAATCCCAATTCTAAACCATTTTAGCCCAAATTTAACTTCAATATTAGATATATTATTTTTTATAGTTCGCTTAGTTTCTTATATTTATTCGCAGATGTTCTTGGTTTAGTTGAGTAGCTACTAAGCTAGACTGCGCCATTCAAGATAGCAAATTCTGTAATTATAGATTATTTGCTTTTATTTGTAAACAACTTTCATTTAAATAAAGTCAATTCCCAGTGAGCAAAGTTTTGTCACATTTAGGGAACATTAGGTAACAGTTACGTATCTGCGTTTTATTGTTTCATACCGTTTTGGCAACGGTTACTTTTGGGTCGGCATTTACATGTGTGGAAGTAAATCGCATAGGGATCTTATTAAGTCGGAGTGAGAGAAATGCGACCGACCGACGCACGCGCGACGGTGTGCTGTTGCGGCGTTGCCGATACGCCTTTCCCTATCAAGTAAAGTAAAATCACGATCGCAAACCGCTTATTTTTAAAAGACTTTTTTTCCAAGAGATAACTAGATAAAATCATTAGACATGTTTGACATGTTTGTCACATGCATCTGAAATGGAATTATAAGGATATCGTTAGGGTGTCATTTTTTTCATAACGAGAAAACGTCAGTAATCGCGATAATTTAAAAACTCAACTTTTTAACACATAACAGGCCATAACTCAAGAACCACTTTAGATATTGAAACTTTTTTTTATTTTCAAGATCGTATATTTTACAATATGTTTACATAAGAAAAATTCGATAAGGTTGTTTTTTCTATTCAAAAATTGTAAACAATCCATCCGTTTACTTTTAGAGCATAGTGATTTTCAGCAATCGTGTAATTTTTTTATTGATAAAGATTTTCACATACTGTCTACAAAGAAAATACAGCAGAAATATTAACAAAGTTCTTGAAAAAACTGCAATCTATTATTTCTAATAGATTTCAAAATATCGATTTGAATTAATATTGAATTCAGAGTTCTAATAGCGCGACCACTATCGAACAACCACTCAATTCCACTTATTTTTACCAAAAATGCAAGTGTTTCTAGCTTGGACTTAAAAAAATTCAAGCTATATGGAAAATTACAACGATTCGTTAATAAATGAACAAATTAAGTATCACGAGACGTAATTAAATCGTGAAGCTGAACGCATGACGTACACCTCTTCCTAGAACTTTAAGTACTGACAGAGGTACTGATTGGGTCGACCGGTCAACTACGACTAATCTGCTATATCCCCTTCCACGTCTCTTAGCGATGTGCATAGTTTCTCGGTTTATTTCATAATATGTTTGGCAACGTGTTTACTGTCCTCTCTTTGTTCAGTACATTGAATTGATTTGTATTGTATGACATTTTTTGTATTATTTGTATATTTGTTTTTGTGCTTTTTTTGTTTTGCTTTGTCGATGAAGCTGTTTTGGCTTTTTGTACAATAAAGCGTTGTTTTTTTTTTTTTTTTCATTATAAAAGCATTGTACTCTTTTTACATACGGAAATCTCCACCCAAGACTAACCTTTGCCAGCCCTTAGTATAAGGCACAAGAAGGGCATGGTAACGGAACAACCGGTCTGCGGTTATTTCCCCTATCCGCCACCTGGGGTCGCGTCCGATGGGAGTTTGGAGTTCTCCACGCGGATTTTCTCAAAAACGGACTACGGAAACACGGAATATCTCAAAAACTGCGACTTTGACTGATATTGATGTTACTACAAATTTTGTTGCAAATATTATTCCTAATCTTAAATTGAAAACCGCGTTTCGCTAGCTACTGTAATTTTGGAGTTACGATTTTTGAAAAATTTTTAACCCCCTCCCATACTCCCGACTCCCATACCCCCTCCCATACCCCCTTACCAACCACTACCCCCACCAAAAACTAATGGCCAGATTCTCGTGTGCCACAGAATTTTTGTGCCAAATTTGGTTAAAATCGGTTTAGCGGTTTTTCAGATATCGTTTTACAGACGGACAGACGGACAGACAGACACCATGAAAATATTTTGTATTTAGATCATTTATGACCCAAATAACTCATTTTGAGTGAAATTAAAAAAACTTTTTTTGCCGACCTTAATAGCCTACCATACATGTTTGTAGCGTTTTTTTAAACAACCACCACTGCGAACGGCAGCTTTTCATCGGAGAGCAGTCGTGGATAAGGTATTTCACTGAAAAGAAAACTAATTAATAACAATAAACAAAAAAATAGATATTGGGCGCCAGGCATGTACAGAGAAAGAAAACACAGTTGTATATTACTTAAAACTAATGACTATATTCATTCATGATGTTCGTTGCTGATACATGACATTGTAGAGTTCTAGTGAATATGTAGTGGTTATATGTCAAAGAAAGTGGTGGTAAGAGTTGTACTAAATATCTATGAAAACAACTATGATAAAATACAAGACATGTAAAGTTTAAGAGAATATATGAAATGTAGCATTACTTTAATTAATTTGATATATTTTATATGATGTTAGTGCAATAATAATATCTATAAAAAAGTAATACTATTACAAGACATAATGCAATGAAACCTAAGATCTAAATTATATTTTAACTACTAAATCGACATGAATGTTCTTAACAATCTAACCACTCAACATAGTCTATACGATATTATTTAAGATGTACGTTATTGTTTAAGACTGTAAATGTTTTGAATGTTAAATGCAAAACTATAACTTAAATCTACACTTAGCTGTTCTTTATGCAATCCTGCTTAAAACAGTAACATCGTGAGGTGGTCTCGCATTTCTCTGTACTCAGCCATCCAACACAACCAAAGGGGCCAGAATGAGGACACCATGACTTGATACACCCGTAACTAACTAGCTTATAGCTGGAAACGAAGCGCATGGGACTCAAGCTACATCCACGCTGTGGCACTTATATGTAGGAAAAAAATCATTCTTACTGGGGACACTCGTCCACAGGACATCTGTACATAAGATAATGTCTGTACATAAGACACTATCCGTACCTTGGACCCTAAAATATGAAACTCTTGTTTAAAACCAAACAAGATCTTATAAACAAAATGAACCTACCTCGAATTACTTCCGAGGGCTCACTAAATAATAAAGAATCTGTCCTTCCTTCCATGTGACATTCTGGAGGACAAAAGAAAAGGGACGCCAACGTGCCAGCAAAATACAATTACAAGTTAGGTTGGGGCATCCGCAACTCTACCCTAAAAATACGCAGTAATAGTAACGAATCTAAAAGGATAATATCTCATCTTTACCTGTAGCTTCGAAATAGCAGCTGATTCAGATTACACAGCAAGATTTAAATAATCACCATTTCTCAAAACTGGGACTAATGGCGTCTGACAGGCCAAACAGTCTAACCAAAAGTGAAGTTAAATCACAGAGAGTTGACAGAAGCGACGTTGACAGCGCGCGCCTCCACAGAGCGATAACAGGGTTGTGTCAAACGAAAACAGGGTTGTGGACTAGAGAACGTAAAAATTCGTCAAATAAATCATCAGGCCCGAACGATACGGAATCGGGTGACGATATGCCCAGACATCATATATTATATATAAAAAAGACATGTAACGAACTAAAAACGTTACACTGCCCTCCTCCGAAAAGAAAAGAAATAGACCTGTAAGGTATACTTTCTTTTTCACAAATCTGGGGATAGTAAAAAAATCAAAAGAAGAAAACTACTTCGTAAATTTCAGAATACATGACGCTGGAGATCAAAAAAATAAAATAAAGGTGTAAAATTACTAAAGCTGCTGGTTACTGGATACGCCGTAAAGTACAGAGATACTCGAGCCATTGTGCTGCTAAAATAAAATAATACAGAGGTACATCAGCTATTATGGTATGCAAGATTAAAAAATATATGCTATAGTTAGGTGTTATAAAACGATATAGGTGTAAATTATCGATAATGCAGGCTAGACAAGTGCAGACTCAAAATTAATAACGCTATGTTCTAAAACAACGCGACTCAACAATAATTAAAGAGAACGTCGATCCATTCATGGTATCGATACGTCTCGGTTTATAACCTTGGTGATAGTTTCTGAAACCAACATTCTAGTTCATGTCAGATCAACTACGCCAGAGAAGGAACACTACAATACTAGAGCAGATAGAGGTATATAACGGCCGGTAACCTAAAACCAAAACAACCAAATAAATTTACTGTGCAAGTACAAACCTTCTCTCGGACGGAATGAACAATACTAACAACGCCAGACAAGGAATTATATGGAACTAGAGCAGTTAAAGGTTGACGGTCGGTACTACAAGACCAAGACAACCAGACAAATATACTGTTCCAGCTCAAACCTTCTCTCAAACGGAATGTATCATACTAACAACGTCAGACAAGGAATTACAGACTAGAGCAACAGAGGCTGAAGAAGGCTAACCGAGCCTAAACACCTCAACAAAATTTGCACTAGCTCAACCCTTCTCTCCAACGCAGTGACTGGAACCAACAACAACAAAAACCAGAGATAATCACCAAGAGACAGAACTGTAAAAAAAGATAAAAATGAAATGAATGTGGAAAAAATATACCCTACATCTGTCAGCATGAGGGGATGCACTGTAGTGTACATCAACTAAAATGGGATAAATAGAGCATATCTATAACGATACCCCAAAATGACTCTACATAAAAAAAATACAACTAAAAACCTTCTGAGCCTTAGCTCAGAAAGAAAGAAAAAACAAAATACGCATCGCCTAGGGTAGTCGACGGAAGGTCAACGCCCTGTCAAGCAAATGGCGACGGAACCCTCACCAGGTATGTCAATCGAATCAATTTAATAAAATGAATAAATATAAGTTTTACTTACCAAAGTAAAACCTATTAAATAGGTATTACGATAAAGTAATACTATACAGGTAATACCACATACGTAATACTATTCACGTAGTACCACATACGTAACATCACCCATACAACACCACATACGTAATACCATATACGTAGTATGTGGATAAGGTGTACGGAAAGAATTTCCGACACTCTCGATGTTTTGAGACTTACCACATACTACGGTGGCATTTGACGGACTCTTACTGTCACGAGGAACCCGTACATGGCTATTCTTTACTGTTGAGTATGCAACTAACCAGTAGCACACTCAACTCGCCCACCATGTAGAGCGGATACACGTGCCCCAAGGCCACAAACCATGACCATAGGCTAGATAATAGCCATAGATCGAAACAAAATAAAATACATCTAAAAATGACAATCAAACAAACTCAAAGACTTACAGAAAACTGTAAAGTCAAAAATCGCAAAAATGTCAAACACGACACTGCTCAAAGCCAGACTCAAAAAAACACAATTGCTGAACGCAAGTAAACTGCAGGGCCAAATAAAACTAACGAGCTAAACCAAACTATACATAAGGGAGTAAAATGATGAAATTGTCTCCATGACAACTCATTGGGCAAAACCAAACTAATAACTATCTCACTGATAGTTATTCTAAACCAAAAAAGTGGTGTAATTGCTCGCGAAACAATACACCTGGACTAAAAAACCAGAAAAACTAATAAAACAGAGCAATCATCATCTCGCTATGCACGCGGCTAAAAAACTCAATGCATCTGCACATTCTATACAGACACTGCCAAAATTCACTAAAAAAAACTAAAAATGATATCGATGTCACCAAGACAAAAATATCTCACAATACAAAAAGATCTGAACATGACACAAGTGTCATCAAAGAAATATCTCTCCAAATAACGAGAAAACTAGAACTCCAACTAAACTCAACCTATTGACGCGTTTTGACACAGATATAGTTCTTCGGAAACATTGCATTGGCTATCAGATCTAGTAAAAACTATTAAAACCAGGCAACAGAATCCGAGAACAGAAATGTCAAACGTCAATCCTCCATAAACTTGAGTCACAAGCGCTAAATCGCTCAAATAACTCAAAAACAATCATCATATCAAATGATGACAACACGTTAATGATCTTGGACGTCTCCAAAAAAAATCATTAACAACCAAAATGTTCACAGTAGCCTCCTGCTAACTGTAAACCATAAATACGACAAATGCTCCCGCATGTGTCGTCTGCAACACTGTAAAAAATTTAATGTCCTCCTGACATTAAATTACTAAACGGTAAATGTCTGTATATGAAAAGTTATTCGGCAACAATCATAACAGAACAAGTACCAAACATTCCTTTGACACAGCTGTCAAAAGAAAACAAAACGATACCTCACGTATCAAATATGACAAGTCACCCTCGCCATACACTCAAAAAAACTCAAAAGATACACTTCCTGTATCAACATAACAGTCCTAGTATAACTGTCACAACAAAAAAAACTCAAAATGTACCTAAAGTACCAAACAGGACAGTCTAACAACTGTCGATAGTAACTGACAACACTGAAGGTTCAGATGATGAAACATAGTGAATGCAATACTAAATAAATAAAATATTGGCATAAAAAACATTGGCGTAGAAACCTGAAGGTAAACTAAACAATAGACGAGATGTGATTAACCCTAACGTACTTCTATACAAAAAAATAACAACCCTAGATGTTAGTTTAGCAGCTCGCCCTAACAGTTATCGATAATCACAGAAACTTGTAAAATTAATTGCAATCAATTAATCATCACAAACAAAATCAAAATGATCAAGTTGTGACCACACAGTATAGTAAAATTATCAAAGTATGTAATCTCAACTAAGTATAAAGTTTAAAATTTATATGAAATTTCAAACACCTAGAGATATAAAAAAATCAAAGTCGAAAATTTAATGCTTGTCCACCCTGTATAGGGAAAATACAAACCAAAATGTCTGTAAATATAAAGTTTCAAACTTTATCAAATGTCAAACACCTTGAAATTTAAAAAACTTCAAAGTCACAAAAAAGTATTGACCACCCTGTATAAGGAAGTCCCAACCATAGATAAACTTTCAAGTGTATCTACCAAGAAAAAATTTTAAACAACTATTAAAAAAAATTTTAACCCCAAAGAAAATTCAGGTCCAAGCGTTAAATCTTGACCGCCCTGTATACCAGGTTCAAAAATATATCAAAATATCAAAACACACAGCTGACACATCTCCGTTATATGAAATTGTCCAAATTCCATAGACCCAAATAATAATAAATAGAAATATCAAAAATAAGAAAGAGAATAAAAACTTCAGTCTTAAATCGTACCAAGAAAACAACAACCGTTTCCTCCTCTGTATCATGCCAAAAAAAATTAAACTACAAAAATTAATTTAAGAAAATTAATCACAAAAATTGTCAGACTCCAGGGAAATACATTACGAGTAAAAAATAAAACAGACTGACTGTCAAACTAAAAACAATAAAGTGTCAAATTAAAGGTTGTTTTATTTTCTCGAGGCCCCACGCTTATGGGTGCCAAATTATGTGTAGCGTTTTTTTAAACAACCACCACTGCGAACGGCAGCTTTTCATCGGAGAGCAGTCGTGGATAAGGTATTTCACTGGAAACACTATCCGTACCTTGGACCCTAAAAATATGAAACTCTTGTTTAAAACCAAACAAGATCTTATAAACAAAATGAACCTACCTCGAATTACTTCCGAGGGCTCACTAAATAATAAAGAATCTGTCCTTCCTTCCATGTGACATTCTGGAGGACAAAAGAAAAGGGACGCCAACGTGCCAGCAAAATACAATTACAAGTTAGGTTGGGGCATCCGCAACTCTACCCTAAAAATACGCAGTAATAGTAACGAATCTAAAAGGATAATATCTCATCTTTACCTGTAGCTTCGAAATAGCAGCTGATTCAGATTACACAGCAAGATTTAAATAATCACCATTTCTAAAAAACTGGGACTAATGGCGTCTGACAGGCCAAACAGTCTAACCAAAAGTGAAGTTAAATCACAGAGAGTTGACAGAAGCGACGTTGACAGCGCGCGCCTCCACAGAGCGATAACAGGGTTGTGTCAAACGAAAACAGGGTTGTGGACTAGAGAACGTAAAAATTCGTCAAATAAATCATCAGGCCCGAACGATACGGAATCGGGTGACGACATGCCAGACATCATATATTATAATATATAAAAAAGACATGTAACGAACTAAAAACGTTACATGTTGGTATGATCGACTAAAAATAAGCGATAGCGAAAACCCGTCTTCATTATTCGAGCAATCTTCTAATGATTTTACAATTTTTGTTTCCTTTACGTGAACTAAAATAAATAATAGTAGAGAATCAACAAACTTAATAGAAACGTAATAGCCGTATAACTACGTTATGTGTTCTTAATATAGACTTTGACCATTGATTTATTCCTTTATTCAATAAGGTAAGAGATTGGTCAGTTACGGCACGAATGTAATTTATTTAAAATGGCGTTTCGGAAAATTGCAGAATTCGTTCGGGAGCTGAGCGTGGCCTATATTTGCGAAAATTTTACAGGAAATTGAAAATAAATGTTTTACGTTGCTTGCATTTACTTCGATTAAAGATTTTTATTAGTTTTTTTATAATATAAATAAACTTCAAGCAGTTTTATTCCTCGTGTTTCGCGATTGAACACACACTGGAAAGAAAAATAAAACTGATAACATTACTTTAACTTAATGTATTACTCTTTAGATGATAAATATTATCTACCACAAACTGAGCCAGTGTAGAGTAAACATAATGATGATACTACAGATAAAAATTAATGAAAACATGCTTCCTTCATCCACGTTACCGTAGATGGAGCTAAGAAGGCTTAGGTAGGGTATATATAAATAAACAAAATACGAGTAGCGGAAAAAGGGGACAAGAAACCCTACATATATGCTTATTCTCTGCATTAAGTTCATCAGACCGAAGGGAACAGCCATTCGACGACCGGTTTCGGAGATTTATCTCCATCGTCAGGCTGACTCTGCTGTAACTGTTTTCGTTGATCAGATCGAGGGTTACAGCAGAGTCGGCCTGACGATGAAGATAAATCTCAGAAACCGGTCGTCGAATGGCTGTTCCCTTCGGTCTGATGAACTTAATGCAGAGAATAAGCATATATGTAGGGTTTTTTGGCCCCTTTTTCCGCTACTCGTATTTTGTTTATTTATATATACTCTACCTGAGCCTTCTTAGCTCCATCTACGGTAACGTGGATGAAGGAAGCATGTTTGTCCAGTAGGCCGCTGGTTTTAATTTTGGCGGTACGATCTGTAATTGTCACAGCTGCCGCTAGATGGCGTAGAGCGTCTAGCACTCTCGCCATAGTAGTACGTTTTGTACTCAAATGCTATTCTCTGCTTTTCGTTGGTCAGATCGAGGGTTACAGCAGAGTCGGCCTGACGATGGAGATAAATCTCCGAAGCCGGTCGTCGAATGGCTGTTCCCTTCAGTCTGATGAACTTAATGCCGAGAATAAGCATATATGTAGGGTTTTTTGGCCCCTTTTTCCGCTACTCGTATTTTGTTTAATTAATGAAAAAGTTCCATTTAATATAACAACCCAAGGTAATTCAACAAAGTTGAATAGCAATATTTGGCAAGTTTGAGGAGAATAGGTTATGTAAATCAAACTGAGATGAACCGCCTATTTAAAAATAAACATTTAAATAGTGTGTTATAGAGTTGACCAAAATATTACCTCTTCAACTTTGTTGAACGAACATGGGTTGTTATAACACAAAACGCTAAATTTGTAAATAGCCCTATTGATTTTATTAAATGAACAATTGAAAGGAGTGTCGTACCTACTCTGAATGGAATCACAAGTAAAAGAGCACAGCAGAGTAAACCTTGATCGCTATTCCAGAGTATTCAGCTATGTTGTTCTGAACTTTAATAAAAGAGAAATAATAATAATAATACGAAAACTGTCCTCATACCAAGGTTTGTAGTTTGATACATTCAAAACATGCCACATTTATTGCATTCAAAACTGTTGCGACTTTTGGTTAGTTTAGCAAGTCAATTATTCACAGCATAAACAGAATCCATTAAATGCATACACATATTACCTTTGTCAGATCAAATGAATCAGGAAAATCATTAGCAGAGAATATTACAACAGGAAAACAAGATAATATGCTTTAGTTCAGACTAGTTAAATATTGCGAAAATATATCGGGTGCGTCTCAAAAGTGGCTCACCCCTATAACTTTTTTATTTTTTTCAGATAAAAAAACTAGATTTGGTATGTTAGTATATGACATAAATTAAGGATTGATTGTTGTATTCAATTGTTTTTGGTTACTGCCTGTTTCACCGGAAATGACTACAACTTTTGAATTTTAAATGGCACCTTCGGTATTTTTCTACTTTATTCAATAGAATATGAAATTCTGAATAGAATGACATATCATATGTCAATTTTTGACATTCTCGCTTAATAAAAAATCGTATTTTAAATTTCAATCTAGAGTGCCATAGCTATGTTAAAAACACTAATTCTTGGAGCCTTGGAAAAATAGATTTGATCGTCTAATGTTTTAGTGTCCTGTTCTGATCGGCTAAAACATTCCCAAATCGTATTTTTAATAATGTCTTAATTTTTTCAAATAGAACGAGGGTGGCTCATTAGTATATTCGGAAAAAGCATTTTTTTACGAATAATTTGATACCGCATGAACCGTTATGAACCGCATGTTATAATTTCAAATAAACAATATGCGAAAATGTCTAAAGTTGACATATGATATCATTCTATTCAGAGTGTTATTTTCTATCGAAAATAGTAAAAAAATACCGAGGGTGCCATTTAAAAATAAAAAATAACAGGAAGTGACCGAAAACAATTGAATACGTCAATCAATCCTAATTTATATCATATACCTACATACCAAATATCATTTTTTTAAGTGAAAAAATAAAAAAGTTATAGGGGTGAGCCACTTTTGAGACGCAGCCGGTATAGCAATTTTTCAAAAACGATTTTAAATAAATTTCATTCGTAACTGACCAATTTCGTTCAATATTGAATAAAAAACCAAGCCAAAAAGAAATCAACCGCCAGACAACAACTAATTAGCAGTATATACCGAGAACATTTCCTCTAGTTGTGTACGCTCCTAAATATTTATTTTAAATTCTGTACAAGTCTAAAAAGAATGAAAAAAAAATAGCAAAATACTTCAAGTAGGTAATGCAAACAGAAGGTAGGTATTACGTATTTTTCTTTATTAGTGTCTCGAAAAATCTATTAACTAGAAAAATAACTGCCTTTTCCATCTCCAGTTAAATTGTTTCATATCATACCCTCATTTTCTTTGCGGCTTATAAAGAACCTTCGCTTTGTTATCTCAGAATTCGTTTTGCATGTCTGTTTTATATCTCCTTACCGCTGTTTGCTGGTTTTAGTTGTATTGTAAATAAGGCTTTATATATTCCCCCAGATCGGAAAGCATTATAAGAAAGGTAGTTTTAGAAAAAAGAAACATGATTGCTTACTTCGTTTTTATTTAAGCTAACGAATTTTAATTAACAAAGCATTTGTCTTTGGGGTTCATACCTTGGGCAATCACAAACAATTTGTTCGACTATCAGTCTAATCTGACAATCCGCACACAGAGGTGCATCTTCCCCAGTAAGTAGGTGTTTGTGCGTCAGTGCGGTATGACCAATGCGAAGTCTGTGAGTCTTGGTTAAATTGGTTCGATCTAATTCAATATGTAGATATTTACCATAGGTCAGTGGCTTTATACTATATAAATTATTGTTTAGATTTTGCCACCTTTGTTGCCATTCGTTCAGAATAATAGATTTTAGATAAGTTTGATAATCGGAAGGTTTAACCATTGTAACATCTACTACATCTTCTGAACTGGCTTCCTGTGCAGCATTATCCACTTTTTCGTTACCAGCTATTCCCACATAGCTTGGAACCCACAATAATGTAAGTTTATAACCTCCCCTTGTTAGATCATCAATCAATATTTGGATATTTTGTGTCATAGGATCTTTAGTAAATATATCTAAGAGACTTTCTAAAACGCTCTTTGAGTCACAAACAATTAGACATTTAGAGGGACCATTCGAGAAGGTAAGGAAAAGTGGAGCCTGCCAAAGTGCATATTGCTCTGCATAATAAATTGTGGAGATATTACTTAAGGTCCAAGAAAAAATCTTGCCCTCGGTAGCGAAAGCGCATGACGAAATCTACATTCTCTCGATTCTTTATATCAAGGAAGCTCTGCTGCCAGTGTTTATTTGAAATTTCACCTTTTTTAAATTGCGCCAATTCGAAATTTACTACAGGCGAAGAACACTTCCAAGGAGGAATTTCACTTGATTCAAGGCGTAATAATTGAGATGGGTCTACTTCTCTAATTCTCAGATACTCTCTATACCTCCCAAAAGCTGATCTACTGAAGGGGGGATGGTTTTCAGCCTCTCTCATACATATTTTATTATAAGGATGTTGCTCCAGGGCTAATATTTTTGTCATGTAATTTGACAACCATATTTTTCTTCGATCTTCTAAAGAGGGTATATTTACTTCACAATACAAACCATCAACGGGGCTTGTTGGGAATGCACCCAAACAGTACCTCAAGGCCGCATTGTGAATACTATCCAGTATGTTTAAGCTAGATTTGTAGGCTGATCCATAGACAACACAGCCATAATCAATTCGTGAGAAAATTAGCGACTTGTATAAAGTGAGAAGCATCTTTGGTTTTGCACCCCATTTTGTGTGAGACAGAACTTTAAGAATATCTAGGGATTTCATGCATTTTTGTTTAAGTGATAATATGTGCTGTTTCCATGTATGCGTGGAGTCAAATATTATGCCAAGAAACTTTATAGTTCTAGGACATCTAATAGGTGTTTCTTCTAAGTACAGTAATGGGTCATAATGAGGTCCTCTAAGCCTACAGAAATGCATACAGCTTGTTTTCTCCTCGGAGAAAGTAAAACCAACTGATCTGGCTTGTTTGCAAATTTAATTTATCGATGGCTGCATCTTACGTACGATATCACCAATGAGGAAGATGCATATATTTTATTTTTCGCTAGAAACTGATCAATTTATTAGAATAAATATATGTGTAAATGCAAAAAAAAACTTTTTTCTTGAAAGCAGTACCATAGTTTTATAAGAGGGGCCATTAAAATACTATGGATAACGCAAACGACGCCTCGCGAATTGAAACGATATTCTATTGGTCTGATGTTACCCGCCGTTCTCGTCGACGTGCGATGGCCAGCACCAGCCAGACGTGTTCCGTTTATGTACGTATTTAGGTGGCGTACCAAGACATTTTTGTTGCTTTTAGCGTTGAATTGAAGGAGCTTTTTATGCTTTTTTGTGCAGTTATTATTTGTATGTGTTGTCTGTTCTGAGAATTTTTTAAGTAATGGCAGATTCCGGGTTTGTAAAAGCACAATCAGATAACTTGCCAAAAGTCGATGCTTTTATGTTGGCTGCTTTTATAAATACAAATTCCCAATTCATTTGTGCTGAATTACGGGGAAAAAAACAGAGAGGTATGTAACATTTATTCTTTGTAGTACTGAGGCATATTTAAGTATAAGTAGATACCTACTGTTACGAACTTTTATATAATTATAAATATTAATGTTATAAACTTATTTTTCAGATCAGGTAGGGAGACGTATGGAGATAATACTGTAGGTTATGTAGAAGTGAAAAGAGTCAAAAATATTTGTTTAGTACGTGGAAAAATAACTCCAGAGCATAGCGTGAAAAAGAAAGTTTTTTTTTATATATTGACACCCCCTTACCCTTGTTATTTTTAAAGATTGTTTTTTACGAAATTATAGGAAATAAATTGTTTATCAGTAATGAAAATATTATACAAGGTGTCCCATAAGCAAACGCCAAAATTAAGTTACTTTTTTAAGTGAAACGCCTTATATATTTTTGGATTCTTCGGAAATTTCTAGATATTCTAGATATATTTCATGTATAATATCCTATACCTATCTTCAAATGTTTACGAAATATTGACAGTTGAAAAGCGAAAAATACCTACAATTTTCTGGACCACCTTTTTTGAGACACCCTGTATAACTAGAATTAATTTTAAAAGAGAGAATGTGAAAAACCATGCAACTTTTTTATTTAATGTTTCCTTCTAAAACTTGCAGTTAAGGCTGTATGTAGGTGTCAAAATATAATGAATAACCCTGTACATTCAAATTTCATATACCTATGTAAGACAATATACATAAATATATGAATTTACATTAAAATGATCTTCACAACAATAAATCGTAAAAATAGAGGATAATTTAACGTTTTTCTTTTCATCTCTTCTCATGGCCTTGGACCATTTTTTTCTGTTTTCGCTCATCCATTACTATTTATAAATATCACTAATTACTAATTATGTATTAATTAACACAAATAACTAAAATTTTGACTCGGATTCAACAGCGTTTAAAAGCAAACTGTGTAAAATAAACACGCGTCTGGCTCCAATCAACCAGAAGAACGGCGGGTGACGTCACAGCGGCAAGGCGCGGTAGAGAGCGTTTGCCCGGCCATTTAAATTAACAATATTTAATTGTTTTATATTAGAGGCATTTCTTAACAGATATCAACAATTTTTTTTGTTCAATTTGTAATTATATGAACTATTTTTTAAAACCATATTTTAAAAACATGCATTTTCCTCATTGTTTTACCTGAGCAGACAATCACCAAGTCATCAACGTATAGAAACTTAGTTACATTACTATGTAAGTTGTCGGCTATTTCATTGATAGCCAATCCGAACAGTGTGCAACTCAGTGTAGACCCTTGTCTATTATATATCTATTATTATAGTATTATAGTATCTGTGCTTTTCATTGTTAATCTGGGAAAATATTTTTCATTTCTGATGACTTTATTTTAAAAATTACAGAAAAACAATCTATTATAATTAAAAATGATAACTGTCCCATGGACAAACTGTACAGCGTGATTAAGGTTCGATTATAGAGATAAAATAAAAGTACTATTTTCAACTATATTTCAATACATTACAGTGTTGCCGCTTCATTTAAAAAGGAGTAAATTATTAAATTGTTGAAAATTACTTTAATTTCTCATATTTTTTCTCTTATACCGTATGATCGAAAAAAAAGGCATCACCGATGGCTGTCAAATAAAGATCGCTGTCATTTTGTATGTAAATTTATATGCGAAATGTCATCGATCATTTCCCAGCCAACTGGACGCCGTTTTTTTTCGATCGTATGTTACTACTAAATATTAAATTTTGCCTTAGAACAATATATCATGAACCTATACATAAACATTCTAATTTAAAAATGATCGAAAAAAACGGCGTCCAGTTGGCTGTTAAATGACGATCGATGACGGCGATCTTCATTTCATAGCCATCGCTGACGCCGTTTATTTTCGATCATACGGTATTATTACAATTTGATTTCAAGAATTTCATTATCATGACAGTTTTAAAAATTTGGCAATTAAAGTATATAGTCAGGGATGATTTCAACAGAAAAATCCAAAAAAGTAAAGCACTTTTATGCCTAACCATAAAAGGAAAAATATATATTATAAACTAACATTAAGTCAGTGTCAAATTCAACGAGTGTTCCATTGTTGCTCGATATATAATTACTGACAAGGTACTACTTTTTCGACATTTAAAATTGTTAAAAAATTAGGTATTTGTCACATTTGAAAAAAATAGCATGTTCTAATCGGCGTAAAAATATACTATGTGCCTCGCCTGTAAAGTCAAACGTACAGCCTCACCAAAAAGAGTATCATTTTTACTCCTAATAAAACATGTTTCTATTACACGCGTATTAAAACGACAGACTGTCATAGTGACAGATGTCATGAATCCTCTCGCAGGACAGATTATTGACTGATACTTATAAAATATTGAATATTTGTCATGATATACAGATTTATTTAGAATAAAACCTATTGCTAGAGAAATATTATTTTTTAAATAGCTCAACACTATACCTATATTCTTCTCTCTGAACAAATATGTAAATATAAAAAAGGTCATTTACTCAATAGTCTAGCCTACTCAATAGACAACCCTACCTTACCAACCATTCCTTCAAATTTATTTTTAGTCTAATTTTGGATACTACTCTAGAATTTCAAACAAGTTTTCTTACTTAGGTACTAGAAATCCGTTTTTTAAATATAATATATTCATAATTATATACTAAATATAATATATTCATAATTCGTCCCTTTACTGGCCGATATTACTGGATACCTTTACTGGCTTATATTTTTTGATTTCCTAAGCTTATACTTTTGTTCAGTAATGTTGAATGGCGAGCGACTCGGTTTAAAAATCAACATCGATAAGACGAAGACTATGATGGTTGGCAGAACCCCGATCGACCGTCTAAACATCTCGGTGAACGGCCAACAGATTCAACAGGTCCCGAAGTTTAAGTACCTCGGCAGCTGGATTACCGAAGACCTAGATCCAGACACGGAGATTCGAAGCAGGATCGAACAAGCCCGAGCAATATTCACGAACATGAGAACTCTGTTGAGTAACCAAAGCCTGAGTCTACGCCTACGTTACCGTTTTGTAAAAGGCTACGTATACTCAGTACTACTATATGGCGTGGAGACCTGGACCCTCAAGGCAAAAACTATGAACCGACTAGAGGCCTTTGAGATGTGGATATTTCGAAGATTGCTCAGGATTCCTTGGACTGATCGCGTGAGAAATGACGAGGTTCTGCGACGTATGGGAACGGAAAGAATGTTGCTTCAAATAGTTAAAAAACGGAAAACAGCTTACTTGGGCCACATATTTAGAAACACCAAATATCAATTCCTGAAACTGATTATGGAGAGGGAAGATTGAAGGAAAACGTGGCATCGGAAGAAAGAAGTATTCTTGGCTTAAGAACATCAGAGACTGGACTGGTCTCGATGCCCATTCACTCTTTAGAGTCGCCCAAGATCGAGACGAATTTGCCAGAATTGTCGCCAACATTCATTAAATGAATACGGCACACTAAGAAGAAGAATGTTGAATATTACTGAACAAAAATATAAGCTTACGAAATCAAAAAATATAAATAAAATGAAACAAAATAAAATAAACCGCAAGAAAACAACTGGGATGCAGCATATGCCAACAAAAGCTACGCTAGTTTTCCTGAATGCTCTTTATTTATTTTAGTTTATATATAGAGAAAAGAGAATTGAAAAATATCGGAAAGGCTGTTCCAATAATGGAGATGGTTGGTCGGTATCGCATATTTTTCTTTATTAGATTCTATAACAATCTATTGCCAAAAAACAAAAATACCAGCTTATAGACCGGCATTGTTTTTATTGCTCAAATTTTTCACCACATTTCACATATGTAATCCTACCTATTAATACCACTTCCCCTTATCAAGCAAATACTACAACTAAACATTCTATGCTAAACAATATCTGTATAAAATTTGTCAGATTCAGTGTCATTTAAAAAAATAAATGTAATAATTAATACTTAAATATTTACCTTATTAACAAATATTAACAATAAATCACATACCCGGGAATAAAAAGGACAGGTTTCTGATCATACACTATCACGCGCTCACAACTCTGTTAACAATAATTATTACTTAAATTAAAAATTAAACTGTTCAAATAGCGAAAAAGTTGATCGCTGAGTATGCTGGTAACTTAGCAACCACTTGGTTGCTAGATTACCAGTTTTGAACTTCTTAAGACGCTAATACCCGTCATGCGTCAGTAAACTCTAGTCTCTTACAATTTATTAAATTTGTATATGTATTTAAAATTTGTATTTTTTTCTTAAAAAGAGTTAAAGAATATAGTAAGTTCTTAGCCATGTACTGCAAAGATAAGTATCACAGTATATATTATATACAAATCAGTTTATAACGTTCTTCGACGTCTTCTGATTTCCAGTCTCCACTGGTCTCTGTCTGTCCAGAGATTTTCGTCTATTCCTCTTGTTCTGATGTCCCCGTCTATTCCTTCTCTCCAACTCCGTCTAGGTCTCCCTCTTTTGCGTTTGCCTTGTGGTGTTCAATTCAGTATTTTTTTCGGGATTCTGTTCTCTTCCATGCTTTGTACGTGCCCGTACCACCTGAGTTGGTTAATTTTGATGTCTTCTGATATTCGGTGTTTAACGCCCATGATGTTCTGAATTCTTTCATTTCTAACTCCATCCAGTTTCGATTTCCCGGCCGCGCGCCTCCAAAAGTCCATTTCTGTAGCTTCGAGTAACTTAAGGTTTCTTTCTTTCAAAGGCCATACTTCACTACCATAACTAATGATACTTTTAACTATGCTGTTATAAATTTTGTGTTTGTTTTCTTTTGATACGGCCTTATCCCATAAAATACTGTTGAGTTGTCTAATTGCTTGTCTTCCATGGTTGTTTCTGCACTTAATTTCTTCATCAAGGCTACCAAGGGTGGTAATGTGCATGCCAAGGTATTTATATTTTTGGCAGTGTTTTATTTCTTGCTGTTGCTGTTCTAGGATTATGTTCTGTTGTTCGCCGCCGATACACATATATTCCGTCTTCTTAAGGTTTACCTCCAGCCCCCACTTGTTATACTTTTCAATTAGTTTGCGGGTCATATATTCCAGATCCTCGTAGTCTTGAGCTAGTATTATTTGATCATCAGCGAAACAAAGAGTGTAAAGTATCGAGTCGTTTAATAGTATCCCCATCTGTTCACACTTCCTTTTCCACGTTTTCAGAGCTTGTTCCAAATAGATTTTAAACAGTGTGGGCGATAGACAGCAGCCCTGTTTAAGACCTTTGTTTATGCTGAATCCCTTTGATATTGTTTTTCCTTTCTTTACTTGGCTAATGTTGTTCTTATAAAGTTCTTGGACAGCCTTAATTAATGTTATGCTGATATTCGTTTTCTCGAGGGCTTCCCACAATTTAGACTGGGGTACACTATCATATGCTTTCTTGAGGTCTACGTAGAGGAGATGTATTTCTTGATTTCTTGCCATCTTTTTCTCAATTATCTGTGTCAGTGTAAATAAATGGTCGACCGTGGATCTACCAGCTCTAAACCCCGCTTGTTCTTCAGCCTCCATATCCCGGTATTCTTCCTCAATTCTCTTTTTGACCAATTTTCCATAGACCCTTGAAACAGAGCTCAACACGGAGATTCCTCGATAGTTATCGCAATCGTCTTTACTTCCTTTCTTGTGTATTGTTGTTATATATGATGTCTTCCATTCTTTCGGTATATTTTCACCATTAAGGCACTTTTGGAAAAGACTAGCGAACTGCTTATATAATTTATCCGTGCCGTACTTGAGTAATTCTAGAGGAATTTCACCTGGACCAGGCGATTTTCTATTTTTCAGGGTTTGGCAAATTTGTTTTACTTCTTTGGTATTGATCCTCAGTGGAGAGGCTGCGGTTCTTATTTGAATGTCGGATTGTGGCTGCAATGTTTCTTGATATTCGGCCCTTTCTTCGGTCAACAGTTTAGCAAAGTATTCGTCCCATTCTGGTAATGTAATTGGTGAGATGATATCTTTAGTCTTCTCTTTTCGAAGGGACCTTAATATTCTCCAGCTTTCGGTACTTCTACTACCTCCTATATATGTATTAATTCTTGTGCAGTTTCTTTCCCAGCTTTCGTTTTTCTTTTTTGTTATAGCTGTCCGTACAATTCTTTGTGCTGTTTTGTATTCATGCTTACTTTCGTTCGATTTTATATTTAGAAATTTGTTGTACTTTTCTCGTTTAGCTTTTATCATTGCCTCAATTTCTTCATCCCACCAGTATGGTACTCTTCTTTTGGGTTTGGCGTATTTTCCCAAAGCTTCTTCTGATGCACTTCTCATGCAGTCTATAATATAATTGTACTGTTCTTCTGTACTTTCAAAATTTTCTTGTACAAGTTTTTCATCCAGTCGATCTTTGTATAAATCCTTCACACTCTCGTGGTTGAAGCTATCTAAATTATATTTTACTTCTGTTGTCTTTTCTTCCTGTTCTCTTTCGTCTATTTTTTTACCATTCGAAAGGGTAATATTTTGGACTTGACAAGATGATGGTCACTGCCACATGTCGCTCCTCTGTAGACTCGTACGTCTTGAATCTTTAACGCTGTATACTGTCGGACTATCACATAATCTATGACGGATTTCAAATTTCTAGAATGTTGTATCCAGGTGTACTTATGTATGTCACGGTGCTGAAAAAGCCGTTCAAAATACGGAGGTTATTTTGGTCGCATATATTGATAAGTCTATTTCCATTATCGTTAAGAGTTGCTTCTCCGAACTGGCCTACTATTTTATCATGTAGTTTCTTTCCTATCCTAGAATTTAGATCTCCTGTCAGTATTATTTCTCTGGATTGTCCTATTTTTGAAATTTCATAGGAAAGTTGCTCAAAGAACTCCTCGTATCATAGTATACTGTCTTTATTTGTATCAAAAATAGTGACAATGACCAGAAAAATATCAGATTTTTTGTACACAGTACACAGTACACAGCATATTGTGCAGATAAAAATAAGTAAAAAAGTTTGTATAAATGTATGTCCTAAAATGCTTAGTTTCGAAGTTATATGTTGTAGAAGTTTCATTTTTATTTCGTTTTTTTCCAAATAATTTCTGAAATAACGTCAATATTTCGATGAAAATTGGTGTCTTGGAGTTTTTTGACATGATAATTTTGATTTTGATGTCAATATGACTCTTATTTGTAGGGGGCGCCACCTACATGTCTTTTAACTGTTTTGAAGAGTAATAACTTTTCGTCCGTAACTGTATAAAAATACTGGATGAAAAAATATACATTTCCGTAATTTTTTACGTAAAAAATATATCTAGGTAATAATCGTTATGAGCAACCGTTCTCAAGATATTTAGAATGGAAATAGTCAATACATGTCATTATTCACAAAAAATAAACATGTTGAGTAGATAGTTATTTGACTGAAATGATAAAAGGGAACTTTTTATTTCTTTAATTAATTAATAAGTTTTTCTTCGAAAAAATTATGATAAAACAGTTTTCTTGGAACTTTTGTCACAAAAACATTTCAAATTTATGATTTCAGTCTAATAACTATTTAGTCAACATGTTTAATTTATGTCAATGATGACCAGGTATTAATAATTTCTATTCCAAATATTCCGAGAACCATTACTCGCAGCGATTTTTACCAAGAGAGGTTTTTTACGTAAAAAATGTCGTAAATGTATATTTTTTACTCAGTAGTTTTATACACAAACGGACAAAAAGTTATTACTCTTCAAACTAGTTAAAAAATATGTAGGTAGCGCCCTCTAGAAGTATATTGAGTCATATTGTCAATCAAAATCCAAATTTCTCATATCAAAAAACACCCAGACACCAATTTTCATCCAAATATTGACATTAATTCAGAAATTATTTGGAAAAAATCGAAATAAAAATAAAACTCCGACACTCTGTATCTCCGAAACTAAGCATTTAGGACATACATTTATACAAACTTTTTTACTTATTTTTATCTGCAGAATATGCTGCCAAAGTTTCCGGAATACAGTTCGTATCACCCTGTATACAGGCTGAGTTTCCTACGATGTTCTCTATGGGTATCTCGGAAACTACTGGAGATAGAGAGTCAGTTAAATGGGGAAAGAATTGCAGTTTTGTGGGGTCATTTTTTAAATGAAGAACAGCGTGTAGAATTATTTGTTCAACTTTTCTTGGCCATACAGTTTCGAGAATACGTTGACCGGCGAACGTTACGTTTTTTAGAAAACGGTTTTCAAGCCATGTTAGAAAAGTTAAATTTAGATACTCGCGCATTAATACAGTGGTTCCAACATGACTTATGTTGGAACTCTCTTACATGACTTCATTATGACGCACCAACCCCCCCCCACAATGAAAGAAATGTTATTTAAAAAATTATTTATATCATAATTATGTAGACTCATGGAGGTGGACCAATTGCATGGGTCTCCTCGGTCACCTGACCTATCCATTTTATTTTTTTTTATGCGGTATGGTTAACAACAAGGTTTACAAAAATACTTATGAATTAAGAGAGGCACTCGAAGAGGCGGAACAGAAGAAGTTTAATTAAGTCGACCGGTCGTTCTGTGACAATAGCTAGAAATTCAGTTTTAAAAAGATGCATTTATGTACTCAAAATAATTGCGGATTTTTTGAACATTTTCTAAAATAACTTAAAGTGTACGTAGTGATATTATTTTTTTGAGTGTTAGTTTGTGTAATCTAAATTGTAAAGAGCCGTTTAATAACATATTTTGTCTTTTTATAAGTTATAAATCAAAACAAAATTTGAACACCATTGAAAACCGTTCTCTAAAAAACGTAAGTAACTTTCACCGGTCAAAGTATCCTGTATGGCCAAGAAAAATTGAGCCAATAATCCTACACGCTTTTCTTCATTTGAAGCATTTTTATTTACAATTTTTGTTTATTTTAATTTACAAAGATTGGATGTGGCACAATTTCACATTTCTGAGAGCAACGACGATTGAACTTGTTTCCATGGCTAACTAAGTGAAATTAGTCAAGAAAGATAAGAATTGGCTATAACTCAGTAATTTTGTGAAAGAAACATATTATAGCTTATATTGCTGAAAAGCTTAAAAAATGGCGCTTTTTATGAAGTCATAGCCAACTATGGTTTCCATTTAAAAAAACGTATGTTTGTGTCATATGTCAAAAATGACAGGTTTTATGAAAAATCGGAGAACAAAAACTCATTAGGAATGTGATTATCTACAACTTTTATCTGAACACTTTTTGTCTAAAATACATTGTAATGGAATTAGGGACAATTTTTAAAATAGCCAAAATTTGTTTTTTTTCGAAATATCTAGTAAGCCATGAACTTTTTCAAAAATCTGAAAGGCGCATATTTATGATCCCACAAAACTGCAATTCTTTCCCCATTTAACCGACTCTCTATCTCCAGTAGTTTCCTAGATGCCCATAGAGAACATCGTAGGAAACTCACCCTGTATAGTTTAAAAAGAGCCTTGCTATCCCAAAATATATTTTGCAGCTTTGTTTCATATATTCTTATGACCATTTGCTATTTTTATTTATCTTGCAAAAGGACTTAATATTTATATTTTTCGGAATTGAAACGTATCAAGAAAAAATTTAGAAAAAAAAAACATTCCCTTAGTTTTCCTTTATCTCTTGTATTAACTGAACAATCTTCTGCCTTATTGAATAAAAGAATAAAGCCAAAAAAAACTTGAAATAAATAAAAATAAACGAAATCAGCCGCAAGAAAACAACGAGGACGGCCAGCATTTGCCAACAAATACCAACAATTCCTGTTAGCTTTGTTCAAGACATGCATTTTATTTTAGTTCGGATATAGAGGAAAGAGGGAATTGAAAAATATCACAAGATTGTTCGTATATAATAGAAATGTTTGGTTTGTACTGCGCATTTCTCTTTATTAAAGTTATTGAGCTAGGTCAAGATAGAAACACAGACTTTATAATTACAGGAGTACCCCGTTTTACGTTGAATTCTTTTAAGCGGTTTCGTTTATACGCTTTTGCTTTTTGACACAAGTGACTTATTTTACGCGGTTCACTAACACGCGGTTTTATTAATTCCATAATAGAATAGGTTTATACAGAGTGAGTCTTAAATAAGTGCAAATAATTTTATTATTTATGAGTTTTCTTTACACGAATTTTTTTTGAAAATTCTGATTTTTTTTTTAAATTGTATTTTTTTTAATATTTGGTTAAAAAACATAATATCTTCATAATATGGCATCATAGGTAGAAGATTAAAAAAAAAGAAAAGATTCAGTGGTTCTCAAAATTGAAGCGAATTTTTTTTGGAATTCAAAGTAAAATATCTCAGTTATTTGAAAACTGGTAAAGATAAAATATATTTATTTTATCGAGATCTACCAGCCCTGAAAATATTTGCACTTACTTAAGACTCACCCTGTATCACCCAGACTCAACTTATATATAAGTTATAATACTAAATAAATGTCAGTATTCCATGGGTATATTGATAAATGAGTTCTGAATTACAAGAAAATGCATTTCTACGGAAGCTTGAAGAGCTAGGTAAAAAATGGTATAATACAATTTGATAGACAATTAAATCGTGCATCTGATTCTATCTTTAAATCTTTATTTTACATAAAAATAATTAGGAAGGTATTTCTACATTGAGTAATTGAATATTACAAATAGAAACGAGAAAAAAACGTAACTAACAAACAAGGAAAATGTGGAAATTTCGATGAACAAAATTTATCGAATTCGGTTTTAATAAGGTATGTATGACAAATACGTTTACAAAATAATATTATACAATACTTGTTTGTAGTAGGGTCAGATCCAAGAGTATTATCTCGGCTTATTCCTTTTCTAGTCACTTTCATACTGCAAATATGTACAAATATGTAAGTATTACAAAAACTTAGTTCTAAAGCATTATATTTTTACAAGTATTGTTAAATTTCCTAAATATTTTTTTAGAAAAACAAACGATATGTGAGGATTCATTTTTTACTGAAAGGTATTGGCGTGTTTAGGCCTCCAGTTAAGAATGGGACATTTTTCTAGGAAGCTGTAGTAACCCTAGATATGATTCAACAGCTTAATGTAAAACTTCATCTGAACTTCGACATACTCGTAAAAGCAAAATGTATCTCAGAAGGTAAGTTTTTAATATGAAATATAGCATTCATTCACAGATTAAATTGGAAGACATAAAATCTTGAACTAATTCTGTTTAAATTTTTATATTCAATAATATAAAATATTTTATATTTTTTAAGTCATCTATTCTCGATATTTTTGATTTGTGTTTAAATATCTTTGTATGGAACTATAACACTGAAAGTTAATAGATATTTAAATAATCCAATGAGTTTCTTTTATAAACACCTTTTGGATGCAATTTACCAATTCCTAGCTCCTGGTCATATTCATTCATCTATAGTGTAATAATACATGGTAAATACACATTAAATCGGACAGAGTAAAAAAGTTACATGTCCATATAATGTAAAAATACACGCTAATGTAGTAAAAATACATAATCTGAAGTGAACTTAGTCGTATAATTACGACACTAAAGAAGTATAAGTACATTGTAAGATTAAATACCAAATGCATTTCTACATTTTAATTTTACACACCAAAAATGTAAAATTACATGATAAATGTAAAATTCCAGACAAGATGGAATTTTACACATATTTGTGTGGCATAAAAGTAACCAATGATCTAATGTGTATTTTTACATATCTTTTTATCAGTGAACCCTGTATTTATTAAAACCGTCGAAAGGCGGTCTTTTTTATGTCAATGTCTATACTGCCACATGCCGGCGGAAATTTAGCCAGTTTGATTATAAAAAGCCCCCTAGTGCATTGACCCGGCTCACCCCTGTAAAATAATTGTTTTAGAAATGTCACACTTTCAATTTGGCGATAATAAAGTCCTTACATACATTTCCTTTACCAATAAGTTTCCTTTTATCACCGAGAAACGACACGTAACAAAGCCATTTCGAGATTCAAAACGCCCCAACGACAAAGAGCTCAGATAAAGTAGTCATAAAAATAACGACTGTTTCCTCTTGTTACGACCCAGTCAGGACCAGGAACTTCGCTCGACTATAGATAAAAGTGGAAAATAAGTTCGGTAGTTGAAAAGTTTTTCTTTATATATGACTTTTCAATTTTCATATATCAGTAAAGACTTTAATGTGCCGAGAGGAATTTAATATGGCACGTATCAAGTATTTGTCCATACAGATTTTTAGAAAACTATTTGTTTATTTTCTCTTGGATTCTATTGGCGGCTCCTGATGTACTACCATATAGAAAGATAATAATAATGTTAGAGGCTGCAAGTGTGCTGTTTTCCATTCTTCTTCAAGGACCACGCGAATATTCATAATTTCGGCCATATTCAACAAAATCAATCACTTCCAATCACCAAAGCCACCTCGTCATTATAAAGAATAACATCAAAAAGTAACGATAATTAAAAAATTGCAAAATGTTTTTCGCAAGTTCATTTTACTCTTAAAAATTAATAAAGGCATGTGTTGACATGAGTCAATAAACAAAATATTCAGGAAACATGATTCTAACCCAAAAAATAATGTTTTAAGAAAATTTGCCCACGAAATTATTGCACAGGGTGTTTTAAAGATACGGTAAAAAACAACTCTTCGATTAACCCTGTATAATAAGTCAAATGCTAAAGTTTATAATAAACTGTGTTTACGAATTAAAGTTGATATATTTATATACAGTTTGCTAGAAAAATCAAGGAATTAGGGCTAAAAATAAAAAAATATAACATTTTTCCGTTGCGTTTTTTTTGTATCTCAGTATAATTTTTTTTGTCACACATTTATATTTAAAGATATACAGGCCCTGCAATGGATCTCTAGGCATAGGAATTACATGCATTGGAATGAAACGCCTATAAAAAGTCTATGCTTAAACAGAGATGGACAACAACTTCCCCGTTTCCACTTCCACTACGACTGTCTACTTAGACAAACTCCAATAAGATAACAAATTTTGGTAATTCCGCCACCTCCCATCCACTCATGATACCCATCTCCCTGCCCTTTATTTATCGCCATTATTTTATTTCCCTTCCCGCGCCTCCGCACCTCGCTATTCCGACTCCCGTCAGTTCATCACAGAGTTGCCAGGTCTACCGGTTTCGTCTGTAAGCTACCGATCTACCGATTTAAAGAAAAATCTAACGATATATTCAACTGCGTCTTTAGTTTTTACAATAGAAGCACTTTTAAAAAGCTGACTTATTTGACTAAAAATTAAGCGACTGCCGCGTTGGAATCTGTATAATCTGACTTTATTATTGTTTCATTAAATTTTATTTAGTAAAAACACACATACAGGTCATCGTTCTATCTAGTTGCCTTGCAGAGTTACAGAGATATTCCTAAAAATCCTTATTACTCCTTATTAGGCGCGGTATTGGCGACATGCCCGAAGAAGTTGATATCTTTTGAAAAGATTTTATTTCATTCATCTACTAAAGTTGAACCCATATTTTCCCCCAAAAAATGTGAACAAAAAACAAAATTTAAGTTAAGAAACAACCTAAATTCGGACAAATATTTTAGTGATTTTATCGTCAAAAAAATATATTAATATGAAAAAAGAGTTGAGAGTTGTTACAGCTTTCCCATTGAAATGAAATTAATTTTAGATATCACTGATCAAAATTTGTACAAAGGTAAAAAGTGACTGCTACACTAATTTGTGACTGCTATCCCTACTTGTTATAGTTTTATATGTTTTTATTAATATATTAATATAATTTAATTCAATATTTTTTTTAATATTAAATAATATACCTAGCTATTTCTAATTCTTGTTATATTTATTATATTTGTATTTTATTTGAGTGATCTATTATTACGACACATAGGAATGCTAATTTTGGACTTAAATATCTGATCTACCGAGATGAAGATCTACCGAGAATTTTGTTCTCGTATGGAATTATAATCTAACAAACCCGCCAACCCTGTTCGTCTACTCCTTATAAAGTTTTTTTCGGCCTAATTCCTTTGTCACAGCCGCGGCTTTGTGAAGCGCCGCCGCCGACCGACTGTGTCGGGGCGACTGCTAGGAAGATCGTACAGTATTGCCATTTCATAGAATTGCACTTGCTATTTTAGAAATGATATCAAAGTTTTGGATGTTACTTTTCGTTTTAGAAAGAAGTTATGTGCCTAGAGAAAACATTCGTAAAATTGTTTCGTACTTTATTTAACATTTCATTAAGTAGGCAAGATAATGGGATTAGAAGATTTAGGATTTTGACAAGCCAACATAATTTCGATTTAATTGAATGGCAACACTGTCCGTCCTGTTTCTATTTTTTCGATTCTGTTCTATTAGTAGGCGGTAGCCCCCACACAAGCGTCTTAAAGACCCGCCCGGCGCCCCCTCTCGCAGGGGCTCTCTCGTCGTATCACTTCTATGATCACTTCCCCTATACGATGGTAGGGAAAAGACACTTTATCCGTCTCTGTTGCACTGCAGTATATTTTGCAGCCTTACCATCTTTTTTTATCGCATTGAAAACCTCCTATTGCTAATATTCCTTTGCCAGTAGTGTATATAGAACTTAATCTATTCATTATAATGTTTATTTGTTTTTGTAGCAATAATTCATAGTAACTAAATCTAAATCGAATTGAAAAATGTTATGCATTAGACATCGGCTGTCAAAATTTAATTTGGTAGCACAACGGTATGCTGCATCCAAAAGATGTATCTTTAATAATTATAGTTATTAAATTTTATTTTATTCTCATCTATTGAGAAACTTTTATCAGTAGACAAATCTGAGTATTTACGGCTAAAAATTGATTATATCTGTTAAATATTTCCTACTACTTTCATTTTATTTAAGTATTCAATTTTCTACAAAATGTCCTCATTAAATATTTACATTACAGACCGTGGTTTCTCATTAAACTTTCACCATCAAAGCATTTTCAATCAGCCTTCCCCCAAGCCTTTACCTCATCCCATTTCTATCTAATCCCCTACAGTTTTTTAAAACGTGTTGTCTTTACGTTCGTTTCCATCTAGTCCGTAAGACGGATATAAAAGTTTATTATGGGAACTAATTTCTAAGGAGACTAGCCAAGCGAGGATTGACGAATATGAAGTGAAAAGTTGTACAAAGAAACAAACTAAGCTATTCGACTTACTGTCCGCTCTTATCTCCTTGCATGCAATTTTCAGTTTCCCGCGAAGAAGACAGTTGTAGCAAAAAGAAAACAGCAGTTATCTTTATGAGGAGCTTTAGTTCTGGTTTGTTTGTGGTTTTGTTGATTTTACTTTGAAAAAAGGTCGCTTTATATTATTTCAATTTGAGAAAAGAAATTTGCATTTGTTTGAAAGATGAATATGTGCGTCTGGTTGAAGAGTAATTTACTAGCTTTTATAAATTTCAGACTGTTTCTATAAGAAGCTTGGTATTATTTAGTGACAAAGAAAGTTAATACCAGTTTATTCAGTTATTTGTATCTCATAGATACAACCATATAAGATTCATATATACCAATGCTATTCTATCACTATTATTACTTTCACCTATATACATATTTTCATTACTAATAAATATTTTTAAAGAGTTGTGACTAAGAAGAAAGTTCGTAATAAATGCAATTTTTTAAACCAATTTTACAAAAATTTACCTTTGTATTTATATATATTAACTGTCCTTCAATGTTATTATCATAAATATAATTATTTCTATTTTAACAAGTAAATTGTGCATAACTATAAATATAATAAAACTATTTTAAAAATATCTACAAAAGTATTTTAAATTATTGTTATGAAGGGTATAAATCAAATAATATAAAAAAAATCTCTTCTACTCCAAATCAGATAAAATTGACCTTCTTTCGGTCGAATATTGCAATCATTTTATCCCTGAATGGACATGTATTTGTATTTTACTCCAATAAACTCTCGCAAAGTCTGCGGAAAGTTATTTTATTTCCTAAAGCGACGACCTATAGGTAAAACTGCAGACAACGTCGAATAATTCCCTAAGGAAATTGGGCTATAGAAAACTCTTAATGTGTGATACAATTAGAAAAGTTCGCTATTTAAGTTTTGTTAGGCATTATTTCCCAGTGTGTTTTGTCTCTGTTTTTTTTTTCTTATTTACCGAAAAAATATGATGCTTAAAGGATATAAAAGTACTAAAGTCATGTAAAATAAATGATGAGTTCACGTCTACTTTTTCAATCAGCCTCCCTCAAGTCTTTATCTCATCCCACTTCTATCTAATCCCCTTCAGTTTTTAAAACGTGTTGTCTATACGTTCATTTTCATCTAGTACGCAAGACGGATATAAAAGTTTATTATCGGAACTAATTTCTCCGGAGACTAGCCAAGCGAGGCTCGACGAATATGAAGTGAAAAGTTGGACAAAGAAACAATCTGTCGGCTCTTATCTTCTTACATGCAATTTTCAGTTTTCCGAGAAGACAGTTGCAGCGAAAAGAAAACAGCAGTTATCTTTATGAGGAGCTTTAGTTTAGTTTGTTTGCGATTTTGTTGATTTTACTTTGAAAAAGGTCGCTTTTATTATTTCAATTTGAGGAAAGATATTTGCATTTGTATGAAAGATGACTATGTGCGTCTGGTTGAAGAGTAATTTACTAGCTTTTATATATTCTAGACTATTTCTTAAAGAAGCTTGGTATTATTTAGTAGCAAAGAAAGTTAATACTAATTTATCAGTTATTTGTATCTTAGACACAACCATTTAAGATATTACTCATGCTGTTCTATGACTATTGTTACTTTTACCTCTATATAATATATATAATAAATATTTTTTGAAGAGTTGCCACTCAGAAACAAAAGTTATCTTAATACCATACTATAGTATATAGAAATATCCGTAATAGATGCAATATTTTAAATCAATTTTTCAAAAATTTACCTTTGCATTTACATATATCAACTGTCCTTCAATGTTATTATTTTTACTTTATTCGATAGTAAACGACACTTTGAACGACATATCGCAAGTCCTAAAATCTCTTTTTTTTATCTAAAAAATAAAAATGTTATAGGGGTGAGCCACTTTTGAGACGCACCCGGTATAGCGGACTTCTATAGTAACATCAAACATTATTTGTCTGAATTCTTCAATAAACTCTGGAATAGTTATGTTTTTTGGAGATAACTTTAAGCTGTTATAATTCTTTAACATATGAGACAAATTTTCTTTATCATATATTACCTTTTTAAATGTTTAAACCCAAAAACATAAATTTTCCTTCTTTCGGTCGAATATTGCAAACACTTTATCCCAGAATGGCCATGTATCTGTATTTTGCTCCAATAAACTCTTCGGAAAGTTGTTTTATTTCCTAAAACGACGACTTATAGGTAAAACTTCAGACAACGTCGAACAATTTCCTAAGGAAATTGAGGTATAGGAAACTTTTAATGTATGATACAATTAGAAAAGATCGCTATTTAAGTTTTGTTAGGAATTATTTCTCAGGGTGTTTTGTCTCTGTTTTCCCTTCTTATTTACTGAAAAAATATGATGCTCAAAGGATATAAAAGTACTAAAGTCATGTAAAAATAAATGATGAGTTAACGTCTCCTTTTTCAATCAGTCTCCCTCAAGCCTTTATCTCTTATCCAAAAAAAATCCTTATGGGTTTTTATCTCCTCCCACTTCTATCTAATCCTCTTCAGTTTTTTAAAACGTGTTGTCTATACGTTCATTTTCATCTAGTCCGTAACACGGATATAAAAGTTTGTTATAGGAACTAATTTCTCCGGAGACTAGCCAAGCAAGGCTCGACGAATATGAAGTGAAAAGTTGGACGAAGAAACAAACTAGGCTATTCGGCTTACTGTCCGCTCTAATCTTCTTGCATGCAATTTTCAGTTTCCTGAGAAGACAGTTGCAGCGAAAAGAAAACAGCAGTTATCTTTATGAGGAGCTTTAGTTTTGGTTTGTTTGCGGTTTTGTTTATTTTACTTTGAAAAAGGTCGCTTTTTATTATTTCAATTTGAGGAAAGAGATTTGCATTTGTTTGAAAGATGATTATGTGCGTCTGGTTGAAGAATAAATTACTAGCTTTTATAGATTCTAGAGTATTTCTTGAAGAAGCTTGGTATTATTTAGTAACAAAGAAAGTTGATACTAGTTTATCCAGTTATTTGTATCTTAGACACACCATTTAAGATGCGTAGATACTCATGCTGATCCATCACTATTGTTACTTTTACCTATATACATATAATAATTCCTAATAAATATTTTTGAATTGTTTTTATTAAGAAGAAAGGTGGCCAATGAGACACAAAATTGACCTTAATACCGCAGTATATAGAAATATTCAAAATACATGCAATAATTTAAACCAATTTTACAAAAAAATTACCTTTGCATTTATATATATCAACTGTCCTTCAATGTTATTACCCTAAATATAATTATTTATATTTTAATAAGTAAATCGTGCATACTTATAAATATATAATAAAACTATTTTAAAAATACCTACAAAATTGTTTTTAAAGCCGATCTGTTATGAAGAGTATAAATTAAACAAAATAAAAAAAATCTCTCTTACTCCAAATCCGGTAACATTTTCCTTCTTTCGGTCGAATATAGCAAACATTTTATCCCAGAATAGTCATGTATCTGTATTTTGCTCCATATAAACTCTCGAGAAGTCTTCTGAAAGTTGTTTTATTTCCTAAAACGACGAATTATAGGTAAAACTGCAAACAACGTCGAACAATTCCCAAAGGAAATTGGCCTATCGGAAACTTTTAATGTATTATACAATTAGAAAAGTTCGCTATTTAAGTTTTGTTAGGAATTATTTCCCAGTGTGTTTTGTCTCTGTTTTTTTTTTCTTATTTACCGAAAAAATATGATGCTTAAAGGAAGTATTAAAGTCATGTAAAATAAATGTTGAGTTCACGCCTCCTTTTTCAATCAGCCTCCCCCAAGCCTTATCTCATCCCACTTCTAACTAATCCCCTTCAGTTTTTTATAACGTGTTGTCTATACGTTCATTTTCATCTAGTCCGCAACACGGATATAAAAGTTTATTATAGGAACTAATTTCTCCGGAGACTAGCAAAGCGAGGCTCGATGAATATGAAGTGAAAAGTTGGACGAAGAAACAAACTAGGCTATTCGGCTTACACTCCGCTCTTATCTTCTTGCATGCAATTTTCAGTTTCCCGAGAAGACAGTTGCAGCGAAAAGAAAACAGCAGTTATCTTTATGAGGAGCTTTAGTTTTGGTTTGTTTGCGGTTTTGTTTATTTTACTTTGAAAAAAGGTCGCTTTTTATTATTTCAATTTGAGAAAAAAATTTGCATTTTTATGAAAGATGAATATGTGCGTCTGGTTGAAGAGTAATTTACTAGCTTTTATAGACTCCAGACTGTTTCTTAAAGAAGCTTGGTATTATTTAGTAACAAAGAACAGTAATACTAGTTATTCAGTTATTTGTATCTTAGACACAACCATTTAAGATATTACTCATGCTGTCTGCATCACTATATTGTCAGTTTTACCTTACCGGTTGCGTCTCAAAAGTAGCTCACCCCTATAACTTTTTTATTTTATCACATAAAAAACGAAATTTGGTATGTTAGTATATGATATAAATTAGGATTGATTCATGTGTTCAATTATTTTCAGTCACTTCCTGTTCAACCGGAAATGACTACAACTTTTGATTTTTAAATAGCAACCTCGGAATTTTTTTAGTTTATTCGATAGAAAATGACATTCTGAATAAAATGACATATCACGTCATCAACTTTTGACATTTTTGCTTAAAACAAAATTGAATTTTAAATTTAAGTCGAGAGTGCCATGGCTGTGTTAAAACACTAATTTTTAATCAAGGTGCCTTGAAAAAATAGATTTGATCGTCTAATGTTATTGTCTTGTCCTGGTCGGCTAAAATATGCCCAAATCGTATTTTTAATCATAACTCAATTTTTTAAATGGAAGGTGGCTCATTAGCATGTTTGGAAAAAGCATTTATTTACGAATAATTTGGTACCAAACACTTGGTATTTAGAGTCAATTTGTCGTTATTGCGTCGTTGCAATTTCAGATAAACCATATTCGAAAATGTCAAAAGTTGACTTATGATACATCATTCTATTCAGAGTGTCATTTTATATGGAATAGAGCAATAAAACACCGAGGGTACCATTTAAAAATCAAAAGTTGTAGTAATTTCCGGTAAAACAGGAAACAATCCGGTGACAGAAAACAATTGAATACGTCAATCAATCCTAATTTATGTCATATATTAACATACCAAATCCCGATTTTTTATTTAAAAAAAAATAAAAAAAAATAGAGGTGAGTCACTTTTGAGACGCACCCGGTACAATATACAGGGTGTCCTAGAAATAAGTGCAAGTATTCTAAGGGGTGATAGATCTGGTCAAAAGAAACATTTTTTCTCTTTACCGTTTTTCAAATAACTCCAAAATAACCGAGTTATTTTACTTTGAAAATTTAAACAAAAAATGTTTTTTTTTGCTTAAATTTTGAGAATCACCGGATCTTTTCTGGATTTTCTTTCATGTAAATTTAATGTACTACCTATGTTGCCATATTATCAAGAAATTATGTTTTTTAACTTGAAACAAAAAAAAATTCCAATTTTTTTCTTCAAAAAATTCGAAATTTTCAATTTTTTTTCTGCAAAAAAACCGCATAGCCGTGTTTCTGAAGCCGAAATATACTACCAGTTAAAATACTTGCACTTATTTCTGGGACACCCTGTATATAAAATATTTTTGAAGAGTTGTCACTGGGAAACAAAAGTTACCTTAAAACCACAGTATATAAAAATATTAAACAGATGTAATATTTTAAACCGATTTTACAGAACTTTACCTTTGCATTACCATATATCAACTGTCCTTCAATGTTATTATTTTTACTTTATTCGATAGAAAATGACATTCTGAATAGAATGACATATCATAGTCCTAAAATCTCGTTTTTTATCTGAAAAAATAAAAAAATTATAGGGGTGAGCCACTTTTGAGACACCGGTATAGCGGACTTCTATAGTAACTTCATACCTTATTGGTATGAAATCTTCGATAAACTCTGGAATAATTATGTTTTTTTGGAGATAACTCGAAGTTGTTATAATTCTTTAATATATGAGACACATCTTTTTCATAATATCAGGCGTCTAAATGCAAAACCCAACAAGTCACACAGTTTTGAAAATTGAGTTCTATACACAACTTAATTCGTTACCCCAAGAAAAACTCCCTGAATTACATTTTATGTAATATATTTTCTAGAAATAATGCACAAGATAAGTTCAGTGTTCTTATTTATCATTTTTTTTAAATATTCATAATATTTAAAATCATTTTTTGTAGATTCTGTAAAATTTATTTCAATGGACTTGTCGAGTTTTGGATTTAGACACCTGATATATTACGTTTTTAAATGTTTCAAACCCAAATTTCTGAAAGTGAAAAGAAGAAACAGATGCAAAATATACCGGGAAATAATTTGTAACAAAACATAAATAGCAAACTTTTATGGTAGTATCATAAATTAAAAGTTTTCTTTAGTAGAATCACTTTAGGGAGTTTTTCGACGTTGTCTATAGTCTTATTTATAAGTCGTCGTTTCGGGAATACAACAACTTTTAGAAGACTTCTCGAAAGTTTATTGGAGCAAAATAGAGATACATGGCCATTCTGGGATAAATGGTTTGCAATACTCTATTGGAAGAACGAAAATATTATCGAATATACGTTTTTATTTCATTTAACTTACAAAGAGGCCGCAATTAGAAACAGTTTTATAGGTTTTTTTATCAAAGATTTTTAATAAATTAATGGGTATAGTGCACTTTAATAGTTTATTTGTCAAACAAACGCTAATATTAATGAAAGGATTCTAATTACCATTATTTGTAAAACTTGTTTTACCTTATAAACGGAGAGCTTGCTACATAAAAAACTTTATCATCGTTACATGGCTATTTTTTCTTGTGAAGTATCCGTTTGTGTAGCCATTATGAAATAGTCATGTCTGCCAGCGCGATCCCGGGGCTTACAGCGGGGGCGGCCAATCGAAAGGGTGAAATTTTGACACTAAAAATATTATAAGGTAAGGCCGATAATTGTCAAATAGATTTTATTTATTATTAAGAAACGTTGAAAATTGTTGAGAAACATTTTTCTCGTGGCTAAAATGCCGACAGACAACGCGAAAGAGGCATGCAATTATGACAAAAAAAATCATAGCAGACATGCATGCCGATTAGTGAAATGTTATGTTTATTTATTCAAGAAGCCGTATGCAACAGGACAGACAAAAAAATCGGGGCTCAATCAGAGGTAGACAGTTATTAAAAGTGCGATATTATTCTGCAGGGTGAGTCTTGAATCAGTGCAAATATTTGCAGAACTGATAGATCTCGATAAAAGAAACATATTTTCTCTTTGCCGTTTTCCAAATAGGTCCAAAATAAACGAGTTATTCAAGTTTGAAAATTTAAAAAGAAATTTACTTATTTTTAAATAATTTTGTGAGCCACCTATTTTTTTTCTATATTTGCATCCATTCTTTTAGTGTTGTAACGTTGTAACTATAGAGTAAAGCCGTAAGCATGGTAGGTTAAGAAATAATTATACTATGGGTAAATATGCGATGAACAGAAACAATAATTATCCCGTGGATAAATTTGCGATGAACAGAAAATATACAGAAAAATTTTAAAAAAATTCACGATTTTCAACATCTTTTTTGGTAAAAAAAACTCAAAGACGTGTTTCTGGGGACGAAATATATCATCCCTAAACATATTTGAACTTATTTAAGACTCACCCTGTATAGGCGTTTTCGGGAAACGCTAGCAGCATTATCAATTGAAACATAATACATGTAAGTCTACAAAAATTTTACTGTGCAGATATCGACTCAGAGGAAGACTCGTTTGCGAGAGCGAGGATCTGCAGTACGATAAATCAGATACAAATAGTGAGACGGAATAGTAAATGTATGATATCTGTTATTGAAATAATAAAAAATATAGTTATAATATAGTCGTATAAATGATTTATCTGTAATGGATGAGGCGGCGAGCGTTGCCTGAAAGCGTGTTTCTTTTGTCGAGATCTATCACTTCTGAAAAATTTGCACTTATTCAAGACTCACCCTGTAGAATAATATCGCGCTTTTGATAACTGTCTGCCACTGGTTCAGTCACGATTTTTTTTCTGCCCTTTTGTATACGGCTTTTTAAATAAATAAACATGACATCTCACCAATCGGCATGAATGTATGCCATGATTTTTTTTTCAAAATATCATGCTTCTTTCGCGTTGTCTGCCGGCACTTTAGCGACGAGAAAAATGCCTGTCAACAATTTTCCACGTTTCTTAATAATAAATAAAAGCTATTTTCGCAATTATATAACTCGTGTACCCTATAATATTTTTAGTGTTAAAATTTCACCCTTTCGATGGCCGCCCTCGCTTTAAGCCATTCGCGCTGGCAGACATGACTATTTCATAATGGCTACATAAAAGGATACTTCACAAGAAAAGTTAGTCATGTAACGATGATAAGTTTTTTTATGTAGCCAGCTCTTAGACTGTTACTAATGTATACTAATGTATTTAAATTCAGAAATCTAAAAATATGTTAGATATACAGGGTTGCTGATATGTATTGGAACGGTCGATTATTAGGTAAAATATAAGAGTTACCGCAAAAAGTTAAATATTAAAGTTTGGTTTGGTTTTTAAATATGTATTAGTGGGTAATAAATTTAAATAAACAGGGTCGGTTATAAAGTCGAGGCACATCAAAGTTTCACTTTTTTTAAATGGAACCTCCTGGATATTATTACATATTTCGGTTTCTTTATAGTCGATTAAAATATTTATTTAAATATACTATAGAATTAAATGGTTGTGTCTAAGATATAAATAAATGAATAAAACTAGTATTAACTTTCTTTGCTACTAAATATTCCCAAGCTTCTTCAAGAAATAGTCTGGAATCTATAAAAGCTAGTAAATTACTCCTCAACCAGATGCACATAGTCATCTTTCATACAATTGCAAATTTCTTTCCTCAAATTGAAATAATAAAAAGCGACGTTTTTCAAAGTAAAATTAACAAAACCGCAAACAAACCAAACTAAAGCTCACCGTAAAGATAACTGCTGTTTTCTTTTCGCTGCAACTCTCTCCTCGGAAAACTGAAAATTGCATGCAAGGAGATAAGAGCGGACAGTATGTCGAATAGCCGAGTTTGTTTCTTCGTCCAACTTTTCACTTCATATTCATCAAGCCTCGCTTGGCTAGTCTCCGGACAAATTAGTTCCTATAATAAACTTTTATATCCGTCTTGTGGACAAGATGAAAATGAACATATAGACAACACGTTTAAAAAAACTGCAGGGGATTAGATAGAAGTAAAATGAGATAAAGGCTTGAGGGAAGTCGATAGAAAATGCTTCAATGATGAAAGTTTAATGAGAAACTAGTCTGTAATGTTAATATTTAATTAAGACATTTTGTACAAAATTGAATGAGGACCACGGTACGGAGATTCCGCGTAAACAAAGTAGGAGCCGTCCAGGTTAGTTTGGTTAGTCTTATAAGCAAAAAGGAGACGTTAACTCAAGATTTATTTTACATTACTAAATAGTACTTTTATATCCTTTAAGCATCATATTTTTTCAGTAAATAAGGAAAGAAAACAGAGACAAAACACACTGGAAAATAATTCCTAACAAAACTTAAATAGCGAACTTTTCTAATTGTATCATACATTAAAAGTTTTCTATAGACCAATTTCCTTAGGGAATTGTTCGACGTTGTCTGCAGTTTTACCTCTAAGTGAGAGTGCCCACCAAAGTGACTTAGCATCTGACGTGGCACGTGATCTGGCAAGTAACATGCATCTAGCAAGTTACGTCGTATTAAACAAACGACAATAAGTGTGTCAGGGTACACTGAAGTAGCGCTGTCAGAAACGCGTCATTTGTCGTTGTAGCATGCCATGCCACTGCTTCAAAACTAGAACTGGTTCTACTTTTCCCCACATGCTATTAACACGTTACTCAAATTGGGCAAAAATGAAGGACGATCCGGACTTTAACATACGTTTTGTATCACTGATTGAGACTAAGCCATGCATTTATGACCACACTCGTGTCGATTATTCCAATTGAAATAAACAAGACTTGGCATGGGAATAACTTTTCTAACTAGCACATCAAAGATTTTTTTTTTCATTCTGTAAAAAGCTTGAAATCTTTCAGGATAGATATTCATTTCCTTAAAAACACTATTCCTAAACTTAACACTATCCACTGTTCCTTTGTCTATTTATACAAAAGGGGAGTATCCAATAGCGACGCTTTGGATAATTTTGGTTCATATTAATTAGGTTTATAACTGCTAACAAATATTCATCCTCTCTCTGAGGACGACATGTTTACGCCACTGCCACATCACTTATATATGCGCTTCCTGAAAAAGCATGCTACGCTATTGCCATATCATTGCCATGTATGTGCAACGTTATATGCTACGTCACTTTGGTGGGCGCTCTCCCTAAGTCGTCCTTTCGGGAAATAAAACAACTTTTCGAAGACTTCTCGGGAGTTTATTGGTGCAAAATACAGAAACATGTCCATTCTGGGATAAAATGTTTTGCAATATTCGACCGGAAAATGTTATCGGATTTGGAGTAAGAGATTTTTCTTATTTTATTTATACTATTCATAACAGATCGGCTCTAAAACAATGTTCTAGGTATCTTTAAAGTAATTTTATTAGATTTATAGAGGTATGCACAACCTTACTTAATAACATAGTTATAATTATATTCATAATAAAATACCGAGGGTGCTATTAAAAAATCAGAAGTTGTAGTCATTTCCGATGAAACAGGAAGTTACCAAAAACAATAGAACACATCAATCAATCCTAATTTATGTCATATACTAACATATCAAATCTCGTTTTTTATCTGAAAAATTAAAAAAGTTATAGGTGTGACCAACTTTTGAAACGCACCCGGTATAAGTTTTATTAGATAATATTCCACAGTATGTTTCGGATCTGTTTTCTTTTCTTATTCAAAAGGAAATTATGAGGCTTAAATAATTTAAAAAAGTACAGTGCAAAAAAAGAAATTTGATTTAAATGTTAAGAATTTACAAAACCTAGAGTATATTTCACATATAAAATATGTTTCTAATCATGACTACCCCTTCTATACACATATTCTCGCTTTGTACAAATCCGATAACATTTTTCTTCTTTCCGTCGAATATTGCCAACCTTTTATCCCAGAATGGCCATGTATCTGTATTTTGCCGCAATAAACTCTCGAGAAGTCTTCGGAAAGTTGTTTATTTCCCGAAACGGCGACTTATAAATAAGGCTGTAGACAACGTCGAACAACTCTCTAAAGGGATTCGACTATAGGAAACTTTTAATGTATGATACTACTATAGAAGTTCGCTATTTAGGTTTTGTTACGAATTATTTCCCAGTACAGTTTGCATCTATTTCTTATTCTTATTTGCTGAAAAAATATGGGAAAGATTGAAACAAGTAACGTATAATGAATGAAGAGATGAAGAAAATGTGTCTCAGATGTTAACAAATTATAACAACTTTAATATTATCATAATTGCTATTATTATTTATTCTCAATAATCCAATAAATATATTTTACACAAATATCTAAAAAAGTGGACCAAAATTCCGAAAGTTTAAAAAACATTAAGCACTTTTGGACATCCAACGCATATGACGTAAATTTTCGCTTAGCCTCGCACTTATCGACCGATTTATGCTAAGCTATTCGAAAACGGCTACCTTAAAGAATCGTTTTCGAAAAAAAAATAAATTAGATTGTAAAAAATACCTAATAATGTTCCTAATAATGATTATGTACAATTTTTTCATATCTTTTTAGTTTCTTCCATCTGAACCAATTTTTATATTATTATAACCATAAGAAGAAATAAATGACAAGATATTACATATTATAACCTAAGAACCATCTAAGAACTCAAATTATTAGGTAAAATATAGGAGGTACCGCAAAAAGTTAAACATAGAAGTTATAGGGTTTATAAATATCTATTAGCGGGTAATAGATTTGAGTACACAGGGTCGGTGATAAAGTCGTGGCATATCAAAGTTTCATTTTTTTTAAATAGAACACCCTGTATATTATTGCATATTTCGGTTCTCCCTTCAATTCTAAGCAAAAATCGAAATACACACAATGTACCTCATACCAATCGTTTCCGAGTTTTTGACTCTTGAAAATATGACTTAAACAATTTGATTTAATTAATTTCGATATGTTCAGTTTCATTTAATGATGCTATTTTGCCGAAACTGTGATACTTAATAATATTTGACATTAGTTCTCAAGATAGAGAGTATAGTAAGTCTGGAAATTACAAAATTTTCGTTTAACATTTCAATTCTTCAATTTATGTACATTGTGTATTACGATTATTGTTTAAAATTGAAGGAAGAATTGAAATATGCAATAATATACAGGAAGTTTCATTTAAAAAAAAAAAAGTTTGATGTGATACAACTTTATGATCAACCCTGTATACTTAAATTTACTAGTAGCTAATAGGAATTTAAGAACCCATTACAAACAGGCACACAGTTTCGGCAGAATTGCATCATAAAATCAAACCAAACAATCGAAATTAATTAAATCGAATTTTTAAGTGATATTTTCAGAAGTCAATAACTCGGAAACGGTTGCTTCGAGGTACATTGTTTGTATTTCGATTTTTGCTTAGAATTCAAGGAAGAATTGAAATATGTAATAATATACAGGAGGTTCCATTAAAAAAAATAAAATTTTGATGTGCCACGACTTTATGACCGACCCTGTATACTTAAATTTATTACTCGCTAATAGATATTTAAAAATCCTATAACTTTTGTATTTAGCTTTTCTCGGTACCTCCTATATTTTACCTAATAATCGACCGTTTCTATACATAAAAGCGACCCTGTAGACATAACATTGAAATAACAATGCTGTCAATGGCTGCCAATATGTGCTCAACGCGTATCAGGAAAACGATTCGCATGGCAAGGAGAATACCAAAATCAACTGCTTAGCGTTCCGCTGAACGGGTTAGGTTAGGTTAGGCCCAGAATTCGGGTCCTGAACTTTACTCTATCTAAACGATTAAAATAAAAACGTAGTTGCTTACTCCATATCCGATAACATTTTCCTTCTTTCCGTCGAATATTGCAAACCTTTTATCCCAGAATGCCCATGTATCTCTATTTTGCTCCAATAAACTCTGGAGAAGTCTCGGGAAAGTTGTTTTATTCCTCAAAACGACGACTTATAAGTAAGACTGTTAGACAACGTCGAACAACTCCCTGAAGAGATTCTACTATATAAAACTTTTAATGTATGATACCACTATAAAAGTTTGCTGTGTAGGTTTCCTAAAGAATTATTTCCTAGTATATTTTTCAACCTGTTTCATTATTTTATTTGCCGGCAAAGCATGCGGTTTTATAGATTTAAAAACGTAACGTATAAAAAAGAAAATGTGTCTCATATGTTAAAAAATTATAACAACTAATTTCCAAAATTTGATTTTGATTTAATTTAATTATTTCCAAAATATCTTGATATTCTAGAATTTATCAATAATTTCAGACAAATTAAGCTTTTGAAAATTTAAAAAACACTTTGCTGAAAATTATATGTAAATTCAATTGTTAAATATATATATCAGCTAGGCGTTTCTTCCTGTAACAAGTTTATTCTATATTTTATAAAATTATTTATTATTAAAATTTATAAAAATCTCCTAATAGGAATACGTCAGCCGCCAGGCTCTAGTAGAGCAAGCTGTACCTTTGTTGGTATACCGGGTGTTTTGAAAAACTCGCTCATCCCTATACCTTGTTTATTTTTTTCAGATTTTTACACATTTTTACTACAACTGCTTGATATTGAAATTGTGACCCTTCTAAATAGAATTACATTAATATACTAAATTTTGACATCATTGCTCAAAAAATTAAGTATTTTAAATCCCATCTGGAGTGCCATGGCTGTATTAAAACCACAAACTTTTAATCAAATCGCTTTTAAAAGATACATTGGTCTAATGAAGCTGGATTTATAAACTCGGCAGTTGAAATTCAGTTGAGGTTCAGTTGACTTTCAAAATGTTCAACACTATGAAATAAATGCGCGCATTTATATTCAATTGGTCAAAAAGTTGGCAGTTCGTTTTACGTTCAGGGGAGTTCAGAGATCAATATTTAAGTCTGTAGTTCGCGACGTTCGGCAGTTGGAACGGCAACCAATGAGTAAGTGCCTGTAGATCACGTGAAGCACAAAAAAGAGAGGCATTTGAAAATTACCCTTATTGTTGTTTCATTATTTCTGTTTATGTAGTGTTTATATTTTGCGCAATGTTAAATTATTTGAACTTTGAAAAATATCAAAAGTATTTTTAAATCGAAAGAAAAACGTTCGGAATCTTCACAATTCCAAACCTTATCCTACAACCGAAACTGACAGTTTATAAATGCAAAAATGTGGAACCTCAACTGCCGCGAACATCCAACTGCAACTGAACCTCAACTGAACGCCAACTCAAGAGTTTATAAATCCAGCTTGATTTTCATAATTTTTCTTGGCCCTTTCAAATTCTAAAAGCGTATTTTTAATCGTAACTCAATTTTTCTCTATCAGAATGGCTTTGGCAAATGGGAATGGGGATTCGTTAGCATATCGTTGGTGTACAAGAGAAAGTGACCAAGTTAATTATTAAGAAAAAGTGACCAAGTCCACAAATGCTTAATTTACGTAAATTTTAATGTTTTCTTACGTATGAGCTTGAACAATTGTGTAATATATCATATTGTAGAGTTTGCGAAAAAAAATGAAGTTGGTGAATTGTCTTCTGTAAAAATATACTAAGGACTGGCAAAGGTTAGTCTTGGGTCGAGATTTCCGTATGTAAGAAGAGTACAATGCGTTTATAATGTACTGAACAAAGAGAGAACAGTAAACACGTTGCCAAGCGTATGGAATAAACCGAGAAACTGTGCACATTGCTAAAAGACGTTAAAGGGGATATAGAAGATTTGTCGTAGTCGACGAGAGCGATCGACCCAAATAAGTACCTGTGTCAGTACTTAAAGTTTTAGGGAAAGATGTACATCATGCGTTCAGATTCATAATTTAATTTTGTCTCGCAATTCTTTATTTATTTTTATGTTTTTATTTATTAACGAGTCGTTGTAAGTTTCCCTATAGCTTGAAAATTTATAAGCTTGAAAAGTTTAAGTGCAAGTTAGAAACATTTGCATTTTTGGTAAAAATAAGTGGAATTAAGTTGGTGTTCGACAGTGGCCGCGCTATTAGAACTCTGATATCAAAAATCGATATCTCGAAATCTATTAAAAATAATTAATTGTAGTTTTTTCAAAAACTTTCTTAACATTTCTGCTATATTTTCTTCGCAGACAGTATGTCTGATATAAAATCTTTAGATAGAGCACTAGAAGATTAGATAGAGCACTAGAAGTGGATGGGTTGTTTAAAAATTTTTAATGGAAAAAAAAACAACCTTATCGAATTTTTCTTATTTAACATATTGTAAAAGATCTGATCTTTAAAATAAAAAAAAAATTTCAATGTCTAAAGTGGTTCTTAAATTATGGCCTTTTATGTGTTGAACAGTTGAGTTTTTAATTTATCACGATTACTGACGTTTTATCGTTATAAAAAAATAAACACCTTAACGATATCCTTATAATTCCATTTCAGATGCTCAGAAACATATCTAATGATTTTATCTAGTTATCTTTTCGAAAAAAAAGTCATTTAAAAATAAGCGGTTTGCGATCGTGATTTTACTTTACATCATAGGGAAAAAGGTTTTTTTGCGTTTTATTTAAAATTTTAAAAGTGAGCATTTGCGAGATTTTTCTCAGCTATTTGGTTCAATTTAACCCATAAATTCCATAGGTTAGTTTTTTTGGCTAACCCTATTAATCAGGTTTTGGCCAAGGGTATATAAATAATATTACATATTAAAACCATGTTTAATAATATTTCCCTAAAAAATCTAGCGTCTTAAAAAAATTTAAAAGTGAATAAATTATAAGAAGTATTAATTTCCGCAATTTCAAAAAGGAAACCAATTAAAAATATTTCTAAAAATACGACTAATAATAAGTCAAAGAAGCAGATAAGCGATTCTTTAATGAAACCGCTCCCCCAGTTAATTTAACCCTCGATTGATGTGAGATAAAAAAATTAACCCAATCCTCCCCCCTTTTTTCTTCCTTCTATTTTTGTGATCCTCGATAAATATTGAGATTTTGAAGGGTCGTATTTTAAATTCGCCCCAGGCGGTATTATAAGGAAACATCTGGAGAAGATCAGAACTTATTAATATATAATCGATTTGGAAGAGGTTTGCCTTCTTATCTGCTAAATTGACTGGAGCTTTATATCGATTTTGTCATATTTAAAGGAAAAGTTTTTTACTTATTATAATTCTCCTTAATAGAAAAATTTATTTATGAGTCTATTTAAAGCAGGGTTGGAAAAAATTCTACGGCGCGTTTCATTTTCCACATGGGTCACCAATATATTCCACAAAAAAAGTCGCTCGCTTCAAATCAAAAGGATTTTTTTTCAAACATCTCAAAAATATTAACTTTTGTCATTTTAACGTCTAGGAATAAAAGTAAAGCAATGTTACGCCTAAACACAAAAGTACAAAAATATATTATTAAACTGATATTAAGTGTCAAATTCAACGAGTGTATAAATTGTTGCTCGATTACTGTTCGTATTATTTGCAATGTTTGAAATTGATTAAAAAATTATTTGTAATGTTTTAAAAGAAATAGCATGTTCCATTCGGAGTAAAAATGTACTTTTTGTGCCTCCCTGTAACTTCGGAATGGCTTTACGATGGTCCTTCAAAGGTACAGCGTCGTCAAAAAAGGTATAATTTTTACTACTAATAAAACAATACACTATTTTTCGGAAATAGTCTTAAGTTGAGAATGAAATTAGTATGTATTATCTAATGTCAAAGTGTAAGGTACTTACTGCAGATCAAAATGTCGGTAGAAATTTGGAAACACTCAACCGTTTCAAAAAAAAATAAAACGACACATTTTCTGACAACGATTATAGATTCTCGGGAATGAAGATGTAGTCTCTATATCAGAAGAACCTAGTTCAGCACTGAACTTTGCGAATGATATATGTATTCGAACAGCGAATTTTTTCACTTATTACATAAATTTTAAAATAAATCCCTTCATTTAGCGGTCTATGGGATTCACACGAAATTACTTCAAAAATCGGTCCACCGTTTAAATTGATGAATAGATATTTTTATTATAGTTTTATAACATTTACAATTATTTTTCGATTTATTATCTGTTATATCTGTTATAGAAATATTTTTTATAGTTTCTAGGACACGTTTTTATAACTTTTACAGTTATTTTTTATTTATTATAAAGTTAAAATAAAATTATTTTTTTAATTTAAATCACATGAATAAAATTTAAAAAATAACTTGATTTAAATCACGATTTAAATCATGATTTAAATCATGCCAACCCTGATTTAAAGTTAACGTAAACTACATACAGGATGAGGCTTAAATAAGTGCAAATATTATAAGAAAAAAAAATCGTGAAAATTTGAAATTTTTTGACAAAATTTTTGGATTTTTTTTAGTTTCCAGTTAAAAAATATAACTTGTTGAAAATATGACAACACAGGTAGTAGATTAATTTTACAAGAAAGAAAACAGTGGTTCTCAAAATTTAAGCAAAATATCATTTTATTTAATTTTCAAATTTAAATATTATTTTGGACTTATCTGAAAAACGGTAAAGAAAAAATATCGAGATTTACCAGTCCTGAGAATATTTGCACATATTTAAGACTCACCCTGTACAATAAATAGAAAATTAATATACAGGGTGGTCTGAACTGTATTCCGGAAACTTTAGCAGTATATTCTGCAGATAAAAATAAGTAAAAAAGTTCGTATAAATGTATGTCCTAAAATGCTTAGTTTCAGACATATAGGGTGTAGAAGTTTCATTTTTATTTCGATTTTTTCTAAATAATTTCTGAAATAACGCCAATATTTGGATGAAAATTGGTGTCTGGAAGTTTTTTGACATGAGAAATTTGATTTTGATGTCAGTATGACTCTTACTAGTAGAGGGCGCCACCTACGTGTGTTTTAACTATTTTGAAGCGTAGTAACTTTTTGTCCGTACCTGTATAAAATTACCGAGTGAAAAAATATACCTCTCTGTGATTTTTTACGTAAAAAATACCTGTTTGTAAAAATCTCTACGAGCAACCGTTCTTAAGATATTTAGAATAAAAATAGTAAATGCATGTCATTATTGACGAAAAATTGTAGTTGAGTAAATAGTTAGGTATTTCACTGAAATAATAAATTTGGGATTTTTTTTTTAAATTAATCATATATTTTTCTGCAAAAAATGATGATAAAACAGTTTCTGTTTAACATTTGGCACAAAAACATTTCAAATTTATGATTTGAGTCTAATAACTATTTAGTCAACATGTTTAATTTAGGTCAATGATGACAGGTATTGATAATTTCTATTCCAAATATCTCGAAAACCATTACTCGTAGCGGTTTTTACCAAGAGACCATTTTCACGTAAAAAATGTCGTAAATGTATATTTTTTCAGTAGTTTTATACAGGTACAGACAAAAAGTTATTACTCTTCAAACCAGTTAAAAAATATGTAGTTGGCGCCCTCTACTAGTAGGAGTCATATAGACATCAAAATCAAATTTCTCATGTTAAAAAACTCATAGACACAAATTTCACCCAAATATTGACGTTACTTCAGAAACTATTTGGAAAAAATCGAAATAAAAATGAAACTTCTACACCCTGTATCTCCGAAACTAAGCATTTTAGGACATACATTTATACGATCTTTTTTACTTATTTTTATCTGCAGAATATGTTGCCGAAGTTTCCGGAATACAATTCGGACCACCCTGTATATATTTTATTTTGATAAAAAAATATCAAAGTTTTATTTTTTTCTTTATTTGGGGCACTCAAATAAATATTTCAATCTTGTAAAAATATTTTTAAATTGTAGCTCTAATAGTCCTTTGAGTCTAACGAACTCAAAACTTACAAATTGTACAAAATCTAATCCTTTAGCTACAATACTACGTGTCGTATGTGGTGAACAATCCAGTATACTATCACCTACCTATTTTTTTTTTATCTCAATCTCATTACAGTTTGTATAAGGTAAATCGATCAACTCACTTCGAAAACTGTTTTCAAAATGTGAGTGGAAAACAACCACTTCAGGGAATTCAAAGTCTCCTCACTTTCTCTTTTCGACAAAGCAGATCTTGTCTCTGGGGCCATATTTACCTTTCAGACCTGGAAGATCCCATTATTTCAAGGTGTGTGTATTTGGTCCGATGGAACTAAACCCATTAAGACAGGTCCGGTTTTGGTGTAGTTCTTAATTAAAGTTGTGGTTATTCGGGTAAAGATTTCCTTTCCTATGTGAAAAGTTTCCGGTTCTTTTGTACATAATAGAATTACTGTTTGACGAGTATTGAACGAGTTTCCTGATGAGAAAATAGAGGTTTTTATGGATTTTGGAGCAACTAATATTAGTTTGATAAAGTAAAGTTCGGTGCTTAAGAAAACCTCTTTATAGAAAAAAGTCTTGGTTTCTCGCCACTATAAAACAAAAATGTATAATAAATATGTTATATTTTGTATACAACACTGCGTTAAATCCAAACGGAAACCGGCTTATCAGTGGTTTTTTACTAGTAAAACAAATTGGCCGAACCGACAAAAAATGCTTTCAAAAAACCGTTTCAAGGGGTATATCTCCTCCCGTCGTCAGAAGCAAAAAAACGCAAAGAAAAAGGAAACAAGCTATTAAAATATCTACAGGGTGGCGACTCTCATACGACGCGGAGGCTCCAAGGAGAACGATAGTTTGTATTGAAATGAAATTTTGTGAGCATATGTAAGTTAATGGAGAGCACTTTTTTAAAATATAGAAAGTTCTACAAGGTGTCTCAAAAAAAGTGACACATCAGGGTTGTGCTTTTTGTAATGGAACACCCCATATATATTAATTGATTTTCGGATTCTAGAAGAAAAATAAAGGTGAATTTCATTAGAGAAGTATATGAATAAAATGTAAAGTTTTTTGACATATTTAACATTTTCTAAATATGAAGCACAATTTTTAAGTTTCAATAAAAGCTACCTAAAATGGAATTTACCCGGTATAGTCTAATACGTAGTTAAAGTAACTATTGTACTTTAAATCAAATTAAAACAGTCTCAAAAAGTTATACAGGATGAGGCAAAATTGAAATTGAACATTGGTCACCTATGAAAGCATGTTACACTTTTATTTTAAATGGACCACCCAGTATATTATTCCGATATTCAATGGCGAATTCATATCTCTTCAAAATATTATTAGGGTTGCCTACCTCTAAAACAAAGATTTTCCTATATATTTTCATTTTTATGATTTAGTGTCAATAGATCTTTATTATTTAATCAAATTTAAGGCGAGGGGGGGGGTAATCCTTGATAAAATCTAGGTGGCTGTGATATGTCTTCAACATGCCTGTCTAATTAGATCAACTTTAACAACTAGTTATCATTTTGTGTCAGTTAAAACAAAAAATATTCTCAGAAATTTCCAGAAACTAGACTCAATTTAAAAATATTTTTACAAGATTGAAATATTTAGAGTAATACATAAAAAAATATCAAAGTTGTATTTTTTTAAATGAAACACCCTGTATATTTTTAGTTTCTACGATTAAGATAAAGGTAAATTTGTTTAAGGTTTATCACCTTACCGTTTTTGAAATATTTTCAATTTTGTGAAATTGCAGTAAAAATTTTAGGGCTTCATTTCTCCAAGAGCATCAAAGTTTTTAATACTTTATTTATTGATCAGTTATTGTGTTGCAATAATTAAAATTATACTACCTCATACAAAGCATCTAAAAATTTATTTTAAATAATTTATAGCTTTAAACAGCAATAATAAATATTGATAAAGCATATTGATGAATGATGAATGAGGTCTAAATTATAAAAAATGCATTTTCTACAAAAACTTGAAGAGGTAGGTAAAAAAAGGTATAATACAATTTAATAGACAATTAAATTGTGCATCTCACTCTCATAAAATATACAGGGTGTTCCATTTAAATTAAACAAGCTATTGCCGTTTAAAGCTAGTAAATATTTAAAATAAATTTTTAGACACTCTGTATAAGGTAGTACAATTTTTATTATTGCATCGCAAAATTTAGTACATGGAAATGCTTCAGTACATTATTTGGTTTTAAAAACTTAAATATACCTAGAGAAATAAAACATTAAAGTTTTATTACCGTATTTTGACAAAAACCTAAATATTTCATATTCATTATTTTTTTTTCAATTATTCATTTACTTATAACAACGTTTTCGAAAAAGAATTTTCAGAAAACTGGTTCTTTAATATATGTTTTGCTATGCTCTCCTGAACAGAGTGGCGGACCGTCTGACTACCGGTCGACGTTGCGTTCACTACTGCGCATCATATCTGTATTCAACATTTGTTCACTACTGCGCATCACAAATTCGCCCTGTATTGGTACTAAGGAGGCTAAGACAAACTTATGTGTAGCAGATTTAGTTTCATAAAAAAATAGCAAAATAATGTGAAAATCGCATCTTTGTAAATCTACTCATAAACGAAAAATCCCATAAAACACAGGAAATTGGAATACTTTGTACAGATGCGATGCGCAGTAGTGAACCGCAGTCTACCGGCAGCCACACGGCCCGCACTTTGGTCGGGAGAGCATAGCGAAAGATATGTCAAAAAACCAGCTTTCTTAAAATTTCCGTTTTCCCGACGGCGGTGCTAGCTTTTGTACTTTTATATTTTTATTAAGGTTACATTAAATTTGTCAAAAAAGTGTCAAAATGTCCGTTATCGTACGATCTTTCTCCGTTGACGGACTGAAGTAAAAAAATTACGGATGAAAAGTGGCGCAAATACGCTATGACCAATCAGAGCGTCGTCGGACCATCGTATCAACGGATGACACATGAAAATCAAGCTTAAGAGTCGATTTAGACATTGGCCAAGTCGGTAAGCCCTTGACAATGATACGGCCGAGGACCGCGGTTTGGATTTCGCATAAACAAACTAGGCCCTGTCCAGATTAGATATAGCAGATTAAACATATTTTAACAGTGTTAAATTATTATTAATTATTAAATTATGTATATTGTTTATTATAAATATAATATGGCCGAGTAAAAAGCTGTATTAAAGCTTCAATTTAGGGGTATTTTAAATTTTAAATGTACTTTGCATACTTCCACTACTAGAGCTTTAATTAAAGTAATCTCCCTAATAATTTAGCCCTATAACCATTATAACTTGCATAGCATTAAAATCTAATTTTCATAATTAACTTTAGCAATAAACTTTATACGAATTCGGTACCTTCTGATGATTATAATTATGTAGAACATATACTTATCTAACTAATCATCTCATAAATTAGAATAATGCTAAATAACAGAAAGTCAGAAAGAAAAAAAAATAGGAATATTAATAATAAAAATAAATGTTTCTGCATCAACGTTTTAATTTTTTATTAATAATTGAATTTCCAATTAAAACTAATAACATTATTTTCGGTACCCTCCCCCCTTTTTTGAACTATATTACTTTCAAACAAATTTCAAAAGATTTTATTTTATATGACTATAAATATATACTAGCTTTTTCCCGCGACTACGTTCGCGTTACACCTCGAATCGTTCATGTCTTGATTTAAATAACTGTTTACCTATAGATAGAGCCAGTGAGCCTTACAAAAATCTACTATTTAAACTATAATTTTAACAGTTTTAGAGCTATTCGTATTTCATATGAAAGTTAGCAATTGTCGATTTTCTGGGTATTATACAGGGCGAGTCTTGAATAAGTGCAAATATTTTTAGGGCTGATAGATTCGATTAAAAAAAAACATATTTTCTTTTTAACGTTTTTCAAATAACTCCAAAGTAATCGAGTTATTTTATTTGAAAAATTTCTATAAAAATATTTTCTGCTTAAATTTTGAGAACCACTGGATCTTTTAGAGTTTTTCTGTCTGATAAATTTTATCTACTACCTATGTTGCCGTATTATCAAGAAATTATTGATTTTAACTAAAAACTAAAAAAAAATCCAAAAAATTTTTCAAAAAATTCCAATTTTTCAAAAAAAAAAATTGGAAAAAAAAATCGTGTTGCTGGGGTGATAGTCATGTTTCTGGGGTCAAAATATACAACCGCTAAAAATATTTGCACTTATTTAAGACTCGCCCTGTATATCTTTTAAAAAATCGATTTTGTTATTTTTGACTTATTACACATTTTTTGCTTAAAATTTATAAAGAGCCATAAATAGGCCAATTTGAAGAGCATTTTTATTCTCTTTAAATATTATTATGTATTTAAAAAAATCCCAATGTTTTAGAACTCGAACCAAAATCGAATTTTTCCAAAATCTGAAAAAAAATATCTCGAAAATAATAAATAGTGAAATGACTATTTACCCTCTATGGATAATATATAGATGCTTTATTTTTATTTTTCAAGAGCATTAATATATATTTTTTATTCCTAGAAGGATGGTTTGAAAAAGAAATATTTTGTTCATATTATTGATGTCACTAAATAAAACATTGTATAAAATATAAAATTGTATACTTCTAGATGTTATAGTAATGCATTTTCGTACAGCAAACTTTCATTCCCTATTCTACTCCCTAAGGGTTCATAAATTCGCTATGTCCAAATAATTAACTCGTGTCTTTTAAATGCTCCTTTGAGCAAATTTTTATGTGTATAATCCAGAGATCAGGAAGGTTTATATAAATTTTTACTAACTTTACCCATTTGGTTGATGAATTTCAAAAATATCTTCTAATTCTTTCTGTAGAATTTCATACTTCTAGACCAGATAGTAAGAAATTTTACACTCTAAGAGGATGAATTTCCAAAAATCACTTTGGGTAGCCAATTCAATAAACACTAGTGTCATTTAAACGAACATTTGTGCTAATATTTATGTATCTAAAGCTGACGGTATTAACCGACCCCTAAAATATTTAAAAACTTATATAATATAACTGACACACCACTGACAATGACAAATAATTTATTTCTGGAGGTATTGTGTGTAGGTATTTTTCAGGTATGTTTTAGTATTTAGTCGTTTTACACAAAGAAATAGCAGTTAAACAATATAAAAATACTTCAGAACAAATCTAGACATATATATATATTTCATTTAAAAAAAGAATCATTAAGAATGATGAAGCGGTTTCGGTGGGATGTATGTAACAAAAATACCCTTTGAGCTTTTATATATGTATGGATGGATGGATTTTTTCTAAAAAGAAATAAAAAATATTTTCGTTTTAACAAATAGAGGCTCCTAGTTAATTTCAAATAACATTCCTATAATCCATAAATAAATGTAATTTTAGCAAATATTTTTGAAAATGTTATAAAATAGGTAAAATGTTATAACTTTCATGGAATATTTATAAAACATTTTTATTATTAACAAAAAAATTAATATTTATTTTTAACCATATATGCAATATCTCTAATAAAACTCTCATAAAATGGAAAGTTTTTATTAATTAGTTTATATATTTTTATACTTTTTTTCTTTGTTTTTATATAGCTTTAGTCAATATTTCACTGTCATAAAATAAAATAAAAATATTTATTGCTTTTGATGCATTTCCTTTTGTTTAGTCTGCCAATGTAGAACATTTTTACTGTTTATATATACATAGTTGTATGTATATAAATAATATGTATATCTAAATGTGACTATATGTAAATATAACAGCTGAAATACTTAAGTATGACGGTAGGAGAAAAAATTTGAAAATCCTAGATTTGAAAAAGGTTTGAAAATCCTAGCAAATATATACATCATCATTCTAAGGAGAAAACGTATAACGCAAAACTAGAAGAGCGGCAAAATAATTATTATTCAGTAAAGAAGGCATCAGAAACTATAGACCACTAAGCCTAGTACCAGTAACATACAAGATCTTCACAAAAATAATAAACAACAGAATACAAAACACGCTAGACGCTGCACAACCACGAGAACAAGCAGGCTTTAAAAGCGGCTTCAACACGATTGGTCGCAGACATACACTAAGAGAAACTATCAGCCGAACAAAAGAATACGAACTTCCACTAGTCATAGCTTTTACAGACTTTGAGAAGGCTTTCAACTCAATAAGGCAATAATAGAAGCCCTAGCGAAACAAGGTATTGACAGGCCTTATATAGAAACTCTTGCCAATATATACAAAAAAGCCAAAGCAAGAGTAAAGATAATAAACTCAAAATAATAAAAAACAACCCCAGAGTTTCCAACTGGTAAAGGAGTACGACAGGGAGAAGCTATATCCCCAAAGCTGTTTACCAGCAATCTTCTCCTTCATGTACCGTCTCCATATCGGAGGTTGGCTATCATCATTGCTATTTTGACCTTGGAAGCTGCGGCCCTAAATAGGTCAGATGACGTGACATTAAACCATTTTCGCAGGTTTCTGAGCTAGGATATTCTTCTCCTTCCAATAGGTCTTTTTCCTAAAATTTTTCCCTGGATCATGAGTTGCAAAATCTCATATCTTGGAATTCTCAGATATGGCCGAGATTTTTTTTTAAAGATTTTTTTTTCAGTTCCTTGTAGATCTCTACGCCCTTCTTCATTCTTCGACCAGAACCTTCACGTTGGTTACATGTTCTGTCCATGGTATTCTCAACATCCTACGGTATGCCCACATCTCGAAGGCCTCCAGTTTCCGCTCGCAAAACTCGTTGAGGGTCGAAGCTTCCGTTGAGGGTCCAAGGACTGAGAATACATAACATTTGAGCATACGAGTTCTCAGATCTAAGCTCAAATCGCGGCTAAAGAGCAGCTTCTTAATCGTCACAAAAAATGCACGAGCCTTCTCAATGCGAATCTTTATTTCTGAACAATAATCCGCGGTGCAGTCGACACTTGTACCCAGGTAGTCATACCTTCTGTATTGGGCACTCCAGTTTTAGTGACAATCATGTATTTGGTCTTCTTAACATTGAGTGTCAGACCATATTCTCGACTAGTGGTGATGACGATATTTAACATATTCTGAAGGTCTTGCATGTTTTCAGCGAGAGGGACTGTATCATCCGCGTAGCGCAAATTGTTCAGTGGTATATCGTTAACTCGTATTCCACCAGCATCATTTTCGAGGGCTTTGTTAAAGATTTCCTCTGAGTAGACGTTGAAAAGGAGTGGCGAAAGGACACATCCTTGTCTAACTCCTTGTTTGATATCCACTGCTCTCGTCAGTTCAGATTGGACGCGAACAAACGCACTTTTACCAGCAATACTAGAAGAAATCTTTCATCACCTAGACTGGACAGGATTATAAATAGATGGAGAATATCTTAACAATCTAAGATTCGCTGATGACATAGTCCCAATAGCCAATAGGTAATGTACAACAAACTACTAGACAGTAAAATCATTCTAATAAATAACACAAAACTGGAAATAGTAGAATAGTTCATATATTTGGGACAACTAATACATAGCTCGAGATCTCTACTACCAGAAATCAACAGAAGAATTAAGTTAGCACGGAGTACTTATGGAAGAAACTCAACCATATTCAAATCTAGAATGCCACTTTATCTAAAGAACAACTTATCTTGGAACAATCAAGAAAGACCGTAAAAGAATAGAGTGGATAAGACAAAAGACCCAGGTAATAGATGTCATCCACAGAATCAAATCCCTGAAGTGGCAATGAACAGGGCACCTGGCAAGAAGGATGGACAATTGATCAGCCTCAAAACTTACAGCATGGTACTCACCAGGAATTAAGAGACCTAAAAAATAATAAAGTTGAGATGGAATCATAATATAAGAAGATTAGCAGGTATAACAATGGGCCCATCTACAAAGAGAGTATCTAAATATGTGAGGAAAACTATACCATAATTGGAAATGGTTGAATAAGCTGAAAATGGTGATGATAATATATAAAATAAAAAAAGAACATTACAATGTATGTCAATAACGAACTAGTTGCCGTTTAGATTCAACGCAGTGGTGTTTACAAAAAAATACTTCTCTATTTTAGAGATTTATTTTTCAGTGATAAAAAAAATTCCAGTGAAAAGACCCAGCTGATAAGAAATCAACCAGCCCAAGTAGCATTTTCACGACTTGCGACCACATGTTTACTAAACACAACGTTGGATTAGTTACAAAAAATAATTAGCTCCCTACCTTGGGTATTAAAATAAATTTAAACGTTTTTCTAACGTTGTGCCGACCTTGGACTAGTACTACTGCAAAGTAGAAGCTTCTGCGACGTCGAATAAACGTTGTCTTGTAATCTTTTTTGCTTAAGTGATCTTTAGGTGATTCGGACAACGTAGTTACAACGTTGGACAATATAGAGTTTTCCGACGTCAGTTTCAGAACCTATTCCAACGTTATGCAAACGTCGTCTGTTTTACTAATTCCAACGTTGTTTAGATTTCCTTATTCTTACGTTGGTAGGACGTCGAGTCACTACCTTTTTGCAACTGTATTGAACCATAACCTTAAATCTTAAATTTTCACTTCATTGTTCTGTTCAGTCAGACAGTTCAGTGCTGTTTTTGTTTTTATAAAAAAAACTTAATTAAAATGGGACATAAGAAAGGTACATATAAAACTAAATTTAAATATACATCGACATATATTACCGATAGTTTATCCACTCCCTCGTTTATTTAGATTATAGAGGGCGGTACAAGCTAGACTCTCTAAAAGGATGACTAAATTAGGCAATCTTGCGACTAGTATACTACCTGTTAAGGCCGAACTACGACTTTATTAGTCAGTATGCGACTACTCGAACTACTCCATCTTAATCTCCAAAACAACAAAGTGAAAGCCGCCATGTTGTTAAATAAGAAAATGTTTCGTTCCTAAAATAGCAATTCCTGCCTTTTGAATACATTAACTTGAAATATTTGACCCTAAAAAACACGCGGAAACAATTTTTTCGACTGCGAATAAATTATTCTCATTTTACTAAAAAAAAATCAAGAAAATGTTTAAAACTTCTTTAATTTTAAGGCCCATTAGTATTTTTCAAAGTAGAAACAATACATTTATCAATAAAGTTGTTTGCGTTTAACTTTTTTGCCTTGGGTAACGAGTTACAGAGTCGGTTAAAGTGTTTCAATAATTATGATCTTCAAACATCCTCCACACTTAAATATTTTGTTTTGTTTTCCTTCACTGCCATCTGACATATGTCTCTAACTAAATCATAAAAATAATATTTTTACTATAATTATCCCAATTTAGGATAAAACACGACTTAGACGCCATATTAGTTTTGTATTTCTGTGAATTAGGATTTTAAACAACGTTGCAGTTTGTAGTAAATTAGGCTTCTAGCCAACGTCGGTATCCAATGTCGTTTCGACCCAAAAATGATTCTCCAAACTAGTGCAGACTAGGGTTGGCACGAGGTTGTGCCGACGTTGCGCCCCGACGTTTGGTCGCGTGACACAACGTTGTCCCGACGTCCAAATGCTGCTTGGGAGACACAAAGAAATAGACATTATTAATGTACGTCATAAACCACTTATAAATAAAAATAAAAATGATTTATTTTCTAATATTTCCGCACCAAAAATTAAATTTAAATACCATGATATATGTCAAAATCTAAACCCAGAACTTTGTTGAAATTGCAAACTATTTAAAATTAAATCGAAATTAATTAAACGGTAGAGCAAAAGTTAATTTAACAAATAGTGAGACGTTTCATTTCCAGTTACCATAAATTAAATTTAAATACAATATCGTTTTAAATACACGTATTTTGTGCGTTAAATTGCTAAGCACGTGTTTATTTTAAGCACATTTAACAATTTTGTTATAAATTGTTAGTATCAATATTAGTCATCTTTATTTCTATAATAATTATAATGACTTAACAATTGCACGATATGATATTCTAAACTCACCGGCAAAAAAAAACGGCCATTAAAAACTAGTCCCAATTTCAAAGTTGGACTTCACTTGGAACCACTCATTAGATTTTGGTGATTTTTTTTAAATTGTAAATTAATTCCTTCTTAACGGATGCTACGACAAAAAATTTTATTCCGAAATTATTTTGAGCATATACAGGGCACAACAATAAGACGAAGTTTCTTCCCCGAACTTTGTAACACCGTAGGGTGCAGCAGCTGTAGTAGCTCTTGCTAAATCAAACCACATTGTAGCCTCATCTTTTGCGAGCATTTTGTTTTTTTAATCACGACATTATTTCTGTTTGTATTGGATATACGCTGCTTTAAAACGAACGTCTCGGAAAAATGCTTCGCAGGCAGAAAGTTTTATGTATAAATAATCAAGGCGACATCTATGGCGCGACATAGGCGAAAACGGATTTATGAGTATTTGCAATATGACAACAACGGTTTTCAAATTAAAATATGCCATTTTCTGTGACGGATGTTGCTCGTATTGTGGCTTTAATTGAGGATGGCCGAAGTCAACGTTATGTGTCCGACACCCAACAGTCCAGGTTGCCTGGAATCGGTATATGGAACCGGGAAATTTCACCAGGAGAGTGGGTTCCGGAAGACAAATGCAATTGACGACCGCTTTATTGTCCTGAATACTTTACGATATCGTAGAATTATAGCGTTTCAGAATCAACATGTGCTACAAGCCGTGCGTAGAAAGAATTCAAGTCAGTGAGAGAACAATCCGACGAAGACTAAATGAAAACAGCTTGTCTGAAAGGAGGCCTACCACAGGACCCCAGCTACTTCCAAGATATCGTCGAGCACGTCTTCAGTCTGCGCGTTTACATGTGAATTGGGACTAAAGTCCTTTTCACGGTTGAATTGCGGTTTTGCCTGCAAAGCATTTTTCTTAGACGTTCGTTTTAAAGCAGCCAATACAAACAGAGATAATGTAGTGATTAAAAAAAAACAAAATGCTCACAAAAGATGAGGCTACAATGTAAATTGATTTAGCAATAGCTACTACAGCTGCTGCACCCTACAGGGTGTTACAAAGTTCAGGTAAAAATTCCACAAAATATCATCATAAATTATGCATGCTATAGTATAATGAACATATATTCTTAATGAAATATGATGAATATTTTAAATCTTTAAAAACTATTATATTCTTGAGAATATTTAATTAAATATTTCGAATATTTTTTGTGTATATTTTTGATGTAATACCTGTATTTTAAGTTATTATGTAAAGTATGGCAACATTGAAAAAAATTGACAAGGTTGGACTTTCTAACCTTATATTTTTGTTTACGCTTTTACAAGTTTGTAAATTTTAATATTTAGTTGAAATATTTAATATTGTAATTGTTACTTAAATAAGCAAAAAAATAGTTATTGTGTAGTGTCATCGCGAACGTTTTAATAGTTAAATAGATACTCTCATAAAATTTGAAAATGAAAACATCAGAAAATGTTACAGACATTGGCGAAGAGATATGAAGAGCATTATTTATCAAGACTTTTCTCTAATATTGATTTCTATGAAAGGAAAAATTGGTTAACAGGTAACTGATAATTGAGATAAGAATACAATCTAGAATATTTAAGAATAAATTTTACAGATATTAGGAAACTCTTATTGTGGTGAAATGGCAAGACAGTATTTTTCCAAGAATTATTGAAAAGCAAGATTATTTATTGTAAAAGGTATACATTTCAAAGTGCCTGAATATTAAGCTAAGGAGATATATATTTAGGAATATTTACTACCTCTAACAGTCAATATATAATATAGACCACATATATAAATATTTAAGCAAGTATTCTCTAGGTTTTTACGTATTTCACTCAACGTATAGATTTATATTTTATCGAAGGGTGGACTATGGATATTTTGTCGCTAAAGTGAACTATGGATCCTAATGGAAGAAGATAACCCAGACATTCTGCATAAATTTATTGATATTCAACATAAATTGTAAATTTTATAACAATACATAAATATTTAAGCATATATTCTCTAGGCTTTTACATATTTCACTCAATTTATAGATTTATATTTTATCGAAGGGTGGGCCATAGATATTTTGTCGCTTAAGTGAACTATGGATTCTAATGGAAGAAGATAACCCAGTCATTCTGCATAACTTTATTGATATTCAACATAAATTGTAAATTTTATAACAATACATTTTTCACTTTATTAAACTGACTTTTATTTTGTCCTACATTTTGTACAATAAACTTGCCTTTACGTAAATTACTTGCGCAAAAAGAGTAGTAATCTTATCTATTCTCTTGAATTGTTATATTCCTTGTGAAAATAATGTCCATATAATTCAATCCAGTTTCAAGACCTAAAAAATATAAAAAAAAGTTATGGCCATAGTAAAAATATTTTTATGATTTAATATACAATGGTTTCATAGCCTTATATAAATATCAATAATAATTATTGAATACTAAAAATAATCTTTAAATAGTTTTTTGAAAACGTTCATCATATAAAGTACATAACAGAACAGCTATGATTCTTGGTTTTCTTAAATAAAATTTAACCTTCAATTAGCTATTACACTTTCGAAAATATTTAAATTCAACTGTGTTTCTATTCTACCTACTTAAATTGATTATTTATACTTGCCTGTTGTCGCCGATTTGGTATTTTCCTTAATCTAAGGTATTTTCTTAAAATAGTATTTTTGTATTCTTTGCGGGTAGATCGAAACGACTCGAAGGTATTCTTTCTATCCAAACACCAACTAGGTATTCAACATATTCTTGACAAATTCACAAATCATACGGAAAATAATTTTTAACGAAGCAGTTTTAAAGAAATAATTCGTAATATAACCCACATCTAACCTTTCAAAACATTAGCAGGCGAAAATAAACTTGTCAGATGGAAATACAATGTTGCCACGTATAAAAAATTTTACCTGAATTTTGGGAAACTTTATAATTTACTACAGTAAAATTTTTAGTAACACAAAAAATATTACATTTATAATAGTATCTAAATGAATATAACTTAAATGTAATTATTTTATTGCATTGGTATTTATATATTTCGTATTATAATTCGTTTTATAATAAGATATATTTTATTGAATTCAGTTAACTGTTTTATACGTGGCAAGAATGTGATTGCTTGGAAATTGTCCCTTTAAAGTGCGACCCCGTCTGTCTTTTTTTAAAATCGTTTCTCTGTCCCACTGTCTCGCCTTTGTAGTCTTTGTTATTGTTGTGCCCTGTATATATTCAAAATAAATTCGGAATAAAAATTTCTGTCGTAGCATCCATTAAGGAGGAATTAATTTACAATTTAAAAAAATCATCAAAATCTAATGAGTGGTTCGCGAGAAATCCAACTTTGAAATTGGGACTAGTTTTTAGTGGCCGGTTTTTTTTGCCGGTGAGTGTATACTAATTAAATAACTTCATTCTCTTAAGTGCACTGTTTAGATTTACTTAGTAGTCGAAATAGTAGATTATTTTTTTATAATTATAGTGCCGTGCAATTGCCAAGTAATTATAATTATTACAGAAATAAAGATGACTAATATTGATACTAACAATTTATGACAAAATTGTTAAATAGGTGCTTAAAGAGAGACTAAATAAAATAAACTGACTTGGTTTTACATGTGATCTCACAACTTTTTATAATGGAAAAATTGTGTTGCTAGACTTGGCATTTTTTACATTCTATGTTTTTGAAGGGGTTATTATTGCATAATGATTATATTTCATTAAATTATATAGACTCTTTGCCACATTTTTTACTCAAAATTTTTATAAATGTTTATCTATTGATATAAATTAAATAAATAAAACAATAGGTACTGGAAATAACTTTTAATTTTAACTATAACCTTTAAACATGGTATTTACAAAAGTGATGCAGTAAATGTTAATTTATAATCGCCACAAATATCATGTTTTGCCCGTGTAATTATAGATTATGGGCTAGTAAACATTGAAAATGCAGCTACATATACGTGCATTATTTATAACTAAATCTCACTTAATTGAATAGGGAGGATTTTGACTTTACTGCAGCGCCCTCGTTTTCAATTACAGTAAACTAAATTTAATATACATTTTGCTGTGGCCAGATATTATGGTTATAATTAGGATTAATTTAATTATATCTATACAGTGTTATTAGTCGAGTTTACGCGTGTCCAATTTCGAGATGTTATGTTTCAATAAAATTGAAATTGTTGACATGTTATCCCTATTAACTATTCATGTATTTAATTTGTTCAGTTGAATTAATTTATTCTTTAAGCTTACGCGGTCTATCTACATCAAAATATTAGCTCCCTATAGGCTTGGTGCATTTCAGCTAATTTCAAAAAATTCCGACCGCAGCGCTGTATACGGTAGAAATCAGAAGTTTTTACTATGTGTTTCACGCCGTCCCGGTTACAGTTCATGTTGATCGCATTAAGCCGGCTACGGCATGGCAAGCCATGGCCAGCGTTTCAGCAAACGTTTGTAGAAGCGTTGGTCTTTGCTTGATATTCGCGCACCGACGACTGTACACACTACATGTTTTATCTTTGCCAGTCTTTTCGAGGCAAGTGAAGGCAAACGTTGTACAAGAGTACAAATAACACAAGAAATGGAGTTCGACACCGATGATGAAGTAATAGCACCGTCTGCTTTACTTTTAAGTAGTATTTTAGTTTGAAACCAAATTTCTGTTTTTATGGTTAACATGTTGCGGATCCCCTTTGAGTAAGAAGACTAAGGAAGGAGCATAATGCTATCCATGTATTCATGCATGGTGGGCGGAAAAGCCACCATAAAAGCTCTCTAGGGTGGGGATCCTTGACAGTTCTGTTTGACGATTCATTTGACACATTTGAATTTGATTTGAAATTTTGTGGATTTGTCAGTCTTTACGGAGCTTATTTTATGTTATTTATTATTTATTCTACTACTGATAGTTGTATAAAGGTAGTAAATCTAGATGAAAATTGTGGCAGAACTTAAATTAACAGTGACACTATCGCGATTTATCGAAAAGACTCTAAAATAGTTGGTTGTGTAGCGTGCAGTAGATCTCGGCAAAAAATTGAGTGAAATAATGGAACAACTTTTCGCTAGTAAGTGACTATATAATATACATACGTGTAGTAAACCGATCATTTATGAAATTCACTTAAATTAACTAAATTATATATTTTTCTTGCATTTTAGCTTTTATTTATTACTTGTCAAAGATTAGATGTCAAAGAATTTAGATACGTTAATTTGACTTACCTGCTTCAGTAGCGTATCGGATGTTTGTGTTAATAAATACTTATTATAACTTATCTATTTTATTAGAATTATATATTTTTATAACAATTTTAATAACTACCAACATTTATTCACAACGTAAAATAAAACAACAAATTATTGAGTCTACCCCACGTCTACCCTACATCATAGTTTTACATTTTTTAAATAAAATTAGAACGACACTGATAAACCGGAATTTAAGTCGGCCATATTTGAGGCCCATCATGGTGTACCTAAGATTTTTGATATGCTCCTTCCTTAGTCTTCTTATTCAAAGCGGATCCCAAATATTGAAGTACTTTTCATATAAATTAAGGAATTCCATAATGGTTTCATTAAACCAGTTTTCAGTCATTTCTGCTTAAAAAAACAATAGTTGACAACAAGAAATATTATTAAATGTACTGCAGTACCGTGCACGAAAAACTTCTTCAAGGGATAATTTTATTGTCATTTAAACTCAAGCTCTCTTGGTCTAACATATGTCGGGTGTACGGCGATCAAGCCCACTGGCGAGTTTCAACAAGTCCCTTTGATGTGTGTCGAAAATACCGCTTCATAGGCGAACCCTGGCCAGCGCCAACCTTGCATACACACGATGCGCCAACGTTGAAACGAGCGAACACTGGCCAAGGCTTGCCATGCCGTCTGTAGCCTCCTTTAAAATAATACTGAAATCGTGGCTTTGTCATAATATTTAAGTATTTTATTTTTTTGCTAGTGCAGTTATTATTGAGACTATAAAACACTCAGGTACGAGGTTTGTGTGATGTAATGCTGTTTCGGGCAGTAAAAAAAGTGAAAAAGAACCCGAACAGGGGGTAGCGTTAAACGGGACAGTTTCAAACGTTAATAAAATTGCTGAAAAAATATTAGCACGTAAAGCAGGGCGTAATTACGTGGTTATTGGATGTAGTAACATTCAATAACTCAACTTTTCCGGATATTCAACTCTCCCGAAACAACATTTTTATAGCTTCACAGCTTCTCACAATAGTCTCAGGTATGTATCCACCAGCTAAATCGGTGCGTAAAACTATGCTCGCTACTGTAGTTGGACTCATCTAAAAAGTTTTATTAGCTTGAATAGTAAATTGTAATACAAGCTAGACCTTCTGAGGATGTAGGTACCTTTAAAAATCGTTATAGCCGAAATAGCCCCAATTATGACCCTACTAGCAAGCCCACTATGCTCGCTACCGAAGTTGAACTTATCTAAAAAAAATTTTTATCTGGAATAATAAATTATAATACAAGTTACAGCGTTTTTAGATGGAGCGGAGCGTCCGCGACGGACCGTCCGCGACTTCGAGCAAGTACCATGAGTTTATATGAACGATTTCACACGGGTCGCGTATGCTCCGTCCGGATGAGCTATATTGAAAAAACATCCTCGCGTATGGTCGGCTCCATCTGAAAGCGCTGTTATACCTTCTGAAGATATCAAAAGGTTTACTTTTTTATTTTTATTTTTGGAATTTTCACATATTATACTTCCTAACACTTTTAGAATAATTATATAAGATATTTTTCGTATACTCGCTGTTTAAATCCGTATGTTTGTATATACTAGTTGTTTACGATATTCTACGATAGTGGCAGCACCAGTGGCAGCACAAAAATTGCATACTTGCATCCTGCTGGCACTATTAGTAACGGACTTGTGATGACTCACACACCGGACTGAGACTATTCTCTGTCCGTATGTGAGTCATCCTCCTTTAAAGAAAATCTTTAAAGGAGGGTCCACATTTAGTAACATGTTATGTAACATTGCTATTTAACAAGCTACATATAACATGTTAAAAAACCGGGAGCCGTCCACATTATAGTTTTCGTAGTCATGAATCGTTTTGGCGAGAAAGAGGTTCAGCTCGCAGCAGCGGCGTGCGTAATTATTTTTGGACTAAGGGAAAGGAAATCGAGAAAAAAAGCGGTTTTGAGTCCGCCATAGCCTACCAGCAAGATCTAGATACAGTTGAACTCAATTAGCTTATCTTTTCAATACTTGCCTCGGCTGTTTCTCGTGGTGTGTTTCTGTCTTTTAAAAACATTAATAATTTACAGTACGTCTCGTCTGCTGGATCTGCGTCAATGAAAGGAATGCAGACAAAAAACATTTAAATAAACAGCAATATATTCTATACGTCGATTTGACGAGTGCGTCACCGCAAATCGCTCCGCCCACTCATTTTATTGGCTACTTGCAAATTTGTCGAATTTTTATTGATGGGACGCGTCGTCTATTTTTTACGAAAAACATCGAGAGAATATCGTTTCCCCTCTCACGGATACCCCGTAGCTACAGAACGGACAGACGTACTGTAAAAGCAAAAGCAAACCATTTTGAATTATCCACTTCATCTAAACCATGCAGTTCCTGATTTGCATTTCTTTTGTTCCCGCTGGAACTGGCCTATTAGATTACGCATTATTTCTCAACTTTTTCTGTTTCCAAATACATACTATGAAATGAAAATCGCTGTCATTTTATATGGAAAATTATATGGGGAATGTCATCGATCGTCATGTCCAAGCCAACTGGACGGGAGGCCGACGGGACGCAGTTTTTTTTCGATCATACGGTATTATTGACCAGTAAATAAACAAACCAATATCAGCTCACCACACTAAGATTGTGTCGCGCACGTCCCTGAAAACATGAGCGGCTAAACTAGAAATTTAGCAAGTGTGGACGCGTTGTTTCATGTTACAATAGCAATGTTGCACAACATCTTTTGATCTTTACCGACTACAAATGGATAACATCTAGCAAGTTATATAGCATCAAAATTTACTAAATATAACTAAAAAATATGTAACATGTTATATAACTTTGCTATATAGCAGTGTTATATAGCAAGTGTGGACCGTCCTTAAGAGTCGGTACGCTGTACTTTCGGTTCGCCCTCAGAGTTTAGGTAAAGCGGATTTGTGGCCGAAGGAAGTATGTATTAGGTTTGTTCCAACCGGACCGAGAACCGATCCTGGGACGATAATTTCTAGTCGCCCACTTATTGTTTGAAAAGTTTGATCGTTTGTCAAGATTAACAAATGAACTGACTGATTGGAAATTACCGTTCTAGGACGGTTCTCTCGTCCGGTTGGAACAAACATATTATATTTCAGAAATCTGCCAAAGACTTAGCCCGATCCTGTCGTGTTAAGTAACACCCAAAATTCCAAATACACGTGCTTTGATTAAGGTTTGTCATAAAATAGCTAGCAATTTGTTAAAACCCATATAAATTATATACCGCTGTAATCACAAAACTTCAATCTATTTTCTTATTGTAAGGGAATTTTAAATTATGTCTTTATTTTCCACAAAATCTATTCCAAACATAGCAGGTATATTTTGTTGACCATCAAAATCTTAAAAATAAAGAAGTTGTCTAAAAATGTGCTACATTACGGATATGGTATAATCCTTTATCTTTAATTTCCTTCTTCATTTGTGTAAAAATACCTAGCCAATTTAACATAAAACGTTAAATGCCGAACGCTTATTTTACTACTTTTTCGGAGTAGTGAAATGGACTCTTAAGGCCCCGACTGTGCATTTCTGTCTCGAAAAAAAAAAACTGTAAGCGTGTGTCTACTTTTAGATAATAATAAAAAACTTGTCGTGCTTTTATTCCAAGACAGAAATTTAGAATCTAGACGTTGGATGAGACCCTTATTCTGCAGTGAAAAATTTTTGAGGCCAAAATTTGATCGGCGGCCATACTTTGGTGACAAGATTTCGAGGTGACACCAAGCGAATTTTTATGTTCTTTGTGAATACTGTTTTGTTTTAATTTATAAACTGTGTTGTTTAGTATGGTGAGATGTTCGACATATGGCTGCAAAGGCTAAAGCAAGAAAAAAATGTTTGGAACTACATTTTACAGGTAAAAGTTGATACACAACTTGTGCTATGTAGTCATAAAATGTACATTTTTTTCATTATAGCAGTAAAAATATGTAAAATGCTTTTAATATGTCTTGTACCACATCCAAAGCAAACTATTTTTATTAATTTCAAGTAGTATTTTCAATATCCTATATTTTAATTAATGTTTGAAACTATAAATAATGCTACTCAGACAGAATTTCTCCGGTGGCGTAGGGTACTATAATCAGAGAAATTCAATTTCTGCAATAAACATTTTTTTTATATATTTTACATGTAAAAAAATGTATAAAGTATTGTTATCAAATATGTAAAATAATAATTGTAAACTATAAAAAAACATGAAAAATTTTGGTTGTAAAAAATCTATATGTATAGTTGTCACATAAAACTTAAATTTACCTGCCAAGATTTGCTGGGGGTGGAAAAACTTGTGGTGGGCTACTTGTTACAATATTTTTTTAAATATCCTGTCAAAAAATTTGCTAGTTTAGGTATATAATAATAGTTTCAGTGAGTAATTAATAAAAATTTAAAAATAAATAAATAAAATAACACAAAGCTTCTAGAATAATTGTTTATTTTTTTCCGGAAAATTAGGATATTCTTATGATTGAAGGTAACAAATATTAAAAATTACATTATTTATTGAATCCGTAGGCAAGTGTGAAGGGGATTGGCTAGATTCATTATTATACCGTATGATCGAAAAAAAAGGCGTCCAGTTGGCTTGTAAATGACTGTCGATGACATTCCTCTCAGTCTTTTTTCGATTTCATCAATCATTGTCGATTTTATATAGTTTTTATGTCATTTTATATGTAGAATTATATGGGGAATGTCATCGATCGTCATTTCTAAACAAACAGGATGCCGTTGTTTTTCGATCATACGGTATATATGTATATACACGTTTAAAACATATATATTTACATTATTTTTTATTTAATTATACATTATACACCCGTTAATAAATAAATAATTGTCTTGATGATCAGTTCACTGTGACTGTTAAATAAATTTTGTATTATCGGCTTAGATATTCTAATATTATAAAGGTGATACTATAAAATACAAAATTGTATATGCATTACTTAAAAATAAACGATATATTAGTTAACGTTTTAATAAATATTTTTTATCGTCTAGGTACAAGCTAATTTTTGATGCTACGCCATTAGAGAATTTTGCGTGGTGACAAGTGGCTTCACTTTCAGCTGCCGTGTTACCTGTCCCCTCTCTTTCCTTGTCTAAGATGAGACCGGATATCTCATGAACAAACGTTAATTTAGACACTCTTAAGTCGATAGGCAGTTACATGGCTGAAAACCGAGGTTCGAAATTCGCGTAAACAAAGTAAGCAAAAAAGCAGCAGAAGAATTTAGATATAAACAAATCTAAAAGCTTACGCCTGGATAGTGAATTTGTTGAAAAAAAAATCGTACAAAGTCAGTAACGAAAAATAAAATAACACGAAAGCAATTTTTTATTATCGCAAAAATATATTATTAACTGTATAAATTTCAACTAAAGCGTAGTAAACAAACGGCTATAATAAATCTCTTTTTACCATACACAATGAATTATTTGAAATCTATACGTTCAAATAGAGCAAGAGAATTTGTGCTGCATTTTGCATATCCAGTATTAAAAATAAAGTGCAATAAAAGCAAATAATATTAAAACTCGACTCTTTTTCATAGATGTGAATTTACTGCAGTGAGTATTTATTGGCGTACCCAGTCAAAATTTTTAAATAAATAGGATATTTGTAGTACTTTTAGAACTGAAGTTGTATATATAAAAATTTGAATTCATAATACTCGTTAATATCTTCAGAAGTAATCGATTTTCTATTTCGAAACATAACATTGTAGGGTTCAGCAAGGCGCAACATTTCTCCAATTTATTGGTCACTTTTTAAATGAAGTTACTCCTTTATTTTAAAGGGAACATCCAGTATATTATTCCGGTGTTCAATGGAGAATTCATATATCTTAAAAATATTCGTAAAGTTGCTTACTTTTCAAACAAATATTTTCCTAGACACTTTCATTTTTATGATTTTGCGTCAGTAGATCTTTATTATTTGAAAAAAATCTAGGTGGCTGTGTTAATTTAACAAAAATTAAAGGATGTAGGGTAAAATACTGTAATAAAAAGATACACGTTTAAAACATATTTTAATCACAGAATTTTGGATCACAGAATTAACACTAGATATAAACCTATAATTATGTAACAAAAATTAGCTAGATGAAATCAATTGCTCAAAATGCTTCCTTTCCTATTTGCTGCATAAAATGATTCTCTTTTCAAAAGATCTTTTCATATTAAGAGGCATATAGGTGGAGTTCTACTTCGAAAAACCGCAACAATCGTTTTTCTTATGTTGTCCACAATAGTCGAGTTTTGTAAACACTTTCTTTATTCCCATAAAAAAGCCCAGACTAGATAAAATCAGGAGCATTTAAGAATTCTGTTAATTGGTGAATGCACACTGGCATTCACCAACTAATAGAATCACATCAATTCTCCCTGATGTAGGTTAGGTGTGATGTAGATGTAGGTTAGGTCCATTTTCGAAAAAAATCTGAGATTTTTTTTTGTTTTAACCGACACAAAAGGATATAAATAAAGTAAAGATTTCAGTTAACGTCTCCTTTTTGCTGCCAGGGCTAATCTGGACGGGGCCTACTTTGTTTACGCGGAATCCGAACCGCGGTCCTCGGCCATGTCATGGTCAATGGCTTACCGACTTGGCCAGTGTCTAAATCGACTCATGCTCACGAGACATCCGATCTCATCCGGCCTCGAACCGGCGTGAATAATCAGTGTGTGTCAATAGATTTTACACTTTTGCCTTTTTTTTTTGACAACAGCACGATACAGAGTTTCGAACCGGTCACCCGTCCATCCACTAGTATCGCCTTACGTCGCTTAACTTCGATGTTCTAATGGGAACCGGTGTTTCGACGTAGCTGGGCCGTTGCCCCACAAAAGGATATCTAATTGCTAAACATGAACTAATTAGACAGCTATGTTGAAGTAACGTCAGACATATCACCAGCAACCTAGATTTTATCAAATAATAAAAATATACTCACACTAAATAAAAAAATTGGCGCCGGGAGGCACGTATAACCGCCCATACTAAAATATGTTAATAAAAAGTTGGTAGGCAGTTATGTTAGTTTCAAAGTAAAGAAATTTTTCCATTTTTTTTTATCTCAAAAACTGCGACTTTGACTGAATTTGATGTTTTTACAAATTTAGTTGCAAATATTATTCCTAATCTTAAATTGAAAACCACGTTTCGCTAGCTACTGTAATTTTGGAGTTACGATTTCTTAAAATGTTTAACCCCCTCCCATACCCCTTTACCCAACACCCCACCCCCACCAAAAAGTAATATCCAGATTCTCGGGTGCCACAGTATTTTTGTGCCAAATTTGGTTAAAATCGGTTTAGCGGTTTTTGAGTTATCGTGTTACAGACAGACGGACAGACAGACAGACACCATGAAAATATTTTGTATTTAGGTCATTTATGACCCAAATAACTCATTTTCAGTGAAATTAAAAAAACTTTTTTTTGACGATCTTAATAGCCTACCATACCTGTTGGTATGGTCGGCTAAAAATGAAAATATCTAGGAAAGTCTTTGTCCGAGGTGTAGCCAACCTTAATAGTATTTTGAAGAGATATGAAATGAGTTCCCCATTGAATATCGGAATAATATACTGGGTGTTCCCCATTTAAACTAATGGAGTAACTTGCTTGAATAACTTTTTGGGTCAGGTTTTGATTTGATTTAAAGTACAATAGTTATTTTAACTATATAGGCTATACCGGGTACATTCCTAGCTTTTATTGAAATTTAAAATTGTTTCTTCATTTTTAGAAAATGTTAAATAATTTTAACTTTATTTTTCTCCTAGAGTCCAAAAATCAATTAATATATAGGGTGTTCCATTACAAAAAACACGATTTTGATATGTAACTTTTCTTGGGGACACCCTGTAGAACTAAGCCTAACTTTATATTTTTAAAAAGTGCTCTGAATTAACCACGCTCACAAAAAAGAGGTGCCAGTTTCGAGGTGTATATGTTACAGTAAAAGTTGGAAATCAGTGATTGTTAACAATTACTAGTAAAAGCTCACATTCACTGATTTGCTAAGACTACGCCAGTAAAAGTTCAACAACTATTTAAAAAAAAACTTTTACTAGTGAATGCTAGCATTCCCTGGGCAATAGCAGTGAATTTGGCAGATTCAGCTAGCGCGGTTGCCACATGTTGTAAAATACAGAGTGAGAAATAAGTGCAAGTATTTTAAGTGGTTGTAAATCTGGTCAAAAGAAACATTTTTTCTCTTTACCATTTTTCAAGTAAGTCTAAAATAACCGAGTTACTTTACTTTGAAAATGTAAACAAAAAATGCTTTTTTGCTTAAATTTTGAGAACCACTGGATCTTTTCTCGATTTTCTTTTATGTAAATTTAATCTACTACCTGTGTTGCCATAGTATCAAGAAATTATATTTTTTAACTTAAAACTAAAAAAAATTTCAATTTTTTTTTTCAAAAAATTCCAAATTTTCAAAATTTTTTTCGCAAAAAAAACCTCATAGGCGTGTTTCTGAGGCCGAAATATTACTACCAGTTAAAATGCTTGCACTTATTTCTGGGACACCCTGTATAAGGATAAATAAGGATAAGTTGAATAATAGGCAATATAAGGATAACATTAAATTGTGCTAAACATTAGCAACGTTGACAGACATCTGGCGTAAATTCGTTTTGTATTTTGGGGTTATACCTATATAATTGTTTTGTTATCGTTGTAAAAAGTACTGTGCGATATTTTCCCTACGGAGAACATTTTCTGTGAAAAATTAAGGTAAACTAGGCACTGGCAAAAATGTAATAGTGCTTGTTTTTCATTTCTGCAATATAATGAAAGTTAAAGTTAAGCAAAAGTTAAGTGTGCAAGAGAAAAAGATATTAAGGAACCTAGTTACTATGAACTTATTAAAAGTTTTGGTATGCTTGAAGTAGCGGGTTGTTTGTTGAAGAAAATTCGGGCATACTTCGTTTTCTCCACGATGAAAAACTTTATTAAAAAAAAACCTTGTACCAATAAGTAATCTTATGTTTATGAATGTTTTTTTTTAATTGTTTTGTACGCTTTAAAATGTTTACTATGTTTTCTCTTTTAATATTTAGAAGGTTATGTCGTTATTTTCTATAATTTTTAATAAATATACTAAAGAAGTAAATTGTAGTTTTAAGATATTATGTGGATCAGCTTGAATATTGAAGTGATCGAATATTCTTAAAAGTTTGATTTGTTCTAACTTCCGCCAACATTTTTCCTCACCACACTCGCCCTGTTTAGTAGAATAACTTTTACTGGCAACCTTTAGTAAATGTTACTTTCACTAGTGAATGTTAGAAATTATTAGAAAAAGTCGAAAAAGTCGACTAATCTTTTTAAAATACCACATTCACTGGACCAATCCGTAATTGTTAGCATTTCCTAGTGAATGTTAACAATCACTGAATTTCCGACTTTCACTGTAACAACTGTAACCTCAAATCGGTGTATTAATTATTGTGCCAGTAACTTTTCAATTGAGCCAAGAGGCGATTCTGTACGACTGGTGAAAATAAACCAGAGGCTGAGGGATAAAACAAACCCCCGTTCAATCTATATTCATGACCAAACCCAGAGCTGAGCAACGCGGCTTCCCGCTGACGATTCCTAATTAGAGGTACGTTTTTTGGCATTCGCGGGCGAGCAGCACGAGAGAAATTTTTACGCCGCCGAGCCGGCCCTGGCAGAATATTGATGAACCAATTATCGCGCCTTAAAAATTCGATTATACGGTCCGGAGGGGCTCATGTTTTAATTCTGCGGTTATTTTTTCGGTGCGGGGCAAAGAGGAAAATAGAGGCTAATTTATTTGCGGTGTAATATTTAAAAGGTTCTGATTATAGGGGAATGTCGGGCTTGGTTATTTTGAAGCGTTTAATATTTAATTTGTGGCCTTTATATTAAATGATTTATCTTCGTATTGAGGAGAATAACATTAACAAAACGTGTGTGGATTACTTATTACCAATGTTAAAATTTTAATGCCTAATTTTATACAAAGAGTATTATAAATCTAGATGGAATTGTGTTCAGAGAGATTATTGTTAAAATACAGTTGAATTAAGAATTGCTGGCGTTACAAGAGCAACTAATTTACCCCGCTGCAGGATTAGTACGTTCATCATGTAGTTAATCACAATCAAATTTTTACACATATATTTATGAGTGGAGGAATACAATTTGGACAGGGTGCCAATCAAAAAGCTGCCGCCAATATGTTTAATTAAAATAATATTAATTGAATTTGGAGACGTTGCGTTCATAAAGTACAAAGTACATTGATCGTTTGAAGATTTGTTATATTTTATTTGTAGAATTTCCAAAGTTACATAACCAACAACATACCGGGTGCGTCTCAAAAGTGGCTCACCCCTATAATTTTTTTATTTGTTTAGATAAATAAACGAGACTTGGTATGTTAGTATATGACATAAATTAGGATTGATTGGCGTATTCAATTGTTTTTGGTCACTTCCGGTTTCACCGGAAATGACTACAACTTTTGATTTTTAAATGGCACTCTTGGTATTTTTTTAGCTCTGTCACGTTGGAACCCGCTTTATAGTAAACTTTTCGATTTTTGGCTCATTATCAACTACAAACGATGCAATTGATTGTAGTAAATTCAATTTTTTTGTAGTACTAATAATTAGCCAGAAAAAGTAAACAATTGTGCGCAATGTAATAAAGAATAAAAATATTGTTTTAACGAATGTCTAAAAATCTTCAAAATCGTTTGTAGTTTTATGTAGTAGCAAAAAAACTCAACGAAAGTTTCTTGAAATTAGAGAATTATAGTAAAATTTGGAAATTAACATAGTTTGACATAATGTTTTTAATTGTATACAAACTACAAACGATGCAATTGATTGTAGTAAATTTATTTTTTTTGTAGTACTAATAATTAGCCAGAAAAAGTAAACAATTGTGCGCAAACGATTTTGAAGATTTCTAGACATTTGTTAAAACAATATTTTTATTCTTTATTACATTGCGCACAATTGTTTACTTTTTCTGGCTAATTATTAGTACTACAAAAAAATTGAATTTACTACAATCAATTGCATCGTTTGTAGTTGATAATAAGCCAAAAATCGAAAAGTTTACTGTAAAGCGGGTTCCAACGTGACAGAGCTTATTTTTTTACTTTATTCGATAGAAAATGACATTCTGAATAGAATGACATATCATATGTAAACTTTTGACATTCTCGCTTAATAAAAAAATGTAGTTTAAAATTCAATCTAGGGTGCCATGGCATTCTATTATTATTAAATTAAAAACTCTATTATTATTATATTAAAATTATTATTAAATTAAAACACTAATTCTGAATCAAGGAGCCTTGGAAAAATAGATTCGATCGTCTAATGTTTTTAATTTTTTTAATATTTAATCATATCTCAATTTTTTCAAATGGAACGAGGAACGAGGGTGGCTCATTAGCATATTTGGAAAAAGCATTTTTTACGAATAATTTGATACCACACACTTGGTATTTCAAGTCAAATTTTCGTTACGAACCGCAAGTTTTAATTTCAAATAAACCATATGCGAAAATGTCAAAAGTTGACATATAATATGTCATTGTATTCAGAGTGACATTTTCTATCGAATAAAGTAAAAAAAAATCCGAGGGTGTCATTTATAAATCAAAAGTGGTAGTCATTTCCGGTGAAACCGGAAGTGACTGAAAACAATTGAATACGTCAATCAATCCTGATTTATATCATATTCTAAGGTACCAAATCTCGTTTTTTATTTGCAAAAATAAAAAAGTTATAGAGGTGAGCCACTTTTGAGAACCACTCGGTATTATATAAAGCGCTAAGTGCCACGACTATTAAATAATTGTACTGAAAAAAACGTTATATAGGTAACAAAAATTGTTGTTTACCTCAAAATATTGATTTTGGCACTTAAAACCTTATTTACTTCAAGTCTCCATTTATATATCAAATTAAAGCTATTTATTCTGGGCACGATAATTAATTATGCTTGCCTATGATAAACTTGCCACAAATAGGGGTTTCCACGGTTTAAACAGTAGCAGGAACGGCTTAGGAATAAAAAAACTTTTGTATAAATGCCAACGTAAAGTTTGTGTTAGGATGTATTTCAGGAAAATATGCCATCTTTTACAGGGTGGCTCAAAAAAGTATAAATGGATCGGGATGACTTTCTAAATAGGACACTTTTTAGATATATTATTGCATTTTTGACTTCCTTTCTTATCACTTTACATAATCCTGAGATGATTGATAGTTTCAAAAATATTAATAAATGAATAAAAAAATACTTTTTTAGCCTTTTTACTATTATTTATTACTTATACTTTTTACTAAGTATTTACTATAGTTGGTATATACCTACTTTGCTATAAATATCGTAATCTTACATCATACAAGGTGTTGAAAATGTTACGCCAAACTTTCTAAAATATAAGATAATTTTTCTACGTTTTTTTTAATGGAACAATTTCCCAAGTAGCAAATTTTATTTTATAAAGGCTGTATAAACAGCTATGTGATAATTTTTATAGGATACCTCAATTCATATAACGTGCTATATGACCGTAATATGATAGCTTTACAACCAAAAAAGGCCCATTTTTATACAACCGTTTAGTAGTATAGAAGTTCTATAAAAAGTGTATACAACTCTTATGCAACTATTTTACACAGCGCTATATCACTATTATAAAACTAGTTTTATTGTGTATTACGTGGTCACATCTAAGAAACAGAACAATAAAAACATTTGATCATTTAGCGAGGTACAAGAGTATTTTATTTTTTACCGAAGAATATTAGGAGCAAATTATATTTTAAGCGTGTCGTAAAATGAATCTAGAGGATGTGGATTGTTAAAAAGGAGACTTTACTCGACAATGAAAATGGCGGGTAGAGCTAGAAGGTACAACAAATATGTAATATAAAAAATCATTAATAGGGTTTGCAAAGTAGGGACAATTTTTGTTGCGCCGAAAATTTTACTGGTAGATTATAGGTATGTATTTGGCAAAAAATTAAAGCGCTTTAATTTCGATTAAGGTTTACATATAAATTTAAACAATAAAATAAAATAAGATTTTCAAAAATTCTTGTTTTTAATTTAATTAAACACTTTATTACTGTGTATGGGAATATTATCATACGATAGTTCTAAAAAATAACATTTTACAATTTATTTTGATGTTTTTAATTTTGCTTCATATAATGGCGGTCATAGGCCATACAAAAATTCTGCCTTAAACATGGCGAATTATAATGCAACCATTTTATTATAAATGAATCCCTTAAATAAGTCGTTGTTGTAAAATAAAACGGTATAGGATAAATATCATTACGCAGAATTTCCAGGCACTATAGAACTATTTTGGACATATTGAGATTTGTGACAAATAGATGTTGCCAAATCTCATTTGATTAGTGTTTTATTTCTCTGTATTTTTACTAATAAAAATACAACGTTTATTAAACTAAGTTTATTAAACTATTAAACATCTGAGAACAATACAAAACAACATTCTGTTAAGCAATCTCTAACTTAACTGTCAATCAGGGTTATGTCATATCAAGATGCTACAGATTAAACTTAACATATAATAATCCATAGATACAACATCTCCCTTCTTAAAATAATTGGTAATCTTTAAATTTAACCGGATTTTTAATTTGTCTTTTTGGACGCTCATTTTCTTGATGTACGGACACTATCTCGGATGAACTATCACAGTTTTGATCCGCACTGTCACAACAAGTATTTTGATCAATCACTGAACCACTTTCAGAACTTTTTAAATGGGAACTATTTCTACGTACAATAGCGCCTCTTGAGTCTTTGACAATATAAGACCTAGGTGAGTCAGGAACAGGTTTAACAATCTGACCTGCCTCCCACTCGTTATTATTTTGATTCTGAATCACAACAAATTGGCCTTCATTAAAACTGTTCCGAACTTTACAATTTAAATCATAGTATTTTTTATCTAACTCTCTTTTCCTACAAATCTCATTTTTAATATTAGAATTATTATAACTATTTGGTAACAATTTATTTTCATCAATAGGGATTTTAGTTTTTAAGTTTCGTCCCATTAGCAATTGTGAAGGAGTCAGGTTCAGCCCTACAATAGGAGTAGTGCGATAATTTAGCAAGCTTAACATTAAATCTTGATCTTTACGAAGCATCATTTTTGCTATTCCAACACCTTTCTCTGCAAGTCCATTGGACTTGGGGTAATGAGGACTACTTGTGCATATTTTGAAATTCCATTGCTTGGCAAACTGTCTGCATTCATATGAGTTGTATGGCATGTTATCTGAAATTAACTCATCAGGTATACCATGTATTGAAAATATCTCTTTCAGTGCATTAATCACATCATATGATGTTTTTCCTTTCATTTGTTTAATCTCTAGCCATTTTGAATAATAATCCATGAGAATCAGATAACTTTTGCCTCCATAGTCACATATATCACTAGCAACTTTTTTAAATGGTCTATTAGGTATCTCATGTGGTATCATTGGTTCTTTACAGAGTTTTGGTGAATATCTCTCACAAATTTGACAATTTCTTATTAACTTTTCTATCTCAGCATTCATATTTACCCAATATAACATTTCTTTGGCTCTTTGTTTGGTCTTTGTCATTCCAAAATGTGTTTCATGTAAAAGATCTAACATGTCTTGTATTAATGTTCTTGGAACTATCAATCTGTCCTTTAATAATAATAAGTTATTTGATAATGTTATATCATTTTGATATTGCCAGTATGGTCTTAAAGAATTTGGTATCATCTTAAAATATTTAGGCCATCCATTTTTTATATACTCTATTAACTTACTTAGGTCACTATCATGCTGTATAGCTTTCTCAAATTGAGCTCTTCTCTCCTCAGATATACTAAAATGCTTCTCAATACTATGCACTATCTCTTTCATATCTGGATCATCTTGTACTTCATCTTTAATATATGACCTTGACAACAAATCAGCAATATACATATGTTTACCTGGACAATATTCAAAATTTAGATTATATCTAATTAGTTTCAACTTGAGTCTTTGTAACCTTGGTGATGGTACTTTGCTTAAGTCTTTCTTCATTATTCCCAACAATGGTTTATTATCAGTTATAATTTTGACATCTCTGCCATAAATAAAATGATGAAATTTACTTACAGCAAATACCACAGCAAGCAATTCTTTTTCACACTGTGAATAATTCTTTTCAGCTGCTGTTAGTGACCTTGAACCATGATATGTTGGTTTGTCCTGCATTAAGCAACAACCCAATCCATCTTTTGACGCATCTGTCTGAATAACTATAGGTTTGTCACTTTGAAATGTCCCTAGTACAAGATCACTAGCTAGTATGTCTTTTAATTTATTTAATACTTCTGTATGTTTTTGATTCCACTGAAAATGTACGTCTTTACGCAATAACTCTCTTATTGGACTTGTTACTTTTGCAAAATTAGGAATAAATCCTCTCAAATAATTTAACATTCCGAGAACTCTCTGTAACTCTTTCAAGTTAGTCGGATTTTCTATAGCCTGAATTGCCTTTACTCTATCTTTACTCGGTTTCATTCCGTCTTTGCAAAAAACATGTCCAACGTAATTTACTTCGTTTACTTTATACTGTAACTTTGTTTGATTAAATTTTATATTTAGCATTTGTGCTCTTTCTATCACCTTTTTCAGTATAGCGTCATGCTCTTGTTCAGTATTTGCTGCTATCAACAAATCATCAAAATATATTATAACACCTTCTATATCCCCAAAATTTTCCTCATTTACTTTTTGAAAATACTCAGGAGCATTAGTAAGCCCAAAGGGTAGTCTCAAAAATTTATAGCAACCAAACACTGTACTGAACGTGCACAACTCACTTGATTTGTGATCTAATTCAACTTGATAAAAACCATCCTTGAAATCTAATACAGTAAACCAACTTTTATTACACAATTTTGAACTTATATCCTCTATTGTGGGAATAGTATAAAAATTTCTTTGTATGGCCTTGTTCAAATCCTGAGGATTTAAACATAGCCGTAAACTGCCATTAGATTTCTCGATTATAACAAGATTGCTTACCCAATCTCCTGGACTATCTGTTTTGCTAATTATACCTTTCTGTTCTAGCTCATTCAATGTTTTTCTTAACTCCTCCTTAATTGCTAATGGTACTCTCCTTGCTGGATGTGCTACAGGTTGACAACACTTTTTAAGCTTTATCGAACACTTTTGAGGACATTTACCTACACCAGTAAAAATTGACTTATTATTTTGAATAAACAATTCTTTACTAGACACTACTGAATCTATGCTTTTAATAAAACCTAGCATATTAGAAGTTTTCAAACCTAATATTGGCTCAGACTTAACATCGGCTACTACTAACGTTAATTTTTCTTTTAACTTGTCATTAAAAATATTAACAGTTATCTGGCCAATAGGCTTGATTTTAAACCCCCCATATGCTTCAAGTATGATATTACATGACTCTAATTTCTTATCATTTAAATGACTCTTATATAATTTTAATGGTAAAATGTCTACTTCACTACCTGTATCTATCTTAAATCTAACAATGTTACCTTTAATGTCCACTTCTTTATATAGTGCTTTACAGTTTTGTGTGTTAATAGAATTTACAAAAAATTTATCAACATTTACATTGTCATCACCCTTTTCTTTTGATACCTCCTTAACCTCTTTCTTGACCGGTTTTCTGGTACATGCCTTTGCAAAATGATTGACTAGGCCACACTTAAAACACTTCTGCCCATATGCCTTGCACTGTTTTGGTCCATGCTTCGAGAGACATTTCCTACAATCAAACTTATTACCTTCATTTTTCTTCAGCTTATTTTCTTTTTCGTATCCTCTTCTCTCTTCTTTTCTAACTCCATATACTTGCTTTTGATCTTTCTGTACTTCATCAATTTGAAGCTTTGATATTTCAGCAACTCGACATTCGTTTATTGCTTTTTCTAAATTTAAGTCTTCACGAGTCAACAATCTTTCTTGTAGTCTCAAATTTGTGATTCCCAAGACAATCCTGTCTCTTATTAGCGAGTCTTTTTGCTCATTGAACTCGCAGCTTTCCGCTAGTTTCTTCAGATCTGTCACAAATTTGTCGATCCCTTCACCCTCTTCTTGTTTACGTGAGAAGAACATATATCTTTCATATATAACGTTTTTTTTCGGATTACAATATTTCCCAAACTCGTCTATGACCTTCTGGTATTGTTTCTTTTCAGCTTCATTAAGTGAAAACGTATTGTAGACATTTATCGCCTCTTGACCCATACAATTTAACAACAAAGCTACTTTTACTTCATCTTGTACTTCTTGTTTCCCTTTGGCCAGTAAGAAAATTTCAAAATTTTGTTTAAATAACTTGAAATTTTCGCTTATATTTCCCGTAAACTTCATCTGCTCCGGCAGCCTCACGTCCATTTTTGATTCTTTTTTCAACGTGTTTACCACAGTGACTACCAACTTCCTGAAATATTCTTACAATCCTTGACTTTTTTGGCTTCTTTTCTCGCTGGCTTTTATTTTTCCGCTGCCACCATGTTTTATTTCTCTGTATTTTTACTAATAAAAATACAACGTTTATTAAACTAAGTTTATTAAACTATTAAACATCTGAGAACAATACAAAACAACATTCTGTTAAGCAATCTCTAACTTAACTGTCAATCAGGGTTATGTCATATCAAGATGCTACAGATTAAACTTAACATATAATAATCCATAGATACAACAATTAGTATTTAAACTAACAAACATGATCAGATTTTCATGGATTCATGCACGCAATGCATTTCATGCGTACCCGACGAGTGAGCGGCAAACTAAGGACTTCGAAAAACAACAATAAAACAATACAAACATTACTACAGTAAAACTTTTACATTAACGTGGCAACAATGCTTTGAAGAAGCCGGACAACCCGAGAGATTTTGGCTTTTGAGAACCCAGGGAATTCTCGGGATTATTTGCCGTAATTTCGAGGAGTTTTTTCTTACATGCTCTTTATAACTACCACTGCGTTTGTTAACTTTTTTCCAACTTTGTCCAGAATTCATAATAGCTGTGATAGATTATACTTGTACGTAGATATTACTTTTGCAACAACAACAATAACAAAATAAATAACTAGGTATACCATTTAATTTAAAATGAGATTATATTATACAATACCATTTTTATAATGCAGATATTAGCGAATTTATTTTGTTAATCACAATTTTATCATATAAGGCTATATAACTGGTGTTGTATACAGCACCGTAGTTTAACGCAATAAAACATTCTATCATACAACGTAATACAACTTTAATAAGACAAGTTTAAGTAACTATTATATGGTCTTGTGACTACTAGTTAGATGAATATTAGGTATAAGAGTCTAATAAAATAATATGTTTGTTATCATATAGCATTGTCTTATTAAGTGTTATATCATACTAAAAGAAATTATCGTTTAATGCGTTATAGGATACGTTGTAAAAACCACTAGAAAATAGTTTAATATGACAACTTTTATTAAAAAGCAGAATTGTCGAAACCAAACGCTTAATAAAATCAAGCACTCCTTAAGACAACGCTATTCGACTACTGTTATAAAATAATTCAATCCTTTTAGAATTTCTGTTTGCTACTTGGGTTTGGTTTGGAACAATGATATAATTTTGAAATAATAAAGTTGCCAATGCTGACAGAAGTTGTGCCAATGACAGGAAATATATCAACATATTAATAATAAATATATGTATTATCTAAACCATACTTTTGAGAAATACTCTAGGAAGGGTATGTTGTTATTCATTGGTAATATATTCCTGACAACAAATTGAAAAATTGATAATTCTTATAAATTCTCGTAGTTCTAAAAAATATAACATAGATAAACAAACTCCGAAGAACTCTTTATAAAAGTTTTCGGTTTCATTCACAAAATATCTCACATTCCAGTCAATTAGCATTTAATATTTAATTATTTCCATCATAATCACTGAGTTCTGGATAATCATAGATTAAGGATTGGTTACATAGAAACTTCGGCTACATGAACAAGCGTTATTTATATCTAAATCTGACCAAATTGAATGAGTGGATTTATCTTTTGTCGGGTCTCTTGGTATTCAATTTCAGTGAACTGAAATTAAAATATACTTGCCCAGCTATGGTATTAAACTTAAAATTAGTATCAGCATATAGTATTTTATAGTGTAACCATACTTATTATGAGCTCGGTGTGTATTTCCTGCCCAAATTGTGTCAGATTCCAATCAAAATTTAATAAAACTGATAGTATTTATTAAAATTGTTAAAAACATATTTCTACTAATAATAAATATGTTATAAAGATGTTTTTACAGTGGCGAAATACACATACGACTTTTTTGGAGAGATTTTTAAAAATAGTCAAGTTATAATTATTTATTTAAAGACAAAAATATCAGATACGCTACTGAAACACCTAAGTTAAATTGACGGATACTTATTTTTGACAGATTTTAAATAAAATCGAAAATGTCAGAGAAGATATATAATTTAGTTAACTCTAAGTGCATTTTATAGTTTGCTATACGTAACGTATCTACATATATAAAATGCTAATGTTTATCTGTGTCGTTTCTACTGATGCAACGACTTGCTCTAGAAAGTTGCTTGTTTTACTAAAAGATAGTTAATTGGCCCTTCTAAAAACTGCCGTCGCCGCATTTTTTGTTTTTCATTTAATTTTAGAAAAAAATAAGTTTTTTTTTTCCTGATGTCGTGGCGGATGCGCCAGGCTTCAACTAGTGTTATATATTTACTTGCCAGTGAAAGTTACACTGCACAATTAACTATTTTATAGGCTTTTTGGAATTCGCAATGATGCCACTGTTAAGTTTTGTTCTGACATGATATTCTTCTAGATTTACCTCTAAAAAAACCATTCCTAGAATAAATAATAAATAACATAAAAAAGCACAGAGGAACATAAAAAATCGGCAAAATTTCATATCAAATTAAAATGTGTCAATTGAAACGTCAAACAAAACTGTAAACAATGGGAGTTCACTATGTCTATCCTGTGTCTAACAGCGCTTTCAGATGGAGCGGAGCGTCCGCACGTACAGTCCGCGAGTTCCATGAGTGTAAATGAATAATTTCACATGGGTCGCGTACGCTCCGGATGAGCTATCTTGAAAAAACATCCGCGCGGACGCTCCGCTCCATCTGAAAGCGCTGTAATGCATGAATACAGGGTGTTATTGAAATGGTGTAAAAAAAATCGGAGGGTGATAGTACTCCTAAAAATAGTAAAAAAGGTTCCTATAAGTATAGGGCGAAAAGTGCATATTAAGAGAGTTAGGGGCACTGAAAGGGTGAATTTAAAAAACGGTTGTTTTGAAATTGTAGGCTTAATAAAGGAGATAAAATTTCGAAAAAAATGCTCTGCCATAAATTTTGACCCTAAATCAAATGGTGATACGTTTGCTCTGATGAAAGTTTGCTCTGATGGGTTGCTAACTCAACATAAACTTATGAAAGTTATGACGGTTCAAAAGTAACCAAGTAGTTATTAAATAATTAATTGGAAAATCAAAATTTCATGATTTTTAAAACATCTTATTGCTTTAAAAACGAAATAATCCAATTACCAAAATTCCTTATTAAGATAATGCATTCCTCAATTCATTCATAGTAAATGTTTAAAGTGACCACCATTCATTTCAATGCAGACATCTGCTCTTCTTGCGTACCCTGTGGAATATCCTTGGTGTTTGTCCGAATTTAATAGAAACAGTCAATAATGCGTTGCCGTAGTTGCTCTTCAGTATTAATCGGCTCTGAGTAAACCAAAGCTTTCAAAGTGGCCCCAGAAGTAGAAATATAGTGGATTATTTCGTTTTTTTAAAGCAATAAGATATTTTAAAAATCATAAAATTTTGATTGTTCAAATAATTATTTGATAACTAGGCACTTAGTTACTTTGGAACCGCCATAACTTTCATAAGTTTATGTTGATACCAACTCATCAGAGCAAACTCTATGCCTTCAATTTTCTCGAAAACCATCGCTCTGAGCGATGTGCAACAAGAGTACCTTTTTTGTAGGAAAATGTATGTAGTTTTCAAAAAATGAACCCACGTTGCGAAAAAAATAACCGCTAAGAAGTTATTCACGAAACAACCCCCTACCCTTGCAAAAACTACCCTTTCCGCTTTTCCAAATAATTTTTCAGTATCACCATTTGATTTAGGGTCAAAATTTATGGGCAAAACATTTTTTTTTCGAAATTTTATCTCGTTTTTTAAGACTACAATTTCAAAACAACCGTTTTCTAAATTCACCCTTTCAGTGCCCCTAACTCTCTTAATATGCATTTTCCGCCCTATACTTATAGGAACTTTTTTTACTATTTTTAGAAGTACCATCACCCCCTGATTTTTTTACACCATTTCAATGACATCCGTATATTGATAGCTTTATACTCCCTCCCAAGTAGCATTTGGACGTTTTCTAACGTCGGGTATACGTCGCGTTCAATAAACCCGACGTCGGGTACCAACGTTGGTTCGACCGCCTGACGACCCCTATTTGCACCTAAATGGGGAATACAGATTCGGGTCGCCTCGACGTCGGTATCTGACCTAATAGGGAATGTAATTCTACCAATTACCAACGTCATATTACGTTGGATTTTAGTCACTTAAAATTCGTCGTTAAGCACTTACGTTACGTTTGGTTTCATATTCGCTACCAAGGATACATAAAAACCTAACCACACTACCTAATTACAAATGGATTCATAATCGCTCCTCGAATAGGACTATAAGTGCCTATCTAATTTCATATTATAATAATTCTGAATCATTAATCCAGACATCAGTTTTGTCAACGGAAGTCACTTTTTTGATATATCTGATTAAAATACTCCGGAAAACAACGAGCGCCTTCAAAAGTAGGTAGATTTATGAAATAAAAATATCTATAAAAAAGTAACTCGCAAAATATTTTTTTTATTTTCTAGCTGGTTTAATCATAAAACTGTACTGTGGTTCCCCCCAAACTCAACCTTATCAATATTATTCTACTAGAAATCGGAATGTGAATATAAATTTTAAAAACAAAAACGATTTTAAAATGGCTGACAATCGGATACTTGTTAAGAATGGCGGATTTCTGTGTCCGACTTAATATGAACTACCAATATACCAATTCCGACCGGGTCTCCAACATTAGTCGTCTCACACGACCGAAGTTATCAAACCGGACGACCGGCAATCGTATTATGACATATAATTCCAACGTACGCCACGTAACCTCACTTTGCGTATCAGTGATTTGTGGATTTGTGCAACTAGTTTTTGTTTTCTCTTTAAAACTATGGGCAGCCACTTTTTTAAGATAGTATATACAAAATTTAAAAGAATTGGAACCAGTACCTCACATGTGGGAGGAGGATGGGGTCTGCTGGTTTCCTAAGCCAAAAAATGAAATTAAGATGCACCAGTGTAATGCAGCATCTCTTCTGGATAAAAAGCATTCGTGGGCGGAGGGAAGAAAAAAAAACAAAAGCCTCGACCTCTTTCTGTAAAATGTAGATGAATGTCTAAATGCCTTTTTAATGTTTTTTTCAGGCATAATAATAAAAATTAAGTTTGTTTACAAAAACTTTTTATTAGGTTATGTTCATGATGTTTATTAGGCCGCAAATGCTACTTAATGGGTTGTATCAAAGCCATCTATATTGTCTAACGTCATTATAGTCATTACTATTGTCGTTAGACAATATAGATGGCTTTGGTTGTATTTATGGACGTAAATAGAGATACGTAAATTAGGTTAAAAATATGAACATAAAATACAACAAAATATAATTGGACGTTACATTAGGGATTATCAGTGAGACGTATCCTATTCGGACAACGGGTAGACGTCGGGCTAGTTCAAGTATAGGTACGTCGTGCAAGCCAACGTTGGAACGACGTTGGGAAATTAATAAAAATGGTACGTTGTTATTTTGTACGTCGACAGATCGTTGGATTTACCGACTCGGATCCAACGACGTCACTTTTAATAGGAAAGCGACGTCACCAGTCGTATCACCAGCACCCGACCTAAATTTGCACAAAGTCTGACGTCGCTTCAGGTCAGATTTAGTTCGAAGTCAGATAGATGCTACTTGGGCTCCTTAATGTTTTTATTCAAAATTTGAGGAAAGACGGAGAATAATAGCAAGATAATAATCATATTTGGTACGAATGTCTTTTTAGCTGGTAGCTATTAGAAATTGATCAACTATTATTTAATTTATTAAACAAGAAGTTCTCCTTTTAGTATTGTCCTCATTTTAGCCAGCAACCGTAATTTCAGTAGCGCCAAGGTATATATTTTAAAAACTAACTAGTTTTTATGATCACAGTAAAGTTATTTTATGGGGATATCTGTTCCCGAAAGATATAAACTTAATGAAGTTGTAAAAGCTTAAATCTTCAGTACAATCGTATCTTAATCGAGGCGGTATAAATTAAATCGTAAATATTTAATGTAATGAACATTTTTCTACTATGTAGGTTAAAATAATTACATAATCCTTCAAATTAAAAATTAAGTTTTTATACAGGGTCCGGCAATAGTGCGTCGGGCATCGGTAGCTTCTAGAATAAAAAACTCGGGAATTTTGTTTAAGTGCAAACCTAAAGTATGTCCTAGGATGTATTTCAGGAAAATATTCTAACTTCTATAGGGTGACTCAAAAAAGTGTGAGTGGATCGCGATGATTTACATAATCCTAAGATATGAGTAAATTTATTTTTATAGTTTCAGAAATATTAGTAAATAAATAAAAGATATATATTTTTCAACCTTCCTTAAAAAAATTATTACAAATACCAGAACAGTCCTGAAACGAGTCCTGAAATTAAAACTATATTAGGTATTTAGTTTAGATGGTCTGTACTTAACTTTGCTATAAATATGGTAATCGTAAATCATACAGGATGTTCAAAATTCTAAGCCAAACTTTCTAAATATAATAAAAATATTTTTCATATTTTTTGTATTGAAAGTATTTCAAAGTTTTTGGTTGCAAAAAAATGATTTCGCAAATACACGCAGTATTATTTCATATGGCTCTTTCAACGGCAAAATACGAGAGAAAATCATTGGGTGGCTTTGATAAAATTTACTGTGGAAAATGCCATATAAAATATAAAACAGCGAATATCTGCGAAACTGTTAAAGATTTTGAACTACTCTAAATACCAGAAATGTTCATTTTTTAATTCTCCGTCTATTAAAAAAATAATATACATTGTGTCCCATTTCAAAAAACAAAGAAAAATTATTTTTTATTTTAGAAAGTTTGGCGTAGAATTTTGAATATCCTGTAAGATTTACGATTACCATATTTATAGCAAAGTAAGAACAGACAATCTAAAGTAAATACCTAATATATAGTTATAATACCTAATATACAGGGTGCTACAAATTCGAGGTACGAGCATTGGTATCTCGGTAACCGCAATAGATACGAACATGGTTAAATTGGGGCAAAGTTGCGCTTTGGGATGTTCACCAAGATGCCATCAAAAAAGTTTTAAATATTTCAAGGATTGCTGAGTTTTTTGGAAAAAATGACTTTTTTTAAATACGGACCTGTATTTTTTATTTCCGATTTTGAAAGAACTCGGTCACCTGAGTACAATGATATGCCACACTTTTTTAAAATAATTTGAAGTCCCACTCTGTTTTTTTTAATTATTTAATCTGATTATATTCATCGCAACAATATTGATCAGCGCTAATTACATTGAATAAGAAAAATCGAGCCAATTGGAAGATTCAAATAAATTATATCCAGGTCAGCAATTTAAAGAGATTATTTTTAACATTTTTTATTGTGAATTTGAAATCTCAGTGTGCGATCTAATAATATGGGTATTATTCATCGTAGTTATTATAAATGAATCAACCTTCTATACAAACTAGTTTCTAATACTCTACATGTTCGACAGGGTTACCACCCTCCCTATTGCACAAATTTATTTTTCGTTCAATTTTATTTATAGCTCTTGAACTTTCTTCTTAAGGTGTACGCGCACTGAATCGGTACCAGTCCGGCGAGAAACGGCGAAGGCGGTGACTGGACTATCGTAGATAGGTACAGGTAGGAATCTGGCCTCTACAGGCCGAAATGTTTTAGTGGACGCCGGCGCCGTCTATATGTACGATGGTCGCAGTCGCTTTTGCTGGTCGGTCCGATCCGATGCAGTGCGCGCCCTCCTTTATACGTACTTCCGAATAGTAGTGGGAACTACCGAAACATTCGATAGTTGCAATTCATTCGAATAATTCGATAGTTAGTAAGAAAACATTCGTTGAAAACTATTCGAATAAAAATTATCGAATAGATCCCTCATCTGCCTTGAAACATTGTATTCTAGTAATTCGGCAGCAAAAACCATTCATTTATAAAATTCATTCATTTATGAAATTCATTTATTCGTCAGGATCGATTATAATAAAATATTAACTGGATTTTAGTTGTCGCCCGGCTACGTAGGTTTCTTTCCGAGAAACCCGACAGCGGTCGGTGGCAATGCAATGAAAGAAGCCGGCATCTTCGATTTTTTGCGGAGTCAGATATAGATAAGGACACATTATTTTTTTTTATTGAGGTGCTAGTATTTACACAGAAAATACATAATGAAGGGCGCTGTTGCCATATTTTGGTATTAGTTGATATTAGCAAAGAATATTATTGTTTGGCTTTAGTTAGTTAGGGATAGTATGTCTATATATACTGCATTTTTTTTATTAATATTCTGTTGTTACATTGCAATAATACTTGTTATTTTGGACGTAGGAAAATGATTTTTAATGTTTTTAAGCAAAGACTGGTTTAATAAATAATAATAACAGTAATAATTTGTTATACCTATTAACAACAAATTTTAAAATCATGAAATATAAACATTTATTAATTTTCTAAGCATGCAATGTAATGGAAGGAAAATATAAATAAAAAATTAGAAATCAAAATTATTTATATTAGGTGCTTTATAATTACTATTTAAAAATTATATTTACTTTTACTGGCATTTACTTTAAAAAATAAATTAAATATTTCTTCGCAAAAAACTACATGTAAGAGAATTAGCATAAACAAAATACAAACATTGTTAACCTTTTTTTTAAATTGGCACGTGTAAAACTTTCATTTTAATTTTCTCACCCCATAGTTTGAGTTCGATAACCCCATTTACTTAACCACATTACTTAAATATGATTGCTAAGTTCCAACTAATTCATATTATTAAAACATCTAAAATACAAATATGTATTTTTAAAATTAATTGTAAGTTCATCTCATCTCTGTTAAAAATTGCTACTTCGCCTAAAAATTTCCCTTTAAAAAAATGCAATCTAACCTAACCATAATATACCATATAAAATGAAATAATTGAAAGATCGGGCTACGGAAAATCACACAAATTTTCGGAAAAATTTGTGTGATGACCACTTCGCACACAATCGTCAATTAAAAAAAACTACTATTTTAGTATTTTAAATATTTTAATAAACGCAAAAATTGCATAGTATTTACAAGGCGAAGTTATAAAAACTTGGAAGAACTAATAATGCACTGACGCACACAAAAATCAAACGAATACTAAATTTCATTTATCAAAAGAATTCGATAGTCAACGATAACCATTTAGTCGCACGGCGAGGTTGTCACATATGCTTTAGTATACAAATGAATGAATGATTTTATTCGAATAAAACCATTCGATAGTTGAAATCATTCATTCAGTAACCATTTGATAGTCTAATTCATTCGATAGTTCCCATCGCTACTTCCGAAAGCATTTTGTACTTTTTAATGCAAATGTTGAGATGTATTGATTTCACTTTTACAAATGATGTGAAGTAATGTATTTTTTTAATGCCACAGTTGGTAGCAAACAAGATGAAGCGGAAACTTCAGTCAGCTAACATGGATTGGGAAGCCGAAACGAAAGAGGTGATACACTGATAGATTTCGCACACCACAACAAATTATATGTAATGAACACCTTCTTCAAGAAAAGAAACAGCAAAAAGTGGACATGGACCAGTCCAGATAGCAAAACCAAAAACGCAATAGATTTCATAATCAGCAATAGAAAAGATGTAATCAAAGACGTAAGTGTATTAAACAGATTTTCGATAGGAAGCGATCACCGCATTGTAAGAGCCGAGATAAAAATAAATATAAAGAAGGAAAGAACTAACATGATACTCAAGAAAAACCACAAGAAATGGGTAGCCCCTGAAAATAAAGATTCTTATAAGGAATGTATAGCCTCAACTCTAAATTATGAAAATACTACTACGATAGACGAAATATACGAAAACATCAAAGGGGCCAGTCAATCAAACGGCTATCGAAAAATGTTGTCCCAAAAAAGTAAAAGAACAAAAACTGAATCAAAGAACAAAACTTTTAATGAAACAGAGAAGAGATATGGAGGACAAGAGTACACAAGAATATAGAACTTTAAACAGAGAGATATCCAAAGAAATCAGAAAGCATAGGAGGCAACAGAATACGGAAAAAATTAGGAAAGTCATAGAGAAGAATCAAAGTTTGAAGATATTGAGAAATAGTACAATGGGAAGAAAAGAAATACAAAAGATCAAGGATATGCACGGCAACATAGTAACACACAAACAGGAAATCCTACACTCTATTAAACTTTTCTATCAAGAACTTTACACATCAAAACAGCAGGGATCAGAACCGACATCAAAAAGTAATAAATCAGGGGTCGGAAGAAATTCCAGAAATAACCGAGGAAGAAATTATCAGTGCCCTTAGAGATATGAAAAACAATAGAGCTGCCGGCGACGATGGACTGGTAATAGAGTCAATCCAAGAAGGAGGACCAGAAATCATCAAAGCTTTAAATGTCCTATTTAATAAATGCATTGAAGAAGAAATAACCCCATCACAGTGGAACAACGCAACCATCATTATTGTACACAAGAAAGGTGACGTTACAGACCTTAAAAACTATAGGCCCATCAGCCTTCTTAGCCACGTATACAAATTATTTACTAAAATACTCACCAAGCGTTTGACAAATAAAATAGACTTTTTTCTTTCGAGCGAACAAGCAGGTTTCCGATCAGGTTACGAAACAAATGACCATCTTCTAACAGTCAAGGTCCTTATCGAGAAATGCATTGAGTATAATAGACCACTAATGCTTGTCTTCGTGGATTTCGAGAAGGCCTTCGATTCGGTAGACCAGCGGAAGCTTCTAGAGACACTAAGTGAGAGTCGCATCGATCATCGATACTCCTCAATCATAAGACATATATATATATATATATATATATATATATATATATATATATATATATATATATATATATATATATATATATATATATATATATATATATATATATATATATATATATATATATATATATATATATATATATATATATATATATATATATATATATGTGATAATGCCACGGCAAACGTCAGAATATCGACAAATCAATGCACAGATAAATTCAATATCGATCGAGGGGTAAGACAAGGCGACACACTGTCCTCTAAACTATTCGTTGCTGTGCTAGAAAGTATGTTAAAATGATAAACTGGGATTCAACAGGAATTAACATCGATGGCAAATTGATAAATCATCTCTGTTTTGCAGATGACATTATTTTAATAACAGACAACATACAGGAGGCACAGAATATGCTGGATATGCTGAATGATGCTTCGGAAAAAGTCGGTTTGAAAATTAACTTGTCAAAGACACAATACATGACAAACCTAGTACTAAGTGGAAATTTAAACATTAATAACATACCTTTGGAACAAGTGCATATATATAGATACTAATAAATAATATTGTCTTGCCTTTAGCTGTGTATTTTTTCTAATTTCGAAAAATCGAAAGTAGAGAAAAAATTAAAAAAAAATAAAGAGTAAAAAGAAAATTGTTTTGCTTGTCGTAAAGGGGGGAACCAAGCTCCACCCCCACAACCGGTTTCTGGGCCTACCCTTCATCAGGTGGGCTGTCCAGGGGCTGGTTCTCACCGATACGGCAAGCAAAACTTCTTCTATATCAACAGACTATGTCGTAAAGTGTCGGTGAGATATTAGTGCATCTCTCGTAAAAAGATGGTAAAGAGCGTTTTTCGGCCCGCTCAAATATATGAAATGAACAAAATTCTTACAGCTTTAGTGTATATTAATAAATAATATTTTCTTGCCTTTAGCTGTGTATTTTTTCTAATTTCGAAAAATCGAAAGTAGAGAAAAATTTTAAAAAAATAAAAAGTAAAAAGAAAATTGTTTTGCTTGTCGTAAAGGGGGGAACCAAGCTCCACTCCCACAACCGGTGAACCTGATGAAGGGTAGGCCCAAAAAAAATGTGTTGTGGGAGTGGAGCTTGGTTCCCCCCTTTACGACAAGCAAAACAATTTTCTTTTACACAATTTTTTTTACTTTCGATTTTTTTCGAAATCCCACACAGCTAAAACAAGAAAATATTATTTATTAATATACGCTAAAGCTGTAAGAATTTTGTTCATTTCATTTCAGATATAAATACTTAGGGCATGAGATCGGTATTAGAAGGGATAATCAGACCTACAAAATTCTACGAAGAATAGATTTGTCGTGGGCGGCATTTGGCAAACTAAGGCATATACTGAGATCTGATATTCCCATATGTTTAAGAAGAAAGATCTTTAACCAGTGTGTCTTGCCTGTCCTCACGTATGGAGCTGAAACGCTTACTTTGACAAAAAATAACATACATAGAATACAGGTCATGCAACGGAAAATGGAAAGGTCTATGTTGGGAGTTACACTCAGAGATAAAATACCCAATCATACAATACGAAATCGAACAGGAGTAAGAGATGCGGTAATATCTGTCTTACATCTTAAATGGAATTGGGCAGGACATGTGGCTAGGATGACAGATGGACGGTGGACAAAGAGACTTGTGGAATGGAGACCGAGACACGAGGCCTATAGAAGCAGAGGAAGACATGCAAGTCGATCGATGGACAGATGACATTAAGAGGGTGGCTAGAAACTGGATTCAAGTGGCACAAAATAGAAGGAAATGGCTAGAGTTAAGGGAGGCTTTTGTTCAGCAGTGGACGGTATAAGCTAAATGATGATGACGATGAATGTATTTTTTTGTATATTATTTTTTATTATTTCCACGGCATTGTTAAGTTTGAAAGCTTATCAATATTCTAACGATGAATAGATTAAATATTTAAAAAAACAGAGCCGGTCTTGAAATAAGTTTAAATAAATTGTGTTCAAATATCCGAAACAAAAAAAAATATTAAGTGTGGCCTATTATATTGTACTCAGGAGACTGAGTTCTTTCAAAATCTGAAAAAAAATGCAGGTCCGTATTTAAAAAAATTAAGTTGGCCTCTGTATCTCACAAATTACCAGCTAATTTGAAAATCTAAAAATACTATCTGACAGCCCTTATAAAGTGGCTATAAGAATGTGCAATTAGTTTTTTGAATTTCTTAAAAGTAACGACAGGAAAAAATAAAATTTATTTTCAAAAATATCCGTTTTTTCGAAAAGCCTCAGCAATCCTTAAAATTTTTAAAACTTTTTTGATGGCATCTTGGTGAACATCCCAAAGCGCAACTTTGCCCCAATTTAACCATCTTCGTATCTATTACGGTTACCGAGATACCAATGCTCGTACGTCGAATTTGTAGCACCCTGTATAGTAAAGTAAATACTATAAGTCTTCTTTAGAAATCCATCAATGCTCTATCTGATTCTTCCCTTTTAATTCAATGGTATTCAAAAAATTTCCAATATTATATAGACTTTAAGAGTAGCTCTGTGTATTAATGCGTCTAACGGTTATCTTTCTAAGCTACAAAGTTATTAATGCAACCAAACTTTAAGGATTAGAAAATTTGCGTGCTGTGTTCGTAAAATTATGCAAGGTAAACCAATGCAATGCAAATTCCATAATGCAATGCAAAAGCAAATATTGTTAAGAGAATAATAATTATTCTTAATTCTCTTTAATTATTAATGAACTATAAGGGGCCCCCCCTAATAGTTATCTATATAATATGGCCAGTTCGACCCTGCGTCGATCTCTTCTGTAAATACGGGGTATCCGTAAAGGGTAACGGGAAAAACGAAATTCTCTCTATACGAGCAATTCATCGGCGTGCTATAAATAGTTTAAATAACATTACTTACTTGTACAAGAATTTCCATAATACCTAATCAGTTTTATTTTTTTCAACGTATTTTCACGTAAATGATACATAATTTTTATAAAAATTAAAAAAATAAGAAAAGTAATAAAAATTTAATAAAATCACGCACTGTCTTCAAAGCTCAGTCTACTACCGTTGTATAAAAATTAGGATAAGCATGGAAAGATTCTACTATATCTTCTAAGAATTATAAGTTTAATTTTTAAATTATTTTCATATTCATTAAGTCCAAAATTCTGCTACTACAGTTCTTTAAAAATGCAAAAAATTTTAAAATTTTCAATAAAAATTTATTCGTTTTTGGACTTGAATGTTTTGCTTCTAGACCGACGATATTATAAATATATGTTTATGAATATCATATTTTTTAAATTTAATTGATTATTTATAAATCTGCTTGTGTAATATTCATTTCCACTTTTTCAAACAATAAAGGTTGCACAAAATTTCAAACAATAAAGGTTGCTATCTCCAGAAGTATATGTTTATTTTTTATTTCTGCAAGACGAATATCTGCTATCTCCCTATTGTGTCGGAAAAAAATGACGTAACACGAAATATTGAGTTTTATTGTTCCCCAGCCAATAAAATTCTTACCTCTTTATCATATTAACGCATCAAAATACTTCCCATATGTGTACATATTTTTTTGTACCGTTTTTTTGCGCTCCTGTAAAATTAGGAATAATGGAGTTAGCAGTTTATCACGTTTCACCGACGATATGAAATATAAAACCGCGAATATCTGCAAAACCGTTAAAATTTTTAAAATACTCTAAATACAAAAAAATGTTCATTTTTTAATTCTCCATCTATTGAGAAAATAATATACAGGGTGTTCCATTTAAAAAAACGAAGAAAAATTATTGTATATTTTAGAAAGTTTGGCGTAAAATTTTGAACATCCTGTATGATATACGATTACCATATTTATAGCAATGTAAGTACAGACCATCTAAAGTAAATATCTAATATAGTTTTGATTTCAAGACATTTCCTGTATTTCTAATAATTTTTTTAAGAAACGCTGAAAAATATATATATTTTTGATTTATTTATTAATATCTCTGAAACTATCGAAATATATTTACTCATATCTTAGGATTATGTAAAGTGATCTGAAAGGAAGCAAAAAATGCAATAATATACAGGGTGTTCCATTTATAAAAATCATCCCGATTCACTCACACTTTTTTGAGCCACCCTATAAAAGTTAAAATATTTTCCTGGAATACATCCTAGAACATATTTTAGATTTGCACTTAAACAAAATTCCCAAGTTTTTAATTCTAGGCGCTACAGATGCCCGACGCACTATTGCCGCACCTTGTATATAATTCGTAACAGTTAGTACTAAATAAATTTTTGTAAACTCTTCAATTTAGTCGACACCTGGTCCCTTTTACAAATTAATTTTGTTAGGTAAAAAATTCAAAAATAATTTTATTATAAAAGCCACACGTAAAAACAAAATTAAAAATCATGGAATAATAATTTAAAAAAAAATATTTGTGAAATAATTTTCACAACTGTCAATTTTTATTTTTATTTCAGCGTTTTTAAACTAAGTCTATGGCAGGGCACTGGCAAAATAGCTTTGGTGACAACTGGTAACAATTTTATCCTTGTATTCTTTAACTAATTCATCAGCTCTCTATCTCATTCTTTCCTCAGCTTTTAATTCAATGGTATTCAAAAAATATGCAATATTATGCAGACTTTAAGAGTAGCTCTGTGTATTAATGCGTCTAACGGTTATCTTTCTAAGCTACAAAGTTATTAATGCCATCAAACTTTAAGGATTAGAAAATTTGCGTGCTGTGTTCGTAAAATTATAATTTAAAACTTTATTAGAGCTAACAATTTCGCAAAGTAAATATTTAAAGAGCTGCACTAAGCTAAGCTTCTATAAATTTTTAGTAAAATATTGACATTGCTTTACAATTTTTGAATAGAATTTTATAGGATTTTATAAAATTGTGTAACGGCAGCAAAGATTCTTTTGTCGGGTGTATTTGTCAGGAAATTAGGTTATTAAATTATAGATGAGTATTGTAACTCAATGCATTTTAAATTCAATCACTAAACAAATGAAATACACAAATCATATAGGTATAGCGTTATAAGGAAAATAAGACAAAAATATTGGTAATAAAAATATATCTTCAAAAAATTATCAAAAAATGTTTATAATACTAAAATATTATTAAAAAATATGAATCACTGATTTATATATTTTTTACATAGCAACTGTTAAAATTGCCTTATATCTACCAAAAATAGTAGATAAAATAGTACTTACTTTAACCACAAGGGTAGATTTTTTTCACAAGGGTAGCTTTATTTCTTCTCGCACGTTTTTTAATTGCTTCCATTTTTGAAAATTTTTGTATTCCTTTTCATAAGTTATTCGAGATTTAAATGTTCCGAATCCAAACTACTCCCATTTCATCAGCCTGAATATCTGTTGGTAATTTACTTATTTCGTTTTATGCCATTTCTGGCTCTAATTCATAGACAAACAAATAAAAGAGACTGGCAAATTAAATGACAAAGAGAGGGACAACGTTCCCGTAGCGCAACTCAGAACGCAAAATTTCGTACTATTTATGTTGATCTGCGCATTGCGTCTATTGGGCCCACTATCTCATTCTAATATAACAAGAGAGAAAGAAGCAGCTATATAAAACGTAATTTCTAAATAGAAATTAGAACAATCGCCTTTCGTTTTCATCATCATGACAACCAAGATGACAACGTCATGACAATTCGCCATGTTTGTTAATTTTTCTATTGCTGATTTACCTTTTTTTCTAAACTCTACATTTTATTGACTTTGGATAGGAAACAAATTCCTTTGTTCCATATAGGTATTTATATTTTGTTACTTATAATTTTAGGTTATACTATTTGTTATTTTATTTGATGCAGGAGCCAGTAATAATAGTTTAGTAGTAAGCAGTAATAGTAGTAATAGCAGTTTTCTTAATAGTTATCATCTTATTAAGAAAAAAAGTAGAAGTAGTAGTGTCAAAAATATTTCGAACCTCTCTTAACATAACAAATTAATACAATTAATTTTTTTCATTTTTTGGGTAGGTAGTTTATAGCTGGTTTATAGTAACCAGAAACTTTATTAATATAACTATTTTACTTTTGTTTTAGGATTAAAACTGAACTTGAAAATGGTTCAGGATCATGATTCTCGTAAAGTCTTCTTTGCTTGGATATTCACTTTGTTATTGCAATTAGGCAGTTTTTTCAAAAATGAGATTTTTAATTCCCTTTAAAAAAATTGGCCGATCGTTTCCTGAAACACTCAGTTCTTCTGCATTTAAAATTGGTAGGTGGGTGGAATAAACACTGTTATTTTTTGTTATTATATTGTAAAAAGTTTATTTATTTTTATGTATAAATAAATATGTTTATAAAACAGTACAATTTTTGCTTTTTTTATAACTTCCCTTATAATAGTAGTATTCTTTCGTTCGGAAAGAAACTGCAAATTTTCACTTAAACTGATTTATTCCCTACACCACGTTCCCTTTACGTGGTATAGGGAATAATCAGTTTAAGTGAAAATTTTCAGTTTCAGAATGAAAGAATACTACTAATAATGGCTAATTTAAATTTTCCGCCAGCCAGAATGTGCGATAATGTCTTACGATACGTTTTATACCGATCTCTTTCTTTTTCATATAAAGCACACATAATAAAGAAAGATAGCAATAAAGGCGTACGTCCTGCCATGATCCTGCTAATTAGTTTCAAAATTGTTATTCTGAGTTGCGCTACGTGAACGCGGTCCCACTCTTTACCATGGGATTTGTCAGTCTCTTTTTATTTGTTTGTCTATCCTCCAATTCAATCAGCAATCGACACGAAAGAGAATTAAAAAATATTGACTCAAAACTGACAACTAAAGAGACAGCTTTATTTATTTGTCAAATTACATAGAAACCAACGCCAACCCAGCACAATATATTTTTCCACTCGTAATAAACCAAACCAAACCAAACCTAATAGTATTTTGGAGCGACATCAAAAATTGCCATTAAAAATTCATATTTTACGTTAAAATTTTTTTTTTAAATGTTACTGGGAGAAAATTATATTTGCTTCTAGACAAAATTTTATCACTGCGGGCTAATTTTGGTCCTGTTCAGTACTGTCTCAAAGTTACCCTACGAATTGTTTAGTATGTATCCTAGCCTGAATATCATTTTTTACTAAAGTTGGACGTGGTAATTGAAGTGTTCTTTCCAAAGCAGTTATTTAGTCTATTGTATGTGTGAATTTTAATTATTAAGGCTGGAAATAAGCAAAAGTACATCTAATATCAGTAACAGGATGTTTTTAAGAAAACAAATATGTCTCCTATATATCGGCGTTTACCCAGATCACGTAATTAAAAGAGATTAAAAGAGGAAACAAGAATATTCTTGATAGGGTTATTGGATCCCCAAATTAGGTTGCAGATACATTTTTTTGCTACAATATTCTAGAGCAATATATCTGCTGCAATATTCTATAAACGCAGATGTTTCAGATTTCAACGTCTTGACAACGGTACAAAAAAATCAATTAATAGAAATATTATGTGATTCAGCTTTACAACATAATTTCCAATAAACTTCTCTATCAAATTTTTGGGTGTATTTAAAACAAGTTTATAAATAAAGATCAGAAGAAGCACTGAAACATTTACTGCTTTTCCTCATCCACATACCTCTAAAACATTTTCTACTCTTGTATACATCAAAAACAAATACAGGAACAGATTACAATTGGAATCCGATTTAAGATTACGAGTACAACTAAGTAAACTTGTCTTCATATTCAATTTTTTAAAAGAAGCATACATCTACTGCCCTAGTATTACGAAAATATATTTTCTCAAACTTTTTTAGTTTCATTTTTACAGGGTGAGTCTTAAATAAGTGCAAATATTTTTAACCTACTATATGTTTAACCTTATTTTTTACTTTTTTTAACGTTATTTAACCTATATGTTACCATATTATCCAGAAATTGTGTTTTTTAACTAAAAACTAAAAAAAATTCAAAAAATTCCGAATTTTCAAATTTTTTTTGCGAAAAAAAGCTCATAATCGTGTTTCTAGGACCGGAATATGCTACCACTAAAAAGATTTGCACTTATTTATGACTTATCTTGTATATAGCTGTGTGTCTTTTAATACAAAATGCTTCTTTGTGGCTATTTACATGTAAAATTTATCTGTCCCAATGTTACCCCGACACACGGGGTTACTGTGGAGTATGAGTGCAATAACTTAAGTACTTCTTAGAATTTTGATTCCATATTTTGGCTAATTTTTGTGTTGTAATAAAAAGATTAAATGACACTGGTTAGGTTTAAATATTTTATATAACAGGAACTATATCAACGAAAAACCCTAAAAATTGTACCAAAGTTAAGAAATATACACATTTTTTTGAATAAAACGTTTACATGAGTTTCTCTATCAATAAATTTGATAGACTTGGTGACCCCAGGTACTGCTGGGCACAATTCGCACACTACTGTGTACCTGTAGTTACGCCAATAGCTTATTTCGGGTTCTTGTTATTACCGATTCTGAACCGTCCTAGAGGTCTGCAGCTGCAGCGCATGCGCAAATGAAATAATGTCTTCATATTTCCTTCTGCGCATACGCATCACAGTTCTAGGACGGTTCAGAATCGGTAATAACAAGAACCCGAACAAAGCTAATATTGGTTTGGTTTGGTTATAATTACAATGGTTATTTTAACTGCATATCGGAATATACAGGGTAAATTACAATTTGGGTAGCTTTATTGAATATTAAAATTTGTTCTTCATTTTTAGAAAATTTTATATATGCTAAAAAATTTACATTAGATATATAACTCTTTAATTAAACTCACCTTTATTTTTTTCGTAGAATCCAAAAACCAATTAATATATAGGGTGTTCCATCACAAAAACCTCAACATTAATGTGTACATTTTTTTGATTCTCCTGTCGTTCTTCTTGGAGCCTCTGCCCTTTGAATTTGAAAAGCGCCACTTTGTTTATTGCGAGATAAAATAAATACTTTAAGAAAAAATAAAATAATAAGATATTTGTACTAAAAAACATCAAAACTGCCATAATATATCCTCTCAATCAGCCAATAATGATCGTTCGAAACTACATATTCTACAGAATCGATAATAAACAAATAAATAAATTTGCGTCACAGTAAGCCTATTATTTATTAGCGTATTTGGAATAAACAAACAAAACAAATAGCACAAAGTACACGCGTTAACGTTAATACAGATATCAATTCGACATTATTTGATCGAGTTCGCTGCACATCCGTATTAATTTATATCGAGTTTAGTGCTAATGGAAATAGTTATTTATAGAGTAAATTTATAAAAACAGGAACAGTGCCTATAATATGTATGTATTATATTTATCAGACCAGAATATTATTAATTTTATTGTAATAATACCTACAAACTTTTAGCAGAATGGACAAGTTTCACTCTTAGATCAATTATAAAAAATAAAGAAGAACTTGCTAAACAGATGGGCTAGTATGCTATATAAATAAAATATATTAATTTTATTTGTCATTTTGTTGACAAGACATATGTTTATAGGAACTTTTTGTTTTATTTTTAACTCTAGAATTGGCACACTGAAGTTTGGTAAACTATTTTTTGACACCCTGTTTATTAAATATATTTTAATTATAAATAAATAAATAAATAATACATTTATTGTCCAACAGGTATACACCCAAACAAAAGACAATTAATAATAGAAATATTAAGATACAAATAATAATAACATAATATATAAAAAAAATAATGATATGAAATATATTTAAATTCTTCGTCACGTTACTATGAGTACCGTTCTTCTGTGAATGTCCTTTAGTATCTCATGCAGTACCCTCTTGAAGGATGCTAGTGAGTGCTGAAAAGATCCAGTCTGTAGTGGAGAGCAATATTATTAAGGTTGTGACAACATCTATAGAGCGGAGCTTTGTTGGCATTGCAGGTACGAAGTGTTTGGAGGCGGAAAATGTACTGATATCTAGTTGTGACCAGTGGAACGTGCCAGTTTAATTCGCTCAAGAGAAATGCACAGTCCATCATATTGTTGGAAATTTTAAACAGAAATATTAATGATGAGCGAAGTCGCAGCTCTCTGAGCGAAGAAAAACTCAACCTGTCAAGCAGCAACTGCTGATCTATACCCCGCTCTGGATAGACGGCATCAGCTCTAAAGGATAGCAACTTGAGAAATCTACGTTGAACCTGTTCCAGACGTTGAATATGTATTTGGTATATCGGTGACCATACTACTGATGCGTAATCTAATCGCGATCGTACCAGGGAGTTATACAGAGTAGTTAGGCAAGATATATTTTGAAAGTTTTTAGTAGTACGACAGATAAATCCTAAAGTTTTGGTTGCTGATTTACATACTTCATTAATACGAGACTGGAAATTTAAACGATTATCAATGTACACAACAAGATCCTTTACAACTTCACAAGATTCAAGAGGGGTATTGTCTATATGGTATATGTGACCTGTTAGTTGCTGTTTAGGGTGACAGTGAGCTTATTACATTTTTTGATGTTTAAAGGTAAATTATTTCGTTTGCTCCAAGAAGATATTTTATCCAAAGATTGTTGGATTAAAAGACAATCCTCAACACTATTGACAGTATGAAATATCTTTAAGTCATCCGCAAACAATAGAGCTGGACAAGATATTTCCTTTATAATATCATTTATATATAACGATAACAATAACGGTGCCAAATTGCTACCCTGTGGGGCTCCACTAGATAGTGAGAAACGATAGGATTGAAGACCATGATACTCTACGTACTGTGTACATTATAATTTATGTTATGTGTTTTTTTACTTATTTTATACTAATACTTACTTACTGGCCATTACTCGCCGACGAGTATTTGACACGCATCAGAAGGCCTGAATACTCTTTCATGAGCTTTTCATTCAATGATCTTTCATGAGCTTTTCTGTCACTGAAAAGCCCGATACGTGATGTTATCCCTCTTCGGCACTCTAGACATTCAAAAATCTCATTTTGTTGCCTATTTACTTGTTGATTGTCGTTGTTAACTGAGTTTACAACATTGGGTTCTATTATATTATCCCTTTTAAGTTTTCGTGGAAAATATCCTTATACCTTTTGAGTTGTCCGCCTGGTTTCCTCTTACCGTCTGCAAGCTCACCGTAAAGAAGAGATTTTGATATACGGTTTTCTTGCATCCTGCATACATGACCAGCCCACCTGAAGCGGGATTTAGTAATCATGACTTCAGCGCTCTCGCAGCTAGTTTTTTAAGGACCGATACATTTGAGACATGGTAGTACCATTTGAATCTTAACAGTTGTCTAAGATGTCTCTATTGCAACATGTTTAATGCATTTGTGTGCGGGCGATACGGCACCCAGGTTTTCTTTCCATATAACATGATGAGGATCAGTATTGCCGGTACACTACAAGTTTCGTTTTTGTACTCAAGTAATGATTGTAGAAAACCCTGTCTTTTAATTTCCAGAATGCTCTTCAAACGCTTCTAATCCTGTTCTGTATTTCAAAGTCGATATTGGCCTTCTCTGAAATAAAACTGCCGATGTAATAATTGAATTCCACTACATATTCCAATAGTTCTTCTCCGATTTTTATAGCCTTGTTATGATCTTCCAGAGGAATGCGCATGATTTTAGTTTTATCGATGTTCAACTTAAGGCCCAAAACCTCGTATGCCCAGGCCATGGTATATGTATCCTATGCCCATTCCTCTTTCCTGTAGTTTGGTGTCCACTATAATAGAGAGCGCTGCCATGAATATGTTCCAATAGGAACCTTTTTTATATTAATAAGTAAAAGGTGTACCACTAAGAATAGCTCTCAGCTGTATCTTGGAAAGTGTTAGCCGTAGAACCTGCGGAAAAAAATATTTATACCTAAAGAGGCCATGAGAAATTACTGGAAATTATTTTCAAGTTTGTAGAATGGCCACTAGGGGGCGCAACTGCTATGGCAACTAAGAAAATGGAATTTGTACAAAATTCAGATAAGGGGTACAATGAATAATGGGGTCCTAATTTCTAGCTAATATCGGATTTTTTGTTTAAACTATTTTGCGCCATCTACTAAAATAGACTGGTAGGAGGGAGGTTAGATCTGCATTTATTTAAATGTTAATAACTCTGGACTGTGAGTAATTGGAATTTAACGAGATAAGAGTTTTTTTAAAAGAATGTTATGGAAGTTTTAAAAAAGAAATATGGAAAAACGGGAAAATTCCCGGTGGGCCGGTGGGCCGGTCCCGATCAGAGCTCAAAAAAAGATTGGATTAGCAAAAATTAAATGGTTAACCTTCTAACTAAAGTGACGTAAGATCCTTACTGATCCATAACTAATCAATTTGCATCAGTATAATCAGTTGCTTTTAAACATAAACACCAATTTGTAAAATAACTATTGTAAAATGTCTTTCTCTGGGACACTTATAATTTTAATAATCGTCTGTTGTTTGTTCGGTTTGAAAATTTTTGTTATATTTGTTTAAAATGCTCGATTTTTACCATCTTTTTGTGCAAAAAACCGTCCTAGACGTGTTCCTGGGGTCGAAATATACCACCCCTGAAAATATTTGCACTTATTTAAGACTCACCCTGTATAGTTTTACCCACTATTCTTTTATTAATAACTAATAATATGGCACTGGCAGCAAAAAAAAGAATGAATAGCATTATGCTCGGCATTATGTAAAACTTGGAAAATAAGTTCGTCATAATAATGCTTTTATTTATTCACTATTCTAATAAACAATATGCATTCCTTCGGAAACTCTCTATTTACTTATCTAGTAATGCTAAAACACTCTATTTTAAAGTCGATTAGAGAAAATAGTATGATTCATTGGCAAGTAATGTAAATATTTGCGATCCAGGTAAAATTGTGATGTAAGAGGAGGCTTAGCTTGCCTGCAGCAGGTCAGTAGTTGATAGGCCTGCAGGCTGTTGTGTTGTGTTGTTATAGAGCTGATATTTGGGGGTTGAAAGTCTTTTGACTATAAACGTTGCAAGTACTGCAAGGCAACGGGTCGTTTGACTGGAAGAAAACCTCTTGTGGTGTGACGTCTTGCCTTCGAGGTTGGTCTTGAGAGTTTGAGGTCTCCCTTGTCTTCTCGATTGACACGATGCGGCGTTGGGATAGTGAGCTACCCCAATTAGCTTATTCGATTGGGATGCGAATCTGTTTAGCGGCAGAATTGCGTCCGGGGGAAGCCCCTATACTATTTCAGGTGACACTAGCTAGTTGTTGAAGATTATTAACCAATAGATTCGAATAATATTTGAATTTGATGGAAGATATGAAATGTGATATATTGAATAGAATGTCAGTGATGTCAGTGGTTTAGAGGGCGGAGTACCCCCGGGTGAGTCACTATTTAATTATCAATTTTATCCAGATCAGTAAATGTTTGTTTTGTTATTTTCATGTACAATGAGAGAGTGCTTGCCAATGATCAACTAAATGGATATTTGAGGTGAATTTGCATTGTGAGACCCGGTTGAGAGTAAGCCCCAGAAATAAAGCGATTTTACATTCAGGTGTGGGGTCAAGCAATCGGTTCACTAAAAATATCCTTCACATAAAAATTATTTACTATTATATATATATATATATATATATATATATATATATATATATATATATATATATATATATATATATATATATATATATATATATATTGAACATTATTATTGTTTTGTTGACTTTCATACATTTTTGAAATAATTTAGCATTACTAGAGTGTTCGTCAGATTAGTAGAAAGTTCATTAAATCCCCTGGTTCCATCACTGATTAGCAGGTTTTACATATATGCCTTTTTTCAAATTTTGTTATCAAAATTATTTTTAGCACGTATATTCCAAAGGTGCTTTTCCGGTCTCGCAACAAAAGATCATCAAAATATGATTGTTAGGTTATTCTTTAATCTAAAATGTAAATAACAATCATCAATAATAAACAATCTAAAATGTCAATATTCCATGGGTATATTGATAAATGAGGTCTAAATTATAAGAAAATGCATTTTCTACGAAAACTTGAAGGGATAGGTAAAAAGTGGTATAATACAATTTGATAGACAATTAAATTGTGCATCTGATTCTCCTAAAATATACAGTGTGTTCTATTTAAATTAAACAAGTTATTGCCGTTTAAATCTAGAAATTATTTAAAATAAATTTTTAGACTCTCTGTATGAGGTAATATTATTTTTATTATTGCAGCACAATAAATGATAAATAAATAAACTTCAGTAAATATTTAGTATTAAAAACTTTTATACCTTTGGAGAAATGAAGCCTTAAAATTTTTACTGCAATTTCACATAATTGAAAATATTTCAAAAACAGTAAGGTTTAAGTGTAATAAGCGTTAATCAAATTTACCTTTATTTTAATCGTAGGAACTAAAAATGTAATAATATACAGGGTGTTCCATTTAAAAAATACAACTTTGATATTTTATATTTATTTGGGACACTCTGTATCTTGTAAAAATATTTTTAAATTGTAAGTCTAATAGTCCTTCAACGAACCCAAAACTTACAATTTGTAAAAATCTAATCGTTTAGCTACAATAGTCCGTGTCGTATGTGGTCAACAACCCTGTATATAATAAGCTAAAGCGAAAAGCTAAAAGTAATGTATTTCACAGAGGATTGGGTCAGCTGAAATAAATGAATCCGGAAGTCTTAACATTTCTCAAAATCGTGACTCAAAATCGTAGCCTATTCAAGATCAAATTACCGTTATCGAAATGGAAATAAGGCAGTAGAACCCTGTAAAACTGAGCCATTTTGTAGTAAAAATTTAGATGTCCCACTCAATATTGGTCTTTACGAAAATTTTGATCAAGACAATTTAATTTTTTTTTAAACCGGAGACAAAAGAGCTTTTTCGCACGAGCGAAAAACACCCTTACTTATATATTAATAAATAAAATATGTTTATTCGTAATGGTCATTTTGTTTTTGTGGATTTGGGCCGGTTGCCTGTTTTTCCCGGGCCGGTTTTCACTTCCCCATCCACCCCTGCTCTATGTTATACCATATAAACTATAATAATAGGCATTCAACTGTGTTACAATTTAAGAAACATTGCGCGTTTTTTCCAAAAATTTAAATGCAATGGTATATATAATTTTAGCTGATCCTTTTTTTAAAGGGGAATAGAAGCTTAAAAAGATTTCAAACCCAAAAAATATTACCAAAAATATAATAAATACGAAAATTATTTTTATGGGACTGTATCAGTAGGTACTCCCTCTTGATTATAACCATTTTAATGAAAAATAAAATAGAAACGATTAATTTATTCTAATATCGATAATATATCAGAATACCTTAATACCAAATGTATTAATATTTAATAATTATGATGCCTATGGCAGTAAACCAGAAACGACGCCACATTAAAATCATAGTAGGCTTTAGAAAAAAACTGCTTTTGAAGAAATAGTTTAAACGTCAAAGTGTTACTAGATCAACATTTTGCTAGTTATTCTTAACGGGACACGTTGCACAGTAATTTAATACAAATGGCATAAGAAGCTAGGACTAAGTAATAATAAGTAAAAACTTCATAAAGCATTCCTATGGATGTATGCCTTAAGATTCTTCCCGAGAAAGTTATATCCTAAAAAACACAATTTTTCATAAATGTCAAATTTAGTTATTATACATTATCGGTAGTCTTAAGGCATAATACCTAACGTATATAGCAAAAAACGCCCTCCCTGTATAATTAAAGAGTGGAAAATTGGCGTATCAAGTAAATAACTTGGAAAATATTTTCATAAAACTTAGACGACTTTCAATTTAGATGTGTATCTCTGTAATTAGCTGAGCAAATGTCAAGTGGAGGGCTCGATCTGTAAACATTTAAAATCTTCCGAAAGCGACCCCTCGCGGCTGTATACCTAATTAACATTGAATTTCCTTTAAGCTCGAGCCAAGGACGGGAGAGTCAAATCTGGCTCATTGGCACAGAAAGTTTTTGAGACTTTAATGGAATTAAGTTTAATGGACTGGGCAAAAAGGAAACAGATTAAATTAATTGATAATAAAAAATAAAAATAAAATAATATTTGGGCATAACGAAATTTTCAAGTGTACCAGTGGACATGTATAAGTATCAGTATACAGGGTGTCCCAATATTCTGTGGACATAGAACTACTACGTATTTTTAGAATCAAAATAAGTTAATTGGAGACAATTTCCTCGATACAAAAGTACTTCGTTTGTCCGCTACAGGGCATCAAACACATATAGACACCCAAAATACCATTCAAATCGGAACGACGCGACGGTTCTTAAAATATGACTGAAAAAATGTGTTTGATGCCCTCTAACGGACAAACGAAGCACTTTTGTATAGAGGTAAATTGTGTCCAATGAACTTATTTTGATTCCAAGCTCGTAGTAGTTCTAACGCTATATTCATTTAAAACTTCCCAATATGGCGGACTTCAGTATGGGAGGCTTAAAAAACGAAAATCTCTAGACTGGAATCGACTGTAGTTCCAATCGTTCAAATTGATAATATGTGTAGAAATCAATTGAACTCTGACACTTAGCTGACCTTGACGTTTACGGTTCCTTTTTCTAAATATTTTCATTATTTTTGCGTTTTATTCACAAATTCTACTTTGATTTTGTTCTTTATTTAACCTGCAGCCTGCGAGTACTAATTATATAGTTATAAATAGTCTTTTCACCCATCAAGAACTGAGGAATAGGCTGGAAGATATTCAAAATGTATAAAACGCTTAAAAACGTATTAGAAAATATTGACTCGTCCACAAATTCATTGTGAAAATAAATTAGTCAGATGTTTGTAAAAAAGGTCTCTAATTATTTTGAGGGGTTCCCCTCGTATCAGTAATTTTCATGTTTGTAATATGTATATGATAATAAATAGATTAAAATTTATATTTCAGGAAACAGCAACTTGGGCATTACAGATTATTGTAAATCAGTTTTAAAAATATAAGAAAGGTTTAAAACAGGTTTAAAAGTTGAGTTAGTAGAAGAAGACCTAAATAAGGAATGTTGGTAATGGGACCAATGATCAAATAACACTTGAAATATATAATATGTACAATAATTGTAAGTAGTTTTTATGAATCTGTTTGATATCTATTGCATTGTCTTTATATTTCTTGAAATATATATTTTTTTTACTTTACAGGATACACAAAGAATAATAAAAAAATACAGTTACTCACTAAAAGCACTTAAGGTTTGTAATAGATGTAGTTAGAATATCAAACACCAAACCAAACCAAAAATTATGTTTTATTTTACTGGTATTCATCACATTCGAAAGGAAAGTCATTTTATACCTGTTAGTTGACGCATCACTTACTAGGTATAAAATTTACTACTGATTCCAAACCTATAGTTGTGGTTGTGACATATTCTGATGTGTTTCTGGCAATTTAAAATAAGTTAATATTTAAACAAACATGTATGGTTTTCCTGACCGAAGTGTGAACACAAATTTAATAAAGGTATAATGTGGATAATGTTCTGATTATTACAGTTTGCATGGATGTTTTTGTATGTTGTTGCTTTTATTTATATATATTTTATTAAAGTATATTTAATGAGTTTTTCAGTATTTCTTTTTCCCTCAGAGGATTGTGTTCTAATCTTTATATATAAATTTTCATAAATTATATCTACAAAATTGATTACCTTATAACTTTTTGCTAAAGACTTTGTAGTTGATACACTTTAACAGTATATAAAAGAACTATCTAAATAAGATGTCTGAAAATATATAGCTGTTTTTGCACACATCAATACAATTTGTGATTAACTGTACTGAAATAAAAACAAATTAACAACTATAACATGAAACGCATCAACCTATGTCCAAGTCTTCTATTAATTTCTTATTTAATTATTAACTTATTAAACAAATATAATTTAATTTTATATATATATTATATATATATATATATATATATATATATATATATATATATATATATATATATATATATATATATATATATATACAATATACAATATTCAATAATCCTGATAATTCCAGGAACTCTCAGATCACTTCCTATAGTTCTTACGTCCCTTTAACTGAAATATAAGAAACAGGGGAGTTAATATTCTCACTGAAAAAGTCTATAAAATACTTTTAAGTAAAATCTCTTCGGATCTGGGGTAAAATACCTTTATTCTTATTAAATAATTTCAATAATCTATGTTTTTATTAATTTTTATTTACGACAACCACCTAATAACCTAACTTTAACGTCAACAAAGAGTAAATCAATTTCTGAATTCGCTAACGCCAACTTATTTTTCATTAAAAAAAAATTAGCAATTTTCGTAACTAGGTCGGCCATATTGAGGAACTTTTTAAAGAAATGTACTATATGTCCACGGAATTTTGAGACACCCAATTTTGTATAATATCAAATATATCTTTATTATTAATACAGAGTGTTTTTAACAAAATAAACATGTGCCCTCTCACGTGGGGAGATTCCTCACGTAAAAATAATATTTATTTTTCATATCAACATGGGTCCGATTCTGCTTTGTTTCATAGCTACAGGAGATTAAAGTTTTTTTTCGATGTCGCATTTATATCAACGTTTACCCTCAAAAATTATAATCAATACAAAAAAATAAGACTTAACCCCCTGTAGCTACGAAACAAAGCAGAATCGGACCTATGCTAATATGAAAAAAAAATCTTATTTTCACGTGAGGAATTTCCCCACGAGAGATGGCACATTTTTTTTTGAAACACCATATATAATCCCGACACTATAGCGGTGAACTAGCGCTACAGCACGTTAATGTCCAAAATAATACCTTATGAAAGGTTATGTTTTTATTTGTATGTTAAATTCTACGTAAAAACAATAAAGTTTAAAAAAAATATTTTTTGGTGGAAAACCCCTTGTGGAACCCAAAAAAGATTCTTTTTGAACTACATAATATGTAACTCTAAAATAAAAAAAAAAACTTAGGAATTTGTTTAAATGCAAACCTAAAGTACGAATCCAAAATAATACTAGATGAATCCAGACATCTAACTAACCCGGTATATATAATCAATAGGTGAAAATCTAAAAGAGAAATATTGTAATAGCGACTTGAACAATTGTACAGTTTATTTGAAAAAGTAAATAAGAGTATTTTATATTACTAATCCAATTTAATAACTAAAATATTCAACAACTCAAAAAGCAGTACCTTGGATACCTGGATATAAACAGCCAACGATAAAAACAAACCCACGTCAATTTAGTGATATTCCTTCTGTTTTGTTGTTTGTTAGAACTTCTATCATTAAATCATACTAGACCAGGTTTTTGTCAAAATTTAATTACCGGTCCTACGTATAAAAAATGTATAATCCTTTTGAAGGGTTTTGAGGGTCATAATACATAATGTGACCCTTGCTGGTATTTCTGCTATTTCTCTATGCCTCAATTTTTTGTTTGCAGGGAGATCCAACAAAAATAAGCTCTACTATTTGTTTTTTGAATTCCTCTCCGTTTTGACTTAAGCCTGAATAATTAATGATGTTATATAGGAGTCGTGACATAGAAAAATAGTACAATGTTCATCCGTCAAAATGTTAAGATCTTGAACGATTTAAATTGTGATTTGTCTAAATGTCTAAAAAATTTGTCACATATAGGAATATGAATATGTGATATATACAATCAAACTAAACATTTCTTTAAGACTTTCTTTTAAGATTTCTTTAAGAAAATTCGATATACATGGTGTTCCTTAATGACTTGCTAATATTTAAGTGGGTGATTCTTGGACCTATTGTATGAGAAAAACTTATGAATGTATGTCCTAAAGCTATCTAAATTTCTGAGATACAGGATGGTAAAAATTGCACAAAAGAAATCACTTTTTTTCTATAATAACCCTGATTTTATTATAGATATCTTTATGAAACTTTATACACCTCTTATACATCAAAATACCTTTTTGGTGTACAAAGATTCTTATTTATTTCTATCAGTGCCGTCCATACGGGTTTTTTACATTGAATATTTTTAGACAAAAAAATGGCACACCTATGACTTCTCTTAAAATAAGAATTATTTTCAAAATCTCCATTCATTTCAAAACAATTTTATCTCTTACGTGAAGCAGTTTAAGCAGAATCGTGGACAAAAAAATTTTAACGTACAGAACACCCTGTATGATTTTTAAAAATTTCAAAATATGTAAAAAAACAAATAAATTATACTTGTCCAAAGCGTTTTCCCAGACTAACCGTTTTTAAATAAAATATTGAAATATTTGAGAAGATATTGAGGATTGATTTTCACCCTCTTGGAATTTGAGATTCGAAACCCTGTATCGAACGTCTACACCCCACAGTCAATCCGTTTGCAAAAATCAGCTTTAAACGTCAAGCAGTTTAAAGCAGGATCATTGATTACTCAATGGTCATACACATGGAACACCCTGTATAAAGTTATAAAAAATCTTAAAATAATAACAAAATAAAATGTACGTATTTAAGAGTCTTTCGAAAAACTCACCGGTTTTGAAATAAAAAATGTTTTAATATTTGAGGGGTAGTTTCACCCGCTTAGAATTCGAGTTTCGAAAAATCCTTCTTGTCTCTATTTATAGTCAGTTTACTGCAGGGTCAAATCGCTGAAAATTGGATGCTGTGACTGTTGTGTAGAAATAAATGCATCGGCTGAAAGGAAATTAGAAAATAAAACCATTTTTTTTTATTTTATGTTAAAATAAACATTTTTGATGCATGGAAGACGTGTATCAAATATAGCATAAAAGATATTTAAAAAAAATTGAAAATTTCATTAATATGAAGTTTATTCTTAGAATAGGTCCAACAATCACCTCCTTAAATATTAGCATGTCATTAGAAACACCCTGTATAGTTAAGGTTTGTGATGTGTGTCATCAGTTTTTCAAAAGTACACGAGACTTTTTTTACACATTTTATCTTCAATTTCAACAGGCAATATTTAACAGGTTAAACTAAATTCAAATATACTTAATATATTTGATATTGCCTTACTATAAAAAAAAATCAGGCACAATTACTGACAAAGTCGTATCATATAGAAAAACACTACTTGGCTAAAATTCACGGAGGCTAATTTTTCGGCCACAATTTATTATTATGAAAAAACACAATTTTCTCTATCGGCCAAAAAACAGCACAGATTTTAAAAAAGTATATCTCATACTTTCAGAATAATCAAACAAAATAATAAATTACTATTAATCTCGTTTTACCAGAAAAAAAAGAGTAAGTTAAAGAGTTGTGTTACTCTATACGATATCATTTTTAATTTTAGGTACAGATAATTAATAATAAAGTGGATAACTGCTCTCTTGCTGAAATTATTAGAAAAATATGGCCATCCATCAAAATGTAAGTGACACTGGAGTGTAAGAGAGCGAAAGATATTAATGCTGCTATAATTTTTACTCCATCTCTCAACTATCTATTTAATTATAATCTCTTGAAACAGAAAAAATGTGTATCATGTCCCCAGATATTATGAACGAATTTAGATTAGTTATGTTATAAATTGTCAATTTAAATATAAAACCACTATATGAATAATGTTGACTACTACTACAGAAGGTGCTTTCTAGAATTCGAGGTACAGCATTGGTATCTCGGAAACCGTAAAGAATATGCGAAGATGGTTAAAGTGGGGCAAAGTTGCGCTTTAGGAGGTTCACCAAGATTCCATCAAAAAGTTTTAAAAATTTCAAGAGTTGCTGGAGTTTTTTGGAAAAACGAATTTTTGAAAATCAATTTTATTTTTCCTGGCGTTACTTTTTAGAAAATCAAAAACTATTTGAACATTCTCATGGCTACTTTATTAGGGCTATCTGATAGTGTTTTTAGATTTTCAAATTAGCTGATAATTTGTGAGATACAGAGAGCCAGCAATTTTTTAAATAGGACCCTGCATTTTTATTTGAAGCTTTGAAAGAACTCGATCTCTTGAGTACAATGGTATGCCACACTTGATGCTTTATTTTTGTTTTAGGTACCTTAACAATAACAAAACTATTTAATTATTATTAAAATAATTTCAAGTCTAATCTGAATATATTCAAGCAATACGTAACTTGT